>NC_136725.1:14689002-15889002 GCF_936440315.1 Barbus barbus
GAACTGTTTCAGCAGCTCCTGTGGCAGGTTGAACTTCCTCAGCTGGCGAAGGAAGTATAACCTCTGCTGGGCCTTTTTGACAATAGAGTCTAGGCCTGTGTTCGAAATACTACTCTTACTATTTCTGCAGCATGCAGTATGTATGCTGTGCATAGTATGTAAATTTTCTGTATGCATGAAATACCCGGATGACCTATTATATTTGCCAGAATCTGCTAAATATAACTCAAGTACACTAAAATCAGTACAGAAGGTGTGTTCCGAATGGCATACTATCATACAACTCCTACTATACTGCAGTATGCTGTGTGAATACTGTGAATAGTATGTGAATTTTCTGTATGCATGGAATGCCCGGTGATTTGATGTATGCATCTGAAGACGCTGCGTGGGGTACTGTTTCCCAGAACGCAACGCACTTCCTGTGACCTTTTATCTTCACTGGAGGTGGGGAATATTAATTATAAATGTTACACTTGTATATGTACATATACATACACATGTAAACTACAAACTATCACTGTGCATCTAAAAACAATATCATTAGTAGGACATAAATTGTACTTTAGTCTCTACGGCACTTTTCCGATCAAGTCAAATGATGTCACCTTTATCTCTATAGCGCTTTATACATTGTTTCAAAGATATTACATAATAATATTAATATTTCAGTAATATAATATATAAATAAACTTAATATTTCAATTAAGCAAACAGAATTAAATTCCACTGTCAAGCAGCTCTAAAAAGAAACGGCGTATATTACTCTAAGGACAAATAGACCAATTTGTTGTCAAGAGGCTATTTACATGAACTCTGCCCACCAATGCCTGGCTCCGATAAACAGCACGGCAAAAGACACGCGTATGTGTAGAACCAGTGGCGCAGTGAGTAGAAGACGCGAGATGTGTGCTGTTGATGCGAGCCATCCGAGTTTGATCCTGTTTTTTGTCAAACTCGTGCAAATCCTTTTCCCATCACATACCAGATCAGAAAGGCATTTACTTTCAATAAAAAATTAAGTAAATATTTGAAAAGTGGAGCTTAGACGCCTCATTAATAATACAGTGTGCTTAGCTGTAGGTAGGTTTTTGTCCCAATAAAGTGGTGTTCATCAAATAAAATGTATGATAATTTACACTCAAAATGTTATTACATACTGTTTTATAATGTACTACAGTACTGTAAGTATAAATATCTGCCACCTAACTACTATTTACACACCTGTTGCTAAAGAAAATGCTGCTATTTTAGTGTAAACAGAATTTATCATTATTTGCACTTAGTGTAATTAGAATATATCACTTTTTCGAATTAGTGTAACTGCCAAAAATATCATTGTTCATTTAAAGATAGCTCATTCAGTTTTGTCCAATAGCCTATGTAAAGTTATTCAATTATGAAATGAGTTCAATTGGGCAATATAGCATTGTTTACTAATATGAAGCCTTATTAACAAGCCTTTGTAAAAAGAATAGTTAGCACATTTGTTTGTAAGGTAACAATTTTAATGTTTGTGTTTGTCATGTGACAATTAAGCATACTACTCTGAAACATTTGTTGCTTATTGTATGTTTCACATTCTTTAAAAAATAGTAGGCAGTATGCACTGTGTACTGGGCAGTAAGCAGTAAGCAAGTATGCCATTTCGAACACAGCCTAGATGAATGTCCCACTTCAGGTCCTGAGAGATGGTGCTGCCCAGGAATCTGAATGACTCCACTGTTGTTATGGTGCTGTTCATGATGGTGAGTGGGGCGAGAGCAGGGGGGGGGGGGGGGGGGTTTCTTGAAGTCTACAATCATCTCCACTGTCTTGAGCGTGTTGAGCTCTAGGTTGTTAAGACTACACCAGACAGCCAGCTCTTTAACCTCCTGTTTGTAAGCAGACTCGTCACTGTTCGTCTGTGGTGTCATCTGCAAACTTCAGGAGTTTGACAGAGGGGTCTTTAGAGGTGCAGTTGTTGGTGTAGAGGGAGAAGAGCAGTGGGGAGAGAACACAGCCCTGAGGAGCTGCAGTGCTGATCGTACGGGTGTTTGATGTGTATTTTCCAAGCCTCACTAGCTGCTGCCTGTCTGTCAAGAAGCTGGTGATCCACTGACAGACGGAGGTGGGCACAGAGAGCTGAGTTAATTTGGGCAGGAGGAGGTTTGGAATGATCATGTTAAAGGCCGAGCTGAAGTCCACAAACAGGATCCTCACATAAGTCCCTGGTCTGTCTAGATGTTGCAGGATGTAGTGTGATCATGTAGTGATCATGTGTGATCATGTGACACTGACGACTGGAGTAATGATGCTGAATATATATATATATATATATATATGTGTAATCATAATTAGAAAATCACCTTTAAAGTTGTCCAAATGAAATTCTTAGCAATACACGTTTCTAATCAAAAATTAATTTTTTACATATTTATGATATACCAGAAATATAGATTTTCCTATAGGAAATTTACAGATATCTTCATTGAACATGGTCTTTACTTAATATCCTTATTATTTTTGGCATAAAAGAAAAATTTATAATTTTGACCCATACAGTGTATTGTTGGCTATTGCTACAAATATACCCGTGCTACTTATGACTGGTTTTGTGGTCCGGTTTTATATAAATACATAATTACAATATCATATCATATATCAAATCATATCATATCATAATATGTTTCATGTTTTGTTTTTTTCTTCTTTTTTTCAAATAACAAATTCCATTGTGACAACTTCCCATTTAAATGCCTTTGATTCTAACAAAAATAATACAGGAAGCCTTTTGGTCAGTCCAGTTACAGAATTAGTCAAACATTACACTGTAATAATAAAATCATTATCCTTAAGATCCCCTCTCATTTTGGGCACTGTATATTTTGGCCCATAGCCAGTGGCTCACCAGATGGATGATAGACAGTCTCAGAGTCAACACACACCTGATTAAAACAAAACATGACTTTTGTTTCATCATACATTTTATGGTTTGAATGTATTCATCTACGTTTTATTTTTAAGCACAGGACATATTAATTTCCATGTTGCCATGGTTTGCTGAAATATTGCTCTTGCCAAGACATTATAGATGGCAGTGTTGCTGTGTATAAATCTTTCTATAAAGTTCCCCAAGCTTTTCTTTTTATATATGATTTGTCTTTTTAAGCTTTTCTTTTTATATATATATGACTGGCAACACCTTAAATTGCTTTTCCTATGGTTTTTGGAACAGGTACTTCTTAGTTCTGTGTCAGTGAAAGACATATATTTTGGCCTGTATATGAACTCCTGCAGTTCATTTCACCATATTGACAGAAAGATCAGTCTAAATTGCTTTTGTGGAATGAGGCGCCTAAACATCCGCAGGACACAACTGCTAAACCGAAACAGTATATTGAAGAAAAAGGCATTCCATCCCATTACTTATTTCAGAGGGGTTAAGAATCAGCCACATGGAGCTAAAGACAGAAGTGGTTTACAGCCAGAAATTTAAACATTTTTATGATAGGCTAATATATTTGATCTGAATTGTGAGACTGTGATTTGTAAGTGCCTCAAAATAATAGGCCTATATGCTGAAAATAAACACAACTTTCAGTTTTTATAAGTCAATCTATGGTTCCTTCTAATGAATCAGTGAATCAGTCTGAGCAGAATACAATGGCTGAATTCAGAATTGCATAGGTACTAGCACACTGCTCTTACTATTTCTGCCATATAAAGATATGGAATGAAACTGATGACTCCGTCTGAAAAGAACACATAAGCTGCATCTGAAAAATCACATACTGTAGGTACTACGAATGAAGAAGACAGGTTACTCAAGCAAATAACTTACTGTTTGGAAAGCAATGCTAAAATGCTAATTCATAAGGTTAATGGAACTTAAATCACTGTAGATATTTATTAATTGTTGATATGTAAAATAATTCAGTCAGTTTGCTCTCTCACTGAACCACAGGTTATTTTGCTTGACACAAGTTAAGAACTGTCACTGTTTTATTTGTACTTCTGGAAAGCAATGTTAAAATGCTAATTCATTAAGGTTAGTGAAACTTAATTAAATCACTTTAGATAGGCTACCCATTGGTTGTTTATATGTAAACTTGTCATTAAAGATACATATCCACAAGTACGCTCAGTAAAAAAAATGTTGGGAACATAAAAAATATGGGGGGAATTGCTAAGATAGTTAGCATGTTAGCATACACCAATTTCCTCAGTGGCCTTTGGTCCTGCCAGAAACAGTGCTTACTTTTTTCTTTTCTTTTCTTTTTAAGGTTGCGAGATCATAAAAACTATGATGGATAATGGCTGATATCAAAAGAGATACCTGAGAAGATGAAATGTGAGTCAAATGACTTCAAGTGTGAAACTGCTAACATGTTTGTGTTAAAACCACAAACATTAAAAGTCATGGATGGTGATTACTAGATCTTAACCCCATAACTTGCACATAGAGATTCTCACATCATGACCAACATGCTTCCAGCAGAAGATAACATAAGTTTAACCTTTTTCCCTGAGAACTGTCCCAACTGCACTGCGATACCTGCGTTTGACATAGACATTACAAAGACACTGGCTCTGGGCCTGGTGCTGGTGCTCTTTATAATATTCGGTGTGATGGGCAACATCCTGGTCATCCTCTCTGTGGTGTGCCATCGCCACCTCCGTTCCGTGACGCATTATTTTATCGCCAATCTGGCCATTGCAGACCTGCTTCTGAGCTCTGTGGTTATCCCGTTCTCAGCTGCATCTGAAGCCTTGGACCGCTGGGTGTTCGGCCGTCATTTATGTAACGCCTGGACTGCTCTTGACGTGCTGTGCTGCACAGCGTCCATCCTCAGCCTCTGTGTGATCTCTGTGGATCGCTACATGGCTGTCAGTTACCCGCTGCGGTACCCTTCCTTGGCTACAGGTCGAAGGGCACTGGCCGCAGTGGTGGCTCTATGGGCTCTTTCAGCAGCCATTTCTGTCGGCCCGCTGTTCGGATGGAGGGAGCCCATGCCGGAGGACGAGTCGGTGTGTAGAGTGAATGAAGAGCCAGGATATGCCATCTTCTCCGCCGCGTGTTCATTCTACGTGCCGTTGGCGGTGATTTTGGCAATGTACTGCAGGGTTTATGTGGTGGCCCGGCAAAAGACTCGTTGTATGAGAAAGGGCAGGCAGATGAATGGGTTAAATGAGCACGGAGTGACCTTGCGGATCCACTGTCGCAACGCCCAGCAGGCCACTGAGAAGGAGGAAGCAATGCGTGCAAAGAACTCGCACTTCAACTTCATCCGTCTGCTTAAGTTCTCACGGGAGAAGAAGGCAGCCAAGACTCTGGGGATTGTGGTGGGATGTTTCGTACTCTGCTGGCTGCCTTTTTTCCTAGTGCTGCCCATAAGTGAGTATAAACTTAATGTTTTTGTGAACACATAGCAAAGGCCAAAAATAAAATAAAACTAAATAAAATAAAATAAAAAAATATTTTAAAATATTATATTATAAATGTACTTACTTATTAATTTATAAATGTACAATATTCATTTGTAAATATGGTTACATATTTATGGAGTCGCACCACATGACATTTTCCAACCTGAACTAACATTGTTTTTGTCATAAAAAAATCAATTATGTAATATTTTCAGTGAATTTTGTTTTGTTTTGCTTTTTGTTTATATGTTTGTTTGTTTTTTTAGTTGTTTTGT
Source organism: Barbus barbus (assembly GCF_936440315.1). NCBI lineage: Eukaryota > Metazoa > Chordata > Actinopteri > Cypriniformes > Cyprinidae > Barbus > Barbus barbus. Next base: position 14,694,687 of record NC_136725.1, read on the forward strand.
TTGTTTTTCTTTGTGTTTGGTCACACCCAAATATTAAGTGGTTTTGTTAAAATATTACTTTTGTTTTTAGTAAATAATGATACTATATATAATGGCAAATTATTTAAGGTTTGAATGTGCCAGTTTGAATGTGAAATTAAAATTTTTAGAGCTACTAGTTTGAAAACTACAAATCAAACAAAAAAAGCTTGTTTTGTTTGTTTTGCTTTTCTTTTTTTTGTTTGTTTGTTTTTTCTTGGTCACACCCCACAATTTTTATATAATTGTTTTTTCAAATATTAATGTTTTTTTTATATTAGTTTTGTTTTTCTTCAAAATAAAGATGATAAATGATTATGCCAAATATGAGATGAGATTTAAGAGTTGCTTCAGAGGGGAGATGAAAATAAATACAAACAGACACAAATGAATAGCTTAAATTCGGGTCTGTTTCTCATACAAATCTATTGGACAGCTTCAGCAGAAATATAGTGCGTAAGTGTCATTTAGGCTGTTTCCTCATTCATTTGCATTGCTCAGAAAACAGCCAGAAGAAGAAGAAAAAAAGAAAGATCAGAATTATAATGACATGCGGGTGAGTAAACAATGACCGGGTTTTCTTGAACATTTAACTGCAATAATTCAAAGAATATACTGCTCTGAATATTTTGTTATTTTAAATGAAGTATGTGAGTGTATTTGATAGACACACACTGTTTTCCAGCCAAACATATTCTTTTTCTGTTGTTTATTCTCACCCATGTTTCCAAACGACTCAATGTTCTCCCACAATACGCCTATGTACGTAAACAGCATTGACATAATCCTTGCTGGGCCTTTTAGATTGCATTTAAATGAGCTTGTTTACAACAAAAGAATGAATTATGAAAGAAAGAACGATTCCACATGTTTCCAGGCGAATCATTTGAGCTTTCATTAAATGTTTGATGGAGATACATCTTATTTGTCAGCCTGTGTGTTTAGTAATTGGACATCTAAGATGCTATGAGTCAGTCAATTGTGCATCGGATTGAAAGCCTTCGAAAATACATGAAGGAAATGCACACATCAAAGCAAAGCCTTTGAAAATATGAAACATCCAAAACCATTTGACCCTCCGTCTTGAGGTGACCCCTATGAATGATGGAGATCTCTTGCTGCATATAATGATTTTGTCTTTTCATTCTTTCTGTGTCTCTGTAGGCTCCATTTTTCCATCCCACAGACCCCCGGACACTGTCTTCAAAATTACTTTCTGGCTGGGCTACTTCAACAGCTGCCTCAACCCCATCATCTACCCGTGCTTCAGTCAGGAGTTCAAGAAGGCCTTCCAGAATGTTCTCCGTGGTCACTGCCTCAGCAGAACGCACAGGACCTGGAGCCCTCCGGCCTCTGTTCGAGACCCTATGCATGGCCCCAAATCTTCTCAGGGTTTCCCATCTACATCTACTGACTCCTGGAAGCCTACTAATGCATCACTTGTCACTAATAAGAACTTATATACTGCACATAGCAACAGTGAATGCGCTCTAAATGCACCTGAAACATCTCTGACAATGAAAGTTCATCAGGTTTCCATATGCAAGATGGATGGTGAGGCTGTATGAAATGCTTTGGAAAGAATATAAGACAGCTTTCCAAAGGAGTTTACAAAGCCACTGTGGAATAGAACAATAATGACCAGGGATCTGGTTAAATCTTGTATACAGGAGCACCACCTTGTGGCAACGTCTATAATATGCATCTGCACTTTTGTGAAGTTTAACTCAACTGTGAAGATTCACAATTTGGCTTGTAAAAATTTAGCTTGGTAATGAAATGATTGTGGACAGAGCTATTTGACTTGTACAAATACACTCTAAGAAAAGTCCAATGTACTGTATTAATATGAATTAATTTGTCAGGTTTTGCATATTTTGAATTACGCACTGCATTGTATTGTGTTTTAGGGTTGAAGGAATTGTCTGTAAAATTACAGAAAATGTACTTGTAATTTTCTGCCGGGACAGTATTCATTTTTCTACAGTTTTTTTTTTCTTAGAGTGTTCAATAGGGTCCAAATCTGTGGAAATTATTGTATTTTGTATTATTTTTCATATAATCTTAAAACAAAAAAAGTAAATTTAAATATAGAAATAGATGTTCACTTTTGAATATAGTCAACATTTGAAGTGGATCAAAAAAGTTAATCAAAGTTGTCCTAAGACAAAAACGCATTTTGGTTTCAGGACAACTTCGATGAAAGGTTTCAAATGTTGACTAGTGAATATATATATATATATATATATATATATATATATATATATGATTCAAATATCACAAATCTCATGATACCATATGATGAATTTGATGATATAATGATAACAGACTATTAAAAGATGCATTAGGCTACTTGATTCTGGTGCATTCTAATTCCTGATGCATTATTATTTATGATGTAAATTGTGTATATGGCTGAAATTTAAGAACAGAGAAAAAAATATATATATTTTCTTCCTTTTATTCATTTTCCTTTTTTGTAACATCACCATCCAAGGGATTTGACACATTTTCAAGAGCAAGCAAAGATCCTCAAACAGCACAGCCAACAGAATAAACACCAGCACACAACACGTTCACTTCTGGAGTGGGGAAAGAGAGGGTTTGGGATTATAAATAATTGGCAGTCTCAGACTGAACAATCTTTCAGTTCCCATCTGCATTTTACATAGATTACATACCACGCATAGAAGAACATTCAAGCGTACATAGCAAAGTGTGTGTGTGTGTGTGTGTGTGTGTAGTGTTAGTGCCAACAGCTGCTCTGGGATCAGAGGAAATGCTTAAGGCATGTTTCTTTTGAACTCTTGCATATGCTCATATGATCGAAAAGGAAAAGACATGGAAATCTCACATAGGACAATTCTGTTCTGAATTCATGCCATATTTTCACACTGTAATCACAACTTAGTTGAAATGATCCAGCCATTCAATGTTGTTTTAATAGCACCAGGCCCAGAAGGGTTGCTAAGGGCATGCTTCCGATGTAACGTGTTGCCATGACAAATAAAAGAGTCAGATCCTGTTGTCTAGCAGGGACAGTCGTCATAGTAACAGTGGAAAAGCAATGAGGTCAGCAAGAAATGAACAAGAAACAGGAAGAAAGAAAACAATCATTACAGTCACGAGGCGATAGAGGCCATTATTAACACATCAGTTCTTGCGAACAGACGAATAAATCATTATAACCTCGAGTCACCCTCCTTCATTTGAGAGAACACATTCCGAATAAGACTTTTCTTTTGCTGTAGTTTGGCTTAACTCACTAATTTTTAACGAACCTAAAGAACATGACTGAAAATCATATAAAATGGGACATTTGAGTGAGTACAGGTGGTGTTCTGTTAATCTTTATTTGGGGATACAACTGGTCATTTTCTTAATCAGTGCTGTAAAGATGTAGGCTAAACATACGATATGATCACTTAAATTATATTTTGAATTAAATTGATTTTTCTTACCCTATTCATAAAGACTTACACAAGAAAGAAAAAAATAAACGTTTAGCCTATTCTTTGACAAAGGAAGTCTGCGTTTATGAATGTTGCGACATATAGCCTAGAGCATTTTTTTTTCTTTGCAGTGTAAATTTCCAACAGCTAGTGGGAAAAAAATATAGGCTACGCGAAAAATGTTAGTGGGAAAAAAATATACGTTCACTCATAGAACTTTAGTTTGCAGAAGCATGGAGTTTAAGCAAATATAGTTTGTCCTCCCACCGCATACGTTTTGCGAAGTTTCTCTGGAGAACGCAAAATTTCTTCAAGAGAACCCAAAAGCCTTAATATTGTCCTCCCACCTCATTTTACTTGTCATTAACATTACTAAAGTTTTGCAAGTGAACGCAGATGTTTTCAGAAAGACGCAAATGTTTTGCGAGTGAACGCAAAGTTGGGGATCACACACAAAAAAGTGAGAAAACTCAAAAGTTTTGAAATTTCTCCGATGAATACCTGTTTTAGATCTAGGGAACGCAAAAAAAAAAAAAAATTATAATAATAATAAAAAAAAAAAAAAAAATTGTGATTGAACTTTACTAACGTTTTACAAGTGAATGCAAAGTTTCTCTGGGGAACTTAGAAATTCAAAAGCATTGACATCCCGAACTCAGTTTTTTTCCCCCAACACCAAGTCCATTTAGGAGCACCATATCCTCAGTTTGGAAGACTCAACTGTCTGTCTTCAGGTACACAATAAGTATACAACAACCAAGCAGCACTAAACATTTAAGTTTAAACCCTGTTAGTGCTGTAATGAATCAGAGCTTGCATGTATGTGTATGTGTGTGTGTGTATGTGTGTTTCTCTGATGAGTCACAGAGGAAAAGGCAAGCAATGGAGAATAATGGTACCGGCCAAGATTTTGCTGATGTGCAAGAGGGAAAAGAAAACAGCTGGAGGAAGGGTTTACTAAATGAAAAACAGACTAGCCTATACAAAAAAAGTCCCGCCATTGCTAATCCATAGTGAGATTTAAGCAAGGCATGTTAAAACCAGTTAATGCCTTTTTATTAAAATTTGTACTTTCTACTATGCCACCTTTGTCTGAGCTGAACATAAGCTTTAGCACCATCCACAAAATGTGGATTATACTTACTTTAAGAGTTCTGTGGCGGTATCTACTATCTAATCTAAAGTGTACTCATAAGCAGATAAAACATTTCAAATGTCTTTGTCCTAACAGCAAAATAATTAAAAATACTGATGACTAACCTTGTACTACACTGATTTCTGTCCAATCAAATGTTCTCTAGAATGTCAGTGTCCCTCCCTCAACACCGCAAGCTATTACTAAATACCAAATCCTAATAAATGACTGACATACCTATAGCCTGGTTCTTTCAAATAAAGAGATGATTCCTTCAGTGTGTCCTGTCCAAACTTCTTGTTTCTAAAGGAAATGCGTCAAACACTGATACTGTGCTAGCTGTATTAGCTAACCTAGAGTACTAGCTGCTCAATTCACGGCCCTTTGTTTTTTTAGGACACGTTTTTTTTAAGGTTTCCAGACCAACTTGGAAGAAAAACAAACAAAAAACTCTCATTCATTCTTTGATAAAATAAAATAACACCATGCAAACATGGAGCTGCCACAGGTGCAGTTGTTGAAAATCACCTATAACTTTTAACTTTTATTTTTATGATATTATTACAGTATGTAGCATTTAACTACGGTACTAAAATGGACGTCGACATTAAAAATGGCGCTGTGATAACCCATACTTTAAAAAGCCTGTCAAAAGCACTATGAAGAGTTAAGAGAAAAATCTGGCACCTTTGTATCGGTTAACTGGCTATTTTACTTTTAACAGCCTTTGTTGTTTCAAACAAAAAACATGAACAAGCTCTTGTAGAAGTACTCAACATGATCGGTACATCTCAGGCACAGCTTGGAGTTAAAGATACAAAGAAGACACGTTAGCGTTAAGGTCTGCGATTTCACATTTGTTGACATAGAAAGTAGCGGCATAGTCACTCAATATCATCAAATCTCACAACTCACATGGCACATTTGTTTTGCGCTGCAACCAAACTTACAGAAACATCCATCTGGGGGTTTGACTCTCAGCCCAAAGTTTACTTCGTATGCATGGAGCCTGATTTTTGTAATCACGTGTAACTCTTTAAGCTCAGCTCACACATGCACACTGAGGTTTTTTAATGCACTTTTTTTTGCACTAATTACTTTGTCCACAAGGTGGCAACATGTCAAGTTTTTAGTTCAATTATACTCTGCATGTGTCCAGCGCCTATGTTTGCGCACGCAATGAAATTAAATATACTTTGAAAGGCAACATGTTCGGCTGTAAACATTCAGCAAGTGTTTGCGTTAACACTTAAGTATACTTTGGGCTTTAGTGCATTAGGAAATTGCTGCTAATTTCATGGAGTTACATTCACAATGTTCTTTAAAAGTGATGTAACAGCATTTCCTTTAGCTAACTATGGAAGCTAAAAAGAAATTGCGACTTTTTATCTCATAATTCAGACTTTTTTCACCAGTTCTGACACAAACTCAAAATTCTTGCGATTCCACGTTTATATATCGCATTTCTGACAGTTTACATCTTACAATTAAATAGCTTTTTTTTTCCTGAATGGAATAAAAAAGTAATTGCAACTATTTTTATTCTCGGAATGGCGAGAAAAAAGACAAAATTGTAAGATATGAAAAAAGTCGCAGTTACTGTTCTATTTTGTTATCCCGTGACGGAAACAAGCTTCCATAGATAACACCTGCTAAGTTGTCTAAACAGCTCACTTTTTTTCACACGACCAAATACAAACTTGATTTTATCATCTTTTTAACCTTTACGTATTAAAGCAGCTTGTGCAAAAAAAAAAAGGGGTTTGAGGCCAAAACAGGGAAGGTTTCCAGCTATAACCATTGGCGGTCCTCTCTTATTTTCTCTAATATTGCTAAGCTGCTTGTTTTTACATGCGGTTTCTTCTTCAGTAACATTAACAGTGTTAATTAAATATCTCTGGTTGTGAAACAACACATGGTTTTTAATCAGCAACCACTGGAAAAGCGTTCTTTTATTGACTGGTACAGAAAGTATCGCATTGAATGCCACTGAAAGGGCACGGGCGGAATACGGTCAGGTGTTCATACTGATGTAAACTGATTGTTTGAGTAAAAAACGTAACAAAAGATTCCCAAAAATAACAACCTTCCTAATGTAATAGACTTAAAAGTCTTCATAGACTTTTAGCCACAAACAATGACACAAGAAAGCCAGCACTCTAACCCTTGCCTTGTTAATAATTAACAATGATAAACAGCTTTTCTAATACACGCACTTGATCCCTCTGATTTCAAAAAGCAAATAAAGTTAAATACAAAAATAATAACATGACTCGTGGTGGGTAGAAAGTACAGTATAAAAATCATACAATCAGAAGTGCTCAAATGTGGATGTTACATTTTTTTCCTTCTCTCTTCACATGAGGCAAATACTTTGTTGTTGTGTTTTTTTTCTCTAGATGTCTCCTTTAGGAAGTGGTGCAAGGTTGGGAAAAGAAAAACAAGGGAATCGGGCGAGAACTCAGGGGTTGGGAGACTAGGGAGTGGAGAATCATAGGCCCTGTGGAGGGTTCTTGATGTGACACGGTGGTCTCAGCAAACACCTCCGTTATAGACATCCCTCCCCCCCAACCCCCTATTCTCCTGTCGGCTGGAGGACGGCGTCTAGCCCAGGCTGGTGATGTTGGCCCTGCCACCAGGGGGTGCAACGATGCGCTGGGTGTTACGGCGGGGGATGTTGTCATCAATCTGAGCGCCTGAAATAAGACAGATCAAAAGGAATCAATCTTATGGTGTATTCATTTTTAAACATGATGACACTTCCTGTGAAAGTGCTCAAAACGGTTCATGATAGATTACTGTGAATAATATAAAAACAACAAATCTCTCAGAATTATTACAGTTCTGGCTAGTCCTAAGCAATTAAATATTTTCTATTTATTTAATGCTATTTAATTTATATTTAATGTTGGTTTTAAAAAAATATGTTTAATATATAAACATTAATATATGGTAATGACATATCATGCATCTCTATTGATTTTTAGGTTTAGAGTTTTGCAAAGTGCTCACCGGAGAGGCTGAAGCCGGACTGGTGCAGGTTGCGGACCGGTTGAGAGGGCTGCTTGGCAGGAGAGGTTTTGGCAGAGGAAGCAGGGGTCACAGCTTTGGGCGTCACTGAGACTTCACAGACCGGCCCGTCATAGAGACCCCGTGGAACGCCCCTCAGTTCAGCAAGCTACAAAACAACAGTGCATGATAATGTTAATAAAACACAGCTAATCTGATAACCTCAAACATTTAGAAAACTACAAACAGTTAAACATTAATGAAGAAAAACATTTAATAGACATGATTTGACATTTATATTAATAGGCATGACATTTTAATTTATGAATAAGTATATTTACAGAATAAATGGGTAATCTATTTATTTATTTATGAAAAATAAATATTTATAATTTTTAAAATCAGTCTTCTATAAAACCAACAATAAAAACCAATATATAGATATATATCAGCATGCTATAAAACAAAAATAAAAAATATGAAAATAATAATAGTAATAATAAACAACAACAACAATAATAATAATCTATAATAAAACAATAACATTCTATTTGTAAACAAATTATAATATTAACAAATCTGAAAATATTAATAACATTAACAATAATAATAATAACAACAACAACACAATAATAATAATAATAATAATAATAATAATAATAATAAAACATGATAGGAATTAATTGATATTTGTATTAATGAAAACAAAAATGTAATATAAAATACATACATATAATATTTAAATACACAAAAATAAAAATATACAGCAACACTCATAATAATAATAAACAAAAATAAAAGTAATATGCGTGTGTGTGTGCATATATATATATATAAATATTAATATAAATATATATATATATATATATATATATATACACACACTGTATATATATAATATTTGACAGCAACAAAAAATCTATTAAATAGAAAATCATAATATATTGCAAAATCTAAAAGACAACGATAAACTAATATAGGCAGAAAATGTAATGTGTGTGTGTGTGTGTGTATATATATATATATATAACAAAAAATAATAGTAATAATAGCATTCTATAAAAATTACATTGTAATATTTAAAAATTTTGATAATAATACTAGTAATAATAATCAATAACACAATATGGTCACTAATCGATTGTTTATCCATAAATTTCAAATTAGAAAAGCTGATAAAATATAGGAAGTTGAATGCATAACTCACCCTGCTGCGAGCCTTTATCCTCTTGTAGACATAGTCAGGGAAGGGTTTGCGGGTCACGTAGCGGCCGGATCCCTCAGTGGTGTGGAGATTCCCATCCTCCAGCACGATCTTTCCCTGGCTGATGACCACCAGAGGCGCCCCACGCACCTCAGTGCCCTCGAAGATGTTATACTCCACTGCCTGGAAAACAAGAAGCAACAACATCACAGAACAAGAACCTTCTGCTGATGTACAAACATTTCCAACATGTAGCATTTTAGAAGCTTCCGAAGGTTATGAAGCAAGAAATCATAGCACAAACAATCAAAATCCCTTCCACATACTGAAGCATGATGTTTCAGTGGAAATGGAAGTGATGTTCCATGTCAGAAATCATTATTGATCCTTTCAGACAGCTATTTAAACAATCTGTCAAAGACATGTTGTCAGAACCCAGGCCAGTTTAGAAATACAGTGCAAAGAAACCAAGGAATGTTGGAAATGAGAAGGAGTGAATGAGGGAGGAAGTATATTAAAGTTTACAGGGTGTGTGTGTCCTGGCAAAAGTGTGACCACCCATCTAAATGCTACTGGCACTTTGCTAAAAGCAATACAGTTCGTCCCACAAGACCTAAAACCAGCATGAGCTTATTCAGCGAGTCTGACAATCAACACACACATGCTAACACACCTACACCACAGTTCTGAATAATAATAATAAAAAACTGCTTTCTTAATCAGGACTTTTGTTTTGTTTCCCAGGAAAATTTCTACACATTTTTAAAACAAAATAAACAATATAAATTTACTTGAGAAGCAGAATTGTGTAAATATTAAGACATCTCAGCTCACCAAGACTGTTTATATTTGGTAAAAAAAGTAATATTGGGAAATATTATTGCAATTTAAAATAACTATTTTCTAATTCAATATTAAAATGTAATTTATTTCTGTCATGCAAAGCTGAATTTTCAGCATCATAACTCCAGTCTTCAGTGTCACACGATCCTTCAGAAATCATTCTAATACGCTGATTTGATGCTCAAGAAACATTTTATTATTTTATTATCATTATCAATGTTGAAAGCATAGTTTTTTGTGTGTGAATATTTTAGTGGACACACTCTTTTATAACAATGTAAAAATAGTTACTGCCACTTTTGATCCATTTAATGCATCTATGCTTAATAAAAGTAAACGTTTATTTAAAAAACTCTTAGCGACCTCACTTTAGAACAGTAGTGTATTTTCAGTGATTATATCTTAAATAAAAAAAAAATTCTGATTTATTCTTTGCAAAAACTTTTTTTTCCTTGTCTTAAGCATAAGTTATTTTAATATTTAGTGAGGTTTACACTAAAAATGAAGGGGACAAAACAATTTTTATATATGTATAAAAAAACAGATATATATTTTTAATAAGTCCAGATATATTTTTTAAAAACAAGTATATTTTACATTATTCATTATTACACATTACATTCCTAATTGTAAATTGATTATTAATAAAAAATATAAACATACTAAACTATAAATTACATATATTAATTAATTATTAATGCTATTATTAATTATAAATGTAAATAATACCTGTAATGTATATACAAATATCTCAAAGGGATGGTTCACCCAAAATGAAAATATGTCATTAATTACTTACCCTTATGTTGTTCCAAACCCATAAGACCTTTGTTCATCTTCGGAACACAAATTGCGATATTCTGGATGAAATCCGAGAGCTTTCTGACCCTCCATAGACAGTACCGCAACTAACAATTTAACGATCTTAAACATTTTACCATGTCCTTACTACCTTTTAAGGCCTGGAACGTGGACATGAAAAAAAAAGAAACTGTTAAGAAGTTGTTATTTGTGTTTTCTTTGCGCACAAAAAGAATTCTCGTAGCTTCATAAAATTAAGGTTGAACCACTGATGTCACATGGACTATTTTAATGATGTCCTTACTACCTTTCAAGGCCTTGAATGTGGTAATTATGTTGCTGTTTAGGCATTATTAATAACAGGATCTTTGGACGAAGCATTCCTTTAATATGTATATTATATTAATACATTATTAACAATATTTATCGAACACCCTTTTGCTTCTAAACTCATCTTTAGATATGTAGTTAAACAAAATCCACTAAACAAAAGAACACAACTCTTGAAAGCCAGTGTGTTGTAAGCTCACAAACACAAAAAGACATTAAAGACAAAAAAAGACATTAAAAAAGATCCTCATGGCGTTGTGTGCAGTTACGCCTCCAAAGCAGGAGAGAGACATCAATTACCCAGCAGAGCTCAGAATGATATCACTCACATGAGTAACATAACCCACACCCAACATTCAGCCAGAACAACCAGAGTTCTCTAGTCAGGACTGCAAACCACCTTCACAAGAACACAACTTTCCTCAATGGTAAACTACACTATTGCATAAACACCAATGAATCCAGCACTCTAACTCACCAGATTGTGGCTCTTCGCTGAGATGATCTTCGTGACATCAGGGTCCCACAGAACCAGATCGGCGTCTGAACCCACAGCGATGCGGCCCTTGCGCGGGTACAAGTTGAAGATCTTAGCAGCATTGGTGCTGGTGACGGCCACAAACTGATTTTCGTCCATTTTCCCAGTTACCTATGAACGAGTGGGACCACAGGGAGAGATGACAGGTTGTCTTGGTTGTGTTTGTGTTCACTTGAGTGTGCTTGTCTGGTCAGCTGGGACTATTTAGACTCACATGGCCACTGACTGATTTTGTTTACATGACTGAAGGAAATGTAGATGCTGCACCGTGGCAGCTTGTGATTAAATGTCTCCCCTTAATATTTGCAGACTAGTATTTCTGCCTCACCACACATTTGTCCCAGATGATGGACATCCTCTCCTCAGTGCCGTTGGTTCCTTCAGGGATGAGGGTGAAGTCGTCTTTACCCACAGCTCTCTGGGCAGTGTTAAAGGTGCAGTGAGCACTTCCTGTTACCTGCAGATCCCCACTGGAGCAGGAAGTGGGTGTGGAGACAAATTTCAAGTTAGAACCAAACAATTGAGTCTGTTCTACAAACATTTATATTTATCCACTTAGCGAACCCTTTTCACAACTGTGTCCTCTTTAAATGAAAGAATCTCAGAGCAAACATGTTCTAAAATCCCATTTTTTAAATTCGCACAGTTTTTGGCCCAAAAAGTGCCACAGATTTCATTATTATAATATTAATCATATTAATTCATATTAAATGCAAGGTATATAATAAATATCATATGTAATAATAATAACAATAATAAATATGATGATGATAATGATATATTGCTAATAAAATCAAAAACAAATAACAATAATTGAGTCAATTTAATCATTAATTCTTCACTAAGAATATTATTTTGTAATATATATATATATATATATTGTGTATTCAATTTTATAATTAATAAGAACAAGAATAATTGTTATAATTAATATTGCTAATAAATATACATGCTAAAATACAATAATTTTATAATTATTGCTTCATGTGGAATAATATCTTTACTTAACACATCTGTAAAAGTAAACTTGAAGTCAACTCCTAAATTTAAAGTCAACCCTTCAGTTAACATTAAAGTGGTCTGAGGTAATATGGAATTTTTGGAACCACTCTCATATCCCACAAATGAACCAATTGAATTTTTTTATGGTACACTTATTACAGGACTCCAGCACTGAAACGAATCAAATCAGTAATGCTTACTACAAATAAACAGCATACTACCATGACAGCAGTGAGTTGAGATAGTCCGGTGTGGTGGGATCCGGACTCAAGGGTGGGGACGTGATGTAGGCGGCGGCCTTGGCCCAGTTCTTGCTCCAATAGTGTGAGCCGTCCGTACCAAGACTCGCTGTGATTGGCTCACCGTACACAACGGTGCCTAAATGGTTCAAAGATACCAAATTTAGAATAGGCATATATAATTTCACTGTAATTCCCTTGCCCTGATTCTGGAGCCCAACCACCATGATGTAATTTTTTGCTGTCTAGCCAAGAACAGCTGAGTCATAGATGATGTATTTTTTTTTTTGCAGGACTGCAGTGCATGCCAGTTCACAAAACCTGCCTTGCTTCTCCAGGCTTAATAATAATACCTCATTTTAATGGAATTAGATCAAACCGCCTCAGAATGTTCTTCCACGGTGGTAATTCAACCTTGAATGTTTCCACTAGGTTTGGATCCATTTAAGACTCTCCATATTGAAAGTGAAGTTGGGGCTCACCTTTCTTCCTGGCCTGGGCGATGATATCAGCGGCACTCTTGCTCATCACTTTGGTGATGTAAAGAGGGCAGTTGGTCTGATTGGCCACCGTTACAGAGCGGTTCACTGCTTCCGCCTCCACCTAAATGATCGATAAAGCCAAGTCAGCACACGTTTTCTTGGGAAAACGTGGGAAAATGGATAAATTTTCCCAGAATTCCCTGCCATTCACCTCCTCTGGACGACTGAGGACATGTCCCTCTGGTCCAGTGATACCCAACTCCAAAATCCTGTGCTGCTCCTGTTGAAAGAAAGACAGAAAATGAGTGGGATGGGATGATAAGAGTAGCATGAGATCGCTGAATCTTTCAATAATGATGTCATAGTCTCAATATATACTGTACATATTCAAAATGTCTTCATTACAAAGAGTTTGCTTATCTTGATCATGATAAATATACAAGACCGTGAGCCAAAAGTCATCTGCAATTAATTATATCAGCCTCACGTAGGAATATTTGCTTTGGTTTTGCTTGCCAGTATAAAGTCTGAGCGTTCGTTGTGGAGCATATGTTTTGATATAACATCTACAAATAGTTTATTGTTGATAGGAACTCTGAGTAATTGAGCTCAGTGCTGGACGGTGCAGACTCTCTGAAGATCTCACCTCGGCTATGATGTCTCCGTTCTCAGCATGGACCTGAGCGATGGCCCCGAGGTCCCGGATGACACTGAACACTTCGTAGATCTGCACATAAACACAACTGGAGTCACACAAATGCTGACACTCAGAACGGAATGGCAAATATGACAAACCATGCTTAAAACAGATGCGACGGTCACCAGCAGACTATTCAAGTCATCATATGTTTATAAATTGCCAAGGGACTCTGATTAGATCTTTTAACTTTCCTTGTTCTTGTTTTGTGGCACAATTATCATTAGTAACATAAACACCCAATCCCCCAAAAACCTGGTACCGTGCCACCTAAAAGTGGTACCATGGTACTGTGATGGTAACAGATGGCAGAATTATTTGTCATTTTAACAACATTTTGACTGACAAATTCCATGTTTGACTAATATGAATTAAGATATTATCTAGGTAAGAGAAATGGTATTTCTATGGTACAATATGGTACATATAAAACCATGGTACTACTATGGTACTTTTTGTTGTCACGTTTTTCCCAAAAAATAAAAATCAAATTAAATGTCTAACTGAATGTCTAAATGAATGAATGAATGAATGAATCCACTGTAGCTCAAAACCATTGAAGGACCAAAGTATTTCTTTCAGTTTAAATTTTTTTTTTTTTTTTTTTTGCATAGGCAGGATTCCTTTTCAGAAAATAAATGCCACATTAAATTGCTAACGCATAAATAAAAATAAAATAAAATAATAAAGAAAGAAAGAAAGAAAGAAAGAAAGAAAGAAAGAAAATAGTTAATTAATTAATTAATGTACTTAAAAATACCATGGTGCATGTCTAAAACCATGGTAATACCATGATATTTTTTGTTAAGTGCATAGGCAGGCAAAGTCACATTAAACTGCAAAATGAAATAAAAAAATATATATAGGTAATATTTTATTTTATGGTGTTCTTGTAACATGTTACATGTACTTACTATTATAATAACAATAAATTATGCACACTGCAAGTAACCCTAAGCCAAACCCTAATTCTAACCCTAACTATAAAGTAAAGTACATGTAGTTAATTAATATTACTCCGTATTTAAATGTATAATTACACTGTAACAAGGACACCTACAATTAAAGTGTAACAGTATATAAAATGTAAATATTTATAAAATATATTTATTTGTATATAAATATATAAAATAATATATACAGATATAAAATATATTTTAGGACCATTCAAATATTTTGCATTCTTGTTCCAAAGAACAGGCTCAGTTTTCATCATTTTTATTTTTCTCTTTTGATTTTGTGGTTAAATGTGACCTGGGTGTGTTTTTGACAGGTTTCATGAGACTAATACATGTAAGTAGGTAGAATGCATGGAGGAGGCCATACCTGGGAATCAGTGAGCTGGAAAATGTCTTTGTAAGCCAGGTAGACGAGGAAAGAGTTAACGCCTGCACATAAAAACGGGGGATGAAATTACAGAGGGCAATGAAGGAGTCCGTGAGACATTAGTGAAACAGCGCAGCAGTAGAATTCCTGAGCGATGGAGTATTCACCAGCTCTACTGGGCTTGTACTGCAGATACAGATGTTGACAGTGGTTTACCGTGATCTTTGACGAGCGCCTCCATCTCCTCTTGAACACCCTTGTGCCATTCGGTGATGTCCACGTGAAGAGAATAGTCACAGCATGCTTTGCTGTCCGCCCATTCACGCCACTGATTGAAGGCCGACATCAGACTCGTCCCGGGTTCAGGAACCACATGATCAACTGTTTTCACACACACGCACACACACACACACACACACAGACAGTGGTTAGACAAATTTGAAAGAGCTCCTATGGATTAATAAGTACCTCAAATCAGTTAATAATGCTGCTCTGAAATGAGGACAACGGAGATGTTAAAATAGTCTTGTGTTATTTTAAGCACACTGTCTCCATCCTGTCTGCACTGCTGTTAGACACCGTCAATGACGGCTGCACCATAAACAATACAGGTGACTCAACAAAACAATACTGCTTTCATAACACGTAGGAAAAGGTAGCATAGTTTGTGAAAAGCTACTCTAGTCATAGCTTAAAGGAATAGTTCACCTAAAAATTAAAATTGGTAACCGTTCAGTTGCTGGTAGCCATTGACATCCATATTATTTAGGGCCCTAGAAATCTGTTTGACCCCCCCCCCAATTCTGTTTTATTTTTTTCCCAAATTCTTATTTTTTTGTTTTTTTTGGTTTTCACTTTTATGAATTATGTTTTTTTTTCTTTCTTTTTAATTTTAATTTTTGTAGACTCTGTTTTAATGGTTGAATTCAATTTTATTCATCAAAACGCATGTCTAGTTAATGGAAATAATAAAACTTACAATATTAAACTGCAATTTATTAAAAGTTTAAGAAAAAAAAATATTTTTAAGGCCCTATGAAATGTTACATTTTTTTTCTCAAATTCAGTTTTATTTTATACCAAATTCTGCTTTCTATTAATGTTCTGGATTCCATTTTATTGGCTTCATTAAATATTAATAATCGAAAGCATCTCTAATCAACTGATTTTATTTAAAAAAATAATTCATTATTATTATATTTTTTCCCAGAAATACTGTGTTGTGTAATTTTTCTGCTAAATACTTTTTCTGGTAAATATTCCTTTAAAATTAATGTTTTAATAATATTAAAACAAAATAATATTAAAAGAAATATAAAAAAAAAATTATATTAATATATTAGTAGTAGTGGTACATTACTTTTACATTTACATTTAGTCATTTAGCAGACGCTTTTATCCAAGCTTAAACGTTTGTTATCAGCATTCTTCAAAATATCTTCTTTTGTGTTCAACAGAAGAAAGAAACTCATATGAGTTTGGAACAACATGAGGGTGAGTAAATGATGACAGAATTCCCTTTATCCCTTTAACTGTGTTAAGACCACATGCAAATAGGAGAAATTGTGAGTGGTGCTTGATATGGCATTGCTAAATGGTTGCTATGGAATTGTCATTGTCACTGAGGTGTTGTTAGGTGGCTGATATGGCATTTTGGGTGGTTGCTAGGGCATTGCTTACTGGCCAAAATCTCTATAATATTCTGGTTCCTAAATATGAGCTGCTGCTGAGTGTTTTGAGTAGTTTGAAGCATCACTATGCTTTTCTTCAGGTGTTGTAGGTAGTTGCAAGGGTGTTGCTAAGGCATTCTTGGTTGTTTCCAGGTGGTTGCTATGGTATTGTGGGCAGTTGTCATGGTGTGTGCTGCAATGTGACATTGTGGGTGGTTGCCAAAGTGTTGCTAAGTGGTAGCTAGATTATTGCTAGGTGGTTTCTATGGTGGTGTAGGTGGTTGCTATGGTATTGTGGGTGATTGCCAGGGTGTTGCTAAGTGGTTGCTACAGTGTTGTGGGTGGTTGCAAGATTATTGCTAGGTGGTTACTATGGTGGTGTAGGTTGTTGCTATGTTATTGTTGATGGCTGGTCATTAGACATTAGCTATGTGTTGTAGGTAGATGCAATGACATTTGTTAGGTGGTTGCTATGCCACTGTTGTGGTGCTATGGCACTGTGAGTGGTTTTTAGGGCATTGCTTACTGATTCCACTATATTAGCGGTTGCTAAGTGTTTATAATATCATTTAAGCATTACTATGCACTAGTTGTGGTAGTTGTGGTACTATGCATTTGGTAGGTGGATTCTATGGAATTGTTGGGGTTGATATGGCATTGTGGGCAGTTTCTAGGGAATTGTTTTACTAGCATATGATTCTTTGAAGTCTATGAATTTCTGGTCAACAGATATTAGCGGTTTCTAAGCTGTTCTGAGTATGGTTTAAAGCTACAGTCCATAACTTTTGTCGCTCTGGTGGTTAATAAACAGATCTGCGTGAGTCTTGCAAAGAACATTGTAGCCAGAGCTACTTCTCTCTGTTTATGTCTATAACGAATCACACAGGTACTGGGCTACTCCGCAGCGGTTCCACCAGAACCAGTCTGAAATAGTCTGAATATAAAACGTATTATAGGTGTACTTTAGTGATTCAAGATAAGCCAAAAACACGGTTTGTAAAATGGACTCATGATGTACTCGCTTTTTATATTAATTTTGTAAATTAAAAAAGCTACGGACTGCAGCTTTAACGAAATACTACGTGGTTGCCCAGATGTTATACTCAGTTGCCAGGGCATTGCTAGTGGTTACGATGGTGTTGTGGGTGGTTGCCAGGGATTTACTAAGTAGTTGCTATGTTCGCTAGAGCATCACTGGGGTGTTGCTAGGGCATTGTCGGTGGTTGCTAGGGTGCTGCTATGGTATTGTTGATGGCTGTCATGGGTCTAGCTCATTCATTATTGGATGGTTGATTTGTGTTGTAGGTAGTTGCAATGACATTTTCTGAGTGGTTGCTACTGCATTACTGAATTGCAGCTATGATGTTCTGTGTGGTTGATATGCAAACAGCACACAAACTAGTCCTAGCTCAGTTTCTTCTGTAAACTCATCAGACTAAGCACAGTTGGACACATACTGATCATGGTGGTTCCTCCAGCCAGGGCAGCTCGGGTGCCTTGATAGAAGTCATCGGCAGAAGTCATTCCCCTGTCAGGCATCTGGAAGCGTGTGTGCACATCAATGCCGCCCGGCATCACCATACGTCCATGCGCATCGATGGTTTTCAGCCCGCCGGGCACGATCAGATTCTCTCCAATCTGCCTGTGAGTGAGATATGAAAAAGCAAAATGAGTTATACAATCTGAGCAATCTTAATTTAATTTCAAGGGCTATTTCATTATTTCTTCATGTGTTATATGATATAAGGGCATATTATGCACACATTAACCTTATAACCTCAGACTACTAAAGGACCAGTTCATCTAATATATTTTACACTCACTTGATCACGCCATCTTCCATATAGATGTCGGCACAGAACGACTGATCATCGTTCACAATCTTTGCCCCTTTAATCAAGAGACGTTCACTCTGCAATTACAGATAAAAGTCGCTTTAGTATCCTATTGGAGTACAAGTGCAAATTGTCTGTTCACCTTGGGACATTAAAAATAGACTCAATGTAAATATAGACTCAATTGAAATGTATCCAAGAGCCAGTAAATCAGAGCTTATAAAGCAGCAGTATAGCGTCACCCACATTCTTTATAAACGGCATCAGTGAATTCTGTGGTCTTTACAATTATAAACACATGTTCACCATGGAACATTTATCTGTCTCTGCACTACAATGTGCTCGGCTGAACCTGGAAGACAATGATTCACCCATACAATCTGAACTGATTGCTATTTCTAGTATAATGTGTACGGCATTAGTGAAGGGGATTTTGTTACATCTCAGTTACTTAAATCTTTCAAAGCTGTTCATCAATGTTATTCATACTGATTCATTCAGTGGCAATTTCAATAGGTTACCTTGCGTTGTGGCAAGATAATCTTTTGCGTTATGAGCATGTTACTGAACTATAAACTAATTTGATAGAAAGAAAAAAAACTAAAAACCCAAGAAAGCAGGTTGGTTTTGAATATCATGCCTATCGTGCTGAAATCACGTGTTTTAAAGCCATATCAGCTTAAACTTCTGATATATGGGTTTCTGAGCGCACACATCTGAAGCACACAAACAGAAAGCGGCTGTCAGCATGTGAGTACTAAACTAAGTTCTCTTTCATGTCTTATAAACTTGTGTGTATTGGACAGTTTGAGCGCAACGTCAAATACAGTCAGTCTTATCTGTGAAGGAAAACAG
The DNA here is from genome assembly GCF_936440315.1 of Barbus barbus. Lineage (NCBI taxonomy): Eukaryota > Metazoa > Chordata > Actinopteri > Cypriniformes > Cyprinidae > Barbus > Barbus barbus. Next base: position 14,714,123 of record NC_136725.1, read on the forward strand.
TTTGGAAAGAAATTGCATCTTTATAATAGATCTGTGTAGCAGCAGAGTAATATCTTTGTAGCAGCTCTCTTGTCTCCTCTGAGGCTGGGACTCTAAATAGTGTTTTGTGCTCATCAGTGCAGCCAAAGACAGAACAGTTAGCATGCTTTGCTCGAACTTTTGCCATGGCGTTGTCGCTTACAAAAACACAATGGCGGCGCTGTGGCCCTTTCAATGTTTTTTTTTTTTCACAAGTGCAGAGAAATGATTACCAAAAAAAAATAAAAAATTTCCCCCCACCCCCCACATTTTCTAGGTTGGAAGATACACCAGGGACACAATTATAGGACTTAAACATGGAAAAAGTCAGATTTTCATGACATGTCACCTTTAACAAATACACTAAGGCAGTGCTTCCCAAACCTGAGGACCCCCTGCCCTGCACATTTTGTATGTCTCCCTAATCAGACACACCCAGTTTAGTTCTTGCCGTCTCTACTAAGGAGTTGATGAGTGGAATCAGGAGTGTTGGATAAGGGAGACATACAAAAGGTGCAGGGCAGGGGGGCCTCCAGGACAGGTTTGGGAAGCACTGCACTAAGTTTTATTAAATAATTGTGTAATAATTATATCCTTATTGTGAACAAGATTGACTCACATGCTGAACTGAACAAACTACATGCAGATACTTATTTTCAATGTATTATTGTTTAGTTCATTCACAAACAAGACATCTCAGTTCATTCTCAAGTCTTGTTCTGATTAAAAACACTGACTCATTCAGTGAAGGGTATGTGCGTGTGCAATAGGTCCAACCAACGAAATGCTCCTTTACAACCCCTACCCCACTTCTACTGGTTTGCACAACAGTAAGTCATTGAAGGCAGGAAAGCAATCACACTCCAGTGAATGAATAATATGAGACAGTACAAAGACGTGAACAAGAATTAATTGTTACTTATTTACTTGTGTACTTATTTACTAAATATATGTAATAGTTTTATTGTAAATCAATGTTAATTGATTTCTTTACAAAATAAAATATATTTTATTCTATTATTTTTTATATATTTGCTTTATATTTATTTATTATTACTACAAAAAGATATATAAATAAATATTAATAATAAATCATTTAATACATAAACGGCTAAAAACACATCTCTTCCATCTACACTTGACCCTCTAACACTAGCACTCTCTATTCTACTTCTATTTTATCTACTTGTATTCTATTTATTTAAAAAACCTGATCTCTTAATGACAGGTTTTCTTCTTATTTAAAAAAATGACCCTCTAACACTAGCATTCTCTATACATTTTCTATTCTACTTGTTTTTTAATACACACACACACACACACACACACACAAATCCTTGCTACATGTAGGCCTACTGCATTAGTCATTGCTGTTTTGTTGGTTTTGATTGATTGATTCTATTGTCCTCATGTGTAAGTCACTTTGGTTAAACGTCTGCTAAATAACTAAATGTAAATAAATAAATATTGCCATTAATATTTAATATAAATATTGAAACAAATAAACAATTTTTTACACTAATCTACTTATTTTATTATTATTATTTTTATTATTTTTTTACAGTAAGTTTGGTGCTGAAAATCCTAGAAACTGCAAACAAGAATGTAACAGACTATTATACTTAAGCTGTTAATAAGCAATTATGTAACAATGCCAGTAAGCAATAAATGTGAAAATAAGTTAATTTAACTGATATTTTACTTGAATAAATATTTATTTCTTTGCTTTAGTGCTACAGGAAATGATCAATATTTATAATAAAACCCAATAAACTTAATAAATAATTTGCAAACAAACTATCATCTTTATACAGAATAAATAAACTGGCTCATTCAGTGAAGGTTCGACCAGTTTAATAGGTTCAACCAATAAAATTATTCTTCACAACATGGTCCCAAATGCTATTGATTTGTTCTATATTCAGGCTTTGGAGGCAGGAAATCAGTCTCATGCTTCAGAGAATGAAAAAAGAAAGAATTGTTATTTAAGATCAAAAACATTGGATTATCTTAATTTCAAAACAAGTCCTAATGTTTTCTGAATTAGCTGTGTGCTTTATATATTTTCCAAGCAATAAGTGAATTAGATGAAAATAGCATCTTTGCATCTTTCCCTACAGCATCATGCAGTATGAAGGGTAAAGTTGGCTAGACACCCCAGTACCGCCACCCAGTAATCTCTTTACATTCAGGGCCCCAGAAGAACGGACATTTTTCTGAAATGGGAGCGGTGGAACAATTCCAGTCACAAGGCCCTCTGCACCGCACGGGGACAAAGGCAGCTCTGTCTGCGTTTCTGCCTCTTTGCGTGCTTGTTGGCAACCCAGCAACATGAGGCCCTGGGTGGCTTCCCAAGCCCTGCCCTGATTCACTTAGCGATGAAAGCAAATACTCCAGTGACCTGACATCTCCTACTACACATCCCACAACAAGAACAACAACACAACTGAACGCAAACGCTGCTTCATTTGCTCTCATATACTTTTACTCAATTTAATTCATAGAAAAACCAACACCAGTTTCCACAGAAGAAGAATGCCTTCTACTTTTTACACCTCCAGATCTTTGCCGAGGGGCTTCTGGGACCATGTGAGTGGCTTTGGCGGTCAGCCGCACTCAACAGCTGCTTCATAACATGCATTACATAACCCAGACAATCACTGCCATCCATTTCCTCTATCTCCCTGCACAAACCGACCAATCAGAGCCATCAATGCTGGGTTAAGGCATTATGACGTCATCAGAAAGGTTGTAATGTTAATTAGAGGAAATGTGGACTCAATGAACTGAACTGGTGCTTGTTTTGGACCTTTTCCAGAGACAAAGTGCTGGATACTTTGTGCATGAGAACACTGACAGGAAGTCTTCAGGTCAGCATGTTTATTTTAATGCATGCCGTAAATGATAATGGAAGTTTAAACAGACAGTTTAGTGTCCATGTACATCAAACCATAAAGGACGTCACATTTGTGATCTGAAGCAAATTTGCGCTTAATAATAATCCATGTTGACTGACTTCCAGTCTTTGGGCTTAACCGCTCGCAATTCCATCCCTCGGTCATTTAGAAACGGATTTAGTTGAGCCGGATTCTAGCTGCCAGGTCGATCCGTTTATGATCCTCTTAAAGGAAAACCGAAAGTGTGGCTTGACTGTTTGCGTGCTTGGTGCCTTTTTCCCCTTTGAGGCGCAAACGTAGCCGTTATGAATGGAAATCCTGTAAGTTGTAAGACAACACGCTCCTGGCAGACTGCTTGATACAAGTCAGAGAAGAGATTGGGCTTTGCGGTGGGGGTGAACGTGAGGCACAACGGCAGGTCAGCAGTGCATTCTGGGACAGATCACTGGGTTGCACTGGAGCTGCTGCGGTTGCCATGGAAACCAGACAACTGGGCTGAGGAAGGTTTTTTTATCACAGAATTTTACACTGTATTACAATCAAAAACTACAAAACTAATTAAAAATATTTTATTTTTAATTAATATTTAATTCCTTATACATTTTTGTTTCTTTAGGAATTTATTTGTTTGCTTTTTTATATACACTTCTTATACATTACTTTTTACTTAAAATTATTTATTAAATATAATATTTTATTTTAATATTTATTTACTTATTTACTTTACTAATGTAATTTACAACAAAAGATGATAAATGTTTAAAATAAAACTTTGATATTTCTATATTAAGTTAATTACACAATTTTCTAATTATATCAGTAAATAATTAACAGAGTAAGGCATACATATATAAATAAATAAAACTATCATCTGTTAAGTAAATAAATTAATAAATACTGTAAATAATTACTTAAATATGAATTTATTTACTTAATACAAATAATAGTTTATCTTAAATATGTATTCATTTATTTATTAAAAAGGATATTTTATTTGAATAAATATTTCCTTTATTAAAGCAATTTAAGTACCACAGAAAAATTTTACATATTTAAAATATCTTTCTTCTTCTCATAGTAAATAAATGAACAATTACTTGAGTAATTAATAAATGAGTACTAAATTAATATACAATAAATAAATAAATAAATATTGTAAATACATACATATTAAATACACATACTTACATATTATTAACAAATATGTTTACAAAATAAAACTAATTGTTTTATTTTAATGAATAAATATTAATTAATTTACAATAAAATGATCATTGCAATAAATGTTTATGTAAACATTTGCTTTACTTAAGTAATTCTTTATTAAATTACTACAGAAAAAATATAAATATTTAAAATAAATCTTTAATATTTATGTAGTAATTAAATAATTGAGTAATGAACATAAATAAATAATCAAATTCATATTTAATAAATATTTATGTAAACATTTGCTCTATGTAAGTGATTATTTAATTACTACAGAAAATTATAAATGTTTAAAAATAAAAAATATATATTTCTGTAGTAATTAAACAGTAGAGTAAAGTGAAAATAATTAAATAAATATTAAAATAAATATTATAAGATACTAAAACCATCATCTTTGTTTAGTAAATAAATAAATATCAAAACAAACTTTGAATATAAATATTAAATAAAATAAATAAATACCAATAATTTGTTTACTTATTTTCAATGTATTTGTTTATTCGTGAATTTATTCCTTTTTATCTTTTACAGTAAGTCTGATGCAGAAAGCAGAACTAATAAGTGGTGACATAACAATGCCTGTCAGTGATAAACATGAAAACAAGTGAATTTGACTATACAGTCAAAGAATGTAAGAACATAAAAATATTTCTCTGATATCTGACCTCATAACTACAGCTGAAAGTGACCAGGCAGGTGGAGAATTAAAGCTAACATTCATCTTTAATGAGGCTCAAGAAGGTGTCACCCTCCTCCGCCTGTCTGCGCAGCTGACCAATGCAGCTGGTCCACCCCGACCCACCCATTAACCATCCCAGCCACCCTCCATCCGACCATGCTGCCATATGCTTGTGTGTCAACTATGTGTGCTTCCAAACCACGCCTGGGTCTATTTATGCAGGAGAAAAAAATCACAGGAAATCCAAATCTAAGATGGACAGTCCATCATTTGCACGGCCAATTGCGCTTAAATATCCGATCTACGAACAATTCACCCAATTGTGCTGAAGCTTTTAGGAGGACAATATTTATGCATGAGGTTTTTGGGTCACAGTGTGCTTGGGAGGTCTGTATGAATTCCACTACACTACAAGGGGTGATGACTGACAGGGCCAAGCTGTGACTACAGTTAGAACGGACAGCAACAAGTAAAAATCAACCAAGCGACCTCTGCGTTATTTGATGTCAATCGACAGATCCGTTTGGAAGTGTGTCAAATTCCATTCCCTTTACTTTCCCAAATGTGGATGTGCATGTGCCATAGACCCAACATTAAAAGATAGTCACTGTAATAGGGGTGTGGCACACACAGCTTTAGGCAACTCTACAAGCATTTCTCTCAGGCAGCTCGTTCTTCTTGCTTATTTTTCCATGTTTCCAATTGAATGTATTCTTAGCTGCACATTTTGGGCTTTTTCTGCATGCGATCCTGCACGTGCTACTCTCCGACTGGCTTATCTCCAACCTCTTAGATCTTACTAAGAGCTGGATGCGGTTTCCTTAACATGCTGGATGGAAACCACAACCCACCTACTTCTCATTCAACATCGCTTAGGGAATCTAAAAGGGTGTCCTAAAGCTCTCCTCTAAAACCTCAGCCCAAACAGCTTCCTTTGAAAAGAAACAAAGGCACACCCGCCACCAGCCGAGATGAGTGTGAGCTCCATTCGACCATCTCCGAACAGCTATTTCCAGCATGATTTACTCTAAAACAGATCAAATTAGGTGCATTGTGATGTCATGTGGATATGTTATAATCAGATGGGTGGGGAGGCATGATAATGTCTATTCTATTGTGGCAACTATTTCAATACAAGACTTGAGCATATGCAAAAATATATAGTTGGGCCATGCAGCTATTATAAATCAAACCCACTGCCTGGAGGAAAGAAATTCGCTCATTTTCCCCCTGGTTTGCCATTCGTTTTTCCATTATCCTGTGTGAATGTTATGGTTTACTCGTTACACATTGTCACGCTTAACGCGAGCGACGCGACTCAAGCAGAACGCGGCAAAAACAGCTTCATTAATTGTAGGGAGCGTTCCGGGTTTGTTGCGTCGCGGTTATAGATGGGGTGTGAATCTCACAAGAGTCCTAGAACGCAATGCCGTGCTGCAGTACTGCTTCAAGACATAAATTCAACACTTTGACAGCTTAATTTCGCTAAAACATCACAAGTTTACCGGCTCCAAGCACCTGAGCAACGTAATGTAACGTAGCTACGCGGAGCAGGGGATCAGCGAGCGTTGCGTTTAGATAAGCGTTCGTGCAAATCAAACACATTTATTCTCACAAGATTTTCATTATTTCTAAACATGCGTTATGCTTAGTAAATAATTAAAGAAGATATTCCATAACTCACGGTTATGCGGGGAATATTCTTCTTGCCCTGATAGCCAGACATCTTCTTTATGCTCTATTCCCTTTGATGAACCGTTATCTCTGTGATAATGGATGCAACGATCTGTTTGGGAGGGGAAATGGCTTGGTTTAGGACAGTTTTTGTAGTCCTTTAGGAATTAAGAGGCGAACGGAGGAGGTAAAAGCGCTAGAGATTTAAAGGACAAAGGACCTGTGTCCAATATCTCCTCTCCACTGATGCACCAAGTCCACCCAGACTGACTGAGACAAAACGAGAGATTTTCATAGAGGAGAGCAGCGCGCATGCGCACAACCCCGCCCTGAATAGCCAGCAGCTCCTCCTCTGAGTCCACAGAGGGTGACCAATGTTTCAGACAATGGGTTTAATGGCACACGGATCAGTGTTTGCACAGTGTTTTCATCTGATCGAAAATGACGGAAAACAAAACTGTGTAATAAATAGCCTAATAAACATAATTTGTATGCAAACGATTATGGAGACTAATAAAAGTTTCAATAACATGGCACATTTTCTTTCTGGACTAATTAATTAAAAAATACATCAAATGTGATTCACAGAGATTAACAATGATTTGATATATATATATATATATATATATATATATATATATATATATATATATATATATATGAAAAAAATGAAAGGCAGATATATCTTAGGGAAATGTAGTTGTAAAGCATATATTATTCATAATATATGTATAAATTATGTTTAAATATTATTATTAAACAAACTAAATATCTTGACACACAGTCAAGAAAATAATAATAAAAGAAATTAATAAAATTTGAAATCTCAAATTTTATGCAATGGCTTGTTTTATTCAAATAAATCCTAAGAAAACCTCTTGATATTCATGATGCAAGCATTTTTGTCAAATCGTGTTTACTTTGAATATTATGTTTGAAAATAAATGGTTCGATATACTTTGTGTGCACAGTAATCAAATAAATGTCACTTAAAGACTTTTAAATCTTCATATATCACTATAAACATCAAAACGACACTTGAGTGGTTCTTAGATTGTCATATTGAGTAACAAAACAATTTATGTTTGCAAGTTTTAGTTCTAGTAATTCAGAACAGTATGTAAAACCACAAATAATGCCTTCTTAAAGTTAATATTTTGCCCCAAATCTCAGTTTATATAATATGCAAACACTACAGCTCAATATCCGGGTCTTTCTGGCTGCTTTGGGCTCAGTGCAGTAGACCTAAACATGCTATTGATCTCTGCAGACAGTAAGGCCTATCAGTGAAGGAAAAAAAGCATAAGAGTGGCTTTAAATCACACTTGCCAAACATACAGCAATTTCCTGTTCGGTATATTGGGTGACAGAGCGTTTTCTTGCCTGTAGTATCATGTTACCATCACTGTCATATCAACTGACTGACAACATTCAGTGAAAAGGCTAGATAATTTTCTCTTCTTGTGTGAAAAAGGAGGGTAATTTTCTGAATACAATTCTGAGTGGAGGTGATTCTGAGTCTTATGAGCTTTTTAACAGATCCCAAGTTATTGCTCTTAAAGCCCTATTGGGGCGTACTTCAATCACAGCTCAGCATCACTGTCACTGTAGCTATGGTACCACATCCAGATACCAAGGCCCATCCTCTGGAATTATTGGGCTCTTAAGGTAACTGGACTGTAAAAAAAAAAAATCTCATTGCATGGTTTAATCATCATTTCAACATTTTAAGGTTTGTACACTTTCTTTTGAAAAAAAAAAAAAGATCTGTTGCTAGAAGGGCTGCATCTTATTTCTAAATAAATTAGTTCTAAACTTGTGATGCATACTGATTTTTACTGATGCATACTGATGACATTTTTCTGTGAGAACAGCAAATATTCAAGCCTTAAAATATTTCATGATTTTATTCAACTGCAAAAAGAAATATCTGGTTATTATTACAAAATAAACCCAGACAGGGTGATCAGATTTTGTATCATCCTGAAGGGACATATTTTATGATAATGATCACCTCACTGTACATTATTTCTACATAGTCAATAAATAGAGAGTGAGTTGAAATGATTCTGTCATATGAGAATAAAGAGGATGCAGAGTGATACGACTATGAAACTAGCAGTTTAGGAGATTGATTGCTGGGTAAAAAGTCAAATATAAAGTTTAGAGGTTATTATACATAAATATTTGACAACAACATTGCGACTGACCAATCAGAATCAAGCATTCTGCAAATTATTAGCTGTGTAATATGGACTGAAAATTAGTAGAATATATATTTTTAACTTTTAAATAAGCACAAAAACAAAAAGAGTGGCAACTTTAATAACATATTTAACATTTTTATAATGATTTTTAAACCAGTATTCATAATTAAACGGATTCTACAGAACCTTTTTAGCTACAATATGGAAATATTTTCTAGGTACATAGGTGCATAAATATACTCCAAGCTATGTTTTTTTTGAAAATCAAAGCATTTTAATACAACAATAAAGCTTTTTGTCTGATTGATTGTTATCATGAGCAAGGGAGGCTGCATCTGAATGAAGACTGATTTATGCAATAGTGTTGTTTCCACCCACATGACAGTGCACAATCCCTGCAGCTCTTACCTCGTCGTTTAGGTTCTGCAGAATCTCTTTTCCGGTACTTCTCCTGATCTCCACCTTTCGTGGTTTGGAGACATCCTTCTGCCTCTCAATCACTCGACCTTTCCCTGAGGACAGCGAGTCAAAGTCCAGTGTCTTGTTCTCCGCCGAACCCTCCACCGGGCAGAACATGCCACAGAATTTCTGCCGTGGCTGGTTGGGGCTGGAGCTTCCCATGTTCTGGAAGAACGCAGGCACATCTCCGGCAGCAGACATTTCTCTCTGTGAATACTGTCAGATGGATGCAAAGGCACGTACACCTCCAGCTAGAGAGCTCTGTGGACACTAAATGTTAGCTTTCCAATTGGGAGGTGAGAAACAACATTACATGTGAGGCGAGGAGATTCCTATACTTGTCAGAGAAATCTTAAAGGAATACTAATGGAACGTAAACATAATGAACAACATATATAAGAATCCCCAAAGAACGGGATTTATCTTTATTTAAATGAAGTGAAATAATAAAAACAATCCATCAGCATTTCTTCAGGATTTTTGACTACAAGAGTCGCCAAAACTACACATTTTATTATCTACACCATTCAGCCCTGCATATTAATATGCAATTGATCGCAAAACCCTTTAGAAAAGATGCCTACTCATGTTGAACAATCTGTTGAACAATACAAAAACACGAAGAATGAATGCAAATAAATGTGGACCGTGCAAATTATGTTGTTATTAAACGCAACACATCAGGAATTGATAGTTTTATATCTACTGAAGCCATGACAAACATTCAGAGAAAATCCAGAGATGTTACCGTGAGACCGACGGAGGATGAGGTGACGCTCTGCTGGAGAGATGAGAGGAGAAACAGCGGAAGTGATGCGGGGTTTTGAGGGTTAAAGATGTAATGTGTCCATATCTGAGGGCTTTTTCCCCGGATGACTTGTCACTTAATGCCTATTGTGAGATACCTTTGTTAGCGTTCGCTCTGTGTGTTTGGTGAACACGCGGTGGATGTGGTAAACAAAGAGAAATGTCTGGTAGGTTTAGTTGTTAGAATGGATTTTTTGTGTGTGTGTGTGTATTATTTCTCTAATCTGTGGTTGCTCCGTTGATAGTTGAAGCGCCACGCCCATGCAGGTTAAAGTTAAGGGCGCTGTCCGTTCAGCACCACGCGCCGGAGCAGCGACGAACCACGGAGGTTATGATTCACTGTTTATGATGGAAGTTCACACAGGACGCGTTCTTATGCTCCGTCTGAGCTATTTTTATGTGTCAGATGGGCGTACAGTAGCCTATATGTACAGTACAGTGTATCGTTTAAAGAAGGGAATTTAACGATATAACGATTTTATTTTCTGGATTATTTTAGTAATTACGAGGGGAAAATATTCTGGGGAAAATGTCACTCTTATTGTAGCCAAATTATGAAACAATTTCAGATTCAAACGAAATAAATATACATACAAAAAAATAAATAAAAATAAAATCATAAAAGTAATTAGGCCGATATAAATATATATATTCACGACCATAATACAGTTCTTCAATTCGATTCGAACGAAATGATAAACAATAATAATAATAATATGTGGTTAAATTAGTCTAAGTGAGTCAGTAACTGCTCTGACTGATTCATGAGTTATATATATATATATATATATATATATATATATATATATATATATATAGATATAGATATATTTGCAATGGTAAAAAGAACCGTCTCATAGTCAATCGCTGGTCACGTTGTAGCTATATGTTTTGAATCACTGGAAAGATCTGACTCATAAGATTCATTATCTCGGGAGTCGGACTGCACTAAAGAACGGCTGCCTGACATCATTCGTTTTCAGAAAGAGAAGTCATAAGTCAAGCCAAATCACATAAGTCATTCGTTATGGACGATACATTAAAAAGAAGAACCATTAAAGAGATTCATTTAAAAAGAATCAAAACATATGGGCCATCGAGCTATTCTGAGAATATGGAGTAGGTTATGGAATTCGCTTTTAAGTAAAAGACGTTTTGCGTACTTTTTTTTTCATTTGGCATTGGTTGCTGCGTATGCTTATAAACAAATATTGGGCGGTGGAACATTTCGATGCAGAGTCACTCACTAGAGACTCACCATTCTGTTTGCTTCTCCAAAAAGCAGCCTCACAATAATAGCTCCAAAATCCCAGTTTCCATAACAACAACATGTGCCCTTACCCGCTCAAAAGAGTTCCTGCCTTAGCTACTGTCTCTGCAGGCTGTTGGACTGAGGGGGAGAAAGTGAGAAAGACAGTTTGTGCCACAAAAGGAACAAAAGATAAGCCCGTTTCATTCATTTCTCAGACTTGCATACATAAAACTGACGCTGCAAAGAGACATTTCCAAACCACTTCTCTGGTTAACCGAAGTCATTATGTGGCTCAGATAATGGTCTTGTTTTGGAGCACAACACACAGGCACACACAAGCATGCATACTTCAGTCATCATTGACTACGGAACCTCAGAACACCTGTTTCAGCCAATCACAAGACGGGGAATTCAATCACAGCTCCTCCCACTACAGCCTATGCGGTAGAATATAGAACTCACAACAACTCTAGTTTTATTACCTATAATTTGAAGGGCGTAATTATTTTGGGGGAAAAAGCTTAAATTTACATACAAAGTCGCTACATGTGACGATTCACGAATACTTTTGATTGGTGTATAGATGTGTGAATATGGCACACTTAGGCTAGATATAATAAGATCCAATTAATCATGTCAAAACAACATGCATTCAGATTCATGCCGATCCACTGTATTCTGATCTGATTTGCATCTGTGCTCAATGTGAAAACGCCCTGCAGGTTGCAGCATGCTGACTCATCAATCATGTGTCTTCTGCAATGCTATTTAAAAGCGTTGAGAAACCTGACAGAGGCAACCTGTGGGAAAAAAAGAAAAAAAGATGTGTAGTTGTAGGCAACTGTATCCATAAACAGACACCACAACGTTTTGGAGAACAGATGATGTCGTTTCTCACCCAATCGTGTCCAGTCAGAATCAAGCACACCCTTAAATTCCCATCTGCGCTACTAGAGGGCAGTCGAGTATCGCTTTAGACTGCGAACGCCATCCAAACTGGTTTATTTTTAATTGAATTAAAACCAGGTGAACTCACAAAGACAATTTAGGCGTTTTAAAAATTGGTTTTAGCCTCTCAGCTCTGGGTAAGTGCGCGGAGCGCCCCTCGAGGATATAGCACAAATTAATTTGTGCAGCAAAATCAATGGATGAAATTAATTCAGTAGTAATAGCTTTTCTGCACGTTGCTGTAAAACCAATAAAAAGACATTTCAGCAAGATTTCATTGAAGCATTTCAGCCACAGATATATATATATAATTGGCCTTGATAAATGGCACTGTGGTGCTCATTCAACTCATTGATATTTACCATAAGGAGCTTAAGCAAGAGACTGTGAAAAATTGAAAGGATCTCAGAAACAATGACAGAGCACAAATATGACAGGCATTTCGTATTCACAGTTAGGATGAGGGCATGAATTTGTACAAGAAACATGAGTCAGATGTAAGGTGGGCCGGAGAGTTGCCAGAATGGTCCGAATTCATGTTTAAGAGGAGCCTGGGCTGGTTAACCCTCACATGGCAATGAGAAATTAAGCCACACTAATGGCAGGAATGTAGTGAGATCATAATAACTGGAGCTGTGTGTATTATGACAAATTGTTGATGAAAGGACGTCAGATAGACATCACTCTATGTGTCTCTGGTGCAGTCTGGATCCAAAGTAATCATCTCACATTAGTTTCAACAACAGGCTCGGTGTGTGTACTGTATAGAGCCAGAGAAGATCTGACCCCAGGTCGAATTCCCAGGCGTTCCCAGCTCTGGAGATCTAATATAAGCTAATTCTGTGTTCGGAGGGGTTGCTGGTATTACTGGATGGTTACACTGGTAAAAAACAAGGTAACACTTTACTTAAAGCCTTCATGTATAATGCATTATAAAGGGTTATTAAATGGTATAATGCATTATAATTATTCATAATGTGCTTTGTAATACATTATATCTTGTAATTATAACAAAATTTAAAAAGCTTAGTGTAACAATGAATTGACAAGTGTAATGTGGTTACAATTATTATAATGCATTATAAGGTGTATTACAAAGCATTAATTAATTTAAGGCAATTAAAGCATTAAAACTAATTTTATAATGCATTATAAGTAAAGGCTTTAAGTAAAGTGCCCCCCCCCCCCCCCCCCCCCCCCCCCAAAAATAAAAAAAATAAAAAAATAAAATTGTATTCCACACTAAGCAACAGTCATAGTGATGCTTGACTTAGAACAATAAAAGTGTATTTTTATTAAAATAATAAATAAAATTGACAAAAAAAAAAAAATAGCATGAAACTGCTAATGCTGCACAACAGATGGTTTTTTTCTTTTCTTTTTTAGGTAAAATTAACAAAATTCCACGAATAAACAGGATTAAAGTTCACGGTTGTTGAATATATTTTGATCAGATATATTTGATAAATATTGAGGAGATTGGAAAAGTCCACAAACAGAGAAAAGAATGCCTGGTGGCAATGGGACACAAACAAAAAAAAATGCAGATTGTTCTTTAAATTTTTAATTTTAAAACTTTGTAATTGTCCAACAGGGGAGGAAAAAAAGGTCTGTCAAATCAGTAAACTTACAATTCATTTTATCATCGCATTGCAGTCCAGTCTGAAGAAAGTATCTCCACAAAAGAGGTTTCGTTCCAAACACAATTTGAACGCCAATACAAATAAAAGAACTAAAACATTTAACTATCATGTACCTTCTCTTCTAGTTTGCCTTGATTGTTCAAAACTTCAAAAATCTAAAGCATACGAGAAACCTTCCAAAATACATGTACACCAAGAAGATGGTGCAAAACAACAAAAAGAACAAACCTGTGGCACAAAACACACATGATGACAGGAAATGATGATAGGACACCGTATCAAACATGTTGAAGGAAAAGAGGCACCAAGTTCATAAGAGTTGAGCTCTCAGTTGGTTTTGGCAGCTGTGTTCGAGGAGAAGTAGATCCTCAGATAGACCAAAGGAGACACACATCCAAAAACACTTAAAAAGAGACAAAAACACAGCTAGACATGAGGATAATTCACCCTAAATTAAACCCTGTTCCCAAAGACGGATGTTCATGTCCAGGATAACACAGTCACCTGTGGTGCTGGAGTGTTAGTGTTCACTAAATGTGTGTGTGACTGTGACTGTGTAAGTGTGCTTGAGTAGTAGCTCGCACAATAATTCAAATTCTGCCATCATTATTCAACCTTATGGACATATTTTAAAGAAACCCAAGCAGCTCTTTTCCAGTTTATCTCTATTAGCTTCCATTGTATGGAAAAGAGCAGCATGGACATTGTTCAAAGCTTCTTCTTTTGAGTCCCACAGATAAAAGAAAATCATATAAGTTTGAAACAACATGAAGTTGAGTAAATAATGACAATGTCATTTTTCAATGAGCTATTCCTATAAATTAAAGACAGCTTTGTTAGTCCTCAAGCTAACAGCATGGAAATACTTTAAATCAGAACGAGACTGAGAAGTATGAGAGTGTACAAGAAAATTCCAGAAAGTCTGACACAGCTAAGATAGCATGGCAAAACACTGAAGCCGTTGTCCTTGTTAGCAAGATCCTCTCAGCTCTGAATGCTAATGGTAAATTGTGCGGCGGTATTGCAAAGTAGGCTATGTTGTAGAAGCCTAGTAAGAAACCACTGGGTCCTGATATGTATATGAAGGAAACTAACAAAACGACACAACAGAGAGACAGATAAAACAATAACTTTTTTTTCATACAGGGATCCGTCAGCCCCATCAGACTGGTTTTTATCCATGTTCATGAGATGATTTTTTTTTTTTAAATATTCAATGTAACAGGTGTTCTCTCTGTCGGGATTGTGTAAAAGGTTATGCAAAACTTGGTATAAAATTGCACGTGATACAGTCATAAACGTATATAATGTCTGAGTTATTAAATTTTCCATCCTCACCAAATGAGTTTGGGGTCTTTCGGAGAGCCCTATGCTTCCCAAAACACTTCCAAGTCCATCATCCCGGCGTTCCACCCTTGAAGTCAATAAAATAACTAAATTGGTAGCGTTTATAGTAATAAATAAAATCTTAGCTAGCGTTCAGGCATGCTCGTATAACTTCAGTAAGTCATATATTTTGGTTGACTCCATTTTGAGGGTGAAAACTGTGCTTGGACCAAAACGGGATGTTTTTTGCCTCCTAACTGAATTGAGCAAGTGTGGAGCTAGCATGTGTGCATTTGGTTTCATACAATGCTCCAAATACTTACAAAATGAAATAGTACTACTAAGGGTGTGTTAGAACATTCACAACTGGAAAAGGGATACAGAAAATGGTAAACGAGAAAGAAAAAGGCCTAAAATGAGGAGAAGTTTATCACTTATGCTTCTCAAAATGGAAAGGCTAATTGAAGGAATTACTAAAAAAGGAAGAAATGTTACTGAAAAGACTAAAACCGGTAGAAAGGGGCAGCAGGGGGCTTCTTCGTACAAACTGCATCCTTCTCCCGAATCCTCCTGGGCTATGCCTGAGGCACTTGATCAGATCTGTGTTCAAATGGAGCTTGCAGGGGGAATAGTCAGTCTTTTCCCAATATAGACCCTGTTTTAGAGATACAAGACAAAAGAAAGAGAAATTAAAAAGTCAGACACTTCACTGTTAAAGGAGTAGTTCCCAAAATATACAAATTTACAAAAAATACAAAAATACTAATTTAGTCATCATTTACTCACCTTCACATCATTTTAAAAATGTATATGTTTCTTTCTTATGTTGAACACAAAAGAAGATACTTTTTGAAGAAACAAACAGTTGTTGGTCCCCATTGACTTCCATAAAGCCCGTTTCCACTGCAGGAACTTCCCCAGGAACTAGGAACTTTGGGCCGGCCCAGTACTCGCCCTGTGTCCCAATGTGCATACTATCCACCCTATCTGCCCTAAATAGTATTGAAAATTACTACTATCACATAGAATTTAGGAAGGATAGTGTGCACATTGGGACGCAGGCTCTGTGTTTCCACTGCAGGAACCATAATCTAAATAAAGTTCCGGGTAAAAATTTGCCCCTCAGAAAGTCCCTTCTCGCGAGGTAGTACTTTTTCAAAGGTCATGAACTTTCGGGGGCGGGACTTGGGTGCTGAACATGCTCATCGGTTGATTTCACGCAGCATTGTATTTCAACCACCATTTATTTGCTGATTTCGGAGTGAGATCCACGCGATTAGCGGGCGCTCAGTGCTCATGTCTCCCACCGAGAGGAGCTTAACCTCGGCTAGTCCTTCTGATATTTGCCGCTGGCTCTGATGTCTCTGTGGTTGTTGAACATGAGATATTATTTGTTTTGGGTAAATCTAACATGTAATCTTGGGTCTTTATTATATATCTATTAATATGTTAAAAATGAAAATAAATAGAGGCAATGCTGTTTGATATAACATTTTGTTTCACTGTAATATATGTACATTCCCTGAACTACATTTCTGCGACTAAAAATGTTTAAATGAAAACTAAAAAAAGGCAGTGGTGTTTGATATCATATTTTGGAGGATAAGCGGCTATAGTAATTCCTACCCTACTGTGGAAGTGAATAGGGACCGATAGGGTTTTGTTTCTTCAGAATATCTTCTTTTGTGTTGAACATAGGACAAAAACTCATACAGGTTTAAAACGACATGAGGGTGAGTAAATGATGACTAAATTTGAACTGTGAACTGTCCCTTTAAGATACATACTAATCAGAGGTGTGTGATTTGTCTTGGTGGTGTAATATGAACACTTAAGGTGCAATCACCAATTTACTGTTGTTCAGAAAAGATTTTGAAAATCACAATCTGGGATTAGGGTTAGGGAGCAAAAGATTTCCAAGAGCAGATTTTACAACAGTTTTGAGTCATGCAAAAATCACTGCGTTAAACCAAAATAAAGATTCTTGGTTTGAAAGTGATGTCGGTCCCACTTTATATTAGGTGGCCTTAACTACTATGTACTTACATTGAAATTAATAATTTGATACAATGCACGTATTGTGTACATACATGTTTTTACATTGTACTTATATATGTATCTGAAATGAATATATGTAATTAAATTCTGTAATTACATTTATAATTACACTGTTGACCCACGCCTCACACTTTAACCCAACCTTAAACCTACCCATACCACCAAACCTGTCACTAACCTTAAACACATCCCACGTGAATAGCAGCAAAAGTGTTTTGAAATACAATATGACCACAATACGTACATTGTACTTATTTTTTTATGCAAGTACATAGTAGTTAAGGCCACCTAATATAAAGTGTGACCGTGATTTCTGTTTTAGCAGTGCTTCATATATCACTAAACTACAGGCAATAACTAATAGACCCATTTTACCTGCATAATTACACAAATGTGACCATTCCTTTAGTGTGCAAACAGGTGGCCACTGTTTGATGATTATCCCAAACAAAAAAACAAAACATAAAAGCTTTCCAGAACCTTAAAGCTTCAAATCTAGTTTTGAGCAACTTCCTTTGTGCAACTTTACTTTGTGCGTATATTTTTATATTTAGTTATACTTAGAAAGTTTCTGTTTAATTAATCCAGTCAATCTATTTATCCCATTTTCTATGGAGACTGGAACTTGAGAGCATCCAAATGGAAGTTAGAATCCATCATGGCGGTGCTCATCAGGTATTCAGGAGTCTATAATGAATTATAATTAATAATTTTACAAGTTATTTTAATTTTGCATTCTGTATTTCAGTCATTTGTTGATGTAGGCATGATGTAGGGAACAACAAGTTATTTACTTAACTGTCACGGTTTGCTTTGTGTAGTCCCAAAATATAGCACTTTAAGGCAGCGTAAACTACATATGTGTGAAGTGTGGTTGTGCTTTAAGGAGTATCTACCCGAGACCCAGGACCAGGATGTGGGACAGAAGCAGCGAGGGGATAAACACTTTGAGGAACTCAGCAGAGAAGATGCCTCCTTTCTTCATGGCTCCTGTCTTCCTCATGCTGAGAGTGACTGAACGGCGCGGGTGCCGGAAATGAAACTCCCTGTCAGAAAGATAAATCTACCCGTCATCACAACAGAATCATACCGCCTGCAAACTTTATTTCGAGCCAGAAAAAAAAAACTCAAAACACTATAGGTGTGCCACAAAACCTAGTGAGCTCCCTATCTAAATCACTTGTTATGGCATCAAATCCATAATTCTGGCGCAAGTATTGTTTTCAATTCTAAAATGCCTCATTCTGATCTAAATTTGGCAACATTGCAGAATGATGTCGGCGCTGATAGCCTTGTAGTGCAGGGTTATTATAGTTAACTAAAACTAAAAGCATTAAAAAAAAATCCGAGTTAGAACAAAATAAAAATGAATTCAAAAATGGTCAAGAAAACATTTCTCATTTTCATTTAGTTTAATTGGATGTACTAAATCGTGAAATAAAAACTATATATCAAAAATACAAAAACATTCAAATGACAATAGACATAAAAGATTGAATATTAACACAAACTACAATAGCAGTTAACAGTATGTGCTTACTTAGGCGGAACATTCTCTGGTCTACTTGACCAGTCTGCAACCCGGTCTGAATCCTTCATTAAGATGTCATCATCTCTCATCTTCTCCATGACTTCCTCCTGAGTGGACACAGACACATCCAAACACAAGCACAGACAGGTAATGAAGATAAGCCAGAGTACGTTCCAGAAATTAGATGATCCACCATGTTCTCAAGAGGAAGTACCTGACTGTCCCTCCTCATGTCCACATCGAAAATGATCTGGCCTTCATCCTGAGGACTGTGAGGTCGAGGAGGGCTGTGGGAGACAGCAGTTTGAAGTAAGCTAAGAATGGTCATTAAAACGACTTTTCTATGACTTCAGAAGATAATTTTATGATCCTTTGTTGCCATTTTTGTCCCAGCAGCTATCACTGTATGGAAAAGAGCAGCTTGGGCATTCTTCTAATCATCTCCTTTTGTGTTTCATAGCACAAATAAAGTCATACAGGTTTGGAACTACATAATTTTCATTTCTGTGTGAACAGTGTTTGAGAGAACATTAGTCTGTGTACATATGAGAGAGGAACACTGTATTCCTACAGTAAACATCCAGAATGATATGACTCACTGAGTTTGAGGGAGATAAGGGTTACTATGGCAGTATCCTATCAGCATGAGGTCAGTGTGACCACATGTAATTACGCATGGATGTTTACAGCACACCTCTCTATCTATGAGGTCGTTAAACTCAAGCTGTGAACTCAGGTGACATTTGCAGATGATATATATATAAACGTGGACTACATAAACAACATCTTAAAGGAATAGTTCACCCAAAGATGAAAATAGTGTCTTGTATCGTTCCATGTTGTATGTTTTATCAATTCCACTCAGTTCTCATTCATGGTTGGCTTGTGTTAGGTTTGATTATTAGGGTGAGTAGGCCTAAATAATGACAGAATTTTCATTTTGTGCCATAAACGAGATATAAATATGGTGTCTACCTGTCGCATGAGGAGTTACTGCGGCTGGATTCGTGCTGGGCATCTAGCAGGATTTTTTCCATGTCTCCATTGTGGATGGAAGATGATGAGGGAACGTGCTCCAACCCCCCCACCATCCCATCATCCTCCTCTACTACCTGGGCTAAAGGGGGCGGCACTGAGGCAGCGGACGAAGAGAGAGATATGGCGTTTCTGTTCATCTCGAGCTCTACCCATGACCCTAAAAAAAGATATCAAATAACAATCACAACAATAATAAAGCTTCTAAAATAAGATTTAAAAACAAAATAATTTTTAATAAAATGTTTTAGCTATGCAAAACATGTATGGACTAAATCATGCAGAACCTAATATTTTGGTTCATATTTCACCCCAAAATCAAAAGACGGAATTACAGATAAAACCATTAAGATTTTTTTTTTTCACTGTGATGTTGTGGAAAAAGCACTATTTTTTTATTATTGTAATGCATAAAAGTAACAATATATTATTTACAGTGTATAGTATTTATTGTATGGCGCTCATTGCAAAAGACAACGGATAAACAAAACAAATTGTTTATAATTTATAAAAACAAAAAAATTATAATAAAATAAAATCTTAACAGTCATAAAAATAAACTTAATTTTCTTGACAAAAATATCTTATTTTTAGGTGAAATGTGACCTGGAAAAGTGATATGGCATCTAATGTATCCACCATTCAGTAAGCCTCTGAGACAAACCAAGGCAGACGGTGGGATTTCCCTGTAAATCGTTGGTGGTCTGGCTTAACTACTATTTACTGTGTGGTGAAAGGGCATTAAATGCCTCCCTCTCAGACTCAAAACAAGCTCACTGATATATGAGTCACACCTGACCCGACCGCCGCATGCTCTACGTGAGTCTGAGCAGGGACGCACTCCTGAATGCATGGCCTGATCAGCACAAACACACAGCCTCTCATCCATGAGTCAAGGATGAGCACTAAGCTTCCCGTGTTCCCCTTTCACCCACACCTGTCGTGCTGTCTCATTAGAAACGTCTGTGTTATTGCACAGTCAATCTTCTGTTTACCCCTGGTTCAACACACCGCTCTGGTTCCCCAGCGCATGCTACTGACCAACCAGGATGAGCTAAGTATAAACCGAATGCCTCGCAGGCCACTTCCAGGAAAAACAAAAAGAGGAAAACAAAGAAGGTGCACATGACTTCCTTGGGTTGAGCAAACATGGATCATGTGACAACGGCCTGCTTGGACTCTGCTCAGATACATCTTCTGATATGTATGGATGAGCATGCACGTCTCCGTCCCATCCTGAGGGGGAAACGTGTGAATTCGGCTGCGCTAGAGACGACTGACCTTTGTCTTGATCCACTGACACAAACAGTGTTGCTGTGAATCTTACAAAAACAGGTCATATTTAAGCTAAGCAAAGATAAGATAAGCAAAGATAAAATAAAATAAAATAAATATTTTAAAAAGAACAAAAATGAAGTCTGGGAATGTTGCTATTTTTGAGTATTTCTTATATTTTATTTTTATTTTACTTTTATTATTTATACTTATTACATATTCACTATAATATTGTATTAATACAGAAAAAAAATCAAGTTTGGGATCAGTAAGATTTTTTTTGTTTTTAAAGAAGCCTCTTATGTTTTTATGCAATTTATTCCTGTGACAGAATATCCGATTATTATTAAATTAAATATTATAAAAGTTGTAAATGGGTGTTCTACTTAATAACTTTGTAACTTTCGTGTATATTATATATATATATATATATATATATATATATATATATATATATATATATATATATATATATATACACACACATGTTGGTTTTTGTGGTTTATGGGGACTCTCCATAGGCGTAATGGTTTTTATACTGAACAAACTGTGTGTGCTATTGCCCTACACCAACCCTACACCTAAACTTAGCCCTCACAGGAGACTTTGTGCATTTTTAGATTTTCAAAAAAACACCATTTAGTATGTTTTTTTAAGCCTTTTGAATTACGGGGACATAGGCAGTGTCCTCATGAACCACCTTCATATTGTAATACCTCTGTCATACCCATGTCATTATACAAATTTGTGTCCTCATAAACCACATAAACATGCACACACACACACAAACACACACATTATATAAGACAAGTAATTGTAGCCAATTGACATTATATTTAAAAGCCATAATTTATGTTTAAACTGCTAGTTACCAAACTATATTTGTTTATTCAGAGCAAATACAGAACATTATCAACTTTTAATTAAAACAAGTTCGCCACTAAAAGTTTACATGTTCGTTCTGTTCGTCCCTTTTGATTTTATGGAAGAAATATGACCCGGTCAGAACGGATATGTTCTTGACAGGTTTTGAGAGATTCATCCTAGATCTTTGGCTGAGGCCAAAGTCTCTTCTCACGTCATCCAGCTAGCACTCATCATGTCTAGTACACAGCCAGATGCATCCAAATTGTCAAACAAACACTGTAAGCTGAGCCCACATTTGCCCATCTGTTACACTAAAAGAACCTGGCCAACATTAAGATGTCATTTCACTTTCCCGAGACAATCTTTCAAATTCACGAGTTAGCGCTAGCGCATGAGAAAGCTGTGGTCATCAAATCACTGCATTAAGATCTAGCCAAGGAAATCAGCCTCATCTGTGGGCAACCAAAAGCTTTGTGAGATAATGTGGTGTGGCTCTGGTGCTGATGATACAGTTTCAAAATCTAGTGAATGACAAAAACACAACGGCCACAGAATTCATTGAGGAAATCAAATTGCTTATATATATATATATATATTTATTATGTTTCAGTTTTTAGGTTTAGTCTATTTTAGTATTTCATCTAAATGAAAATGAGAAATAACTGAAATTTTATTTTAGTTAATGTTTATTTCAAGTAAAGAAAATGTTTTATTGCTTTAGTTGATAACCCTGTAAAAAATAATACTTTACAGACACTTGTAAAAATGTATGAATTTTATAAATAATTTGTACAGACCTATATAATTTTATATACATAATTGTATTCCTTTCTAATGTCCTTGAGCATTAAAAAGCATATTTTTGCCTTTCATTAGCATTTTCCATGCTCTTTTCCTTTTAGAATTAAACTTGAAGGCGAAATGATAATTAATTTAACTTATTTTGCTGTTAACCCTTTGGGACGTCCGTGCAAGCACCCTCTTCATCAGATAGGCAAACCAATTTTTCTGCATGAACCAACAGATCTCCATGCATTTTACACTACCCTTCCTCATGACACAGTTACCTACTTTACACGAACCAAACTGATGCTACTTCACGACCTCAAAATATCATGACTCACGCCCTAAACTCACACTCCCAATTTTCTTTCTTGGCTTTCTCTCTGACACTTTCCACACGTAGACATAGTCCGGACCACATTCGCTGCTGCTGCTAAAATAGAATTACGAATACTACTATGGTGAAATCGCAGCTTATGAATATTAACTATGTTCTAATGACACCGCTTTTACTTCCCTGCACACTTTGGTCACGTAGCCTAATTTAAATTCATTACGCGAGTCTTTGCCATTAGGTAATTGCCCAGCTTACTAACGTTCTGCCTTTCAGCCAATCAGTAAGGCTTACTGGCTCACTGCTAATTAATATTCATGACTCAATCCTTTTCCATAGTATAATTTATTAACTGGCGCCCTGAACTAGAGTCACAGCGCGCACGTAGCTCACACGGCATTACATTTCTTCTTCTTCTTAGCGTTTGCATTGCGTGCCCAGCCACAGAACAGCATTACATTAATATTGGCTGTTTACAGTGAATGGCAGTTTAAGTATACTACCCAAAATCAGTGGTCTTAATATTTAGATTTGGCATTTCAGAAAGCATACCAGGAATTTCAACAAGATTTATTAGTCTCCCGTAACTTCAGCGCATATTTAGGAATTCCCACTATTTGTAACCAAAATAATGTATATGTAATGATGAATTAACTCATATGGATTTTAAATAGCTGGCTGACAAATAATGTTTTTTTAGCAAATCCACACATACTGTATGATAATGAGCTATTTGTTTTTTATGGTCTGGCTCTATATTAATGGGTACTTTTTCGCATTCTAGTTATTTTTTAAATGCATTTCATACCGTTTTCGTCTACTACACAAGTTAAATATTAGTTAACACGTTAAATAAGTGTCACTTTCTAGACCAGTTTGTTTCCAACCTCGCAGATCACACAAAGACCTCATTCGCTGCCACATGCCATTCCTTACATGTCAAATATGAACAAAACATTTTTTTTTTTTTTCTGAGCCTCTTCTTATAAACACACCGGAGATACACGGGTATGTGTTACATATTTATTACACGAATAAAAATGGGGGTTCAAGCATCCACAATCTCCATTATCGAGTTGCTCTAGTTCTCGCCTTGTTGACATCGGCTTAGGCCAGCCTACTGAAAACGTATAGTTACACTATTGGTTTAGGTTCGGGTCAATCACTTTTTAAGACCCGCCTCAACACACAACCTCAACGGCCATTGGACAGAACGCTTGTCAATAAACATGACGCGGTAGTATTACAGCAAACCCCGCCCTCCTTATGGCACACAAATGTTGACTGGAACTAAAAAAAAAAAAGAGCATTTTACATGAAGTAAAAGAATTAAAAGTATAAAAAAACACCAATTCAGACCAGTCAAAGGCTTATCTAACAGATTTTATAGATGTCAGTGCAATATAACGAGGTGCTCCGGCTGTACATACCGTTTAACCCAGGCTCCCCATTGTTGTCTGCTGGAGCAACAGCGTCGGACATCGTGGCTCTGTGTAGGGCGGCTTGCATAAGACTGTTATCACTGCACGAACACACTCTGCGCGCGAGCACACACGCACGCACATTTTGGACCTGCGCGCTCACGCTTGACGGAGCCTGATCATGGGTCGGACTTTTAGTGGAGGGAGTGCTTTTAAGTTCGTTAATAACTGCTTTCAGTGGCTGACCTCAAAATGACGCAAATGGATTCATATCTGATAACAAAGACACTACGTGATGGACACATGGGACTGCTTATTAATAAAAAAACGCACTTGAATTATGAACGCAGTCTCTGTCAATAAACTAAAACGCCTTATGGCAAGCCCATTTAACATTTTTTTTTTTTAACAAACTAGCATCTGCTTTTGCGGATACTTTTTAATTACTTGCAACTCACCCAATAATGGCCGCTATCATTTTCAATTGCATTAGTAACTTTTCACTTGAAGTAGGTTTTCCTTTGGTCACTAGTACTTTTCCATTATTCACTATGCCAATTGTGATCCCACCCCCTCCCTGTTACTGGTAACAAATTGCAAACTTTAGACATTTATTTTTATGTGCATCTATGGTTCATTTAACAATTGTTCACTTTTACGTAGTATGCACTGCAATTGTTGCTAATAACTATTTATGGGCTACTAGTCTAGTACTTATCCTAGTTACTATTAACTATTTAAATAGACATCTCACTATTTCCAGTTTTCCAACCCATAGACACTGGTTATATTCCAGTAGTTACTACTAGTACTACAAACTAATTACTAGTAAAGTTCTCCCATAATTTGACAATATGCGTTTATTGAAAAAAACGTAACATATACACCTAGTTCTTAGCACTAACTTGGTTGCTGATTGGATGAAGGTAGAAAGCTATACACGGATTATGTTCATAATTAGATCGATAATATGCATTTACAAAATAGATAAAGTTACTGTTATTACGATTTTCATTTGAACAGTAAAGTTGTCATTTTAACCATTCATTGTAAAAGAAATGTCTAATGATACGTTTTTTTTTAGCTGAAAAAAAGTGTTGTGTAAATGCCCCCTGACACTATTCGAATAATTAATAACTAAGCAAAATGAATAAATTTAAAATAAAATGATAAAACAGCTTGCCATACATCCCTGGCATGTTGAGGTCTCATTTTGTGGACATATTTCTGCCCTCACCATGCTGTATTTTTTAGTTTAATCCGGTATTAAAACGATCCGATCAATGTTGTTACTCTATTATGATCTTACAAATCTTAGAGGATATTTAGCTCCAAAAACCTTGAAGCAACGTTCAAAATCATCATCAAATATTCAAATGGTCAACTGCAGAACATCCCTCATGGTTCTCAAAAGCCTTTAATATCCTATATTAGTTTGACGTCACACTCAAAAAGCTTTTCAGTTTTGCTCCAGGCATGCTTTGCAAATTCAAAGAAGAGGACACAACTCGTTTAATTGTTTGTTCCGTTTATAAATACCATTTTGATATCATAATCTCTATAATCTTTCTCAATTTATAACTCTTGAGATAGAGAGAGTGAAGACAGAAGTTGGGCATGGATCACAAAGGAAAATAAACCCTGTAAGGCTGAATGACTCATACATGAGCGAGTAGTCCAACTGGAGTGTATGTGCTTGAACAAGTGAAGATGTTAAACTACTACAGGTACAAAACAAACAAAAAAAAAAAAGAACAGGAAAAGCTCTTTGGGCCAATGTGATTGTGAGGGTGTGGATATCTGAAAAGAAACAACCGAAACCTTTTGTAGCTGTAATGGAGTGTAGCGGGACAGTATGAAATGTAATGAGTAGTAAAATAAAAAAAAAAATCTAAAAAAAAAAAAAAAAAAAAAACACTTATTCTTGTAACAGAATTAAAACAAACTAAACAACTTGGCAGTTTCTCTGAGAAGATTAAAAACGGTTACAATGGCACGAAAAACATATGGAGGATTAAAGGACACAGCGACACATGAGTTCAAATTAGTTTTTATACAGACAACTTGAAAAAAAATAAAGCCAAAAAACAACAAAAAAAAAACGCATGGTGGAAAACTGTCAGATTGCTGCCCATTTCGTCCCTGGGCTCGGACTTGTGGGTAAAGGGAAAGGGATGGAGGGTACAGACACAGGTTGGCACAACATCACCAGAGCAAGGCGCGTGTCATGGTGCCACAGAGGCCGAGGCCAGGTTGCGCTCTTCTCCAGACCAGTTTGAACCTGTTTACTCAGTATTGGCAGCCGCTAGCTGGCTGGACTAGTTCATTCTGTCCTGGAGTAGGCCAAGGTTGGTTATGTGATGATGGTGGCTGTCACAGAAATGATTTTTGCTAGTTCTTTTTTTCATTTTCACATAGAGAGAGAGAGGTTCGGAGGTTTTCTTTCCCCATGACGACAGTATTAGTTCACTTTTTCCTGGAAGATGTAGAGGTTGTTGGTGGTTGCCACGGCGATGATATTTTCCTGCGGGTGCCAGGCGGTGTGTAGGATCTTCTTGTTGAAGTCCAGGCTGTCCACGCTGATCTCATCCTTCTTTCGCTTGCCGCCCGCACAAACCCTGCGTGGCTTCAGGACCTGCCGGGGCTTGCAGCTCTCACGTGAAGCCTCCAGGGTGACGTCCCGCCGCTGGCTACGGTCTAACATTCGGAAGAAGTTGTTGTAGGATCCAGTCATCACCACGCTGGGACAAAAGAAGAGAACCGGACAAAAGACAGTACCATTAATAAACCTCACTGTAAACAAGATTGGAATTTTTACGGCCAGACTATAAAACGCTATGTTAAAATGTTCAAAAGAACAACATTTATTTTACTATTTTGTCTTGAATGTCACTTTTGATCAATTTAATGCATACTTGCTAAATAAAAGGATTAATAAAAACGATTTATATATCTTTTTCTATGAGACATTAGGTAATTTTACAGTAAAATACTGTTAAATGTAATTTTTTTTACAAGTGAAAAAGTGCAAATTACCTTATAACTTAGTGACAAAATGTAAATTGACATTACCCGAATCTAAGTTAACATTTGATGCTTTTACATTGAAATAAGTTTCACTGTTCATTTTTTTCAATTATGTACATTAGTGTTTTGATACACCTTGAGTTAAATGAATGTTTATTGCATTATTTTAGTGACATGTTTGTCACCATGGTGGTGTTTTGTGTTTGTTTACATGACACTGAGCGCAACTTCTATAAATTAGCATTTACCTCAGCTTGTGGAAAAGGTACTGATAATCTTTGATTTCTCTATATCAACTTTTTTTAAATTAATTTTTCAGTTTATGAAATACTTTCATAAAGAAAAAAAAACACCAAGTTAAATCTGTCAAACTTTAATAAAAATAATAAAAAAGCTGCAACTGTATATTTATGTTAAGTTCTGGCATCCACATCTCTGTTTTTTAAGGATGCATCGATCCGATAATCAATATCGGTATCGGCTCCAATACTGGCATTTTCTGCCGGTTCTGGCATCAGTCAGATAAGACCGATCCAAGTCCAATATTGTGCATATACTATTCTGTGATGATCAGGTTCAGATCTGATTGGTTTTGAAAAAAAAAAAAAAAAAAAAAAAAAACTAGGGATGCAACGATACCATTTTTCTTAAGTACAATTCACATATAAACTTGCGTGTTATAGTGCTGCCTCAGCTAGTTCAAGGCTAGTAATGAGAAAACTGCAGATTTCTAGGAATGAGACAGGATGGTTGGCTAGTAGTCCAATTATAGGCCTGATTAAAGTTGGTAAATAATTTAGTTGAGGAAGAAGGCGTTTGATAGCACGTGTCTTCATGACATGCTAACCCAATCTTCCACTGCCCTTGCATTCAGTCTGTCTGAGAGTGATTAGAGGTTCCCTTCAGATAAAAGCCAGTCTGGGCCCCAATGGAGTCACGCAGGTTCAGTGGATGGCCTAAATGTTGACTACCACATTACTGTCTGACTGGTGGTCAGCTTTTAAATCTCAAAACTTCATATTCAAGAATTCATCTCATAACTATACATGGCGGTTTAATGCTTGCTTCTACATTTTACCCTGCTGTATTTTCTCAAAACAGGCAAACAAAACAATACAGTTAACTTGATAGAACCGGCAATATTCTCCTAAACTCTTGTTATTCATAATTTATTTACAAGCTAAAATGATGACTTCCTATATTTCAATGTATAGTATAAAATCTTTAAACAAATAGCTATTATGAACTACCTTTTAAATGTTTGGGGTTGGTTAAAATACTTTTTTGAAGTGTTTCATGTTCACAAAGAAACAATAGTATTGTAAAATACCACTACAGTTTAAAATAGCTGTTTTCTGCTTAATATATTTCCAAAAAGTAATTTATTCCTGTGATGCAAATCTGAATTTTCTTCAGTGATCCTTCAGAAATCATTCTAATATCCTGATTTGCTGCTTAAGAAACAATTCTTACTATTATCAATGTTGAAAACAGCTGTGCTGCTTAATATTTTTGTGGAAACTGCAATACATATTATTCAGATTCTTGGATGAATAAAGAGTTCAACTGAAAAATATGAAAATCATTATGGATCCCTACATTTTTAAGAGTACTAGAGAGCAATACCTGTACGTGAATCTTGACTCCTGATTTTGTGGGAAAATAGTAGTTTAGAACTGGAATAACAACAGAGCACCATTTTTCCTCTGCTGACAAATGCAAAGGCGCTGATTCCAGAAACTCTTGTTTGACTGACACCGTTATACGAGTCTGAGAGTGTAAGCTAGTGGTATTTTTAAGTGTTTAAATGTAGGACACTTCTATTA
The DNA here is from genome assembly GCF_936440315.1 of Barbus barbus. Lineage (NCBI taxonomy): Eukaryota > Metazoa > Chordata > Actinopteri > Cypriniformes > Cyprinidae > Barbus > Barbus barbus. Next base: position 14,743,402 of record NC_136725.1, read on the forward strand.
TGTAAATGATATAATACATGCTTGTGAAAAGTCTAACCTGTCATTTCCGTTCCAGCAGCATTCGAACTTATCAAAGATGCAGTCGTTCTCATAGAGAGAGCACAACTTACTCCTGAGGTACTCGTGAACCTGCAAAGACAAACACACAACACGATGATCTCCAGTAATAACATTGTGTCAGAGGCAGTGAATCAACCTGATGCTCACGTACAGAAAAATGACTCCGTAATCCATGCTGACCTCATCTAAGCCATGAACATTAATCAGAAATATCTGGGTGTGTCAAGATACTCCCAATCGGTTGAAGCAAAACTTGTAAACCTTAAACCTACACCTTTACATAGTGCACGCAGCGCCCCCTAATGTTGACTAAAGAAGACTAATTTACTGATTTACCACTTTAGGCTAACTGAGACTTGTCATAGCACTTGTATATCATTGCTCTTTTCTTTGTTTATTTTGATTGCTTCCATTGTCCTCTTTTGTAAGTCACTTTGTATAAAAGCGTCTGCTAAATGACTAAAATGTAAATGCAATTTGTCATAGATTTTCCAATTGGTTTTTCAATTCATAAGTAAAATCTTTGTGGGAAACGTAACTTGATGATACTTAGATGTTTTGTTATAAAATGTAAACTAAACATGTATACATATTACAAAAATACAGTTTAAGAAAATGCACATAACTGCTTCGAAATTCACAATTTCGGTATGGGTGTGTGTCATTGAGCAAAAAATACCCACGTACTGTCAATTTTTATTTACCACATTAAATATATACATTACATTCTAAAATGCTGATTTGCTACACAAGAATCATTTATGAATTTTGAAGGGGAAACAGTTGACTGCTTAATATTTTGGTTGAGACAGTGATCTTGTTTTTTTTTTTAAACCAATATAAATTTTCCAATATTCTTTGATGACTAGAAAGTGTGCATGTGCGTCTATCTATCATCCATCCATCCATTTATTTTGCATGATATCCATCTTACATTTTTTCTTTTAAATTACTTTTTTTTTTTTTAAACCAGACTCCTGTTTAGGTTCAGTAATTTTAATGGCAATGACAATGTTATTAGTCAGTTATTTAAATGCCTTATTTTCAAAAATGTTGCTTTAGTCAATTCATTGTTTTTAACAAATATAATTATTTTGCTCTAAAAAAAAAAAAACCCAACTCCACCTCTTTGGACAAGACATGATTTGCAAAATCACTAAATGAAATAAAATTGGTTTAATTTTTAGGTGACTTATCCCTTTAATGCTTTTTTTTATTTGATGGAAATATGAAATTATAATTTATGAAATAAAATACTATAAATACAAACTGCCAGTGGACAGTGGTAAAAAGTCATTCATTTCATGATTCATGAGTCTGGTTTAAATGGGCGATTCGTTTAGAAATAAAGTAAATGTTTATGAATGGGCCATTAAATCATTGGTTCACCCATTTATTCAAAATGGAAACACACTGCATAACACAATAGCTCTGCTGTGGGTTTATAGGTAATATGTTCATTGGAAAAACTGAGCAAAAACAAATTAAATGAAGACCACTATAGCTAGCTACTCTGTCCATTTATGAACTCACCTGGTATGTCTCAACGGGTCGATTCTCCATGTTGAGATCCCAGATTTTGACAGAAAGATAGTCTCGGGTCATCATGTAGCGGCCGTTGTGACTGAACTTCACGTCTGAGATAGAGGAGATGATTTCAGAAAAGAAAGAGCGGTTGCTGGGGTCCTCAGGTTCTTCGAACACTAGACAAAGCAGAGGAGAAATTAACACCTTTATGCGACTAACACATGACATTACTATTTGGAAAACAATCAAATTGGATTAAGTGGCATATATCATGTAGCTAGCTCATATCACTCACATTTAGAGTGCTTGTCACAAAGTGCTGATGCACGCATGTCACACAGGCGAATGGTGCCTTTGCTGCTGCTGTAGACAAACGTGTTACATTGGTGAGGGTGGAACTCTGCGGCTGTGATCACCTCCGTCAGCTCCTCCATGTTGGCTGGTTTTATGTCCACAATGTCTGATGCAGAGTTAAAGCCACATAACGTCGCTGAACTGGCACGCTGAGAGAAGTCAGGAGAGATTTCAACATGACATTCACAACCCAAATCGACAAATACCCAACAACAATGCTCCTTCATATCCTGCAAAATAATTCCTATTTCACTTTATAGGATACTGAAGCTGCGGTCTGTGATCTCCAAGTGCCACAGGTTGATGCGAAGGTCGTCTGCAGACAGATAGGTCTCGTTGTCGCTGTTGACTGAGATGGAGTTGATGTGGTAGGTGTGGGCGTTGGCAAAGACCCGCCGCGGACTGGCCTCCACCATGAGATCCATAGGCCTGAATACTGGCACCTGCACAAACAGGTCACATGCTCATTTGCCATTTCAGCCAAACATAATTACTTGAATATATAAGAGTCATTGAGAGCAAAAACACAAATGGAGAGCAAAAATATACTAACTTTCAAAATTTGGGTTTAGTAAGTTGGTTTTACCAGCAAGGATGCATTAAAGGGAGAAGTTCGCCCAAAAATGAAAATTCTGTCATTAATTACTCACCCTGATGCCGTTCCAAATCCAGAAGACCTTCGTTCATCTTCAGAACACAAATAAAGATATTTTTGAAATCTTTGAGCACTCTGACCCTCCATAGCCAGCAACACAACTGACTGAGATGTTCCTCCCAGGTCCAGAAACATAGCAAAGACATTGGTTAAAAAGTCCATGTGACATCAGTGGTTTAACTGTAAATTTTATGGAGCTACAATAATACTTTTTGTGCGCAAAGAAAACCGAAATAGAGCAAGCAGACGGGATGAGGAGGATGAATAAAGTTTTTATTTTCGTTTTCTTTGCGCACAATTTATTCTTGTAGTTTCGTAAAATTACGGTTGAAGTCTTATGGACTATTTTACCGATATCCTTGCTACGTTTCTGGGTCTGGGAACATTTCAGTTGTGTTGCTGTTTATGTAGGGTCAGAAAGCTCTCGGATTTCATCAAATATATCTTAATTTGTGTTCTGAAGATGAACAAAGGTCTTACAGGTTTGGAACAACATCAGGGTGAGTAATTTATGCCAATTTTTTTTTTTTGGTGAACTGTCCCTTTAAATTGAACAAAAGTGATTTTGTTTTGTATTAAAACGACTGATTTATTTGAAATTTACGTCATAAAATATCTCTATATCAAATAAATGCTGCTCTTTTGAATCTTCTAATTAACTAAATGCATCACAGTTTCTAAAAATGTTTTAAGCAGCACGACATTTTCTACACTGATCAAATTTCTCAAGCAGCAAATCAGCATATTAGAATGATTTCTGAATCATGTGATGCTGAAAACTGGAGTAATGGTTGCTGATACAGTTCTAAATTCTAATAATCACACTATGATTGCTTTTACTGTGTTTTATTAAAGAAAAAAGAAAAGAAAAATATTACTAACCCCAAATGTTCGATTGGTAGCGTAAATGCATAAAAACGGTTATAACATTCACTAATCTTTGATTATAACAACATATGATTACATATGGGTAAATTTGACATCAATACCTTGTTCTTAAATAGGGCTGCGATGATAAATCGATGCAGAATCGATTCGCATTTTATGAATGATTGCGTGTAAGGATTTGGAAACAAACAGAGTACATCTGTTTCTAAAGCATGCGGTTCCATATGCTGTTCAAAACTAAGCTCAGAATCAACTAGAGAAAGAATCGAGATGCACTCCAGAAAATCTCAGACTCGACGCGAATCAAGAAATGATTCAGCAATGCGTCAATTTATTTTCCCAGCCCTATTCTTGAGTGTTTGTTTTTTAACACCAAGCCAGTTTCTGTTTTTATGCAAAGAATTTTTGTGTGTATAAATTATACCAGTTTTTGCTAAAAATTCTATAGTTATATTTGGTTGTGTGTTCTTGAGTGTATAGTGCGGACAAGCGTGCGTGACTCACCCGTAGAGTTGTGATGGTAGCAGCATCTCTGTAGCGCCCATCCTCCTCTTTAAGATTGTATCCCTCTGGCCTCTTGTCACGTTCACTGATCTTCCACAACTTTATAGTTTTATCTGCAATCAAAAGTACAGAATAACGTCACCTTCTAATGTGGGATCTGCCCTCTGACTCATGCTAAAAATAATTGAGCCACAAAAAAAATCCCCAAGCCTATTTCCATGAGTAATAAGAGGTAGCTTGAGTGGCATAACAAATGAACTTGACAGTTCACCAAATTTTAAAAACATCTGGACATTTTTCCCACGTCTAATATGAACTCTGTCCCACAAATATCTTCCTCCAGTGTGTGGGTGAACAGAAGATCAGCACTCAGTCCATTCAAGTCTTAAATACACACCGGTTGCATAACACGTCGGAGAGTTCGTATTTTTAGACAGCATGGAGACGCATCAGTGAGTCAGGGGAAAATCTGGAGAATTTACAGAGCTCACATCAACTCACAGTTATTAAATGCATCTCCAGTTGAAAATATGGATTTGGTATTGACTGCATTGCAAGTATAAATCAGTCTGTATGGTGCTGCATTTTTAAAGCCACAGAACCAAAAGAAGTAACCCCAAAGGTGTCAAGCAATCGTTTAACATTTCAATTCAAAAGTGATTAAAATAATAATCCCAGCATGCATTTCCATATAAATTAATGATACAGGTTTGAGTTTGTGTTACAGGACGGCAATGTTGCAGTTTGCAAAGACTTAAGTTTACTTGATTTTAAGGGTCAAATAAAACCATATACAAGTTAAAGGTCACTGCACACTGAGTCCGAAATTTTCATCCAAACTTTATGCACGTTAAAAATAATTACGACCTCACGCTGTGTCAATCACGTTTGCACACTGCCTCTGAAACTTTCGTCCGTCAAAAAAAATTCGGATCAGGTTTGATTTTCTGCGTTTTCGCATCCATAGCATGCATTTTGAGAGTAAAGGATGGGGAATACGGAAAAACGCCAAAATTTCGGACTCAGTGTGCATTGACCTTTAGTATTAATTCTTAATAAAAAATAAATAAATAAAAGATTTGTAAGCTAAAAAATATAATAACAACTATAGTTGTATTGACAACAATTTAATAAATGAATGAACCAAAACAGACATATTTTATGTTTTAAATGAACTAAATAAATTATTAATAATAATAAAACCTAATCTACTGTAGGCTTTATTATTTTACTGTAGGCTTTATTATTACCTTAGAATTATCTGCATCTGGTAGCTATTCTCAGCAAATACTCATACACAATTATTTTTTAAATAATTTAACATGAACTTTAAAAAAATACATATAGGCCTAATAATGAATAATAAATGCAATACATATGTTTATATGAAAAAAGGATGCATTTTAGAAGGAGATTTTTACATTTGGCTTTTTTAAAATGATAAATTACAAAATTTTTGGGAGAATTTTAGAATTAAATTTGTACTTTTTTTTTATTATAAACCATTTTTTGGGGGAGAATTTTAGAATTATACATTTTTATTTTGTTTTGAATTATAAATTACATAATCTGGCATTTTATATCTAATAAACCCCCAGCATTTCTATTATGAACTCCTATGGTTCAAGGTTCACATTACATATTCATCTCCATCTTTTAGTGAAATAAAAGGATTTGATTGGTCTGCACTAACAGCAAGACTCCAAACAGCCCCACTGCTCTACTAACCATTTGTTGACAGCAAAAATTGTGCAGCGTTTTTTTGTGGTAGCCAGCGGATCTTGTTAATCTTTTCCTCGATTTCCAAGCTCTTCAGGTAGTCGAACTCAGGCTCGTGGCTCTGAAATGTGCTGTAAACATTGTATTCACTACGGCACTGTGGCTGATTCTTGTTCTGGGAAAAAAAAGCACATTTTTATTAAGACATAACCGGGAATGAAACCGGATTGAATGTTACTATGAAACGGCCTGATCCTTCACCTCAGTCTCTTGCTGGAAGATGACAACTCGACCGCCTTTATCCCCTGTGGCTAGCAGCTCCCCTGAGTGGTTGAACTCCACAGTAGAGATGATGTCGGCTGTAGGACGGGCAGAAACAGAAACATCTGTCAGATTTCCTCTACCCTCGTCCCCCCAAAAGATACACACAACTGATCCATCTCAACAGCCACTGGGATCTTGCCAAAAACACCCTCTGCCATCATAATTTAATGTGCGATTTGCTTCAAACACATTTAGCCTCGAAAGTCAGAGAGTCACTGAGTGACTCAACGAGATACATCTTTAAATAAAAAGGCACCGTGACATGCAGATCTGTAACCCAGATTCCTGCCGCAATATATGCTCCAGAGACAGATGCCTCAGTCATTGATGGGCTGTAGACTGACTCACAGCAATTTAACCCTTTATAAACCAGTAGAGCAGAAGAAAGCAGGAGAAAAGAAAGCAATGGCCCTTTGTATAAGTCTGACCTCCCTGAGGGCCAAAACTCAAACAAAGTCACTGAATCAGGCCAGAAGACTTTGATAAGAGGCCTGTCATATACAAACTGGAGACTGGAGGCAAAGATCTGCTTGGACTTTAGGTTTGCACAAGAACCTTCTTATTATCCATGTGGCATCATCAAATATTAAAACTATATCTACAGCTATAAATGGCAGGGAGTAGGGCTGGGTGATATATTAAACATTTATGATAAATTCTGTGTAATAAAAATAATTTAACTGGTTGTAATAATATATTGTTACAATACGTCGCAACACAAAAATGCAAAAGAGTGGCAATATGTAATGTGGATAGTTCACGCAAAACGAAAGTTTAGACATTTCATTTAGGATTTTATTTAAACCAAAACACGGATAGAATGCATCAAATGTGTTAAGTTTCTCATTTAGACAATTTTTCTGCAGTTTCACAATGATTTTGAAGGAAAATCTGTTTGGAAAAATGGATTTAAACATGGAAAGATGTGTTAAGCACAGCTGGAAGCATTACATTACTGGCAGCACAAAGCAAGAATAAATTAGCCAAACTATTTATGAGGCTTCTTCAAAATACTAGAAGATTGGAATATTTTCATTTTCCGATTTAAGTCTCAGTCGCAAACACGCAGAGAGCTGCAGTTCAAATAATTTGAACAAATCTGTTCTTTTTTATCATGTGTTTTAATCAACCCATACAAATTAGATTATCTTGTGGGGAAGAAAAAAAAATCGAATTCACTATGTGGAATATTACATTCTTTTTCTTTCTGTTAAAATATGATCATAAATATTGATATGTATTACTATGTATTGATATAAATGAAAAAAAATATAAAAATAAATAAAAAATGATATATTTATTAATTTAATATAAGTATTCATTTATTTTTTTTAAAGTGTTCATTAAAGAGTTATAAACAATGAATCAAACCAACCAGCTACAAGATGAATCATAATATTGCAAACCTTTAATTTGAAGCAAAAATGCAACTGAAAATGGCACTAATAATAGAAAGAACTACAATCCCATGAAGCATTGTAAAATGCCAATCAAATTAAATACATAATGGTGAATTATAAAAATAATTTATAGCTTAATTATTTCTATAGAATAATATATTTTAAATTTATTGAGAGCCACTCGATTATGTAATTTGCTGTGTGAGTAGACACGCCCTGCAAAGCTCATTTGGCATGCTTTGCTCACTGCAACTCACTGATTGGTGTAATTCTGCACACCATCATGGGTAATGTAGTTTTCCACCATGAATTCAGCTGCAAAATGTGATTATTTAAAAAAATAAAGTTCAAATATTGTGAACGGATGGCTTCAACAAAAGCACCATTCTTTAAAAACATTGGAGCTCACAACAGGCCTGCCTTTAAAGGTTTATAAGCTATCGTTAAAAATGGAGAAAATGGATGGTTTTTACTTCTGGATCCCAACTGTTGCACTCTATAGTATCTATCATGTCACTGGGGACAAACTATCACTTTTTACACACCTTTGACTTTCCACATAAAGTCTGGTCCATAAAGTCACCTGATTAGACTGGAAGAGACTATTTGGAAAGGTACTCACCTTCAGCTACGTCATCATCGATCGCACCTTTCACTTGTGAAAAGCACCACTGCACATCGTTTCCCCCGCCTCCGGCTCCTGAAACCACAAAACACCACTTAAAGTTTGTTGCAGCCCACATATAAAAATGAATCTTGGACAAAAATAAATCTCTAAGGAACTTTTTAATTTGCTGACATTCTCTAGTATTGGATTTGATTTAAAAATCATCATTCCGTATGACAACAAACACACAAAAATACAAGAGTAGTACTACAAGAAAGATGCACAGTAGGAATTCACAGTAGGAAATAAGGCAGCACGTTCTCATCTGACAAAAATTTGCCCTTTCATCACACAAAAAAGAAAACAATGAAAATACTGTCTACAATCGCAATAATCCATATCAAATTTAAATGAAAGCTCTTGCATCATTTTTTAATGAGAGAGGCGAAACGGGCTGAGGCAACTCCCGAGTGGCCGTTTGAGGCAGCGCCAAACTGGTTGGGTTTGTTCACGAGACAAGTGGCTACAGGAGACCCAATAAGAGCAACAACAACCGCCCTAGTATGAGCTCAAAGCCTAGCAGAGGTGAAAAGTATTTGAGTAGCAGTACTTCACTACTATACTCGAGTATCATTTTAAGAAATTTGAGTTAAAACGGCTTACATATAGCGGCCCATAGAAACGGTCACTAATGAGGCATCTACATATAAATATCTATGATACCCAAGACGTGTCACTCGTATAGTTATGAATGGGGAAAAAATTCAACACTCAATTTTGGGCGCTCTATCGAACAAAGCCCCGCCTTCTGATCAAAAGAGCCAATCGCTAATCGGTAAAGTCTGTGCATCACTGCAGCTGCCTTTAGAAGTTTCGGTTGCTATAGAAACAGTCTGAGACATGCGCCTAGGACTGCGTATGCGCACTGGCTGGTCTAGCCTGAGAAGTAACTTTTTTTAACACTATTTGAGCAAAGTAAACAACATTTATGATACAGTTGTTGTCAGATTTCATTGGTGATTTCAAGTATGAAATTTAATAGTAAGCTTGGCTAACAGTTTTGGCAAATTTGATGTTTCCCCATTAAAAGAAATAGGAGCTGCACTTGCATGCCCGAGAAGCATTTCAAAGATGGCCGCCGAGTGACATGACTTGGTTTAAAGGGACTTTGCTATAACTAACAAGAATGCCAATCTTTATTTTACAGTAAATACAATAAAGGCAGCATTTTTAGAAGAACAGTTCACCAAAAAATAAATAAACTATTTTCCCACTCTCAATAAGAAACCTGAATAAGAAAACAGTGATTTTGCACAAAAAACATCAAATAGAATAGAAATACTGAGAGAGAAAATAAATAATGGCCTGGTTTCACAGACAGGATTTAGACTAAACCAGGATTATGCCATAGTTCAATTAGGACATTTAAGTAATTTTTATAAACGTGCCTTAGAAAAAAACATTACTGGTGTGCATTTTAAGACAAAATAAAGGCACTGATATATTTTAAGATCAGTCAAAGCAAGTTTATTTTAGTTAAAACAGCTCAGACTTAGATTTTAGTCTGGGATTAGATTTAAGCCTCGTCTGTGAAACCGGGGGAATGTCTCTTGTCAGAAATCAGATTACTTTTCATTTATTAATATGCCAACAAATTATTATTTTGACTATATAGAGAGAGAGAGACATTTGAGTCAATTTCTTACAGTATCTGAACAATAATCTACATACTTTCAGTAGTTCTGATTCTGAACATACATACATACATATATATATTTGCACACACAGACTTTCAAATACATAACACAATACATTTTTTCAATCAGTGAATCCTCCCACCCCTCAGTGTCACGACTTATCTGTACGATTTCTGTTCTGTGAAGAAATCTGAAAATACGACTGAATATCTCAGAACCAGCAACATATTGGGGACTTTCATCGCTGCGGATGGTGGTGGTTTTAGCGGTTTAAAGTCACGGAGGGAAGCGCGCAGCGGTTTGACTGCACATGACTCTGCAGAAGCCGGTTTAAGTTCGCTACTTTAATGAAGGTGATTTAAAGAGGCCGAGATGTCGAGCACATTTATACACCCGGCCAGGTGATGCATATACACAGAGAAAGAGAAGCGGGAACGGTTACCCAATGCTCATTCATTTTTACAACCGACATATTAAAAATCACGTAGCCCCACCGCGCATCCCGCTAACAAATGATGAGTGGGTTTAGCCGGACAGATTTCCACGCAAATACAGCTCATCACTAAAACACCCTGCGCTCTGGGCCACTCACGACCACAGAGGAGCCTCAGTACTCAAATGATCGTCACATCACGAATAAAACCCGACAGAAATCAGTTTTGCCGATTTGCTGGCTAACTGGAGGGAAACGAGGCAGCTAAGTGGCTAGGCTACTGTCAGTGGATCAGTATCGCCGATGATGCGGTTCAGTACAACCGCTGCGCTCACTGTAACAAATAGAAGCTATTGCTATAATATAACTGATTTCATACAACCTTTGCTTGAGCAGCTCATAAACTTGCCAAGTTACCTGCCATGGCGAGAGCGGCGATGTCTGACCCTAGTCTTGATAAGCAGTATGAAGGCAGCGACCAGAGCAAGATTTCCAAGAGAGTCGCCGGAAATGCAGTTTTCCAAAATAAAAGTGCTTGGACGTGATATTCTGAAAAATGGAACAGAAATGCAATTAATAACAAAAAACTAGATTTCAAAAGTGAGTGATTATCAGATTGACAGCAAGATATCCTGCATTCTATGACTTAGTAAAGCAAGTAAACACAAGAAAACAAACTGACAAAAGTCCTGTGTATCTACTGTCCAAGGAACTGATTCCATTAACTATTCTGCAAATCTTGGGAACACCAAAAGTCACCTATTTTTTTTAAATAATAGTTTTCCAGGAGGCCCTTCTAGGGTCCTGTCTGTTTACATGCATTCATAAACTATATATCTTCACAACGCAAATTTTCTAGAAATCTGTACCACGGATTGGCATGTTGTTATCTCAGAAACAGGCTCAACTATCACACTTATGTTTCTTAATGCTACGCACTGGAAACGCAGCAAACAATATGTGAATGATGTTCGCACACTTTGGGCTCTCGCGGGGTGTTGGTGGGGGGGGGGGGGGGGGGGGGGGTTGAGTGAAATTAGACAAACCTGGGGGGGGGGGGGGGGGGGGCATGTCCTAAAAGGTTGAAAAATAATGCCAAAGAGCTTCATATGACAAGCATCTCAAGAGTTTGGTTTTAATTGCCACAGAGCAATGCCCATTTATATTATATCTAATGATGCTTGATGCTTAAAGATGCATGATGTGCCAACATTAGATGTCCCTTTTAATAATAATAAAACTAATGGGATACTTAAAAACTATACATTTTGAATCTGCCTTACATCTGTTAATTTACAAATCTATTATTAATAAATGACACTGAAGTGAAACAGTAAACCAACTTATTTTAGAGCAATTTATCTAGATAAATAATTGATGTACCATATAAAATATGTTTACACCATTTTGAAAATAAAATATGTTTCATTACATAAAAAAGTAACACATTATTTAGTTATTAATCTTTATGTGACATTAATTTTTGTCACAATTATAATAAAGTAGATTATGAGATAATACTCTGAAGTATTAATACTTAAAATGCAGGCATATTAAAACTTATAACGATGTGTATATTACATTTTATTAAAAGCTTCGATTATTCTAGCTGTATTTTGAAGGAAAAGGCCCGCTATTACGCCACTTCCGGCTCTTACCTTCGCTTGCTGCTGCTGCTAATTTTTGGTAACAGAACTGTCCAGATAACTTTGCCGGGTTTGTGTTATTGCAAGCAGTTCGTCTGGGAATGGATGAAGACGGACCTCAGAAAGAAGCTCTTTTTGGTAGTCCTTTCGTTTACGTCTAAATCTTAAGATCTTAACGCTTTCTTCCTGCAACCCACCCTCCTCACAGCTCTATCCTCCTGCACTTCTCTCAATATTCAAAATGGCGCAATATTAAAAGCAATAAGAACAATGACTTTGTTGAAGGACTTGCCACTTCCTTTGGACTGAAAGACTGAATGTCCCTGAACGGTTGTTGTATTGTTATGTTTTGACAATGACAATTGTCTATATTTTATTTTTTTCAAGCATTCAATTAAAAAAATAAATAAATAAAAGTGTGGGCCGCTATTAAATTACAAACCGAACACAAGCATTCAGCATTTATACTATCATAATATGGTTGAATGTTTGTGTAAATATAGTTAAATGCAACATATTTTTTTAAATTGTGTGTGTACTATAATGTATGTATGTGGTTGATTGTCTGATTTTTGTGTAAATGTAATTTATATATATATATTTTGGTTAAAATATCAAATAATAAAAGACCTAAGACTGCCAAAAACATTTTTTTTTTGTAATTGTAATATTTTTCTCAGTAATAGGCTATATATAAACTGGAACTCCTACAATTAACAAGTTGTCTAAAATATGTTATACTTTCAGGGATTCTCATTGACCTTAGCTTTAATTACTAAACAAGCTCAATTACACCCAGAAACAAAACTTTATTTTATTTATTTCTCACACCCAGAACAGGTACAGGCAACTGACAGGCTCAGCAAAAACAATATATCTCTTTTTGTTATGTAAGTATGCATGATGCTGTTGGCTAAAAGCCAGACAGCAATAAAAACTGTTATGTACAGTAATAAAGCATTTCTTCATTTTTGAGAGACAGAGAGTAATAGTAATAAAAATGAATAAATCCATATTAGAAATAAAATAAATAAATAAATATATAATATTAGTACTGGTTGGTTTGATTCACGAGTAGAATGGACTTGTTTATTATTTAAATTAAATTCTTTGGGAATGGGAAATGGGGAAAAAATATGGTTACACTTTATTTTGTGTGCTTGTTACAGTGTAATTACACATTTAAATACTGAGTAATTTTAATTAACTACATGTACTTATGGTTAAGGTTAGGATTTGGGTTTGGCTTAGGGTTGCATGCAATTATGCAAAATTTATTCGTAATAGTAAGTGCAACAAGGACACCTTAAAATAATGTGTTACCAAAAATGCATCAGTAAACAAGGTAAAGGAGAGGCAGTCATTGTGTGAGAAATGAGTTTTTGACCTTTGAGCTGTACCTCAGGTTAAATTGGGTTGTGCTGCCGTTCTGTAAAACAAGTGACAAAATGTTGCGAAAAACAACGTTTGTGACACGTATTGGCATGACTAATTGAGCTCTTTCCATTCAGAACATCTTTTAAATCACGTATCAACTTACATATGGGCACGAGATTACAAAGAATAAAAGAATACAGATTCTCGGCGTGTGCCAAAACAGCGATTAGGGGACGGCACATTCTGAAGGATGTTCTGGTAAACATAGCAAGGAATATGGTAACAGATGGTTGCATTGCCCATCCAACAGACTTATTGGCAGTGCTGCTCAAAAACTCCTAACAAATGTGTACAGCACGGATGAAATGAGAAACTAGCAGCAGGTGGCAGTCTTGCACCATCGAAATACTACATTATTGATCCACCCTTGTTGAACAGTGAGCAGATTTCTCTCGCAGACCATAAACTATAAATATTGCATTATTTCCTCAAAACTGATTTTGGATCAGTCTAAATGGATAAGCGTTGCCAATAGCGGCCTTATAAGAGTAGAAAAGCATTAGATGCAACCAGGAAGAAGGGCAACATCGTTTCGCCTTCTCAATGTGATGGTGGCTAAAATCTAATACACTTCACTACTGATATTTGCAATAGGTTTAGCACTGAAGTTTAAAGATATGAGAAGAAAAACAGCCTGGGTGCTACCAGCAGACTATAGAGGGCAGTGCATTTGGCATTCAGATGCTCTTGGATCGGTCTCTGATGTTGACAGACTTTTGAGGGACGGTGGTTTAATTACAGTGAAGAGGCACGCTCACACACGAGTGCCAGACCTCCAGGACACTCGGGCTGCCAGGGCTCCGAACTTGACCACTGCAGTCATCCATTCCAGAGAGAAGCTCCCTCCACCGAGGAATATCTGCTCTGATTGCCCTTGCTGCAGTGTGCCAGAGCTGGGCTTTTTGTAAACAGCCCTGAAACATTTCATGTGGTGGGTTTCAGAGAGATGAGATGAGTACCCGTGAGCTTTTTAAATGAGCACTTTCACTACTGATAGCCTTCTAACTTGCAGTAGATACAGATCAATCAATCAATCAATCAATCTCTATCTAGCTATCTATTTTTTGTGTTGCAGAGTGGGTCCTCTCATGGGGGCAGACATGTTGAGATCACATGATAAGTTGGCTAATAATACATTAATCAAATATATTAATCTTAAACAATGTGTTTTTTTTTTTACTATAGAATTTGTAACTGAAAATTGTGATGCTTTTTCATTACAGCATTTTGTTTTCTTTGCTTTATTGTTTTTCAGTTTCATGATTTAAAACGTTTTAAAAGCAATCTTCATTTTAGACTTGGATAATAACCCTGGTGCCAATGAGAGATGCTCATCACTGTCCATATTTACAAGTGGCATGCACAGAAAGATGCTCATCTACAGAATGTGTTGCTGTTGACTGTGTTTGTGGAACTCATTTGGTGATAAGAATGTCCTTCTTTCAGTAGCATAATTAGCACGCCAGATGCCATTTAGATCACAATTAACTCAAGTCACAATTAACATTGGTTTTAATTAAACAAACAATAATTGAGTAATGGTTTATCTGGTTTATCTCTCAAGGAAAGTTTGAAGCTGCATCCACATGAATCCAGATATATTTGAGAAACAGTGTATGCGTTCTCAACACGTCTGAAATTGTTTAAATCATCTTGCTGCATATGCATAAAAAGTCATTAAAGCTCACTGAGATGATACAGAGAGACCAGATATAATAAAGTTCTCACACAATTATTCTGTTATTAGTAAAATATCCCACCACTCACTAGTTTAAATATGGAAGGCGTAAAACTATAAAATGTTCCTCCAATCACTCGGTCTGAGAACTACGATAAGCTGTCCTACTTGCCTGTCAGCATACCGCAGCCTATTTCCGCAGATATGATATGTTATCAGTGTGTTCCCGTTATGCTTTTGCAGGCCAAGCAAGAATGGAAGGTGTTGTTATTGTAATATTATGTGCTTTGATCTATAGTGTTCTGGTTAGCCTCTGGTCTGCCTGTGTGTGTTCATGTGTTTTGGAGGAGGTGTACCTTTGGAGAGTGATTTTCAGGGAGGGTGGGATCTTATGCTTTCAAAGCTAGCATGCTATTGCTAGCCTCTCTGAAATTGCCTACCCTGACTTTAATGTGAACGTAGCCTGATTATGACCTTCTAATGCCATCAGATGTGCCAAGTAATAATCAGCTGTCAGGATGTCTTATTGTGATTCATGACTGTGAAGATCACTTAAAGGGACAGCTCATCCAATAATGAGCATTCTGTCATCATTTCATGACTTTATTTTCATTTACATTTATTCATTTATGCTGACGACTTACAATTGCTATATATATCAGAGGTCGCACGCCTCTGGAGCAACTAGGGGTTAAGTGTCTTGCTCAGGGAAATATTGGTGTCTCACAGTGGATTCGAACCCGGGTCTCTCACACCAAAGGCATGTGTCTTATCCACTGCGCCATCACCACCCCATTTTCATGACAGAATGTTCATTTTTGGATGAACTGTCCCTTTAAATGTCAGAATTTAAGAATGAAGAACAGTCATTTTGACAATTATGATTAATAAACAATGAAAAATTACACGACAGCCAGTGGAAACGGGCGTATCCAGTGAAACGCTATCCTTGTAAGGTTCCTTTGAGGATATGGAGATGTGGGGTCTTATGGCCCTTCATTGTTTCTCATTAAGGCCTGTCTATGAGGACCATTAAGCAGACAAAAAGATAATCACCTCCCTGGAGTACTGACCTCTTTATGCTGCCGTTTAGGGTTAAACAGAACAGCCACCTCGATTGTAGTGTGGTCCACTTCCACAAAAACCATCCACAGTAGTAAGTCTGGTCTCTGACACATCATTAATTTTGTTTACGAGAAGACCAGCACTTCCTCCGAGCTCGCAGCCTGTGTGAAAAATATTTCCCGATTAAACGATCAAAACAGATATGACAAATCTGAAAGTATTATATGGTTTGTTACCAGCAGGTGTTTAATTAGAGCGCTACAACTTGACATCTGGTATGGCTATTATGCGATATGTAAACATACAGTCATCATAATGGCGTTATATTGGTAACAAGCCGCCATGTGTTTTTTTTGACATTCTAATTAGCGAGCACCTGCATGTTTTATTCAGCACAATTCTAGTATATCATTTCATGACATATGGAAGCATTTTCACATTAACGTCGTAGATTTATAAGGACGTTTGGGGAGAATAGATGTTCCCTTTTGAAGTATCCAATCTAAATAACTCAAAGCATTTATGTCAACAGAGAACACTGAACTAAGAGATGTCAGGTACAGATAACGCCGCTGCTGGCATGTACCACTCCGACGTGTGTCACTTCATATTTTAAGATGTGATTCATCGCCTCCACCTCCTCACCTCCCTTTTCATTTCGGCTCCTCTGTGTCGGTTTGGCCTCAGGGCTCAGCAGGAGAGCAACCCTTGATCGTTTTACCTTCACAGGATTTTTCTTCTTTAACATCAGTTTCCCGCAGCTCATTACAAGGGCTGTACTTTGCCGTCTCGAGGGGCTGAGTGGAGTTTCCAGAAGGCCTATTAGTGCAAGCCTCCCCCCTCAGTTTTTTAAGCTCATTCACTGTTATATTTCACCCGCTAGTGAGCAAGTGTTTCTGCTTCATTATGAAGCGCCGCTCATTTTCACACTCTGGAGTGTCGTGCATCCCGATACTGATATTTTTTTTAGGGGAAAGCAGCAGTCTGGAGATCTGTAATCGGATGGAAAAGTCTTCCTTAAATGTGTTCAATATTCTAGCATGACGCCAAATTATCACAGTACGTCTCATACAGGATAATAATCTTGGAAAACAACATTCTGTATTCATACAGTAGTTACCTTGGTTTACCTTGAATTTGACACAGTCAAAAACCCTCATATCAGCCCGCACAGACACTTGAATAATAATATGCATCATCTGACAATGATCCATAGCTGTTATTTACAGTCAGACGTAACTGGATTAAGTGTTATTTGGGAGGAATATTTCTGGGAAAACCTTTTCTCCCAGATACGTTGCACTAAAATCATTTTAACTTCTCAGAGGCCATCTGAAGAAGCAAACGAAGCTACAAAAGGTCAGCTGTGTTTCAGTCAGAACTGATATTGGAAATGTCTTTGAAATTCCAGTTCAGTTCCTTGGATTTAAACTGAATTTGTATCAATCAGAAAGCTAAACTGAAATTCAAATTCAAATGTGAAGAAGTGGAATTAAAGTGAAGTGAAATGCATGTTTTTTAACTAGAAAAGCAAAGTCTGAATGTTGGCTTGACTTTTTTAAAAGTTTAAAAAGTCTAAAAAGAAGTCTATACAGACTTAGTTAGTTAGTTAGTTAGTTAGTTGGATGGATGGACGGACGTACAAAGTAATAAATTGATTGATTCATTGATTGATTGATTGAATGATTGATGATTGATTGATTGACAGAAAGACAGTTAGTTAGTTAGTTAGTTAGTTAGTTAGTTAGTTAGTTGGAAAGATGGACAGATAAATAGACAGAGATGCAGACAGACAGACAGACAGACAGTTAGTTAGTTAGTTGGATGGACAGACATACAGATTGATTGACTGATTGATTGATTGATTGATTGGTTGATTAATTGATTGATTGATTGATCGATTGATTGATTGATTGATAGAAAGACAGTTAGTTAGTTAGTTAGTTAGTTAGTTAGTTAGTTAGTTAGTTAGTTAGTTAGTTAGTTGGAAAGATGGGCAGATAAAAAGACAGAGATGTAGACAGACAGACAGACAGAGACAGTTAGTTAGTTAGTTAGTTAGTTAGTTAGTTAGTTAGTTAGTTAGTTAGTTAGTTAGTTAGTTAGTTAGTTGGATGGATGGAAATACAGATTGATTGATTGATTGATTGATTGATTGATTGATTGATTGATTGATTGATAGAAAGACAGTTAGTTAGTTAGTTAGTTAGTTAGTTAGTTGGAAAGATGGGCAGATAAATAGACAGAGATGTAGACAGACAGACAGACAGAGACAGTTAGTTAGTTAGTTAGTTAGTTAGTTAGTTAGTTAGTTAGTTAGTTAGTTAGTTAGTTAGTTAGTTAGTTAGTTGGATGGATGGAAATACAGATTGATTGATTGATTGATTGATTGATTGATTGATTGATTGATTGATTGATTGATTGATTGATTGATTGATTGATTGATTGATTGATTGATTGACAGACAGACAGAAAGACAGTTAGTTAGTTAGTTAGTTAGTTAGTTAGTTAGTTAGTTAGTTAGTTAGTTAGAAAGATGGACAGATAAATAGACAGAGATGCAGACAGAAAGACAGACAGAGACAGTTAGTTGGAAAGATGGACAGATATATAGATAGACAGAGACAGTTAGCTAGTTAGTGTTATTAGTTCGTTGGATGGATGGACTGACATAGAGACAGTTAGTTAATTGGACAGATGGACGGATAAATAGACAGACAGACAGAGACAGTTAGTTAGTTAGTTAGTTAGTTAGTTAGTTAGTCAGTCAGTCGAACATGGATAAATAAATACATAGAGAGACATATAGACAGTTAGTTAGTTGGTTAATTAGTTAGTTGTTAGTTCGACAGACGTATGGATAAATAGTCAGACAGATGAATAAATGCAATAACTTATATAATTAAATATAAAGTATTGGTGGAATAAACTGCAAAAAAACTGTGTATCACATGCTTGACAAGTGATAGATGATTCCCCTGCACACACTCACTGACAAAAGCAACTGAGATGCATTTACTTTAATGCCTTTGGCAGACGGTTTTTATCCAAAGCCACTTGCATTAAAGGTATAGATTTAATCCGCTCAAACATTCCCCAGGCATCAAACCCATGTTTTTGGTGCTGTTTGCCTCAGGCTGTTTTAGCTACAGGAACGCTAGCATTTGATGCTGCATTTTTGAACACAACCAAAGCCAGCAAGGTGCAAAAGAAGGTCGGAGTCAGCATATTTTAGTACAGCTTTTATGCGACATTGTATCCTCACAGAATTTGGAGGCACAAAGTGCCTTCAAGGGTTTCTAAGTGTTTTGTTTTATGGAATAGCATGCAGAAAATGTCCCTACTACCTGACACATATCATACCTGCCTCTCTGACAGCCATAGACTTTGTAAACAATCACATCAAAGAATCTGACCACTATTTTTTAGTCAGTCAGAAGAATTTGAGCTGCCTGTCATTTTGAATTTAAAGGGAAAATGTAAATTCTGTCATTTCAAAACTTGTGTGACTTTTTTCCTGAGGAACAAAATAAGTTTTTTTGGTTTTGGTGAGCAATTTAAGATGGCTTAAATTCCACAGATCATCCAGCAAGCAACAATTTGGTTTCACAAATACATACGGAAATATTTGATCCTGTTTAATATGTATACAGATCCAGAGGATCAGATCTGGTCAAGTCCAAAGAAATTGTTAAGAATGGCAGTCAGAAGTGAAAGACCTGAGTCTGTGTAATCTCCTCAGAGCTAATAGAAAAACTCAAAGGCTCATATATGAAAAGGTCAGGTCCTGCGGGACAGAGAGAATGTATTTCCAGAGCCCATTGAAGTGTGGAGAGTGATAGCAGACTTATCACAGTGAGGGCTTGGATGGCCTTTGTTTATGAGGGTCATGGGTAGCACAGGCCTGATCACTGGCTCTGGAATTCACGAATATCATCAGAGGAGTGGCGACGTTCACACGCCTTTGAATTTGAGCTCCAAAACACTGTCTTTCACTGACTACTCGTTTCTGTGGTGTTATTGCAGCAGCTACTGGGGTTTCTGTTTTTATAATTATCAATATCAAGAAGGGCAATTACATAGGATGTTTTTAAGTTAATATAAAGGGATAGTTCAAAACAAAAATGATTTATTATTTACTCACCCTCATGTCATTAGAAACTCATATCTTTTTTTGTGTGGAACATAAAAGGAGATATTTTGAAGTATGCTAACGCTGCTCTTTACCATATAGGCTCCAAAGTATACAAAAGGCACCATAAATGTGTTTATAGTGTTAAACACATATTGTTATGTATTGTGTTTATAAGTAAAAACAGTAATATTGTGAAATGTTATTACAATTTAAAATATATTTATTCTTGTGATATAAAGTAGAATTTTTCAGCATCATTACTCCAGTCAGTGTCACATGATCCTTCAGAAATCATTCTAATATGCTGAATTACTGCTCAAGAAACATGTATTATTATTAACAATGTTGAAAATGGTTATTCAAATTTTTGATACAGTTTTAATGTTTGATACATTTAATACAATACTTTTTACAGGATTCTTTGAGGAAAGTTCAAAATAACAGCATTTTTTTTTTTTAAATAGAAATCTTTTGTAACAATTTAAAAGTCTAAAAACAGTTATTTTTTATACATTTTTGATACATCTGATACAATACATTTTTTCAAGACTCTGAGGAATAGAAAGTTGAAGAGAACAGCATTTTTAGAAATATAAAAAAAACCTTTTGAACACACATGCACTATTTCAAAAAGCTGAAAATAAATAGACAGACAGACAGACAGACAGACAGACAGACAGACAGACAGACAGACAGACAGACAGATAGATAGATAGATAGATAGATAGATAGATAGATAGATAGATAGATAGATAGATAGATAGATAGATAGATAGATAGATAGATAGATAGCACAACATGTACGTCATATTGTGACCAAAACAACCATATTTCAGGATCTTGATTTAAAACCTCTTTAAAACATGGAAAGACATCACATTAATCTGGGAATGGGAATAAGCTTTCATAGGAAACTCTCACCTTAGTGTTGTTTGAATAACAGATGCAGTGCTTTGGCAGGCCGTGGATCATCATCTCATTAAAAGCAAGAGAAGCATCAGGGACATGCTCACGCTGTCCAGACCACAAATAACTCTGGCAGGGCGACGTGGAATCTTTTCAATATGATCCAGATTGTCGTAAACAGCTTTTGTGAACAGTGTGTGTAGGCACAGTTAGAGGCTATCAGAGAAACACTCTCATATGTTTTCACAGGGCTGGCTTACAGATATCAGATATGAGGGACGAGCGGAGCCTTATAACATTTCACAAACATGAGTTTCACCTGTTTACAGTAAAAAGAAGAACTGACTCATTAATAAATCAAACATTATTGAATTTACCAACGTCAAAGCATGTATTATGTTGAATTGAATTATGTGGTAGAAATTATTATTAGTATTGTTTAACATTTTTGGAATCACAGTTAGAATGTTATGCATGCAAAAACACACAGTTGATTAAAATTTAATTAGATGGCCGATAAATATCCGGTTACAATGTTGACCCTGATTTTTCTCTGTTGTAGTCAGGGTAATTATAGTTAAGAAAACAAAACAAAACAAATAAAATAAAATGTTACTTATAATAAATTAAACATGATATATATATATATATATATATATATATATATATATATATATATATATTTATATATATTAGTCTAATTTGCTGTTCTAAAATAACTCAACTAAAAATAAACTGAAATAAAAACTATATAGACATATTCAAAAACAAATGAAAATGAAAAAAAAAAAACACAACAACATTACTAACTAAAATTAAAACAGAAAATTTAAAAATAAATACAAAAAGCACCATAAATGTATAATAAACGCAGTCCATATAATTAGTGCTATGTTTCGTGCTTATAAGTAAAAACAGTAATATTGTGAAATGTTATTACAATTTATGCCGTCTTATTGACTATTTCATTTACACTGGTTTTTGTTTGCTGTATAGTTTTCAGTTTCTTAAATTTTTCATAAAACAAAACAAAACTTCCATATTTCAAAGTAAACATATTTGTATATATTACTTTATGTACTTTATTGCACAAAGTACCTCTTTCTTTTTTAGCAGGGCCCCAAAACACAGTTTTATTGTATTATACATCCTTTTCCAGTGTTTTATTCACCAGCTTCTGTCCTCATAAAAACAGAATCGTAAAAATTGACTGTTTGTTATTCTGACTTGTGTAAAAACATCCTTTGCCCAACTGAAAAGCTGTGAATTATAAATAACGGTGGGGAAAAGTGTGTTTTCTGTGACAGTCTGTAACTGTGACATCATCTGAACAACGCTCTTGTTGATGCAGTGTTTGCATGCACCCCACACAGGCTTCCGAGGATCTGTATCAACTGTAGACGTCCTCTGAGGGCTTCGTAATAGAGTGACCTTTCCACGCCACTGTTCACACACCTCATTGACCTCATTTCCTCCTGTCACCGAGGGCCATTTAGTAAACGCACAGAAACTTTTCTCACTTGAAGTATGGTATTGCAGTAACGTGCTTAATGAGGCTGTAAAATTACATATTTTACTAAAGCACCCTGCTGAATGTACATTAATAACCTAAATATATTTCTATCTGTGTCTTTTCAATTTTTGTGTTTAGAGCGTGAAATACTCTCAAATTAAAGTCCACGACGGACACAGCCAGTGATTCGAGGCTAATTTTGACTTAAATATTCCATGACAGTTTACCAAACGCTTCAAGGGGTCTTCTGGTGATAATCAATGGTCTTTTTCAAAGAAAATTCATTAATCTTCTTAAAGTGGGAGGCATTGTTGGATTACAGACTGCATGCCACAAACTCCCACACCATCCCAACAGCGCACAACTGTCATACATATATAGTCTCTCAATTGATTTGTGAAGAGCAAGCTCAGGAAGTCTATATTTTCCTAAGGAGGATTTTGATGATTTCTCCACGAGCTACGTGGAGAGCCTGAGCAGATGTTCTGCTCCTATGAGGGTAAACAGTGTTTGTACGGCAATGAATGCCAAGCCTTTTAATCGAGTTAAAAAGGGAAGAAAACACATTAAATAAAACCAATGGAGAACTGTGGGTTCACTCAAGGTAATAAGACAGCGAGAGAAGAATTCGGCTGACAGAAAGCCATTATGTCAGTTTTCAGAGCAATTTCAAATGGATTCATCAGGATAAAACGAGCTGTAGGTTTCAAACGGCAATGCTGAATCCACCTGTATGACAAATAGAAGCTCAGGATATTTTAAAAGGCTTTAGTGGGAGGTATTCGTTTTATAGACAATGCTTGAGTTATAAAGATGTCTGACATTTCATGTGCTTGTTGGGATTGGAATCTGTGTAACTATTAAGGTTGGAGTGTCATTGTCTGAATGTGGGTTTAATGAAAGGTCATGCTGCATAAATGGGATTACTTATGTAATTATAGTGCTATGCATATAATTAACAATGAACATTCAGAGCAGTTTCCAGCAATGGACTCTCCTTATTGATTTCAAATCAGTCTTTTTATGTGAGGCATGTTGGCATTACTTAAAGGCAGGGTAGGGGATTTGGTTCAGAAACGTTTTTGTTATGCTGGTTAAAGTCTCGTCACATCCCTGCAAACACTAGTTAAGTGGTCTAAATGAATTTATATTATCTGTGGAAGGCGTAGGACCATAAAATGTTTGGCCAATCAGATTATTCGGTCCGAACATTCCGATAGGCTGTCCTACCTGCATGTCAACTTATGTATTTGCATATGCGCACCAGACATGGCACGTCATCAGCACATTCATTTATAGGCTACTACAGACTGAGTGAGAATGGGAGGCATAATATTATGCTTTGAACTGTAATGTTCTCTTTATCCTCTGCTCTGCCTGTGTGTGTTCATGTGTTTTGGAGGAGGCGTAGCTTTGGAGAGTGATTTGCAGGGAGGGTGGGGTCTAATGCTTTCAAAGCTAGTGAGCTATTGCTAGCCTCTACAAAATCACCTACCCTACCTTTAGACCACCAATATGTTATTTTACCCAGAAATGTGGCTAAAACGGCCTAAATCCATAACAACAATAAAACAATTCATGTATTGCAATCACAGACATCCTCATGTGGACAGTAGCCTATTAGATTTCTCAGAGGACACCTGAGCCATAAAACAACAACAACAACAAAAACGGTTGGTAATTTGCACTGTAACTTTTACTGACGTTGTGTGAGAAAAGCACAGATGTGACTCATTGGGACGGTACTAAGATCACAAAATTTCCCCAGCCTCCTCAGGGAACACTAGTCCCCTCTGAACAGCGATTTTGTTGATGGCAACTGAAAAACAGCTCATGCTGGTCAAGATAAACCATGTTGAGAACTATTAGTGTTGAGAAGTACACGATTTAAAGTCATTATATAATAAAAAGGGTTGGATCATAGGTCAGAGGTCACGGATCATGGGTCACTGTAGCCACTGAAAGTGTGGGTCTACCTTTGGTGCAGTACATGTATGGAGAAAAAAGATTATCTACAATGTTTACTTATTTTTTTATGATTAAACAAAAAGAAGAATATATACAAATGTATTTGTTTACGTATTTTACATGTTTTACCCACTGCCTTTTATTAGAGACAACGCTTCATTTTACATATAAAATCTATAATTTATTATTAGTCAGAAATATTTTATATCACAAAATCTATTATTTCATATAATATATTATAATATAATACAATACAGAATGAATGAATGAATGAATAAACTATTCAGCAAGGATGCATTATATTGTCAGTGAAGGCATTAATAATGTTACAACAATTTCTATTTCAAATTGATGCTGTTCTTTTGAACTTTCTCTTCATCAAAGAATCCTAATAAAATCATATAGATTAGACAAAAATATGAAACATCATAAACTTGTTTTAGAATAGGTAATAATAAGAACCACTATTATTAATTGAGCACCAATAATATTTGATACAAAATGAGCAGCAAATCAGCATATTAGACTGATTTCATCATCAGTCTAATAGATGATGAAGGATCATGTGACACTACACTGTACACAGTACATACAGTAGATCCTTAATCATGTGATGATTAAGGATCATGTGACACTAAAGACTGAGTAATGATGCTGAAAATTCAGCTTTGTTATCACAGGACTATATTACAATAGAAAACAATGCGTTGAAAGTGCAATAATATTTTAGAATTTTTGCTGTATTTTTTATTCAATAAATGGAGTCTTGGTGAGCATTAACAAAACAGCATTAAAAAATCTTATTGATTCCAAACCTTTGACTAGTAGCTTATGAAAGCATTTTTTAAGTTTTTGAGCACACAGAAAAGCCTCTTAAGGTAAAAACCATGTACATTCACTTTTTGCAATGCAGTGTGTGAGGCACTGCCAAAAGAAAGATGCTTTAGCATAGCAGACTTTGAACACAGTGCTTTTGCAAATGACCATTGACAAGACAAAGGCATCCATCATGTGAACTCCACTCAGGGGTTTCGACAAAAAGGGAGAAAAAAAGCATTTGAGGCAGCAAACTGAATTTTATCCTTGTGAAAAGAGCCATTCATCAAACATTACAAGTGGCACCCCAGAGATGCAGAGAGCTGGAATATTGCTGGAATCCTCCCTCCACAAGATTTCTGCACCTCATAACAAACCACTGAAATGTCCTTATTACATTATGTATTACGATTTTAAATAAGCCGATATCTCAGGCTGCTGCACGCTTATAAGCAAGCCTAATGGACTCTTCAGGGCCTCTAACTTGCTCCGGCTGATAGTGGAGCTCTTGATGGATCCGCCCCACCTCCATTTCCTCCAAAAGTGTTTTTTTTAATCCCAGATCAAAGTTCCCGGAAAAAATGGTTTGGCTTTTCAGGGCTAATGCTGTTACTTTTTTTCTGATATCACAAGTGGACTGTTTCTGTTTATCTGCTTTCTGCAGGTGAGCTCATAGTCTTCTCTGACGGAGGCGGTAGTGCTGCTGTATTAGGACATCACTGCATTTGAAGAACGGAGACTGAACACTTATGTGCTGTTTGATGTCTTTTTCCATCCCTCTGGGCAATGTTCAATGATTCTGAGAAGTGGAAAAATGTCCGCCACACTCAAACATCTGGATAAAAGTGAAATTCCTCACCTTTAATTAGATATCCCCCAGTCATATGTAAGAGGAAGTTTTAATTAAGCTTAATTATTTTTTTCTGGGAATTAGCATGACTTTCATTTTCTCACTACAGGATTGTTGAAGTGTCCAATTTAAAAAAAATATTATTTTTTTTCTTCCACTGTAAAGAAAGAAAACAATTCTGTAGTTTTTACAAAATCAAGTTTTCCATGTATTAAATTATTTTACATTTATATACATCGAGACTCTATATATGTCTGTAAGGTGTCCTTGAGTGTCCTGAAAGATTGCTTATACATAAAATGCATGATTATGATCATTGATATGTAAACTGCATAGATTATTTTATTTTATTTAACTTAGTGTAGACCCCCCCGAAAAAGAGAGCGAGTCCCTTTCTCCTTACATCATCAAGACCTGATGGGTTTGTCTTCTTCCATGTTTGGTTTGTTTTTATTTGCATGTTTAATATAATTGAGATACTATAATAGTTTTTATTAATATTTGGAATTATGTTTGTTTTTCCATTTTCTATTTTAATTTAAATGTTAGTTAAAATGATAGTATTTATAGTGTTTTTTGTTTTTTTTCATTTTAGTAATTTTTTATTTCAGTTTTAATTTTAGTTATTTTAGTACATCAAGTTAAACTAAATAAAAATGGGAAATGATACCTTGGCTGGTATATTATTTAATTTCAAGTAACAAGTAAATTTAAATTCAAGTAATTTTTTTAACTATTTACATTTAGCGCAGTATACAACAGTATGCTAGGTCCAGCCCGATCTCACAGCAATTCGTACATATTTTACGAGGTGGCTAATTCATATGACTTCACTCGTACAAATTCATACGATTTTTGCTTAATCGTACGTATTTTACGAGTTGCCAATTCGTATGAATTTGTACGAATGACCTACACCTAACCCCGCCCCTAAACCTAACCGTCACTGGGGTTTAGACAAATCGTACTAAATCGTACGAGTGAGGTCGTACGAATTCGTACGAATTGCCGTGAGATAGCGTTGCTAGGTCTAATACCATATCTCTCAATGCTATACACTTGATTCCACCAATTCCATTTGCTCAAACTGCCAAACCCATATTTACACAAAATTGGATTGAAAATGCTGTTAGATCGTGCCTCCATGCCAGAAATATCAGAACCTTCCCCCGGATGCCAGATCCTGTCAGAATATATCTGTTTTGTCTGGTAACAGAACAAAATTGTCTAATACCCAAAACTGTATTAACAGTCTTCTGTCAGCCAAGAAGTTGACTGAGGAAAGCCAGTGAAGAGCAGAAGCAGGAGATGAAGTGATGATGACAAAATATGAGCAGAGTTTATTGAATAGTCTTAGTTGTTTCAATGCTCAGACTGTGTCTTGAAGCAAAAAACACACAGTTTGCATTTGAGGATCCTTAGATCCTTCAGTGCTAAATGACTTTATTTCCTAGATGTCAACCTGATAACTCCATTAATATGCAATGTTATGAGGCCATGTGACTAAAACTGTAGCATAATACTGTTTAACGTCTTATACTGTTTGTCTGATTTAAACTCTCACACAAGTTCAAAACAGTGATTTGCCCAGTAGGAGTTGTTTAATGCGTGCACCATGAGGTAATAAATAATGTTACAGGGCACTTAACATCAGACGCATTGGGCGACAGAGTACAGGCTTCCATAAACATTTGCAATCATGTACAGTAGGCCTATCATGTGTACTAGACATCACTTGTCAATTTTAATAAACATATATGTCTTTTACATAATACGTTTATATTTATTATATGATCAACATTGAGAAAGGAAAGTCTGAACCTTTGGTTGCCTGTTGTCTTTTGTTTGTTTGTTTTTTTGTTCATATTTTATGTCAGACATTTATAGAGGCAGCAGCTCTGATTCAAATCCTGGTGAGATGCCTTGCTGTCTACTTCCTACTGTCAGACTGCTTCTGAGAGAGCTTTATGTGTCAAGGAACCTCATAAGTGACTGATTTGGAACTGTCTACACAGGCGGCAAGTCAGTAGCGCTCATCAAGCAGAGCCCACAGGAGACTTGTTGTTGCTAAGCAAACAGCATAATGCTCTAACAGGAATAAAAATAAAAAATAAAAATCATTATTTTTTGAGGCATAGCTTCTTGTCAAATTAGAATGATAGATAAATAAATAAATGGTAATGCTAGTTAATTAAAAATAGTTCCAAAGTATTTCTTAATTGTATAAAACAAAGTATTTCTTAATCTTATAAATTATGTTAAATTCAACGTTCAATTCAAATTTCTAAATGTTGTATCTTTTATGAACTAATTTATAAAAAATAAGATTAAGGAATACTGTAACAAATGTATTACTTTTTGTTAATGTTAATTAATGCATTAACTAATGTTAATTAAAAGGACCTTATTGTACAGTGTTACACTAACTAACTAACTAAGCAAGCAAGCAGGCAAGCCTAAGCTGGTCTTAGCTGGTTTAGGATGGTCTAGCTCAGGGGTCACCACACTCGGTCCTGGAGGGCTGGTGTCCTGCAGAGTTTAGCTCCAACTTGCTTCAACACACCTGCCTTGAAGTTTCAAGTATAAAAACTTGAAACTGGTTCAGGTAGGGTTGGAGCTAAACTCTGCAGGACACCGGCCCTCCAGGAACAAGTTTGGTAACCCCTGGTCGAGATGGTCGGCAAGGGTTCAAAACCCCTCCAAAACCAGCAAACAAGCCATTCTAGGCAACACAGGCTCATTGGAAATATGTGCCTCTACCTAGATTTCGGCGAAACTCAAAAAAACGTACCTATACACTCTTAAAAATTAAGGTGCTTTTTTAGCAGCGATGCCATAGAAGAACCATTTTTGGTTCCATAAAGAACCATATCTTTCTTACAGTTTTATAATCTGAAGAACCTTTTTTTTCACCACAAAGAACCTTTTGTGAAACAGAAAGGTCCTCCAGATGTTTAAGGTTCTTTTTGGAACCATTTATACAAAAAAAGTATACGGCATCGTGAGGCACCTTTATTTTTAAGAGTGTACACACGAATCGCTGCAGTTTCCAGTTGAAATGAACACTAAAGGTAGTACAACTCCAACAACTTTTATTTCTTTTATTCCTAAAATATATATATAAAATATATATATATGATTTTTTATCTTCACTTGTGATCATATTATCTGAAGGTATGGCCATGCAACCCACCAATAATATAAGGGCATCCAGCAGTACTGAGTAAAAGAGTCCAACCACAGCAAGGTATTTCAAAAGGCAGCATAATGCCTACCAGACTCAAGAGGCTTTGCACCTGGAACATGCCTCAAACGCTTCTGGCAGCTCACTCGGTTTTGGAACAGAGCTGTTGACTCTCTTCAAAACGGCACCTTGGGAAACTACTTCAAAAGGGTACACTTTGATGTCATTTTCCACTTTTCCTTCTTAATTATAGTGACAATTTTAATCAATCAATGTGCTTCCACAAGAATGACTAAATTAAACCGCCGCTGTTTACACCGAAAATGCCACTTCAACTCATTTTCTTGCACGCCAAAACAATTCTTCCATAAACAGAGGCTAGTAAAAGAGGGAGGATTAGATGTAGAAATGGAGGGAGATTCTCAACAGCGCTGTGTCTTTGTGCCAGCTCCACTTGTTTCATGTTGAGAAGATTCTGACAGAAACAGACAGATGGATGTGAGGTATCAGAGGGAGAGAAAACGAGGTCAAAAAGAAACTCAACAGGAAATGGAACAGAGGCCAGGATATCACGGAGCCAAACATTCTCAATAAAACATCACTCATCAATTGCTCACTTCATGTTTGCTTTAGCGGCATGAGAGACTTACATGAAAGCTTGGGTATGAGAAATAAAATACAGATCAAAAGAGACACTGAAATTGACCAGTGAATCTTGTGCATATGGTGCTAGCACTTTTCAAGTGGATATACATAATAAATGTGATTAGATTTGAGATTAAAATCATGTTTATAAAAAAAAAAAAAACATGCTTAACGATGCAAATCCTGTTTAATTTTGTAATGCGATGTATTTCAGTGAAAAATATATGCCAAAACTTCATTTGATCATTTGGGAATGATTTGGAAAAATAGTTTTTGATTTGAAATGCTATTTAAAATGAAAGGTGATCTTTAAAAAAAATAAAAATTGTAATGACAGATATGGTGGCAATGTATTGTGCATGCCTATATGTATTATTAATTCATATCTCACAATCACTGGAGAGTGTGATATCGATTTAAACATTTTTATCGACATTTATAAATGATCACAAAAGTTTTGCGCAAATCTATAATGGAAATGCACCTATTGTCTTCAAACAAACTGATTCAGTTAACGATTCATTAATCACCTAGAAAGAAATTCCTTATTTTTGTTTCTGAATGAATCACATTTTTAAGTGAATCACTCAAAATAAAGTCCCTTGTTTCGTTCCTCAATGAAACTGTATTTGTGAACAAATCAATTGAATTAATACTTCAGTGATCATCTATTAAAACAGTGCTTTGTTTTGCTTCTGAATGAATTGTTTTTAATGAATCAATTAAATGGGGAAGTCGTGGCCTCATGGTTAGAGAGTAGGACTTGTAATCCAAAGGTTGCGGGTTCGAGTCTCGGGCTGGCAGGGATTGTAGGTGGGGGGAGTGAATGTACAGCGCTCTCTCCACCCTCAATACCACGACTGAGGTGCCCTTGAGCAAGGCACCGAACCCCCAACTGCTCCCCGGGCGCCGCAGCATAAATGGCTGCCCACTGCTCCGGGTGTGTGTTCACGGTGTGTGTGTGTTCACTGCTGTGTGTGTGCACGTTGGATGGGTTAAATGCAGAGCACAAATTCCAAGTATGGGTCACCATACTTGGCAGTATGTCACTTCACTTCACTCAAATTAATTACTCAAAAGACCATCCCTTGTTTAGTTTTTTTTTTATTACTATTCTGCCTTTTTTAATGAATCACTTCAGTTAATGACTCATTGATAACCTATAAAGACAGTTCTTTGTTTAGTTTCGGAATGAATCATGTTTTTGAATGAGTCATTTCACTCAAAAAAACCTTCCTTTTTCATTCTTGAATGTGTTTTTGAACAAATTGATTTGGTTAATGGCTCAGTGATCACTTATAAAGACAAAAGTGTTTTGTTTAATTTATTAATGAATCATATGTTTGATTCATATGTTTCTGAATGAATCAGTCAAAAGACCTTCTTTGTTTTGTTCCTTAATGAAGGGATCAATTCAGTTAATGAACTATAAAGAAATAAGGAAATGAAGAAAGCGTTTTGTTTAATTTCTGACTGAATCGTGGTGGTTACGTGAATCCAAAAATGTTCCTTTGTTTTTTCTTAATTAATCTGTGTTTCTGAATGATTCGTTTTAACAAACGACTCAGTGACTCACTCTCAAAGACAGTCACTTGTCGCCATGCTTCTGTATCCACAGACAAGCAAACTCCTCTATATTCCTATCATAATCTTAGGTATATACATCTCCACACAGAAAAAAAGCCCATTGGTGTGTTGTTGTTGAACAGCAGTTTAACTCCAGTGTTTATCTCTCTTTTCTCCTTCAGCACAGCCAGCTAAAGCCATTGATTTTACCCTGAGGGCCAGAGAGGATGAAGGTGGCGTGCAGAGAGCCGAGTGGGTTAGAGTGTTGATGTTTGTATGCAGTATTAGTGGGTGTTGTACTCAAGCATCGCTCTCAAAGCATCTATTGTGCAGTCCACAGTCAGATCAATGAAGACAGACAAGCTCGAGCTGCACCTTTTGCACCTGCAGAATAGGGTTATGGAAAAAGTTTGGGGAAATCGCTGGGGAAATTTCAGCTGTTCTAATGCTTTTGTCATTAAATCTTTAAAACGAGGGAAAGGTTCAATGGTGAATGTGACCAGCCGTTGCTGTTGTGTATTTATGAAGATAAATACTGTACTATGAATCCTGCAAGAGAAATTATGAATTTCTCTGTTAAGAGGTAATGTGATTTCAGTCGACCAAGTGACTTCCCAATAATAGCTACACTGGATACATTATCACAACATTTCTTTATATAGCAGAGCAATCGTGCCACATCTGTGAACAGTTTATTTTTACGCTTTGTCTTTTCATGTACAAGATCATATAACCAATAGAGCTTCAGACAGAATGTCTGAGGGCTGTTCACTAATTTTCTGATATATTGCACTCAAAAATGACTCCAATTGGACTGTCACGCAACTTCCATCAAGTTTTATCAGTTCTTCAAGAAACAAAGTAACGAGTCACCAAGCCGCAATGATACTTTTGAATAAGAACTCTAATAGATTTGAAGTGTTTGCGTGGTTTGTTTTGTTGAATGGTTCAAAGCTGAACTAACAAAGCCAAGGCCGCTACATTTCCAGGAAACAATAGGATAAGATGCATACTTTGCTGAGAGGCTGAAAAAAGGAATGTGACTGAATCGTTAAAAGATATTCAACGGTTGTGTGAGAATGTTTGCAGCAAGTCAAAAAGATGTTCTTTGGAAAACTCAGTATGAGTTTAGTATATCTGAAACAGGACATAGTTATTACTTTAAACTATAGGACGGATTAATTTCTTATACTCAGACTACAGTTACTTTTTTATTGATTACATGACTGCATATTATTCACACAATAGCTATAAATTATTCATGATTTATTCATTCTCCTTAATTCTTCTTTTTCATCTTATAAATTTTACCTTCTAAATAGTCTACCGTTTATCTACATTCAGAAAGTCTCCCAGTTTTGTGGACATTCACACAAAGACCAGTCACTAGTCAATTACACAGAAAATTGAAAGGCCACACATCTGACCGCTGGATTCTCAAAAATCATTTCAGCATTAAGAAGTGTTTTCTCAGCATTCAAACATTGCATCAACTACTGATGAACACATTTAGCTTTATTTGAATTTTTAGTCAGTGGGTTATTGAACCATGTATTATTATGTCTTTGGAAGGCCTTTGTCTTTCAAACACATTAAAATGCACAAATTCACCCCCTGCAGTTTAAAAAACCTTGACATGATGATGTTTAATGCACTTCATGTTACTAACAACAAATATAATATATATTTACTTTCTTTTTGTATTTTTATATCAACGTGACAAGATTACCTTATTTGAAACAATGTGATAAACGAGGCAGCTCAAAAGCAATCTAAAAGTAATAAATACGTAATCTTATTATATTTCCTAAAATGTGTTATGTAATGGATTACGTAACTAACTACAATTTTTGGCATGTCATTTGGAATCAGATTCAGACTACATTTTGTAAGTAATCTACCAAGCACTGGATCTCAATCAGATTTGCTTCAGGACCTAACAAATGTGACAATTAACAGTGGTACAGCATCCACAATGCTAACTGGATGCTAACAAGCTAATTAAATCCTTGACCCCTTGGCTTGTTCAAAATGGTCTAAAGATAGCTTTTTACGTGCTGATCTATTATCGCAGTATCAATAATTGCAGACTACCCCTTTCTGTCTAATTTGAGCAGAAAAGCTACGTTGCCCAAGACCTTATGCTAAGAGCTTAAGTATGGCTCTGGGAGACTAAAACCGGTAAGAGGGATGTTAAAAAGGGTAGTCAGGTTTGACTTGATTCCCATCTTGGAAGGATTATCCGAAAAGGGACATCAAAACTCCTGCCAGGAACCATTTTTGAAATCTGAGTTCCCGTTACAGGTTGACGCAAACACGTGGCCTGTTATGACTGGATCAGATAAGCTATCAGCGCTGTGTATTTTACCCCCTGATGATACAGCTGAACGTCCCTGCAGGGAAAGTCACCAGAAAACCGAATGTGAAAACGCATACTCATTACCAGAAGGGTGGAAACAAATGACAGTGACTTACACGCGACAGCACATTAATTTGTGATTATTAACAATGGTGGCCATTGTGTGGCAGCATGCTAATTTTGTAGCGTTTCTAATGAGCTGTGACAAAAACTGCAAAATAGCACAAAAAAAGAACACAAGGAGGAAAGATGAGGGTAATCAGGAAGTGATTATAGTTTGTCACTTAATCACATGTCTCCAAGGGATGTCTCCATGTCTTAATTAAAGTGCCACTGCAACATCATTTCACCTCAGCAGAGAGACGGCTGAAAGAATGTGCGTTATCTGCGCATGTGGAACTAAAGCTATCAAAAGCCACCGAACAGGAGAAGACAAAGACACCTGAATGTGTCACTGGATTTTGATTACAGATCAGGATATCGTAAGTTTTCTAAACAACGTCTAAGTTACAATCATTAACGCAGGGCGTTTTTCACATCAAGTACTGATTGGCAAGGCACTGCAATCTCTGCAATTATTACTAAAGTAGGAGTGTCTGTTGTCTGGAGGTCAATCCCAGCTAACAGGGAACATTTTCAGAAAAAAACAAAACAAAAAACGTTCCTCTCAATTAATTTTTTTTAAATAAACGTTCCACCAGTAACATTAATAGACTGTTTGTTCAAAGTTATCTGATCTTTAATAATGTTATTAAAATGTTAGCACCCAAACTCTATTGCTCATTGAACATTGTTCTTGAACATTTTAGTTTGACATTAGTGTAATGTTTTTTAAACATTGCTTATTACTACTTGATTCAGATGGTTCAGAGTACATTCAAAAGTAATGTTACCACAATGTTTGCAAAATGCTAAATCAATCATTCTCTCTAATTTCTCCAGTGTTCACATAACCAAAGAAAAATAGTTTTTACAGCATTTTTAAAAACTGAACGTATTAAACGTTCTGAAAACATTAAGGCCCCGTTTACACTAGTGTGTTTTCATTCTAAAACAGCGTCTACACAAGACTACACACTACCAAAAACACATGTCACATGACATGCAGGGACAACCATAGATATGTATAGGTAGGTTCCCTATTATTTAGATGGTGGAGGCGTCTATTGGAGCGGTTGAATGGGGAATCTACCTATACATATCTAAGGGTACAACAATGAGCATGATGTTATTGTTTATACGGTTGTCAAGGATATGCAGAGCGAACGTGGGCACCCACGCCATCATTTTCAAAAGTCTCTGTTTTGGTCCGTTTACACTGAAACGCAACCCCAGAGTTTTCAAACTAAAACGGGATCTGCAGCATTTCCAAAAGTCTCCATTTTGGACCTCGAAAACGCCAGAGTAGTGTAAACAATAGGCGTAACCGTAGCAAAAGTTATGCATTTTAAAATGAAAATGCACTAGTGTAAACAAGGCCTAAGAAATATCTTAATGGGAACGTTAGCAAAACGTTTTTAGAACATAACATTGTTTGCTGGAGTTACATATGATTTTGAGTTGTCTAAATCAGTGCTTCCCAAACTGTCCTGGAGGACCCCCTTCCCTGCATATTTTGTATGTCTCCCTAATCAGACACACCCAATTTAGTTCTTGCAGTCTCTACTAACAAGCTGATAAGTGGAATCAGGAGTGTTAGATAAGGGAGACATACAAAGGTGCAGGGCAGGGGGGCCTCCAGGACAAGTTTGGGAAGCACTGGTCTAAATCATTGAAAAATAAAATAAAAATAAAAATGAAATTATAATTAATTGCATTATTTCTTATTATTTTATAATGTTCTCTGAGGTCCTGTTAGCATGTTAGCATTATTTTGTACATGTAAAAACACAATTTAGAGGTAATAGGCTATTTTCTATTCTGTTTTGACCCTATCTGCAGAACAGTCTGTTTTTATAGACGGGGAGAATTCTAGACTCAGAAGTAAATGCGCACTGCTATGATTTGCTAACAGTTTTGTATATTAAAATAATAGACGGACGCTGATGTAATGTACTCTGAAAACAATGTGGGTCATTTAGATTTAAAACGAACAATGCTCGCGATGCATCCATTGAAGTTACTGTGTTAAGCTTACAATGAAGGCATTTCAAAAACTTACAAAGCTTACAATGAAGGCACCTCTGTGGTTTTATTGATGAAGTAATCCTGTGTTTGCATCTCTAGTTTTTCCTCTCCTACTAAATGTGCCAACCAGTGGGCGGGGCTAAAGAGGCAGCAATGCAGAAATAGGCATTGATCTCATTGGTCTTCCACCGCCCTTTGACCTAATAATGTGACATAATGAATTCCAAAACGACTTCTTTTAAAATAAAAACAGTTTTTGAACTAACGAGTACATTTTGAGTTCTGAAACTTTTTTTTGTAGGCTACATGAACCTATTATCCATCAAAAGTTTAAGGGAAATTCAATTTTTTTAGTTCATGACTAAATTATTGCTACAGTTTATTTGCAGAGACTGCAGAGAGACTCAGAAGCAAACATTTTCCAGGGTGGCAAACAGGCTAATAAGAAAATATAATTAAACAATAATTAGTAATCAAATGAAATGAAAGTATTATATTATATTAAAAATGTATTTGGAAAAATGTAAGGTGAGAGGTGAAGCAGAAACATAGCCAAAAAATAGTAGGCACTTTTTTATTTAGGTCGAAAACAAAGAGTGACTTTAACTAACCACCACAGGGAAAATATAGCCAGAATAGAGCTAAAGACAAATACTTGCATGACTACACCGAAATAAAAGCAGTGGTGCAGTTTTTTTTTTTCTAGAACACTACACCACTCCAGTCTTCTATGCTTGTCTCTGAATCATTTATCATAATATCCGGCCTCTTCTCAAACAAAATGTTCGACTCCCCACTTTCCGCCAACACATCTGAACAAATCATATTTACTATCTCTAAATCAAAATGACACTTTTAGGGGGAAGCATCTGATGTATTAAAGAATACTCATGCGCTTGCTCATGGCGCTGCCTGTGATTAATCCTGCATCCCATCGGCACAACCTGGAACTCCCCTAATGTGCTTCTGCTGTCGAAACGTTTTGCAGAGCAAGTCTGTCAGCTTTATGAAGTCGGATTTATTTAATGGAGCTCGCCTGCTGCTGTGCGTCTGTGAGGGGGAAGCGAGGAGTGAGGGATGTGAGACGCGGTCGCTAGCCTTCTATCTGCATCATAAATGACAGGGAAACCCCTTGCTCATGTGTCCATCACTAATCCAAGTTGTCAGCTTGAGTCCTGCTGCAGGACAGAGAGCAAAACATCTGCAGAGAACATCTGGACAAGAGCAGTATTTAACGGACGCGAATGAGAGGTTGTGTTTATCATGTGTTTCTGCAAATGTCAAGCACGCTATTGCTGGGTGACGAATGACTGGCACCAGTATTTGCTGTAAACTGTTTGGTTCAAAACAGTAATGACTTAAAAAACAGTTTAAGCTTGTGCTCAGTTCCTGCCTGGAACAGAATTTCATTGGATACAATGTTTTGTGTAGCAAAGATGGTACCTTAAAAGGGTCATTGGATGCCCATTTTCCACAAGTTGATATGATTATTTCGGGTCTTAATGAAAAGTCTATAACATACTTTGGTTAAAATTTCTTAATGGTAGTGTAAAAAAACACCCTTTTTACCCTGTCAAAATCAGCTCTGTTTTCATCAAGCTGTTTTTTAGTCCGTGTCGCTTTAAATGCTAATGAGCTCTGCTGCTCTCTTCTGTGGGGTGACCAGAAGACTGTAAACTTCAGCCACAAAACTGGCTAACTAGCACATTACTAGGAAAGGCGATTTGCAAAGATTCATAAAAAACCCTTATACTCGACGACACAATGGCAGACTGATGACAGCTCACTCAGGGTGGGTCTAGGTAAGACGCCTTGTCAATCAACTATCATGAGAGCAGCCTGCGCAGAACTACGTCATTCTGACAGGAATCTCAGAACAGCCTGATTTGAGAAAGGGGATTTTAAAATAGGTATAACCCCCCCCCCCCCCCCAAAAAAAAAAAAACACTGGGTGGATTTTTAGCATTATAGGATGGATGTGTACACACACTTCCAACACACATTTATGTTCAAACAACTTGTAAAGTGAATTTTGCATCCGATGACCCCTTTAAATCGAGTGGCTTGTTAAGGAAAGTTATCACTTTTATAATCGTACAATTCATCCATGGTGGATATGTAGGCACTTTATAGTCGCTATCTTTATAAATAAACCACAGATTTGAGTTTTAAACAACTACATTCTCGCCTGAAAAACTCTTAAAACTACATTTCATGATAGAATAACAGTAATATTTTGAAAATTACACAGGTTTTTGGGCAATGACGTTTCACAAGAACACAAGAACAGACAAGAACACATATTGAGAAACGGCTATTGTCTGTGTGAAAATATAAAATAATAAAATACACTGTTATATTTTTTTGTGTTTATGCACTCTGATGTAAATAGACCCAACACTCATGAACAGCAGGGTGGAACGAGTGAAGGAGAAGCTTCATCCCTTTGTATCACGCAAAAGTGACCAACCAATCAATGTTCTGCAGTGAGTTTAGCTCCACCCATTTGGTACCCTTTGCTGTGCTAGGTACCCAACGGAGGGGTACCACAAAAGTGGGTAAGGTATGTTAGCTATTTTAGTACCATTCACAACTTCTGACAATGCAAACAGACATAATTGCGTACC
Source organism: Barbus barbus (assembly GCF_936440315.1). Lineage (NCBI taxonomy): Eukaryota > Metazoa > Chordata > Actinopteri > Cypriniformes > Cyprinidae > Barbus > Barbus barbus. The sequence continues at coordinate 14,782,092 of NC_136725.1, forward strand.
GTACCGTACTGTACTGAACCGTACCGCTCGGTTGAAATTAGCCAATAGTCATGAGGTATTTCAACATCTGAAGCACAAATCAGATCGGAAAAATCGCACAGGCAATTTTTTATTAAAAAAAGCCTAGTCCTCAGTGGGCTGTAAGCAGAATGTATGAAAACTTACTAATGTGATTGAATTCATACAAATCTGACACATATGAATTCATCACCAGTTCGCCAAAATGTAAAATAGTTATGGATTGCCATTAGAGTTTGTTAAATGCTCCACAGATCTTCATTTGAAATCAGTGTGAAAAGGTTCCTTCGGAAAACCGTAAAAGAAAGTAAATTGGGTATATTTTGAATTAACACTGTATTTTAAGTTGAAGTGTGTCATATCTGTGCTATTGTCACCAAATGGGATTGTGAAACTACTTTTTAAAACAGGTTTCCCACTGGGACACTTTTTACACCACAGAATAAAGAATAAAATGGTAACAGTGAAAAAAGAAGAATTCTCAAAAATAAAAAAAGGGTTAATGATGGGTTTTGTTTATTTTTAACATTTTGTTTTGCTTCACAAGATGTTAATTGGTGGACTGGAGTGGTGTGGAATATCTGTGGATTATTGTGATGTTTTTATCAGCTGTTTGGACTTTCATTCTGACGGTACCCATTCACTGCAGAGGATCCATTGTTAAGCAAGTGATGTGATGCCAAATTTCTCCAGATCTGTTCTGATGAAGAACCAAACTCATTTCCATCTTGGATGCCCTGAGGCAGAGTATATTTTCAGCAAGTTTTCATTTTTGGGTGAACTATTCTTTTAATAAATGAATAGCAATGCCTTTTCACCCACCCACCAGGACAGGAGTTGTCTGTAGGTGAGGTACAGCTTCAGATGAGATCTCTACATTGCGTAAGCCTGATAATTACAAACATTTTGATGTTTGTTTTGTCTCATTTAAACATTCAGAAGAAATCTTATAGTTTTCTAAACATTTATGTAATTTTTTCCTCTCTTGAGATAATAAACATCAGAAAATGAGACTAGCTAAAAAGGAAAGACAACCATAAGAAAAAGCAAAAATCTTTTTCCAGCTCAATGAAGCCTATTGTAAAAGCAATAAAAAAGTGATTTTAATGAGAACTATGTCTCTAGAAATAATGCGTAATGATGCATAATCCAACAATCAGATGATATGCTGTACTACTCCAGCACAAATATTAGAAAACTGAGCTTGAGAGTATTACAGTAGAGAAGACTATGAAGACCGCACAGAATCAAATTAGGGATCCAATTAATAAATCCACCATAAAACAATCTTTTTGCGGATGTTGCGAGTCCATCTTCCAGCTCTACCGTGGACTTCTGCCTTTGATAGTATGAAGGGAACGTGTGTTCACTTTCATCTCCACACATTTTTTCCTGTCTTATCTTTGTGAATCAAAATTTTAGCAAGCTTCCCACTGCCACAAGGCAGCGACATTTTCCTCACGACAAGAAAGCAACCGGAAGATGGAATCATTTTAAAACACAGAGGGCTTTGATCTACACATTCTGCTGCACAACATGACTAATGTTGTTCAAATGAGTGCCGTGTTTCATTTCTGTGCCAGTGATTCGTGGGAACGAATAGGAGCTGTAACATTTAATCCAGATCTATTAACATAAATTTATCTGTTAAAGGTGATGCAAGCTATTTCATTCATTTCCTAACATTGCTCTCTATATTAGTCCGTCCCCATTTCTTTAACACATGTCCCCAAAGGGAAAGAGAAAACTATCTGTTAGCATTCCCATTCATCTTCCAATCCCTTCACTAGCAAATAAAAAAAAGAAAAGAAATTAGAGGGTTCAGATGTAGTTGCACCATCTACCAGCAGGGGGCTCAAAGGATCATGCTATTTAGCCAGCTTTGCAGACAGAGATGACATTAGCATATTAAATAATAGCTATTAAAAACTTCTAAGGACTGTTTGGTTGACATTGGGGCATCCGAAGTCTCTTTCAAACCTTATGATCCTATCAATAACGAAGTGGATAATCTCTGGGATGTTATTGAGCTGTGAGATCAACCGCAAGGAAAAAATTGCGAAACCCTAATGTGTTTTGGTCTGAGTACATGACGTGCTAATAAGATATTGGCATAATATTGCCATCAGCCGCTCGGCATCTCTCACTGGAGACGCAACTAATGAGTCTAAATCAAACCCAGTTTGAGCTCTTGAGCTCAGTCTTGACTATCTGATATGCTAAAGTGAAGACACTTGGAGAGATAAGGCAACACTGACACCTTGATTAGCTAATTTCCCGCAGTTAATCAGGTTTAGGTATCAAGCACAGCTGGCTTGACAGGTGACAGCTAAACAAGTTTTATTCACTTAAATTACACAATCGAGACAGGGCTTATCATCCTCTAATGGCCTATTGAGGAATTGATTTGCCTCGTGTTAAGGCACTCAAGCTTGCCATGTTGGTTTTAAAACTCACTTCTCCACCAACGACTCAAACAGTCCCAGCTGAGGTGAGTCTTGCCTTTGGATTTTCTCTTTATCAACCCAACATTAAGGTGTCACTACAAATAAAAACAATTTTCTAATGACAACAATGCCGCAGCATTTTTCAACGTTCTCAAAGTATTCACTTCCCACAGAGTCACTCATCAGTTATAGCCGTTTTGTCTGACAGCTCCCTACGTAGGCTGCATTTTAAGGCATCATAACTGATCTCATGACATTAAGGTGGTTCAGAAATGTAAGAAGAATAGAATTTTGACCAAATTCTCAGGCAGTGATGTGTGGGTCTGTCCCGATACCAACAACTGCATTCTTGTCCACTTGAGAGTGTGTATGCAACAGTAAGAAAATGCACAAGACTGACTGTGTCAAAGCTCAGTGCCCTTTTAAGTATGGCTGCATGATAAATCACAATGAAATTGCAATCATGATTAGGCAAAAGCTGCGATTGTCATGCGCATCTTGTCAGTGAAGCACGGTCCTGTGCTCAGTAGTAAATCTTCATCCGAAGGCCAGAGGGCACTCTCGTGCGGAAACTCCAAATACGCCCTGCGGAAGAAATCCAGGAAATCCCTATAGCGGTAATTGAACACACACAAGATTTAAATGCTTTAATTGATTCAGCGTGACTAATAAACACAGGACTATGACAATATGTGATTTATCTGAGTACTTATTATAATTATTATTATAGTTTTCATTAAAATAAGGTATATAATAACGCAATGCTAATCAACATAGCCGTTATCACAAGAAGCTCACAGATGGATTTATTTCAAACACTCGACTGACGTTATGAAGTGAATTTGGAGTAAATATTTTATTAAATGTGGTATTTTCACGTGCTTTCAGATGGAGCAACATTTACTACACAGAGCCGTAGTTCACTGAGAAGCTACGCAAACAGCTTTCATTATTGCGAATGATTTCTTCGATTTCATAATCGTGTGATTATATCGTCTGGGATTTGTTTTTGCGTAGCTTGTCAGTGAACTACAGCTATGTGTAATAAATGCTGCTCCATCTGAAAGCACGTGATGGAGATTTACTACTGATTACAGACCCGGTTTTACGTTGCATGACACTCGGATTCAAGTAATCATGCAACTCTACTTTTAAGCAAACTAAATTCACTAAATCTGTAGTGCAGAATTTGAGGTTAGGCGTAGCCCATCATTGAACTTGTTCAAGAGCTCATGTGCCCAGAAATCGCCACTGAGGAATCCATATTGAGGAAGCCTAGTCCACACAGTATGATTCATAATAGTCCTTTATCATTGCTGCTTGCCAGAACATGATCCCTGCTATAAGACATGTTGCACTGTGGGATCTCATTAATTGTCAGACGGTAAGACAGTCAAGACTCATTAAAAGTGGTTAAACGCAAGATGACTCATCTGGAGTTTCTGTTCTCCTAATGGTTCTTGATTGATGATTGCCATAGGAGAAGCCACACTGCAGCCCTGTGCCTCAAAACTAGTAGATCTGACACTAGTAGAATTTCACTGGAGGTTGAAGTTTAATTGCGGTGGTCATTAATTGGCTGCCAGCGAACATGTCAAACTAGCAATCAAAGACTACAGATTTTATCCTAGGATCAGAGGAATCTTGTAGGATTTACTAAATTTGTCTCAAGCGGCCAATGTGTCCAAAATCATACAGTGTGAACCTGGATTTTCTTAAATTAGGATATTACATATAATGTGGTTGCCGAACATAAAGTGTTGCACATTGTAGTGGTGTAGACATAAATAAATAGGCATGAATTTGTAATTTGAAAAATGTTTGCAACAGTTTTTTTTTTTTTTAATCACAACTAAATTAATACACTGTCTTCTGTTACTATACATACAGACTACTGAACTGATATTTAGAAGTTTAATATTGGATATAAATTTCACATTTTAAGTAAAAAATAAAAATAAAATAAACGTTCACATAACATTATATTTTGAATGAAAATAAAGCTAATAGAACATTGTCAAAAAGTTTTAGGAACCTTTAAATGTTCAAAAATAATGTTTCCACAATGTTTTTATAACCTATTTTTTTTTTTTACCTGGGTAGTGGTCAAGTGTAAGCAAGTTTTTATTACTGTAGCGAGTTTGATTCATTAGTGAATCAGATTGTTGGATTGATTCATTTAAATGAACAGATTCACAAACATGATTCACTGATTTCCTGTATTATGCAAGATATTTTATGGTGTTTATGTTTTATTTAGTAGGTCTATGAATTTACCTATTTAAGTTTAATACAGTCACCCTATTTAAGATTCAATAACATTAATTGACAACCCCACATTGTTTTTGAATGAGCAAAAATAAGGCTCTGATTAAACTCTAGCTGTTTTTTTATTATTATTATAAAAACGTATAGCTCTCTCAATATAGTTTGCTGCTTTTTGTTAGTAGCTTTATCTAACTACATTTTCAAAGCAGTCACATGCTTGGCAAGCTACACATCCAAAGTAGCCTTATTAACAGAAGTGGTATTTCTATGACGCATGAATTTTCTATGTAGTGTGCTCTAAATTGTTCACTTAAATTGTTCTATATCTTAGTTAGTCTGCAATGAAGGCAGTAGACATCAAGCCAGTATATTAGTGTTTGGGAGACAGCTCTTTCTCACTCCTTTGGGTGTAAAGAAGCCATGTACACACTATTGTGCGCTTCTCTATTTTTGGCGTCTGATTAATGTTCCTGGCCGCTCTGGAGTCTCTCTGATCTATGGCTTCTACTTAAATATATTTTTCAAGAGAGGTGACACCTTTGCGTATTTCCTGTTCTACTTCATCTATACGTCTTATTCACAAGCACATCAACAAAATATTTGTTTAGATTTTGTTGAAGTGCCGTACTGGAACTTAAATCTGAAGTGTGTAATTTCTGTGCCATTTGCATCACTGAACGAAACTGCAAACAGTAACTGACTTCTTGAATAGTCACTCGTCTTTCATTATTCAACAAACAGATAGACCCACTGGAGTGCTCATGTGCACTAAATGCATAAATTTACAAAAAAGATCTCAGGAAGGTTGAAAGAGAGGGGCAGTCATGTAGTTTGATATTTTAAAGGTGAAGAGGATTGCTTGGTACAAACTGAAATGACACCATCATTAACAACAAAACCACTGAGAAAATTGCTGGGAAAAATGACTCCTGACCATGACGGATTACTTAATGGAAGCCTCTGCCTCATCTAAAATTTTCTTAAAAGCCTTGACATTTTTGAGCAATAAGCTCATTTTCAAATGCTTGGAGTGTGGTGTGTGACAATTATTAGTTCATTAGAAATGGGTTTCTTAGTTGGGGGCTTGTAACAGCACTGTAAGAGGGTCCTGAGGTTAAAAAAATAATTAAAAAGCTAATGTATAAGTTTAAATGAACCAAAAATGAATTAAAATATATTAAATCAGTTGCCTTAAAAAGGTGCAATAACAACATCTGAAATTCACTCTATTTATAGAAAGGTTTCACGTTTTTGTATTGTGACATTTATAAAATCTTTCAGAAAGTAAAAAAAAAAAAGATGCTGTAGCACTTTACAGTAAGGTCAAATTTTATTTAACATGAGTTGACTTTTAAAACAATTAAAATAGTTCAAAGATATTGATTAATCTGTTAATATTCCTTTCAGTTTAATTTTTATTAACCAGTGTTAAAATACTGCAATAAATGTATTACTAGTTAGTTAAATTTAATGTTAACTCATGGGACTGCTACTTATTGTAAAGTGTTACCGATTTGCTTTAGTGAATTGGTTCATTCAGACCGATTCATTTAAGTGAGCTGGATCAAAAAGAATCAATTAAAATCTGACCAGAATGTCTGGTATTATTTAATGAAATACAAACACTTCTCTTCAACACATATCACTCAGATGTGGATGGAATAGCCAAGGGATCAAAATGAATACTGATTTAATAATATTATAATTATTTAATAATAATATTAAGAATTTTATAAGCTTATTTTATAATTTTATTCAAATGTGTTTAATGTTCACAGACAACAAAAAGTTTTTTTTTTTTTTCTTTGATTGGAATTCATAGTGCAAAATATGCTTTTCCATATTTCTTAAAATATACAAAGAATTGCTAAAAAATAATCGGTATAAAATAATAAAATAAACTGTCCAAAAGGGGTTAAAGTGTCCAAAAATAAACAGGGGGTCTGGTGTCCTCGTCGTGCTGCGGGGTTTGTGAAGGAGGGCAGTGTTCTGAAAGGAAGGGTCCAGGTAAGGGGCGGGGGCCGGCGGCTTCTTTTAGCGGCTTCGTCCTTCTTTGGCCCGCGGCGCTTCCGGGGGTCATACGGCCCGGCATCCTGGCCCGTCAGCCGATCCCTCCTCGACGCTCCCTTCCTGGACCCACGAGGACACCAGCGTGCATGCACGGAGAAGAGACCGGTCTCTCGAGGAGAGGCGCGCTTGGCATTTAAACGGCGGCGGTGATGAGGCTCTATTCTGATCAGGTGCGCCTCATCACACGCCGCCAGCCCCGGCTGTTTCAGCACCCCTCCTCTCTCACACACCCACTCCTGTCGGGAGCCTGGTGAAGGGAGGCGAATACGGGACGGGGTGGTGATGATAATAAGGGGGAGGAAGCCAACTCGTCACAGTATATATATATATATATATATTAATATATGCTTCAAAATACACTTATGTAAATATATTTTCTACCGATGCATTTTTTTAGCAATTTTTTTTGTATATTTTTCAAAATGTATTTTTCAAAATATATTATAATATATTTTAAATATTACATTTACATAATATATATATAAAAAACAGCATTTCTTATTTGTTTTTTTTTTATGAAAAAGCATTTCCTTTCCGTATGGGTAGATTGCATTTCCTATCCGTGCCGCTCATCTGGAATGCTGCAAAGTGCAAAAGTACGCTGCAAAGTGTAGTCGAGTGAAGTGATACGAGCCATAAAATGTCCCAGTGTTGTGCTAAATACTAAAGATTAGCTTGGCCAATCAAATCAAAGCACCACAACTAATTGTTGTATAATTTATAACATGTCCAATGTAGTTTGCTGCTTTTTGTAGTGCAGCTAATTGTTTTTATTTTTTTAAGAGTATCTTGACTATAGTAGTTTAGACTATGAGTATTTTGAAGCTTGGCAGACTGAATTTTCAAATGAACTTCCCCAACACTGCGACTAACATCAGCATCCATAACTGCAACATCAGCCGCTTAAAGGGATAAAACTAGCTTGTACGCAGGAGGTCTCCTACATGGGAGGGAAATGACCTGATCTTCACCAGCCTGACACCCACTCCGTCTTCAGTCCCAGCATCGCTCTTTGTACATTACCATCTCTGTCTGTTCCTAATGACTGCGCATGGAAAAGAGCTGAATGCTTGATCAATGAGAAATGGAGGTTACAGTGGGAAACATTCTTTGAGATTTGCATTGCTTGGAGGCAAATGGTTGTTTCGGTCTCAGCGTGAGACATTTTCACTCTCATAATCACTGCTGTCATCATCACCATCAACATCATATCCTTTCCTTTTTTCTCATCTCCTTTGCCCTCTTTGTAAGTTTCATCATCATCATTATCATCAACATCACGAACAACCTCCTCATAGGCATTACATTTACATCATTATGTCAAAGCTTGGCGGGGGAAGATAAAACTGTATTTTCCCAGCAAATTCAGACACTTTTTTGTTTTTTGCTGAGCGTCACTTAATCTGTTTGGTTGTGCAGTTTGTGTTTAGCCGGTATTTTAAGAACTTCTCATTAAAAATGGATATTACAGATTTCTGAACGGCCAAAGAGCTGTGCATGACTAAATGATAATGTTGTTGCAACACTGAATACACCTTTTACTCTAAGGCAGAGCTACTCTGCTTCAGAAGCCAAGAGGGTCCATTCAAACGGCAATATATATAAGGCATGATGTATAATATATAAAGCTTACATTTATAATTTAAATGCTTATGCTTGAATGCCTGAAATTAGTTTTGTAGACAATTTAGAATTTTGCCGTCATGTCATTTTCTTTACTAAATTAACAGTTTTTATGAATAAACATCTGTAATGTGTAGAAAGAGCGGAATATATATATATATATATATATATATATATATATATATATATATATATATATATATATATATATATATATATATATATATATAAATATATATACATATTGTTGTGTAATAGGCATACGATTACAATTACTCTACTTACTTTTTATGTAATACCTTTGTATTAACCAAATACAATTGTTACTGGTATTGTTTTATTGAGAAAGTGGTTTATTAAGAAAGACTCCACACATGATATTATATTTGTTTTATTAAGAATGTGTTTTTTTAAGTAAAACACCACACTTGTTGTTTTAAGCATTTATTAAGAAAATGTTTATAACATGCATAAGCAAGAGCACCGCTTGAGATGACACATGTATTATCAAGAGCGTTTAAGAAAAAAGAAGGTGGGTATTACCACAGCAGGTGTGCTCCAGATGAAGCTTTAAAGACAGCAGAGCAAAGAATCCCGAAGAAGAAAAATGAGAAGATGCAAGGCCTTTTATAAACAACTTCTTAGGGGATTTCTATTATGATGTCACAAGACATTGGGATCCACCTGCTGTCTATAAAAGACTGAAGTGCGATGATGAAATCAGATGCTGCTTCGGGACCGCCTGAAGAGCTCTCTGGCACCAGAACCATTGCTGACATTGCCTTGAGCAAATAACTTTTTCATATTTATACTTTATTTAATACTTGTATACGTAGTTGTAGAATATTTGTACTGCTTACTAATTATGTTCATGTATATTAATAATATATATGAAGAGCTCAGATGCAAAAGCCTCTACATTTGAAATGTTCTTCTAAAATGAGCATTTTATCAGGCTCGTATGTTTAGGTTCAGTAATTTCTCTAATAATAATACTCATACTAATATAATAATAATATAATGATATAATAAAATAAACATATTAAATCTATCACTGACATATTAGTTTTGGTATTACTTACTTTTTAAATTAATATTGTGCTTTTAATTTTTACATGTTCAGTTTTCATTTTAATTTATATGTATTGCATTTATTCCAATCAGCTTGAAAAAAGCTTGAAAAAGCCAACTTAGTGATCTACTATATAAGCTTATTATCATCTATCATGTAACATTATTTAACAACGTTAATCAAGTTAAAAACATACTAATAATGCTAGAATTATGTTAGCAACATGCTAATAACTTGCTAATCATGTTAAAAAAACATGTTAGCAACATGATAACAACATGCTAATCATACTAGCAACAGGTTAATAATGCTAACAACATCTTAATATGGTAATCATGCTAGAAACACGCTAGCAAAATGCTAACAACATATTAATCATGTTAAAACATGTTAGCAACATGCTAATCATGTTAGAAACATTATTAACATGTTAATAATATGCTAATCATGCTAAACACATGCTAACGACATGCTAATCAAGCTAAAACATGCTAGCAACATGCTAACAACATGTTAATCCTGCTAAAATATGTTGGCAACATGGTAACACGTTAATCAAACAAAGGCCTCTAACAGCTTGCTATATTCTTTTTCTATTTGATCTCTTTTCTTTTTATTTCATAACTAAAAAAACCCTTGCTATGTGTACTGTGTTAAGCTAACTGAGACTTGTTATAGCACTTGCATATCATTGCTCTTTTGTTGATTTTGATTGTTTCCATTGTCCTCATTTGTAAGTCGTCTTGGATAAAACATCTGTTTAAATCTATCTAGACTTTCAAACTTCAAGCTCTTAACTGCTTCAAACTTTCAGGCTAGGCTTTTTCAAGCAAACTTCAAAGTTTGTTCTCAAAATTTACTAGTTTATAATAGTACTTCAACTTAATTTGCAGTAGCCTACGGTATGTGACAAGTAATTTAAAAGATATTAGCATATTTTCATGATATTTCATGATACACTATGTGAATAAAAGTATTGGGATGCCAACAGGGACTTCAATGACATTGCATTCATACAATAATACATAGACAAAAATATGGAGTTGTGCTTGATGTTGGATGAGAAGGCCTGGCTTTCAGTCTTCATTTCAGTTCATCCCAAAGGTGTTTGATGGGGTTGAGGTCAGGGCTCTGAGCTAGACAGTCAAGTTCTTCCACTCCAAACTCATCCAACCATGTCTTTATGAATCTTGTCATGCTGGACAAGCTTCCTCAAATTGCTCTCACAAAGTTGGAAGCTTATGATTGTCCTAAATGTCTTGGTATGCTGAAGCAGTAAGATTTCCCTTCACTGGAAGTAACAGATCAGGTTTCCACTGCTCCAGAGTCCAGTGATGGTGTTCTTTACACCACTCCATTCGATGCTTGGCATTGTACTTGATGTGAGGCTTGTGTGCAGACGTTCAGCCATGGAATCCCATTCCATGAAGCTCATGCCACACAGTTTTTAAGCTTATATTAATGCCAGTGGAAGCTATGGAATCATCAGAGCATTGGTGACAGTGTCTCAGCTCTCGGTGACCCCGCTCTGTGACTGATTCATTGCAAGGGTGGTCTCCTACAGTACCACGCCTGAATTCGCTGAGCTCTTCAGAACCCCCCCCCCCCCCCCCCCCCCCCCACAAATGTTCATAAATGCATGGTGCTTGATTTTATACACCTGTGTCATAGAATCTGAATGAAACCCCTGGATATAGTAATTAAGAGGTGTGTCCCAGTACTTTTATCCATAGAATTGACCATTTCTAGGCACAGAATAGAGTACATATGGGGAAACTGCAGGAAAAGTTCTCTAAACATCCTGCTGTTTCAGGCTTCAAGCGCTAAAAACTAGCTGCTGATATTTACTTTAATTTCAGTCTCAGCTTGACATTTGTGAGGCACATTTCAGCACACTGTTTTGTGAACCTGTCACAATGTAATGCAGGCTTTGCTGAAAGATGCTGTGAGTGAAAGATGAGGTTGTGCCATCTATGTTGGACCAGACAGGAAAAACACAACCTTAAATAATCATTGTTATCCACGCAAAGACAGTTTTTACAGTCTTAAAGTGACAGAAGCAAAAACTGGCCTGAGGTATGTTACCCAAAAGCATTGTTAGCTAACAATGACAATTTACAATTCATTAAAATATTTTTTAAAGGATATCACTCATTTTTGAAACCATGTTTAAATTGAAACTGCTGAGCAGCACTTTGTCTGTCAAAAATTAAAGGATTTTTTTCTACATGTATTTGATTACATTTTAAAAGATTAATTAAATTGTTAAAATTGTATGCATTTATTTGATTCCCCCATATCAAACCATAAAACAAAGAATCCAGAAAAATGGCACAGTTATTATGATTTTAATAAATCATTAAATTGTTAAAGTTTCATGAATTATTTTTTTTGATCAATGAAATTGAATTAAACCATTAAAGCTAAAATGTAAAAGGTCTTTACATGCAAATATGATATACATTATAATATTTTATTATTTATTTTGAATAGTATGATATAATTAATTTACAGTTAACTATAATTTATATCTAAAATTATTTTCAAGTTGTTGAATTTGAGGCCGTTCAAATAAGTGGTCTACTTTTGATGTTTTGGGTTTCATGACTATAGTCTGCAGATGAGAGAATTCATGTTTACAGAGACATCTATTAGCAGTGGTACAGAGCAGATGTCTCGTACAGTCTGGTCTCTTATCCCACATAGACAAACTCAAAACAGCCCTTATATCCCCTTCACAGAAAAACAAGAAATCTCAGACATCGCATAAAAGCCCCATCTGCCCATCAGAATGAGACAACCTTGATGTCAGTAAATATGCATGGTGGGACTGTATGTGCGGTGTGTGAAATGTTTGTGTGTGTGTGTGTGACAACAAACAACAGAATGATAAATACAGAATGACAGAAACATCGATATAACCCTTTCAAATATTTTTAACAGGTCCACTTAAAGGAATAGCTAACCGAAAAATTTATATTTGCTTAACATACAGATTTGGAGAAATTTAGCATAACATCACTTGTTCACCAGTGGATCCGTCAGTGAATGGGTGCCGTCAGAATGAGAGTCCAAGCAGCTGATAAAAACATCACAATAATCCACTAGTAATCCATACCACTCCGTCTCGAGATGTGAAAAGCTATCTGTTTGTAAGAAACAAATCCATCAAGACAGTCTTGAAACACAAAGAAAAACTGGCGTCAACACCGTCCAAGAGTTAAGACTGATTTCAATCTGAACAGGAGACAAGGCTTGCTTGTTCAGACCAGATACATTTCACTCCTTCTAAATGAGCCTACATCAACATACAGACATTAAAATTATTTTAAAAGTGAAGTACATATTGCATTAAAAAATTTGATCAGATTTATATCTGTTTTGCAGAGACACATTCATGAGGCCAAGTGTACATAAAATGTACATAATAAGAAACGTAGCTATCAAGATGCTTATAAGAGGTTCACGCAGCTTGTTAGTGTACCATTTACAGCCCTGTTATCATTATGCATTTATAATTTTGTGCCTCGGAAGCTATTATATAAAAACACAGCTACAAGTTGCACCTAATATGAAACAAAAGCCAAATATTCTGTGAATATTTACATGGAGCTGTAGGTTCTGCAGCCTCAGCAATTCAGGTGTAGCTGTAGCCTGTCACAGAGGCAATTATTAATGGGGTGCAGAAGCATAAAATCTTAAAATATTTCACAGCGCTATAGATAGACGGCAGACGGCACGTCGCCTCAGGCAGGATCCATTGAGGCTGCATGTGGCGTCTTCGTGGCAGTACAGCAGAAGCGTTGGAGAGATCTTGACAACTGAGTGACATCTGTATTCATATTCCTCCTCGGCCTGTAGCTGGTGTGAAATATTCATCGGCTGCTTAGGGTGTGTAATCGGCTGGATATACTCTTGAGTGGGTGGCATGAATCTGTGAGGCAAAATATGAAGAAATATATAGAATAATGAAAGAGCTGAAGTAAAAATACACTTTCTCGTGATTTTCTCATATCGTGCTTAAAATACCATAGTTGCTTGACTTATTGCCTGCTTGGCTTCTTAACTAGCTTAAGGCTTTCCTGGTAAAATTGCTTTTTTTGCTGTAAGTTTTATGTGCTACCCGGTCTCATGACGAAAACGTACCTCTGGGAACTTTTTGCAAGACGCGAAATACATACCAATAAGTACATTTCATTGCAGTTTCAAACAGAAATGAACAGTAGAGGTGGTAAAACAGTGAGCACTTGTAATTGCACAGTTAGGATTACGAAACATACATGGCGCTATGTACTTTACGTCTTGCGAAAAAGTTCCCAGAGGTACGTTTTCGTCAGGAGACCAGGTTGGCTATGTATGTCTGTCTCACTAAACCAGTATAAACCAGCCTAGGCCAATAAGGAAATTCATGCTAACATAACACATCTTTAAAATAGGACACAAAAAAGTTGAAGTTTTTTTTGGGTGTGATAATTTACTTTTTTTGTAAGTGTCTCAGCTTGAGTTCTGTCAGATTCATCACAATGACAGTTTTAATCGCATTTCCACATTCTGTGTAACCTTCTGCTTAATAGACTAACAGCAGACAACAGTAGACACTTTAGAGTGCCAAAAGTGGTGTTGCATAACATAACTTTTTTTTTTTGCTTGCAAATTTCAATGATGCAGATTGAAGATTATGAAGAACAGTCACAGGAGGATTACAAGTGACAAGTGTAGGCACAAGTGAACACAAAAAATAGCATTTGAAGTCAACATGAAGTGGAACTTTCATCCCATCTTACATACATCATTTTATATTTCTAAGTGCAACAGGGAACTGGACAAGACTTATCCATCACAAATTGATTGGAGTGGGCATTTAAAAATAAATTATACATTTTTGTCTGGGAATACTGTGCAATTATGTAGCATGCATTAAAGTAATAGTTTACCTGGAAATTAAAATTTACTTTAGGCCATCCAAGATACATTTAGCATTACATCACTTGCTTACCAATGGATCCTCTGCAGTGAATGGGTGCCGTCAGAATTGAGTCCAAACAGCTGATAAAAGTACAACAGTGGATAGACTTTTTTTCACTGGAGGAAACATTATTATGAACTATGCAGTCTTAAAAATAAAGGTTCCAAAAGGGGGTTTTCATAGCAATTCCATAGAATAACCAGTTTTGGTTCAAAGAACCTTTCAGTAAACAGTTATTTTTTTCTTAGTGTGAAGATCTTTGTAATTATTTAAAGAACCTTTTTTCCACTGTAAATAACCTTTTGTTGAATGAAAAGTTTCCTTGGATGGTAAAGGTTCTTTGTGGAACCATTGATGCCAATAAAGAACCTTTATTTTTAAGAGTGTGGACTCAGAATGACAGTTTAAAGATAGAATGCCTTTATGGATTTATTTCATAGCTGACAGAGCCTTTACCACAATTAATGCATGATATTGTAACTTACTGTATGAAGATTATTACTTGTCAATATTCAGAGCGATGAGGTTGAGCATAACAGAATATAATATATACACAAATCTATTGCTTCATGTAGTTAATTACAAAGATAAATCAATTTTTTAATTATGATATAAAAAAAGAAGGACTCTAAAACAAAAAAAAAACCTCAATGCCCTTCTGGTCTATATCTCAAACCCTGGCAATACGGGGCCACTGGGAGCTCTATTCAGCTGTTTGGTCCAGCAGTTTATACGATTACTGTCACCGTTATCCCAAGTGTTTTTGCTACTGGCCAGCTGAAGGGTAATTAATGACGGTGACCCTGCAGGGGCAGATGAAGGCCAGAGAAATGATTAAACATGAGGAATTGGTTGAGGGCTGCTGAGGAATCGATCAGGCTTATACGGCCGTCAGCCCACAGGTATTGATATATTTCATTCGGGGGCCACAGAAGTGAACTGCTTCCCTGAGAGGCCAAGTGAAGTGAGGCGTTAAAACAGAAAGCTCATGGCCTGGGCCTCATAGGGCCACTGCTTCATCTGACAAGACTTCAAGCACAACAGTAAGTGTGGGAGAAACAGCGCTTAAAGACGCTTGGAGGGTAACAGCTTAATGTCAATCTGCTGTACTATTTCAAGAACAGTGTACACTATTAACAGTTAAGTTCAGCTAAAAATCTTTATTAAAATAAAGCAAACACAGGTCGATCCAAAAGGTAATTGCAATGAAACAGTCAGTAGACAAAACCAGTGCTGGACAATGAAGGAACAAACTGAGGGAATAAATACACAAAGATAATAATCTACATGTAGACAGCTGTGTTTGTTAAATGAATCTCAATAACAACAGAAAGAGGCAGGAAACTAGAAGGAAACACGTAACTGAAGAGAAACAAACCAACTAAAAGTGTATGAAAATGAAACAAAAAAGCCTAACTGTGACACTCTGATTTAATTTCAAATCCACACACTGTTATTTTTTCAGTGGAAATCAAAAGGACAAATCTGGAGCAAATCCACAGTAACCAGGGGTGTCCAAAAAATAAATAAATACAAATAATATATATATTTTTTTATTATAAATAAAATATATACAACTCATTGACAGTGGTTTGTTTTAAAATAATTTGAAAATTAAACAAATATTGAGATTCAATTAGTTTTTTTTTACTACTATCTATCTAGTATTTGTAAAACAGATCTATAAGCCAGTTAAATATATATATTTTTAATTTCCAGTCTTTATTTTAATTTTACATTTCAATTTTTATTTTCATTTAATATTATATGCTTTTTTCACTTGTATTAGTTTTTTCAAACATTACATATTTTTCAAATTAATTTTTTATATTAATTTACCTTTTAAGTTTTAGACATTTTAGTACTTAAATACATTAGACTCCAGTTAGTTCCTGAGGCAAGATGTCTCATTTTTATTTGAGTTATGTTTTTATCCAAAATGTATATTTTATTTGATTTTAGCTTTACAATTAACTATAGCTATTTTTAATAGTTTAAGTTTCAGTTAATAATAACAAGACTGTTTGTCACAGAAAACAACATCCAAAACATTTTTTTAAAGAAACATCTTTTAAAATGAAAACAAATTAGAAATGTAACTATTACAATAACTTAATGTATCATTTTAAAATAATAATAATAAGCAACATTCTAATAAGTCTAAGTATTAGCATATTGTAATGATTAATAACTTTTAAACAATTTGAATAAAAATGTATTGACAAATACAATGACAAAAAACTGGTGTGGATACAATTTTCGAAATTTCCTAATAAATTCCACCAGAATAAAATAGGATTTTCTTGTAATGTACTCTTAATCTTTGTTAATTAACAACTTCAAAAAATCATTTTTGCAGTGCATAATTATTCAGCGATGAGAAGCTTTACTTATTCATATAGATATAATTCTTTACCCTAAATAGTAATTCTGCACACCTGGACATGGCCATTAATCAAGCAGCGCTGCAGATTACCTAGTCTGCAACCTGTCTGTTCACATCTAACTTTTCCTTTCTGCTTCATTTCAGACGGGGGGACTGGGGTTCAAATCTTAACACAGACACTCATTCATGTGTCGGCTGGTGTGTGTGTGTGCTTGTGGTGTGTGTAATGTGTGTTGTTGTGCAGAGATGGACAGGAGGAGCAGATGGCGCACAACTCTCAAGAATTCTTCGGAGGAGCTGTGGCTTTACGGCTCATATACTGCTCTAATTATCAGCCTAAGTGAGGGAAAAAGAATAGAATAAAGTCCATTAAGCTCAAAATCTCACGTCAGAGAGTGAAAAATAATGCTAACTTCTCACTGAACTGAGTTTTCATCATCGTCGGGCGAAAATAGGTTGGATTCACGAAGACTTGATGGATTTTCTCTTCTCTGTGATAAAAATAAACTTTGCTGAAGATCGCATCAGATATAACTTTAATTGTTCTAGATAATATTAGACGTCTCTTTGCTGTCATGGCTCTACTAGAGAAGAATTTAAATAGGCCTGAATAAATATGTCAGTACTGCTTTTCTTATGTGAGAAAAACACAATTTTCCAGCTTCAGACATATTAAATGTAATAAATGCTTATGTCCAGTTCTTCTTATTTTTAAACAAGGATATTACATAGAGGCAAAACAAAATGAGAGTAGATCAGTCAGTCAGGATCTTCTTGGCTTCTGTGAAGGGACTGATGGATGGCCAGCCAGCAGACAGTGTGACGCATTATACACATTATAATGGGAGTGTGAATCAGTGCATTAAGACAAACCGAAAATTCTCTACAGTTCCTCTAATCTAATGTAATACTCTACAATGTAGAAATCATATTCTTATTAAGATGGCCATATTTCAACATGGCAACTAGACTCTATTGTGCATTGGCAGCAGCATGCTGTGAAATCTTCATTATCGATCTGCAAGGCATAAAATATGGCTCATACCTTTAATTAGTGTTAATCAACAGTCAGCTTGACCTTTGTGTGTTTCACATGATGTTGAGGATTAAAACAGAAAATGTCAATGAAAAGAAAGAAAAAAAAAGAATATGAAAAGAAAATCAACAAATATTAATAAACAATCCTAGTATAAATAAATATTAATCATATTGAATATTTGCAATATTAAATATTTAAAAATATATATTTAAATTAATAATTATTAATATGAGAAACATTTATGTATTTATAATATTTTATAATAAATACATTTAATTTATTCATTCATCATTTCATTTGGCATTTTCTTTCTTTCTTTCTTTCTTAATTTAAATAATTCAGTTTTATTTAAATAGAACATTTAATTATATTACTTTAGTTATTATGTTTGTTTTTTTGACACATTAATTAATTAATTAATTCATTCATTTCCCAATATTTCAAATAATATATGCTCACTAACATTTTATTATATAATTGTAATATTTTCTTTATTTCCTCCTTTCTTCCTTTCTTCTGCAGTTTTATTTAAATAGAACATTTAATTATATTATTTTAGTTATGTTTTTTGACACATTAGTGTATTAATTCACTCCCTCATTCATTCATTCATTCCGCACTGTTTCAAATAATACACGTTCACTAACATTTTATTATATAATTGTAATATTTGCTTTCTTTCTTTCTTTCTTTCTTTCTTTCTTTCTTTCTTTCTTTCTTTCTTTCTTTCTTTCTTTCTTTCTTTCTTTCTTTCTTTCTTTCTTTGAAACCCCAACATACTAACCAATGCAATCTCAAGCACCCAGAACACCTTAGCAACTGCATAGCAACATCCTGGCAACCAGCCCCGCACGATTTTACACAGGTAAGCATTGCTCACATTTACTTCAGAATCCAGTAGAATACATTCAGGAAGGACATTCATCTTCCTGGGAACTTTATTTCCGTCCTTTACTTTTATTGTAGCACATGCCATAGGAATTTAATTCCACCTACAATATTACAGCATAGTAAATGGTGTCACTTTGCTGGAATGTAATTCTCAAATGTAATGCCATTCTAAACACTTTCTGAATGCACTTTAGTCAGAACAGATCGGAGCACTTTATCACCTTGGGGATCAAACGCAGCCGCCTCAATTTACACTTTCACTCAGTTAACAACGTCCTAAACATTATGTTCTCCAGCATCGTTGAGCTGCTTCTTAACAGCAGGATCCCAGACTTATTTCCTTTCGGCTTTCTCAAATACACTCTTAAAAAGAGTTTTGCTATTCTGGAGGCCAATAAAGATATCATAATCTTGGGAAAATATTTTTATATGTGCATTTGTCCACATAAAATGGACCGGAGTAATCAGCAGAAGTAGAAATCCAGGGAAAAATATCAGACGGTTGTTTCGTCTGTTTCACCCCTAAGAGAAATATATGGGATGGAAGATCTCTGGGAGGTAAATTCCTCTCTTTAATGTACGGATATAAAGGTCACTTTTGCTGGTGTAATAAATAAAAGAACACCTGGCATGGAGCGGATCGTGTGGCTTTTTGCCAGACGAAAAACAGAAACGCAATTCCCAGAGTAGTGCTCATTAGCCTCAGTCAGACGGTGTTTGTGGTCCTATTTTGATTCAGGCTTCAGCTATTGCACCACCTGGCCTCGGTGAAACATGAGCTGATATAGCAGCGTCATGATCGTTTCATAAACAATGGGCCCGAAAAATGCAAGGCGGACACATAAAGAGGTTTTCTTACTGAATTGAAACGTCCTCTCATGGAAAACTGGCATACATCTTCCTCCATACATCAATCTGAACTCACTCACCCACACACACTCACCACAAATACAATAAAATAAGTATTAAGTCAATCAGTCATTCCCAGTTGGGGTGACTTTCTGTTATTTTGAATGCTTGATTCTGATTGGTTGAGAGAGGTTTCATGGTTCCAGTCTTGTTACTTCCAAGACTGGGGTTTTTAGGGGCTCTGAGGATCTGCAGAAAATTTGAGAGAAAAAAATAAATAAATAAAGATTAAGGACATACCAAAATAATTGTATTATTTGTAGCAATATTTACTGTAACAAGTGCTGTACAAATAAATGTATATGTTTCCCTTTAAATAAATGTTTCTCTTCAGGTTTATATCTAATATTATTTAGAATACATCACTATATATATATAAACTTCAGATGAACAAAAATAAGTAATGTGGTAACCGTTGTATAACCAAAATAATTACAATGAATAATTAGTATAATATTAACTTATTTTAATGAATAATATTGTAATAAATTAAATTAATCAAAATAGTGTTTCATTTATTGAAAATTACACTGCGATAAACTGTTAACATTACTACATAAACTACTACATTTATTTTAAATTAATAATATCATAATAAATTGTATTAATCGAATTAATAATATATTTATTACAACAACAACAATAATAATGTTTTTAATTTAATTAATAATATTATAATAAATATTATTCAAAATAATAATAATAGTTAAGAAGAAAGAGAGCATGAGGAAATTGGTTGCCGGGGACAACTTATTTCATTATGCAAAAATATTTGACCACAGAATGGCACAAATGACCTATTGGAATCAAGTATTCACAATTTAAATAAGATATAACAATAGGCAGCTTTTATGGGGGCATTTGCATTGATCCTTTGGCCTTCTAGTGTTTATTAATACTTATCCATATTAATACTTGCTGCTTCTTAATAGCCCTAAATATATAAAAACCTTTACATGAACTATAAGTGAATGGCTGCAGGTTACGCGATTCATTGAAAGGAAAATCAGCAGCTTGCCCCCCTACGGTGAGTAAATGGCTGTAGGTTTAATGGGAGAATTTATGGCACACACACACACACACACCCACACCCACAAACACCGGTCTTGAAAGACATCACACCACCTGAGCACTGAATATGAAGTTAAGTTCATATGGGTGGAGAAAGACTGTCTGTCTGTCTGTACAAAGGAGAAGGTGTAGGTGTGTGTGTGTGTGTGTGTGTGTATATGCATTAGCTGATTATGACTGTGTGTGTGTGCTCTGAGTGTGTGAGTTTTCTGATATCTTGTATGCGCTTTCCGGGGGTGGTTGGCTAGTGTTCGCGCGAGCAGCTGTTATCGGGATAATGAGTGTGTCCCTCCTCTCTGTCATAATTAACACTGTTTAATTAAAGCTAGACTGCTCCTGTAGCTGGTTAGGGTGCCACTTGTTAAGTGGGAGGGTGAGAACACAGTAGGCTAAGAGACCAAATTAGTTATGGGGACGAGTGCTGGATTCCTTACAATGCTTTCAAAAGACATATCCCTTCATTATTTTCGTCTTGTATAATCTTAAGAATGGTGTAGTAAGTGTAGGCTGTTCCTGGTATCTCCCTCTGCTTATGTGTTGTTTAGCACTAAGATAACAAATAAGTTACCATAGTAACAATAGTTTAATAATAATAATAGTAAAAAAAAAAAGTATTGTCAACTTTATATTATACTTACCACATATTATGTCACATATAGTGTGTGTGATTGTTTCTGCTACATTGTGGGGACCCCACGATGTTCCCACAATAATAACATCATCATCAACTTATTTTTATATTATATTGTCATGGTACTGTGCCGGAGAAACAGATGCAGAGACTTAGATCAAAGGAACAGTCTTTAATGTAATCCACACAAGGAATGGCTGGAGACACACGTACATAACGTTTAAGACCCGACAAACACTAACTGAACAGACAGGAACTTAAATACACAGGTAAACAAGGACAATAGATAAGACACACCTGAACCAAATGACATAATCATCGGAAACTAGGTCACACTGAGCATATGGGGAAAGAACACACACCAACAGTCCCGGGGTGTGACTATATTACATTACATTATATTATATTATGTCACAAATAATGAATTATATGAATGAGCATGCTAATGAATGAAAGCTTCTTAATTTGATCAACCTCCTTAGTATTATCCATTGGCCAAAAAGACATTAATCAAAGTGACAAATTACTTTTATTGATTTTTTTATTTACTGTTTGTTTGTTTGTTTTGCACTTTTAGCAGTTGAAACAACAACTTCAGTGTTAATGGTATATAGAACTGCTTATATCCATTCATACACTCATTTTAAAACAAAAAAAGGTTCCAAAAGGGTTTTTCACAGCGATGCCATAGAAGAGGCTATTTTGGTTCAACAAAGAACCTATCAGTGAACAGTTCTTAAAATTTTTCTTTTTTTTAGTGTGAAGAACATTTAATAATTCAAAGAACCTTTTGTGGAGCGAAAAGGTTCCATGGATGGTAAAGATTCTTTGTGGAACCACTGATGCCAATAAAGAACCTTTATTTTTAAGAGTGTATATTCTCATTTATATAGTAAAGTACTTGTGACATAATATGCAGTAAATTTAACAATAAATATATAATATAAATGTCTGAATACAACATTTAACTTAACCAAACATTCTGAGGTGCTGCACACTAACCAATACATTTCTCTGTCCACTTCCTGTTAAGTAATTTATATATATCAACCCTTTAGACTGAGTGTTCATGCTCCCTATTATTAGGGTTATTAGTATGGCCGAACACCTGTGAAGTCCACTTTGCAGATTAATACAGGATGACTGGAAGAGTCCCAATATGACTGACTTATCTGCCTTGCAACATGCATTTTCAGACACCATTCTCATTGGTTGTTATCAGCAGCGCTGTTATAAGGGTGCGGTTGAGAGCGGCAGAGAGTTCGGATGAGGTGAGCGAGAGACACTAGAGTTTGTGCGCTCACTATTATGAATATGCCGGGAACTTTTATAACCTTGATACAGCGAGTGTATCTGGCTCTGGCAGAACAGCTGTATTTAAAGTAGCTGGAATGACTCCAGCTCCCTGGGCCCGGCTGATACAGGGCCAACTTATCTGCTGTGACAACACCTTATTAAAATCAAGTGAGTTTGTCCTTTATCCTACTTCATCACAGCCTCTTTTTCAATCCTGCTGGCACCCGGGAGACGGAGTCATTCCACCACGTCGAGCATAAATCCAGGAAAGCACCGTGGGCAAGGTCTTCAGCGGAGGCCTATTCTTCAGCACTTACACATGAGGTCAGCAAATTGTCTGTAGCATTACTCTGAGCTTCTCCTGCGGTGCAATGAGAAACCTGCAATGGAAGGGGGAC
The DNA here is from genome assembly GCF_936440315.1 of Barbus barbus. Classification (NCBI taxonomy): domain Eukaryota; kingdom Metazoa; phylum Chordata; class Actinopteri; order Cypriniformes; family Cyprinidae; genus Barbus; species Barbus barbus. Next base: position 14,805,177 of record NC_136725.1, read on the forward strand.
ACCGTGAGTAACAGGTGGACCACTTTTCACGACCTGCGAACTAGGCTTTAAAGGGACCCTCATGTTGATCCAAACCTGTATGACTTTCTTTCATCTGTGAAAAAGAAGAGGTTTTAAAGGGGACATCGGAAAGTATTCTTTAGGGCCTTCATGAAATGCCTGCAACCTACCTTTGGTTAAAATTTCTCAATGATTATGTAAAACAACACCCTTTTTTATCTTGTCAAAACAGCTCAGTTCACAGTGAGCCATTTCGGTGCTGGTCTCTTTAATGATAATGAGCTATTGCTTCTTTCTTTACATGTAGAAATTATTCATGTCTTTTTGTTTTTGAAATCTGAAAACTGTCATTACCTCATTACTGATTTTCTGGAGCTCATCCATCCAACTATATAGACTGTCAGCATGCTTTCAACAGGTGATTTAATTTTACCTTTCAAATTGTCAAAGTTTAGATATGTGCATGTATGAATAATATTTGATTAAACCTTTGTGTGTGGAATAGAACCATGTGATTTCCCACCCCAAAAACATCTCCTGTTGTGTTCCACAGAATAAAAAGTCACAAGGGTTTGAAACGATTTGAGGTTGAGTAAAGGATAACAAAAATCTCATTTTTCGCTGAGCTTCTTTAATATACCCCTAATGGAATTGAGCAAGGAAACAATTGTGTGAAAACAGCATGAACAAGCAGAGGACAAGCTTGAGAGGACACAAAAGCATGTTTTTTTGTTGTTGTTGTTATTTTTCTGATGAATCTTCAGTTTCGTCCTGCACTGTTTAATTACTTCATTAATTATCCTACAGACGCAAAATTGAGAACGTTTAACAAGAAGCCATTAGTTAATCTTTTCCTACAATGTGTAGGTGCAAGGTCAATGGCAAAAGTCATTTAGAATGAAATACACATTTGGATACAATAGGCTGTGCTCAATGGACTCTCGCTGGGTAATAAGTAATTTCTAACAGCTGCACGATTCAACAGCTTCAGTGTTCTTGAGTTTGGCATAAACCAAATACTCCTGGGAAATTGTACTGCAGACGATCCTCCCCAATGCAATACAGTTTTTCAAACATATTTAAAAATTTAGGCTTTGGGAATAACCTTATAAAATACTTTAACGGTTGCTGCATTTAAGGACTGTGTCGGAGGGTATTTGCTCTTGTACTATTTCATGAGCTACTCAGACTTCAAAAGGCTGTGTGTACTTGTACAATACAGGGACTGTAATGCTGTACTGACCCAGAGTCAGCGCTTGCCAAAGCCGTGTGATGTGAACAGAGAGACAGATTGCCAAGGTGAGACAATTTCAGTCCCTTCAACACTTTTTATTTCTTTACCAGACTTTGATATTTCAAGTAAGAGTAAGACGTTTTTGTTCATGCAGAACCCCAAAAATGGTTGAAAAAAGGATGTTTGCCCCAAATAACCTGATCTTCCACCCAGAAATGGAAAACCTGTCAACCATTACTCCCCTCATGTCATTCCAAACTTGAATAACTTTCTTTCTTCTGCTTAACACAAAAGAAGATATTTTGAAGATTGTTGGTGGATTGTTTCGGTTCCCATTGACTTCCAATAAATGGACAAAAATACAACGGAAGTCAATGGGAAAAGAAACAGTTTGGGTATAAACTACAAAAACAACATTTTTCAGAAGTGTTGATAACTGAAACTCTACTAACTACCAACATTCTTCAAAATATCTTCAACAAAAGAAATAAAGTCATACAGGTTTGGAACGGCAGGAACTATCCCTTCAAAAGGTATTTCAACCAAAATGTCACAGCTGATATATCGCTCACAAATTATGGTTGTTAATTCAACACATTCATTTAGTACAATTAATAATTATGATAATAATAATAATAAAAAGAAAACATTAAAAATAAAGTGTTTAATTATGCCCCCAAACCACCAAACAAATACATGTGATTTTTTTAAAACACATGAAATGATATTTAATGATTACGATTAACTAAACAATAACTGAAAACATTAACAATACTGACCAAATTAATGAAACAATACTGCTTACATTTTGAATTTTGGACATTGGTTCAATTTGTTGAGGTGATTTATTTATTTATATATTTAAATATATTATGCATTTTTAAAGTTATACATTTATATATATATATATATATATACAGAGAGAGAGTGTGAGAGAGAGAGTGTGAGAGAGTTATCTTTTAGTTTTAAAATGATTTTTTTACATAAAATAACAATTACTATTTAATAATGTTTTTAATGCTGACTTTTGAGATGTCTAGGCTATTTGTTTTCGTGCATCCAGTTTCATTCCCCAGAAAATTTCAAGATTTCAATTGCAGGCTGTTGCTTGTTTACTTGTATAGCTGCAACGACCTTACTGAGTGTATTTACCTTGAACTGAATAATTCTGATTTCAGAGCATGGCTGAATTTAAATGTAAAATTTCAAACCATCTGCGGGTAACAGAAATCCAACTGTCAGGTAAAATGGCACAAAACTTCCCTGCTGACACATTGGCGGCGTCCTCAGGTACCTCATTCCCCTGGTAATGGAATGGAAGCATAGATAAATGAATATATAAGCATATGAGTGAAGTGAAGTGACATACTGCCAAGTATGGTGACCCATACTCGAAATTCATGCTCTGCATTTAACCCATCCAACGTGCACACACACAGCAGTGAACACACACACACCTGGAGCAGTGGGCAGCCATTTATGCTGCGGCACCCGGGGAGCAGTTGGGGGATCGGTGTCTTGCTCAAGGGCACCTCAGTCGTGGTATTGAGGGTGGAGAAAGCACTGGACATTCACTCCCCCCACCTACAATCCCTGCCGGCCCGAGACTCGAACCCGCAACCTTTGGATTACGAGTCCAACTCTCTAACCATTAGGCCACGACTTCCCACGTGTCCTTCCTTTTCATATGGATGAAAGTCGAGGAAGTTAAAGATCATCAATCCCAGGAGGCGAGCTGCATTATTCATGACAGTACAAAGACAAATACCTACTGCTTTAGGCAGTAAACAAAACAATAAACAAATAAATAAACACAATGCGGGTGAGTAAAATCATCCTCATGGCGGTGGTTGGCAGCATCTGTTTGTTCTGATAAAGCATTGTTTAGACACGAGACGCTGGTGGAAAATGGCTTTTTTCATGAAAGAATCTCTACTGAATGAAGCTCCGTGAACTTCTCCAGACCTCAGACCTTTAACAGTGAAAACTTTTCTCTGTTTTGCCAATGTACGTGGAGTTTCATTTGATAACCGAAGCTTAAGATGCTCAAAGTGGCTGAAATAACAGCCTTTATAAAGCGCTCCTGACATCCATTGACATGCCTATGGAGAAAATACGACATCCCATAGGGTTCTGCAGCGCGGCAGCAAGGGTCCCTCACATATCACTTCTCCACAGGGCCCAACCGTCATGCTGGCCGATTTAAAAGATCAGTAGCACCCTCCGGTTTCCCTATAGCATACAACAAACCTGGTGGGCATATATCCTACAGGTTGACATTCCCCACCAGCTCCCAGCAGAATCCACCAACAACAACATGTGTCGCACCGTAGGGCTTAAATACAACATCTCCCAAAAGCAACAAATGAAATGATGACAATAACACCTACCACAGGTAATGATTCCCACTGGCGACAGGCATCCTCCTTAAAGTAGTTCACCTGAAAATGAAAATTTACTGAACATTTATTCACCCTCAGGCCATACAAGATGTAGATGAGTTTATTTCTTCATCAGAACAGATTTGGAGAAATTTAGCATTACATCACTTGCTCACCAATGGATCATCTGCAGTGAATGGGTGCTATCAGAAGGAGAGTCCAAACAGCTGATTAAAACATCACAGTAAGCCACAAGTAATCCACACCACTCCAGTCCATCAATTAACAACGTGAAGAGAAATTTCATGTTTGTAATAAATACATCCATCATTACAGCATTTGAACGTGTTGCTTCCAGCTAAAGCAAGAGTCCATAATGCATAACAACACTTTCTCCTGTGAATAAGTCCATCCATCAGAAGTTTTTTGCTTCACAAGAAGTTAATTGAAAGACTGGAATCTTGTGGATTACTTGCAGATTATTGGGATGTTTTTATCAGATCTCATTCTGACGGCACCCATTCACTGCCAGTGTTGGGGAACAACTAGTTACATGTAACGGAATTACGTAATTTAATTACAAATGAAATGTAACTGTAATCTGTTACTGTAATCTGGTGGCTGTGCTTTAAAATGATATTATTATAATCTCAGTTCAAGTGATGAAGGATTTTAAAAGTCTGATAGTAATCAGCGTTGAGTACTAATGTAAAGTAAAGCCTGCCTGCTTTAAATATTTCAAAATGATTAACAGTTTAGAAAAATAAAAAAGTAGAAATGTATATTGAGAAAAGTAATCAAATGTAATCCGTTAATAAAGTAATTAAAATAATTACACTACTTATTACATTTTGAATAAAGTCACTTGTAATCTGTAATAATTACATTTCCAAAGTAACCTTCCCAACACTGTTCACTGCAGAGGATTCATTAGTGAGCAAGTGATTTAATGCTAAATTTATCCAAATCTGTGTACATTTTTAGCAAATTTTCATTTTTGGGTGAACTATTCTTTTAACATTTTATATACTATAAAATGTTCTTTTTAACAATCATTCTTAGATCTCTTTTAAGATGCAAATATTGTCAAAATTTGTTGGTAATTATTTGATGTGATTTGCCATATGAGAAAGGAAAAAAAAATAAGAGGAGGATGGAGAAACATTTATGAAGAAGGTGAGGTTTGCAAACTATTAAAATGAGCATGTCTGCAGATCATCTAGAAGGTTTGAGTTCATTTCTCCTCTGCCCCACCCCGACTCAAAAAATCCAATCAAAGGCTATTGTGAGTCAGCCGAACTCGTCTCACCTTGCTGTTTTGCCATAGAGCCCAAGGGATGAAGCGATTCCAATTTAGATTAGTTTTGACCCCTGAGTCGCACATTATTCAGCTTATCTCCATATAATCACATTTCATGCATTGTTAGGAGAACACAGATGTTCACTTTTTATCAGTTTTGGTCAAAATTACGGTCGATCAGTTCCGACCGATACAATGTTTGTTCTGAAAATATTGATGTGTAAAAATGATGTTAGTTGTCTAGTTTTTATTAGGGTCTTTAAGCAACAGCTGTGGATGGGACGACCAAAATTATGCTCTGAGTGCATTTAACTCGCTGCTTCCCAGGAATGGCTACTGTATCCTAACCAATACCAGATGACAGATATGTTCATGTTATACTACATGGTATGTGTTATTGTAATCACCTGTAATAGCACAAAAAAATATAAAATGTACTTATTTTTTTAATTAAATAATAATAAAAATAGTGAAAAACAATTTATAAGACAATAATACATTAATAATCAACACTGCAAATACATAATAATGTAATAAATCACAATATGTAAAATTAAAATATAATTGAAACATTATAAAATTAACAATAATGGTTGTAGGACAATAACAATGGCTGTAATTGTTATATGTCTGGACTTTAGTTTTTTACTTTTCTGGTTGTTCTGTCTGTTCCTGAGTTTCCTTATTTGGTTTTAGTTCCCAACTTGTTTAATCAGTTACCTCATCAAGTCATTATTAGTTAATCCCCGTCACCTGTGTGTTGCCTTAGTTACAGCCTATTTAAAGTCCCCATTTGGTTCAGTTGATGTTGGTTATTGTTTATGTTCCAAGTTCCTAGTTCTGTGTTATTAAACCTGTCGTTTTTGATAATCCTGTCTACCCGTGTCTTGTTCTGCCTGCCTGGAGGAAACGTAACAGTAATAACTCATTAAAAATAAAACAAAACAACCAACCAAACAACTAAATGACGATTAAATTGACATTTCTAAAATAACAACATATTAATTAATATTACAATTATATAATACAGTTGTTCATAATATTTCTACTTGAATTAAATTGTTATAAAACAAACAATAAATATTTAACAATACTAATACTAATGCTAATTATTGTTATTATTAATAAATCATACAAAATAGATAATAATAATAACTAGTATTGCAGATATATAATAATAATAATATTGTTTTTTATAATATTTATAAATGCAATATCATTCAGTTATTATCAAATGCTCAAGCTGTTCAATCAATCAATCAATTAAATATACATTTATAAAATAACATATTGATTAACATAACAGTTGTTCATAATATCTTATAAAAGAAACAATAAATGTGTAACAAAAAAAAAAATAATAATAATAATTATTATTATTATTGTTGTTGTTCTTAAATTATACAAAATAGTTTAATATGAAATACAACACAATGTGATAATTAATAAAATACAATGATTAGTCATGCAAATATATAATAATATTATTGTTTATAACATTTATAAATGTAATATAATTCAATTATTATTAAATCCTCAAGCTGTTAAATGAATAAATAATATAAATTGTAATATAAATAAATATTACAATATTATAACAATTATACAAGTATAATGTTTATACTTGCAATTAATTGTTATAAAACAAACAATGCATTTTTAACATCATCATCATAAAACAACAACAAAAATGAATTGTTAATATTAATAAATCATACAAAATAGATGGTTTAATATGAAATATTAACAACCCAATGAAATGATTAAATAATAACTAGCATTGAAAATATATAATAATAATATTGTTGTTTAGAACATTTATAAAATGTAATATAATTAATTAATTATTATCAAATGCTTAAGCTGTTCAACAAAACAACATACTATGATGCTCTGATGTTATTTCTTTATTGTAAGAACTTTTTGCCCATTTTATTGACTGTCAGGCAAAATCGCAAGTCATGTAAAAAGACAATACCACACCATTTCCCCACAATTTACACTTTTGAGGTGTTATTCATGTGTTTAGCACAAATGATGCCAGACAAATTAGTGATTTGAGCAGTAGAAATAGTGATGCTTGTCTAACAAACAAATGCTTTTCTTGAGGCTGTAACACCAATGAACAACACACGCCATTAACTCGCTGTTGAAGCTCTTAAAGGAAGGGCCTCTTCCGTGGGTAGCAGGTGTCCTTGTGTGATAGCGCTTCAGGGACACAAGCACATATAAACTAGGATTTTAGGAAATATCCTGGCTTGTTAGATTGAATTGTCAGGTCAGTATTTCATTCTCGCTCTTTCAAAACAAATCTGACATATTTGTGTCGCTCCATGCTCTCAGACGTGAGGAGCCGTGACAATCTACAGTACATTCAAAAATCTTTTTTTCAGAAATGGAAGTCACCTTCACAAGCAGTAGACTGTAATGTGCTTGTTAAAGAATCTCCAACTGCTGTCCTCTCCGTCCCGTTTGAATTAAGAAATAGAAGTATTATAAAGTAAATCATTTAATTTATTATTCTATTGTTATAGAATATTTATGGAAATCTATTTTTTTACTTTTTTTAACAGAATTAATTAATACAACTTTCTGACCTTTTCATTCTATATGACTAGTGTCCATCCTTCAATTCAAGTCGATGTGTGTTTTTTTCTGGCATTTTCTCTAATTCCTTCAGGCAAAAAGTTTGATCATTCAGTGATCTACTGCTAACACTGCTAGAGAGTAAACCTGCCTGACCCAGAAGAAAAAAAACAACAAATCATACTGGTTCCATGTTAGTGTTCTTCATCTTAATAATTATCAGCGTTCTGTTTCAGATGGCTTGGATTTTTAAAGCTGAAAAATGAACAGGAGTATTTAACTTCAGCTGCTTAATTATCGCTGGCTTTGTAGATAAAACCCACATCATTTTCCTAAAATGAATCTTGATCAAATAACACACTACACTCAATACAGTCCCTTCCATTATTGTAATTACTTTAGATGTCGCAGTAAGCCAGAAAGTGAGGCACTTGTTAATGAATGGGGTGTTTAGAAAATAGAAGCACTCTACTTTCATATTAGCACTCCATTTTCTCCCATCTCTTCTTTACAGTATCCTCAATCGGTTAAAGGCACAAGAAAGAGGACTGGTTTGCTGGAGCAGTTATCTGTGTTCAAGCTAAATACATTAGGCAGATTAATTCTGTGCAAGGGCAAGATCTCTTACCCCAAAAGCCATTTCCAAACCTCATGGCTGGAGAATCTCCTTCGTAATAGTTGATTGTCGATGCACAAAGTTTTCATTACGCCCACAGACGCATTAGCGACCAGGCCGCCGGCGAGCTGTCTCTGCAAAAGCCAGAATGGAAATGCAGCAGCGTCACTGCAGTCATTAGTCATTAGATCACAGCTGTTCAAGAGCGTTAATAAAGAAGAGAAGATAATTGTGGCGATGGAAGCTCCTCCAGATGCCTGAAAGGCCCAGAATATTCTCTGGCTCGCTTGATCTCTTCAATTAGCGTTCCTGACGTCGCCCTAAACCGCTGGACACACAGAAGGTAATTAGAGAGCGGCGGCTGTTATCGGTTATCACCAGTGTCCGCGAGATAAGACAGAAACAAGACGCTGTTATGCCAAAAAACAAATTAACTGTGTTCCTAGAAGGAGCTTTGAAATTAGTCTTGGTGTCAAAACTTTGTGGAGATTAGCTGATACTGGGCAGCATTCAGGGCCTGGCTAAAATTCAAGGGCTGGGACAAACGGTTTTTGGGTCGACCTGCTCTACCGCAGACTCCCTGAATAGGCTACAAGATAGGGGACCTCAGTGGAGCCTCCTTATCACAGGATCTGGACGAAGTTTCTGGCTGCTGCACCCTGATTAACATCCCCATTTCCAGTGGCTTAAATGCCAAATAAAGACATCAATAGGCTATTTACTAAATAACTATGTTTAACCTAAATATCCGACTAAATATTTTGTAATACAAAATGTCTTTTTTGTTTTACTGCTAGTTTCAAGAACTTATTCTAACTATAATTAATATATTTTATTAAATTAAATGACATTTTAAATAACATTTTAATCAAATTAAAGGCATAAAATGTTTGCAATTTGATAAAATAAGTTCTCAAAACTAGGTGTGGGATGGAAATGAAAACACCATTATTTCTGTCTGAAAAAGTATTGTAAATATATACATAAATCATATTTGTGAATTGATTGCTATTCACTTTTGTTTACTGTTACGTGCTTGATGTTAAAGAGGGATGATACCGTAACATTTAAGTGAGACAACTGTTACTGGGTGTGGTGCAGATCAAAGATGATACTGAATAGTACTATTTTCATTTATAACAGAAATATTACTGATCACGTTGTGGAAAAATACAAAATTATTACAAAAACTAAATTAAAAAGTGTGGAATTCAACGCAACAACAAAAGAAACAAGAGTGTTACCCAAATTAAAGAAATAAACAAGACAAGGTTCTATAATCTACAAACAAGAAAAAAATAAAACAAGGGTGGCGTAACACTCTCAAATCTAATCTAACAAAGTACAAACTAACCTGATCAAAAAACAAAACAAATAATATCATAAGAACAATTAACCAAGTATTCGAATTATCACAAAGAGCCGTATTTGATTAACTAACTGGATGCACCAAGAATGCATTCTTAACTTTGAACTTGACACATAGTAAGACTGAAACTCTAACACAGACATCAGCATTATCTTCTACGAAGAATTCGATACAAGTCAACAGCCAAAGAACTAATCTATAAATAGATCAAATAACACAACACAAAGCATGACTCCATAAGACAAGATACATTAAGCATCGGGAGACAACTGGCGTCAAACACAAACTGCTGACCTCGTTGGAGCAGACACACACAATCAACTGGAGTCCTCAAATACAGCTGGCACGTCAGCAGATTGGCAGAGCATCATGAAGTCAGAATGATGATTGGCAGTCGAGTCAGCCAATAAACACCGACCTAGAACCGGAGCACAAAGCAGACAGGAGAAGACAGGAAAACGAGAAAAAGAAACAATATACACAAAACACACGTGGAACGTAACATTTACATTTATACATCTTTAAACGTATTTAAATAATTATATTGAATATATTTAAATGTCTAAATTAATAATTATATTGAATATAGTCACAAGCCGTTTCTCAATATGCGTACTTGTCTGTACTTGTGTTCTTGTGGACTTGTGAAACGTCATCAGTCGCTGCCCAAGTACTGTTCCAATTCAAAGTTCACATCTAGCCAAGTCCAGTTCAAATCCCCGGATGTGTTCTTGATCCGCCCCTTTTACCGAGGATGCATCGAGAGGTGACTTGTGCAGACTTGATACGGGCCATAACCCAGAATTCAGTTCGTCCTCCCGTCCTCGAGAGTTCGTTCTTCTGAGTCGAACTTGACAAGTCCAAACTCGAAAGGACGGAAGTCCAGACTCTGCGAACTTGGTATTGAGAAACGGCCACAGTCACCAATTGAACTGCGCTTCATTTCCCAGCATCCATCTGGCCGCTCACCTGCACTCCATCATAATCACTCACAACTGACCTCTATCGGGAAATCCTCCTCACCTGTTGCTAGCTATCAAGCTCCCTATAAAACAACACTCAATCCATGCACTCATTGTCTGGTCTTGGGATTACAAACTCTTCATCTGTCTTATCACGTACCTGCTGGATCCCTGTGGATGTCTTCCTCCAGTTGATTCTACTAAAGGGAAAAATAAGGACGATTAATTCCTCAGTTGATTGAGCTTCGTTGAAATCCGAGTTATTGCATTTACCTGTTGAGGTTGACTTCAGTTTCTTTAATAAAGAAGCTCGTACCTTACTCATCCTCGTATGTCTATCCATCCAGTGTGTGATAGAAGACCATACCTCTAAACTTAAAACAAAATGCAAGGACAACGGGCCTTCTTCAACATAACTCCTCGGAGTAATGACCACAATCAGTCTACCATCCTCCGGTTTCTCTTTCAGAACGGCTGGGATCTGGAATTGTATGTCCAGGACTTCCTCAACTGCTGTGGCTGGGCAGCCGGTGATGACCTTACTTTAATGGAAGGATTTTGGTACGGACTGGATGATAGTATCTGGTTTGTCTCCGCCATGGTGGGCTTCGGCTTCATCTGCTCCACCCTGGCTGGATTCCTGCTCCGTCTTCCTCCATGGATCTCCATTGCATGAACCGGGCACTCCATCCCTCCTGGTTCCTCCACTGCTCCGTCTCTGTTGGAGTGTCTGGAAGCCGCTCCTTCGAGGGAGGGTTAACTGTCACAGTCACCTGTTGAACTGCACTGCATTTCCCAGCATCCCTCTGGCCACTCACCTGCACTCCGTAATCACTCACACCTGACCTCTATCAGGGAATCCTCCCCACCAGTTTCTACCTATCAAGCTCCCTATAAAACCACACTCAATCCATACTCCTTGTCTGGTTACAAGCTCTTCTGTCTCATCATTTACCTGCTGGATCCCTGTGGCTCTAAGCTCTTACCTTACTCATTCTCGTACGGCTCTCCATCCAGTGTGTGACAAATATATTTGTCTAAATTAAATGTATTTGTAAGTTAAAATGTCTGACTGAACACTTTCAAAGTCAGTGCGGAATAAAAAACTATATATTTATAGACTAATATGTACAGTTTATAAAAATAACATTGGTAGACTACAATTCTATCTGAAATGTTTATTTATAATATTAAATAATTATGAAGTTAAAATTGAAAAAATATTGTAATAAAATAATTTAATAAAATATAAGGGATGTAAACAAAGACACTGTTACTGTCTGAAATAAGTGAATTTATTGCTATATGTTATTATGGTGATTATTAAAATGTATTTTATAAAATTACTGTAATTCACAATGGTCAGACATTTGCATAAATACAATTTAATTGGTCTAAAAAATTGCAATCAATTTGCACATAAACACAACTTCTGTCAAAAACATAAAGTAGCTGGAGTATCTTAGCAGCAAAACAAAATCAGAAACGAAATGTCCAACTGAATGTGCACTGCATCAGGCCTTTGAAGTGCAGACACGTTCATTAAATATAATCTGAGCCACTGGCTCCTGGTTTGAGACCAGCAGGTTTTATTCAATTTCTCCAGCCCCAAACCACCATTTCTTAGGTGAAAACCTGCAGAAAGTTTCCAGATTGGGTGCCAAGACCTGTCAGTGGGCATCAATGTACTAATCACCACCAAGAGAGTGAGTCTGACCTGAAGGACAGTCAATTAAACCAAGGTTTTTATCCGTAACACTCACGCTTGCTGGCTTATCCAAAGTCAACCTCTGCAAATGAGGGTGATGATTCCCATGGACTGTTTCTCACAGTCTACCACAGGCAAGCAGTTTCATTTGGTGCCTGGCATAACGATTAATCATCTGCTAGATTCACCACCCGCCTTTCCCACAATCATTGTACATTTCCCTTACTCTGCCGTCTTATGTATCTCTTGATTCCGTTTTATTTGGATTATTAATGAGACTGCCTTTAACTGTCATGCTCCGCCGTTCTGCCATGAATCCCGCTGTACCTGGTCTCATGGCATTCTTCTAGTTTCTCTGCCTCTGCATTATGCTGCTGTCACTGCGCTCCTTTACCACACTTCTGCTGACACTCTGGGCGTCGAGTCTTAATTCATCTTCAGGGTATCCAGAAACAGCCATAAGCCAAACATGATTTTCAGCGCATAATAGCCAGTCAGATGCATACATGAATAGTAGTACAGCTTATTCTGGAATGATTGCACCTCTGCAAATAGAATGGGCATGATTTCAAGGTGCTGCTGCATGAAATGTATCAGAATCATGTAAAATATACATTAAATCTTGAATTAAATTATGTTCTTATGTATTTACACTTGAAAAAAAGAAGAAAAAAATAGATGGGGTAGGAAAAATGCAACTTATTAATTTAATAATTTATATTAATTTAATTATTAATTTAAACTTAATTTACTCATGTTTTATATATACACATACCTAGAACCAATGGACCACAAAACCAGTCATAAGTATTTTTGAAGAAATTGAGATTTCTGAGATTCAAGTTGATTCAAATTGAGATTTCTACACCATCTGAAAGCTGAATAAATAAGCTTTCCATTGATGTATGGTTTGTTATGATAGGACAATATTTGGCAAGATATAACTATTTGAAAATCTGTAATCTGAGGGTGCAAACAAATCGAAATACTGAGAAAATCTCCTTTAAAGTTGTCTAAATTAAGTTCTTGACTATGCATATAACTGATCAAAAATTAAGTTTTGATATATTTACGGTAGGAAATTCACTGAATATCTTCACAGAACATGATCTTTATTTGATATCCAAATGATTTTTGGCATAAAAGAAAAATAGATCATTTTGATGGATCATTATAACTAAAATAATAATAAAAATTGTTGACCCCAAACATTTGACCTCAAAATTAGTGTACATGAGAAGCAAACTTACCAATGCAAATTATATGTTTTTATAGCTGATCTACTCGTATGAAATATTGCTTCTCATGTGCATTTATATTATTTTAAGAATAACAGACATTTTTACTAGCAAAAAAAAAATAAAAAAAAATTGTGTTTCAGGAGACGAGGAGGGATTGGCTAAGCGATAACATCTGGTCCTACAGGGCTGTTTGGCAGCCATTATGCATTTAGTGACACGGTACTCTCCTCAGATGTACTCTTCATCTATGTCCAAACAAGTATGGCAGGAGGACCTACACCTGCTTTCCCTCAACCAGCAATGGAGAAAAAAAGGACTAAGGAGTAGAGTGTGCACAAGAGTGCTTGATTTACTGTATGTCAGGCGTGTCGACCCTCTCCATGCATCAAACGGCCTGAGCCATGGAGGGGGTATCAGGATGTGGCATCCACGATGTCTTCCCATTTCCCACAAATCTACAGCACCGGCTATATGATCTATCCTTCCTATTCCTCCAAGGGGAATGGCTCTGGGTGAAATATGGCTTTGTGTCAGTGCTGGGGAGGGGAGGCTTATTATACTGTGGAATATAGATAATGCAGCAGTGCATTAGGGAAGAGGAAAAAATCAAAACAGCACATAAACACGCAGAGCGAAGCAAAATAAGAATATGCCCCATTAGGTAGAGAGAAAAAAAAAAGAGTGGTGGAAAAGCAAACAATATTTCATGACATTGATGTTTGTATTGTTAAAGGTCAATAACATATTAGAGTGTCCATGAGAAAGGCAAGGGAAAATCTAGTTTAACACATGACAGGTTCTTAGAAATGTGCTCTTTGCATTTATGTTGCTTTATTCTGGTTTTTAACATTTTGTATGATTTTCAAGAAAGGGTTCAATTTAATGACTCTAAAAATGCCATGTGATGCATATATTCCTTATAACTTGACTGTATGTGATTGCACACATCTCAAATGGTATTTTTCAAAAAGATTTTAAATATATGTTCCATTTTTACAAATATCAACACACCACATGACAATTTACAATCCTGAAATCAAGACTTGTTGATATAAGACGGCAGGTTGTAACAAGTTGGGGAATAAATAAAATAGGGAATAGGGAATAAACAATAATACTTTTCAAGCAGGAAATTAGTTTGTTAAAATATGTTTGTTTATTCTTTGGTTGCAACAAATTACTTTGATTTGTTGGAACAAATAATAATGATTAATAAGCAATAAATAAGTTGTACTAAAATATTTTTGTTTGTTTGTTCTTTGGCTTCAACAAATTGCATTGATTTGGTGGAACAACCAAAAATTGTTAAAAAGCAGTAAATCATTATATATAAATTAATTGTTCCAAATCATTCCAAATTTTATGATGTATCTCTGGAGGCGGTACGAGAACAAACAAGCATATTTTGCAGCATTATTGTCTATTCTGTGTTGTCTATGACAGATAATGAATAATATCACCGGTGCACACTAATAAGATTTGTCTTGTGCTGCTGAGTCGCCCCTGTTGAGCGAGGGCGACGGCTGCAGGGCAGAGATAGGGCGGCACTTCTCCACTGTGGGCTGTCAGTTCGCATAACACTGGGATTAAACCTTCATTTGAGTTTATTCCTGATGCACTTTTTCTTGTGAACACCTTCTCTGGATGTTCTGCTTGCCTGTGATTGGTTAGTGGTGGCCAGATAAAATCCCACAATTCATCAGAACTCCATAATTAGATGTAAGTTCGCGTATTTGTGCTGAAGTCATCGTTGCAGGGCTAGAGTGCTGTGAGTGGCTGCCAAAATGTTGCTTTGTGGTCACTTGTGTTCTGTGGGGTTTAGCACATTGCTATGTGGTTGCTAGGGTGTTTGGGACAGCTGAAAGGCCAATTCTAGGTGTTTTGATAGTTGCTAGACCAGTTTTGGAGGTTGCTCGGCGCGTTTTAGGCTGATATGGTGTTCTGATGGCCCCTAGAGTTCTCTTATGCATGTTAGACCACTTTTAGTGGTTGATAGGGTTTTAAGCTGATATGGTTTTTAATGGTTCCTAGGGTGTTCTGATGAATGCTAGACCAGTTTTGGTGGTTGCTATTCTGGTTTTAAGTGATCTGTTGGTTCCTGGGGTGTTCTAAAGGATGCTAGACCATGTTATGGTTGTTTCCAGGCTAGTTTTAGGCTGATATGGTGTTCAGATGGTTCTTACAGTGTTCTTATGGATGTTTGACCAGTTTTGGTGGTTGATAGGGTGTTCTTATGAATGCTAGACTAGTTTTGGTGGTTGCCTGGGTTCTAGGCTGATATGGTCTTCTAATGGTTCCTAAGGTGTTCTGATGGATGCTAAACCAGTTTTGGTGGTTGCTAGGGTTCTAGGCTGATACTGTCTTCTAATGGTTCTTAGGGTGTTCTAAAGAACTCTAGACCATGTTTTGGTGGTTCCTAGGGTGTTCTTATGGATGTTAGACCAGTTTTGTTCGTTGATAGTGTTCTAGGCTGATACAATCTTCTAATGGTTCCTATGGTGTTCTGATGGATGCTAGAACAGTTTTGGTAGTTCTTATGGCATTCTGATTGATGTTAAGTTAGACCAGTATTGAAGGTGGAAGAGAGCACTGGTTATTCACTCCCCCCACCTACAATCCCTGCCGGACCTGAGACTCGAACCAACAACCTTCCGGTTACAAGTCCAACTCTCTGATGGATGCTAAGCTAAGCATGATTTGAATCATCAATCATGTAATTTTATTAATTATAAATATTTTTAGGGCTAAACTTTAAAAAAAATATGTTCATAACTACTAGTATGATTAGTACCAACAGCGATGCTCTGCTTAGCAAGTGCCACTAATTATTATTTGAAAAACTACACAGACACTGCAACAGTCCTTAATCACAATTCATTATCTAAAGTCGTCAGATTATTATTATTATTTTATTTTTTTTAAACGAAGTAAACAGGGATGATGGTAAAAAAAAACATATATGGTTAGGTTTAAAATTTAATAAAATAACTGGAAAATATTTTCATCTAATTAAGTATGCATTACTTAATTATTTTACTCTATATAATATAAAGTATTTATTCTATAACCGGTAATTATATAATTACCCATATAAATTACAGCATGTTGACAGTGTAGCACAACTACTTCTTGAAACAATTAGAATTGAATTTAGTTTTCAGTGTCACAAAATATTTATATTCCAAATAAATGCAGTTTTTATACTTTTTTTATTAATTAAAGGATCGTTAAGTTTTAATTTTAAATACATTTTTAATGTCGATTACTTTCTCATCCATATTTCCCCACAGCCATTTCTTTCCTTGCCTCATCAGAACATCTTCTTGATCCCAACCACTTGTAGAAGCTTTGTGTCTCCAGACAGCAAGGATCTGATGTGATGTTTCTTTAAGCAGTTGACACTATTTGATGACCTTTCGAGTTAATCACCGTAACGATTAAACACATGTAACAATGGCAGTTTGAGGGTAAAAGGTCAGCGCTATCTGTCGTTCTCAATGTGTTTGTTTAGCGCTCCCCTGTCTGTCTTCAAATGACGGGAGAGGAGAAAGAAACCTGCTCTGATGTTGGCCAATTAAGGCTTGTTTATTTTTCTCCTTCGCCTAATAAACGTCACTGCTATTTAATGCGCTGGTAGTGTAATTAAAATCCAAACCTCCGGGGCGAGGCAAACTTTCCACACGAGATGGCATAGTATATCACATACCAAGGTCATTGGAATCATGCAGTAAAACATGAATTAAGAGCTTCAATGCTGTCGTATTGGTAGATGCTGAAGAGCTGTATTTATAGACTTGCATTCAATTGCTTTTTTTACGCATAAACAACGGTGGATGATTCAGGGAGCATCAAACACTGGGAGCGTAATGCATAAAAGCAGGGAGGAAATAATTGAAATCAGACTGTTTTACCGCAGCAGGACTTGCTCGGCGTAAACAAACAAACATGCCTGTTTCAGTACGTTGTTTTCAGATACTAATGTTGTGATTTGTTATATACTTCAGTTACAACACAATTGCTTGAGAATTCGAGCTACGAATCGTAGGTGTTTCAGACCGTCGACCATGAAAAGTCTCATTAGGATGAGAAAGGGTTAAGAGAGTCTGTGAGAATCCTTAATATTCACTTGACTCAAAAGCCCACAGGGATTGCAGGGTTAATCTCAAAATGTAAGATTAACCTTGAGGAGATGAATTGATTTAAACCTTCAGCTCAGGGATATTCAATTAAAGTTCCAAGAGGTCCAGTCTCTCAATTTCCTTTTCAGCAAAGGCTTGAACAATCAAAGCTCTCAAAAGAACTGCTTCAGGACGCAGAGTGGTGTATGGCTATGAAATTAAATAAATAACAAGGATTTCAAGCATTTTCAAGCTTAAAATATTAAATAATAAATATGATATGTTAGTATTTATATAATATTCATATAATAATGTAATAGTAATATAATAATACTAAATAAAAAAAATCTAATAAAAAGCTCACACAACCATCCACTATATGGATGCATATTAGTTAGACTAGATTGCACAATAATCACAGTTATTTTTAAAACATAGCAAATATTTGCAATCGGGCAGTTATTATATTATAATCAGACAGTGCATATATTATTATATTGCATAAATGCTGAACAAATGATGTAGAAACAATTTACACTAGTAAATTGCTAGTAAATTCATTACAAAAACATAATTTATTTACAATTTATTCAAAAAATTGCAAGTAACACTCAATTTAATGTGATTTGTTTAAGTAAAATGACTGAATGTTTTTTTTTCCTTGTAAAACGTGCTCTAATAAAGTTTTATTTTTTATTTTTTTTCACAGACTGGCTATATATAATATTGTTTACCTTATATATTTGTAAAATATATGTAAATAATTATTTATACTATATAACAAATAATCATATTTTGTCACAAAATAAATTCAAATAATACTTATATAATACAATACATATATAATTTTATATACATAACATTATAATCAGTTCTCATTTAGTTCACTATTTTAGTTATCATGACTTAATTCTTGCAGTTATTTATCTGAATTAATTTCAACCTTTTTTAATATTTTAATGCTGTATCTGTCACAGAACGGCCAGGCTCCATCGTCACCCATTTACTCCATGATCACTTTCACCTGTACTTTGATCACCAGCACCTGTCCCTCATCATCACACTCATCAAGTCTGGTACAAAAGCACACACCTCAGCAGCAGTCTTTGTCCGATCTCGTAAATATGAAGTGGACTCTACCCTCGGTATCATTACCCTGAACGATCTAAGGTTACTTACCTGCTATCTCTCCAGTTGTGTCTTCCATCTCCAGCTCCAATCATCCTGTCATCCTGGTCTCCGTCTCCACGAGCTCCTGTGAGGCAAAGAAGGTTTCATTATTCCCTGAATTTATCCTTCAGAATTTCTCTGAGTTGGCTTACTCACCCGAAGTCTCTCGTCACTTCTCCAGAGCTCTCCTGTTACATAAAATACTCATCTGTTATTCACTTACCTCCGTGTTCTGTCCAGTATATGTGAAGTGAAGTGACATACTGCCAAGTATGGTGACCCATACTCGGAATTCGTGCTCTGCATTTAACCCATCCAACGTGCACACACACAGCAGTGAACACACACACACCGTGAACACACACCCGGAGCAGTGGGCATCCATTTATGCTGCGGCGCCTGGGGAGCAGTTGGGGGTTCAGTGCCTTGCTCAAGGGCACCCCAGTCGTGGTATTGAGGGTGGAGAGAGCGCTGGACATTCACTCCCTCCACCTACAATCCCAGCCGGCCAGAGACTATAACCCGCAAACTTTGGATTAGTTAATGCAACTAACATAAACTATGAAAATCTGTATTTTTATTTTTAGCAAAAGATTAAGAAAAGAGTAAATGCTGTGAAAATAAATAATAATAAAATAAAATCTCTCACAAGATTATACCACAATGAACTACGCTTTCTGCAGTTCAATCCTATCCAATCCAATCTTTGGCTTTTTAAGGGTTTGATGTCAGTCCCAGCACAAGTTTTAAAGATGCTCGAGGGATTAATACACACGCTCAGCAGAGTCCAACTGTCAGCACTTCTCTCCCACTAAATGACAAAATGGTTAGATAATTTCATATGGCAACTGACTGGCAAATACCCTGAAAGCTGTACTTGGCACTGTGGGAGCCTTTGAATTTTCAATTATCTCCACAGACAAGAAAATATATTTAGAACCTGCTCACAACAAAACAATACTGTCCTAGAGTTACTAAATGTAACTTTATACTGTACTTTATTAGAAATATATATTAGTCGTCACGGCTGCTGGCCTTCGAAACACCTTTTAATGGTTTATGTGTTTATGTCTTTAAGCGGGTTTGGAAAAGGATGCCAGTAGTTCTGGGTGTAAGGAGCACAGTATAAGTGAATAAGTGCAGATCTCTTAATGCACCCCGCTGTGTGCGGCCAGCACAGCCTCTCAATCCCATCCATCGCTATCCAACAGACTACTGTCACCACGGCAATAGCAAGTGGAATAATTTGCTTTACATCCATAAAGAACATTTCTAATAGTTCAATCTCCAGCAGGAAAAAAGGAAAAACATGACATTAGCAAATGCCGATCAAACTAAACTAAACGCACTTGTGACCATTTCTAATGCCACATTCTATTTGTCACAGTGTTACAAATACAGTTATTTTGGCTGAACATTTAATGAATATGAAAGTTTTTAGATAAGTAGTCATGTGGCAATGCCTATTTTAGGCTAATCTATTGAGTTAAATACGTTCTAAATGAATGCATACATTTTTTTAATACTTAATACTTAATAATTTAATACTTAATAATAAAAATAATACTTTTATTCAGAAAGGATGCATTAAGTTGTTTGAAATTGACAGTAGAGACATCATAATGCTATAAAAATGTTGTTTCAAATAAATGCTGCTCTTTTAAACTTTGTTCATCAGAGAACCCTGAAAATAAAGGATACATTAATACACGTTTTCACAAACGTATTAAGATGTTTTAACATTTAAGACATGTTTCTTGAGCAGCAAATCATCATATTAGAATAATTTCTGAAGGACCATGTGATAATGAAGACTGGAGTAATGATGCTAAAAAAATAAACTGCATAAATTACATTTTAAATTATCACCCCCCCCCCCCCACCACTAATCGGCAATATTAATAAATTATGTTAATTTTATATTGTATTATTATATATTAACATATCAAATATTTTGTTAAATTGTAAAATAAACAAAAACTTAGCAAACATACTGAGTTACACCCAATATCTTCCTTATTTTAACTTCTTTAAATATGTATTTTCACATTCATATACTTCATATTTCACATGCACATTATGCACATAATTCACAAAATTTACATTAAATTACCATAAGGCATATTTCTACTTAGCCATATAGTTAAACATTTAGAGTTCCTGCAAATTTCACTCAAATATAAGTCTATTTCTTTTAAGCCTATTGTCTGTTTGTGATTTTGTTTTCTTTTTGTTTATATTTAATTTTTTTTAGAATTTACATTATATTTGGTTTATAGCATAGCCAATTCCTATCATTGTAGTTCTGACTTTAGTTCTTAATTTAAACTTTATATTCCTGTGTATAAATAAGCGCCTGTATTATACAAAAGTACCTGTATTTTTTACTCTGACGCAAACACAGTCTTCCATTAGCTAACCTGTATTAGCCATGTTCAACACTGAAAATATATGCAAAAATATGCTGTTTTCTCAAAGGAGCAATCTCAGTGAAGATTAAGTAAGTAATCCAAACTGCATGTGCTACACCACCTTCATCTGTCTTCACAAATGGTATCAAGCCCTCTCTATATAAAGGCAAACAGTGGGGCGAAGCTAAACCCTAGTGTGAGAAGGGGAAGGGCTCTTTGTCACTTCAGCTAATTGAATAATTGGCCCGAAACAGACCGCCGTTCATTAAACTTCCCTCCTCCCCGCTTCCCACATTTATCCCCTCACCTACCCTACGTGATACAGAACCTCTCCGTCCATCATCTATCACTGTTTGACCATTTCTTAGTTTAAGGCCAAATAATGAATGTCTGTGGGCTCACTGAGGACACAGCGGGACTCCTGCGGGCTGAAGACTCCCAATCAATTACCACTCTATCTAGGACAAGGTGCCACCCAGATATAAAGAGCTCTTTGAGAGTCATACACTAAAAGACACAGCCGCCGAGAATAGCGCAGAGATATGAGATACACGCACACATACAAATAGATAAGCACAAGTCTGAGATAACAAATGATGTAGCTACCGGACTCGGAACGAATTGCTATTTGTGACGCTGAAGGGCAGTGGGTGAGAAGTGTTTATCTTTGCCCAGCGTGTGCAGACCTAGAGGATAAAGCACATTATGGGGAATGACAATTAGAGGAAAACATCGGTGAGTAATCAACGTGTCCCTCGCGTTGACCAGCTCATTTACCGCCCATTAATGCAGCACTGAAGGGCTGAGGGCGAATTTGGCCGCCTGCCCTGCTGTCTAGTTGTTGTTGTTGTTGTTTCCCCTTTTTTTCAAGCTGGTCCACATGGAGGCTGATATTGCTGCATTTCTGTTTCACTCAGATGTAACAGCAGGGAAAGAAACTGTAGCATTATCAAATAGAAAAAGCAATAAATAGTCCAAGAGGCAGTTTGTGCTGTGGTGGGCAAACAAAGCTGACATCTATATTCATAAACAATATGAACAAGTTGAGTTTATTTATTTATTTATAATTGTATGAATTTCGCCATACTTTTTTGAGTCAAGTAGTTCATAGAGGATAGTGAATGAAAGTTCATGGCAAATGATGCAAATCGGACTTAAACTTGCAGCATACGAGCATCACAGCACAAAGCACAATTAAAAAATGTTAATAGAACCATTGTCATGTAAATCATTCCTTTAAAAAAGTAAGGCTGTCAAGAAATTTACATTTATAATCTAATTAATTACAGAATGTGTCAATTACTTAACCCAGTTAATCACACACCAACATTTGGCTGAGAAATTACCCCTCATTGAGTTAAATGAGAAAAGCATCATATCTATCTATCTATCTATCTATCTGGTCCATAAGTCACATCTGAATTGGTATTTCGATATGTTTACAGTCCAGCATTTATTGCAGCTAAGAAGTGGCATGAATGCATTTACACTGCAATCACAATTGCATAAATAATGCCACGAGATCAAAGGTTTTTAAAGGGATAGTTTACTCAAAAACAATCTGTCATCGTTTTTTGTTGTTGTTGTTGTAATTTATACAAGGGCAATTTATACAGGGCTTTGGACCCTGTTGCCCAGCAGCTTCGTTCCCTGGCATTCCCGTTGTAGCGTGACATGGGCTGAGGATTTAAGTTATGGTATGTTGTGGAAAGATCAGAGGCAACACCCCCCCCCCCCCCCCCAATTATTAAACATTTATTAATTTTATAATTTAATACTATTATTATTACTATTATTACTTGCCCTCTTCATTGTCCTCCACCCTTTCCCAGTCTCAATGACATTATTATTATTATTATTATGGTTATTCTTATTATTGCTAATAATATTTATCTTATCTTGACTCCTTTTTTAATTAATACACACACACACACACACACAATGGTAACCAAAATAGTTTGGTTACAAACATTCTTTAAAATATCTTCTTTAATGCTATTTTAGGACTTTTTCCTAGCAAAATGAAAATGGATTTTTTTTTCATGGACACACATTAGTTGAAACTGAATGTAACAATTCATGCAAGAATGGTTGCAAAGTGCATCTTTTATGAAAAGTGTGTAGAGAGTACAATTATTTTGAAATAAACTGTTGCACTGAATTGAAATGGTTTCAGTGGACTGAATGAGATTGCAAAGTCAGCTATTGTATCCACATGAAAAGCCATTCTTGATCAAAACACGCTGCAAGCGATGACCGTTCTCCGACAGTTTTCATTAAGAAAAGACGGTGACGTACTATCACAATTAACAATATGTATAATTTAAAATCTCACCGCCTGAAAAAGTTTGCAAATCACTAATTCGAGCCTTTCAGATGTTCATTAAGCACGTCAGGAGTTTGAGATCCTGACACTGATAGTCTTGCATGTCGCCACACAGCCAGTTTATTCAACACACGTGGTGGATATTGTCACAATGAATGATGCTACATCTGCCGGTCTGTTCTAATGAATAAACTTCAACATTTGAGACTTTCACAAACACATGTATTTTTTCACGGTCTCGCAGGGTGCTGTTAAAAGCCCATGAGGCTGGTGTAAATCTGATTGGAGAGGACAGTTTCACACACATGAGCGAGCCACTGATAGCCCTTAAGTGAAGGGTTTGTAGAGTATTTAATGAGAGCGATCCTGGGTATCTGTCTGTTTTAATTAGCGAGGAAAAGGTCAGCCTAGTTCGTGGAACAGAACATGGAGGGAACCGATTGTGTCTCTATTTAATTTATCTACACCACAGTGTCACTTGCCCTTCAGCTACTAACACAACAAGAGGTAAACTATCTGTAGTCCATCCCCTGTAAACTTACATGAGTTCATGTGAAGCCCAGTTGGTATTGTTAACTAAAGTTAATACAAAGAAAATTAGCCCAATGGACTAAACTATACTAGACCTGCTGTTGTGATAAAACAAACCGCCTACGGTGTTGTGGGTTCAATAGACCCACATTGGTTTGGATTGTTGTTGTGTCATGACTACTTGTGGTGACTATTTGCACACCGAGGTGCAAATAACTACAAGTATATGTCTAACATTATTTGTATTTGATGGAAAGTAATATTTTCAATACTGCAACAATCTACAGTAGTCATCAAGTTTCCTTGTTGATTTTTTGGAAATTGTCAAGTCAATTTGACCCCAACACAAAATTTATACAGCCTTTCCATGCAGTACTGATCCTAGATTTTTTGGGGCCCTGAGCAAAACTTTCAATTACTTTCGCAATTGTTTATGTTCACTTAAGACATAACTGATTGCATTTAAGTGAAAACTTTCCAAGATGGATATTTTGGCATATTTTGTGTGCATTTGTCTATTTTAATGCCCATCGAAGCCCAAAGTTATTGTCAAAAATTAAAATAAAATTATATTAATTACAGGCATAGTCATCATATCTTTTTGAGAGCCCCTGGTGGTTCAATGCAACTTGCGTACTTTGCGTATAGGAAGGACTGGGACTGTTTTCAAAGCACCAAATTTTTATTTAAAATTATCAATTTAACATTGACCCCCAACACAAAAGGAGGGCTAGACAACCTAAATGAAATAACTGAGAAATTTCTTGTATTTTCAATGAGTGCTGAATGCACTCCAAACAACCACAAACCAAACCACAACCAAATGACCAACAAAAAATAGTGATATTTCAAAACTCTCATAACTCTTAGACAAACAACAGCTTTCTGTGAGTTGTAACATTAGCTGTGCTGGCTCTTATGAAAAACACTAAACCGATCAGTAAATACTGTCTACTTAAAGTGAAAAAATGCAGAAAGGCGAAGACAATATGTCCCTCACCTTGCAATTAATAACTGAGGAATGATTGCTCTGTCAAGGGAAAGGACAAAAGATAAGGGAATCCATTAGTTACATCCTCGTTTCATCCACCAAATACCTTGGACTGACTCTGTCATTAATTTGAAGTTTACCCACAGTCATTTAGGGTCTTTAGGACCACAGTGTGATTGTCCATGAAGACAAGTAGACATTCATCAGGATTTAATGCTAGTGTTTTTCATGTTCTCATTCTGTGTTTGGATAGTTCATCCAAAAACGAACATTTTGTCATAATTTACTCACCCTCATGTCGTTGCAACCCAGTATTATGCTCATTGTTTTGTGAAACACAAAAGTGGACTATCAAAATAAAATGTTACCAAATAGTTGTATTTAACAATAATAATCCTGTTGTGCTGCACGGGAATGCTAACTGCTAGCAACTGCATGCTAACATGGCCAACTAGGTCAGCTCATTTATGTTAAACATCTCTTAACACGCCCAGACATGTGCTTCAACCTCTTGTGCATGAATAAGTCCATCAGCAGCAAATCAGTGACACCACGGCCTAATCCAACAAGCACTTTGCCTCAGAGATAAACTTCCTGTCATGTCCCGTTAGCGGCCGCCTCTGGAATGACCATTAATACCTGCTGGATCGCAGGCTGTGAGGTCTGGACAATCTGACTTGACATCTATCAACACCAGAACGACCTGCCATGGACCATCTGTCAAGCTACAAAAAGATCAGCACAATCAGACCTAATCTTAACGTCCAAGGGGTGTTAGTATATGGTCCTCTAAACAACATTGCCAAGGAAAAAGATGACCCATTAGGTCTGTGTAAATAACCCCAGTGGTTAAAGACCAGTTTGAAGGAGCTTTTCATCATTCAGTAATGCTATGAATATAGCGGGTATGATGGCTTACGGTGAACATGGTTATTTTATGAGCTTTGCAATCATTGACTTCCCTCTGTAGTTTCTGTTTACTGCCCCAAAGGAAGATAACACATCTCCATAAAGAGGACAATAAAGATCCCACTACTGTGGCCAAAGTGGCAGTGATATGTTGTAAAATGGCTGTTGTTAGCACGTTTATTGTTTCTCAAGGAAATACTGTGTCAGCCACAAGCAGTCAATATACCATCATGCATTGAAGCCCTGAACAATTGTCATCTTTGTGTTCAGAACATGTGAGCTTTGTTCATTATAATTTCTACATTTTCAGTATCATATGTTGAAGAAAGTCATTTAATTAAATATTTACACTTATATTTCTGCATTTGGAAGTAATTTGTATTTAATGTATACATTATCAGTTTTATGATAATAATTTTTTTGGGAATCAAACCCATGACCTAGGCCTTACTAGTGCTATAATTTATAAAAAGAAATTGTAAAAATGAATAAATACATAAAATGTTGAAATAACCTTGGCAGAAATGGAAATGTCATGGTCTTGTTAGCAAGCAAATTAATTTAGTCGTTTGCATATTTGCGAATGCATTGGTTTGTCACACAACGAGAGGGGCAATTTTTCAGCGGGCAGGCAGATCAAAAGAAACCGCTCTTGGTTGTGTGGGTCTACATCCTCCTTTCATCTCGGCACTGTGTAGCCCTCAAACTGCCTGCTAGTGATGAGACCCTCTTCACAGTTTTGTCATTTTCCTCGCTCGTCTCGCTCAAGGTCAGAGGAATGGATTATTTATTGATCCAGAAAGATACCATGCCATGTGCCTGAAGGATCAGTGTTTCAATTATACACTCACACCCTTTGCACATGGTTTCTGTCTGCTGGCAACTGTATATGGTGTCTTCAGGCATACAAAAGACAGGGGATGCATATCAAATTTTGGAGGTCTCTAATGTTAGAGAGATTTATCTACAGTTTGTGTGAGAGTGGGGGTGGTGATTGCGTTGTAGGTAAGGATGTGGGATGTTTTAATGCAGCACTTAATGTTTGAAATCCATAAAGCGGTGAGTCCCAAAACATGGCACCATATTGAAATACCTGTGTATGTTGTGATTGGGATACTGGGAACAGTCACGGAAAACCTTAACTCTACTTAATAAACGGACAGTCACGGAAACTGTACTTAAATAAAAAGTTTAAAAAATTCTTTAGATACATTCTAAGAAGTTTGAAATTGTCACTAAACAGACCAGGAGAAGCACAGGTAAGGGCTTCGACCCCAGGGGGTTAACTGGGATGTGTTTATTTATACAGCAGACGCAAACTGAGGCAGGACGTCTTACAGGAGTTTCAGAATGGTATGTTTCTTTGTTTGTTGTTGTCTCATACTTTTAGATACACTGTTACTTGCAAATGCTACTGCTTCTGGTAGCTTTTGATATATAGGGTTTTATCCTGATTAAAGCTTTAATACAGCACGGCAACCACGTGTGCGTCCATGTTTAACGCTTCTCATAGCTATGCGAAAATGATCTGTCTGTCTGTACACATAAAGTGTATAACTGGAACGCAGATCATTGAAGGAGCTGACAATAAGGGAGAGAGAGAGTGAGATACAGTGTGTGCAGAGCATGGGACGTGAGGAACAGAACGTGAAGAACCGCTGCTATAGAACATTGATTTTGAAACTTATGAATCCATTAGTATTGCTAGAAGACAGAATTGAGATTCATATATGAATAGATTTTTTTGTGCACCCCTAGTTTTGATGGCATGGCAACAACTCTTCCTCTTCTCTAAACCAGCGCAGCATGGTCTCGCCCCCTTTGTTGCATATTCCCGGGGGTGGGGTTTTGTGATATCACAAACTGGGAAGTAACTCGTTGTAGTCCCTACAAGCCGTTTTTGTTGGCATTAAACTGCCACAATTTTAAAAGACGATATCTTCGTTTGCAGTGAACTTTCAGCGTCGTAACTTCACAGATATTGTTTATGCTCAAACAGCAACATTACACACTAACTAACGTTAAAAAAGTGAAATCGCAACCAACCACCCCTTTGGCATATGTGATGTACCGGGACTCTTCATATATATATATATATATATATATATATATATATATATATATATATATATATCATTCTAAAACTGCATGCTGTGTTTACTTGTGTTATCTTTGATTGATATTTAAATTTGTTTGATGATCTGAAACATTAAAGTGTGGCAAAAAAATAAAAAATCAGGAAGGGGGCCAACACTTTTTCACACCACTGTATATATATATATATATATATATATATATATATATATATACACAGTACATACATATAACAAAATTATTTTTTTTTAAATTTAACATTCCCTTTTGTTCTTGGGAACAAAAAAAAAATCTTAACGTTATTCTTAAATTAGACAATATGAAAAGAATAGCAGTTAAGAATAATTTTATTCTAAAGAATGTTATGTGACTCTAGCCCCTAGTGTCCCTGCTGGGCTTTCTAAAAAATTTAACCACCAAGCCATTTTCTTTGTTGGTGAACAACATGGCTATGTTTCATCAGGTAACATATTACTAACCATAAACAAGCTTGAGGATGAGAGTTATATGTGCTATCTCGAGTGTCATTCCATTGGTTATTTTCAAGGATTTGGTATGATTCCAAGCTCTGGGTTGTCTGGAATTCATCATATGTGTTTTTTTTTTTTTTTTTTTTTTTCCAGCAGGGATGAACACAATATCCCAGAATGTGCTTGACAACACCTGAAGCTGTGAAGAGGAAACACTTGATGGCTGTCAGCACCCTGGAGTTTCGGCAGTTGTTTTTCAGCATTGTATCTATGGCTTGTCCTTGGTCAAAATCAACATTGACTGAGCGATTAATTCTCATAGTATGTGTCCTTGCTTTCCCATCCTTCCTCTCAGGTGAGATGAATAAGGGTCCAGTGCATTTTAACGAGGAACTCTGACTCTAACAGTCCTCTCACAATCTCATTAACCTGTCTGGGAAAGAAGGACACAGAATGAGGGCCATTCATTCTCCAATCTTTCATTTCAAACATGTTGCTTGGTGAAATTTTTATAATCAGCAACTGTAATATGATCTGGATTCATGTAATTACTTTCCTTCGTGACAGAGGACCAGCTAGCCAATAACAAGTCACACTTCATATCCCCTCATCAGAATGCTCCAAAATTATTAATGGTGTTACATTAAAGGGTTTTACTTTTTCAGTCATAATCTAAGAACATTTCAATTCAAAAAGTCGATTATAGCATAGAAGGTAAAGGACTGGGCTCGTAATCCAAAGACTAAAAGAAAAGTTGACAAACTCTTATGTTTTTATTGATCTCATGAAGAGTTCAAGCTAAAGTTGCTTTCAATAAAAATGTCTAGTTTAACTAAAATGGTCTGTCAGCAGAATGAAAACCATCAATATGTGGCAGTAACACCACCAAGGCTTTTTTTTTTTTTTTTTTTTTTTTGGAAAACCAAGTTACAACTACTTGCCTGCTCACTATTGGTGAGGGAATTGTTCATGTTGATCATTACTGATCTTATCTAAAGTCATAAGTAAATAAAATCTCTTTTTTAAGCAGAAGAGATTTCCATTGAGTTCCCCATAAACCACTATTTATAAGTTAATATTTACCAAAGGAAGGCCTTTTCTGTCTGCTGTTAGATTATGTGCCTCAGCCATCCAACACCAACTGATTCAAACTCATTGTGAGTTTAAAATTACGAATTGAAGGTAATTAATTTAGCGTCCTTGGCTAGAGAGCAGAAACCCCATTTTACTGCAGTCTTAGTAATCAGATTTTCAGTTAAAGTGACAGGCCATTCATTTCCAGATGTGATTGAATTTGACACCTATATGGGGTGAATTGCCTCTGAAAGGGAATGTTTAACTTTTACTGGCTCTATATCAGGGTCATAAAACTGTATTGAACATGATGAGGAAGATATATGAAACATCTACATCTTTATTAAATAAATGTATGCCAAAAGCACTAACCTCTGTTCTTGATTACCATACTCTTTGTAAAAAAGCATAATTGGATGTTGTCTCTCCATGACATACATAACAAGTTTTATAGCGATACGGATGGACACATTTTAATCCTTATTATACCCAAAAATGCTTTAAAGAAAAAAAAATTATGTGTAGACATATATTTTTACAAATATTATAAACTACTGTTTTATTATAATATAAACATATATTGGTAACACTTTACAATAAAGTGTCATTTGTTAACATTAGTTAATGTATTAATTAACATGAACGAACAATGATTAACACATTTATTACAGTATTTCTTCATCTTTGTTAATGTTAGTTAACAAAAATGCAGTTGTCATGTTAAATCACAGTGCATTAACTAATGTTAACAAGCACAACTTGTGATTTTAATAATGCATTAGTAAATGCTTAAAATTAACATTAACTAAGAATTGCTGTAGAGGTATTGTTCAATCTTATGTTAACTAATGAAACTTTTTGTATAGTGTTACCCATATATTATATACATTTTCAAATTAAAAAAATTAATAGGCTGAAGCTAGATTCACAAACTTTTACAGTACAGTTCTTCTTAAAGGGAAAGTTCACCTAAAAATGAAAATTACTGGAACGCCACTTTCTTGTGAACACGGAGTTAGCAGAAGATAGACATTACGGTCCATAAAGATGTAAATATGGATATGTTTCTTACACAAAGCATCGATTCACATCAGGAGGCCTTTATTAACCCCACAGAGCCATGTGGAGCATTTTTTTAAATGGATGGATGCACTTTTTTGGGGCTTTAAAATGTCGACCACCATTCACTCCTATTATAAAGCTTGGAAGAGACAGGATATTTTTTAATATAACTCTGATTGTATTTGTCTGAAAGAAGAAAGTCATATACACCTAGGCCTTAATAAAAAAAGTTAAGAATATTTTGTATTCTAAAATATACTACTTAATGTTTCTTAAAGGTTGTTTGGAAGACAATATTTAAGATGAATTCAAATTATTCAATTCTTGAAGAATTCAAAATCTTCTCAAAACTGATTGTAAATAACTTTTTAAAATTAGGATGTTTAAAGCTGCAGTTTGTTAGGCATGTTTGAGGATGCTGCAGGTGGCGCATCGTTTAGCCTTTTCTCACAGCAGCTAAATTAATTAAATCTATCATTTTGATGGCAGAATGTAATCCAGAAAGAATTATGTGTTTATGAATCACGTGACTGAAATTAAATTATATTCCAGTTTCCAAATTCGAATGGCATGACAATTAGATTAGACTGTAGCCTACAGAAACTGAAATCTGCATGTTAATACACACTATACCCATAGTCACACAATGCTGATGTTGTTAACATTAATAATTTGAGAATAAAGCATAACAATAATAATAATTTGCATGGTTTGATGTGATATGAGCTAACCGATCGTTAGATTTAATCACCATTGGTAGTGGGGTTTATTGTAATGCTTTTTTCCTCAATTGGTAAGAACAAATGTGACAGACTTGTTACTTACTTGTTCAGATGGCAATATACGGTGAAAAGTCTTATTTGGGTCACACAGTATATTCCAAGATGTAGGCTAGAATCTGTGATTGCGAAGTACAGTAAATATCCACACCGGTGCGGTGACTAACTGCCACACATTCACCTCAAAACATTAGATTCATCCTCACTTGAGCCGTGCCGGAGCACAACCCCACGCAAGGAAGATAATTCCGCAAGTAACTGCAATTCCAGTTTTTCAAACAGATATGGCGACAAAGAGGAAAAATTCACAGACTGCAGCTTTAATGTATTTATTGGGTTATATTAAATTGTTGTAATTAAGCATGATAATACTAATTAGAAATGTTATTTTTCAAGAATTGTAACATTCTTAACTTCTTGGAATTTATGTTAAACACAACTTTAGTTTTGTTCAAGTATGTATATTGTGTTTTAAATAAATAATTGTGGCAAACTACTGCAAAAACTTTTCTTAATCATAATATCAGGACAGTTATACCACCCTTTTTGACTTTATGACCCCAAAATATAATAAAATGAATATTATGTAAATTCAAACCGCACTCCTCACAGAAGAGGTGTACTTCAAGTAATTGCATTTTTGATGTATTTTTAAATAAATCAATAGATGGGACAAAAATGACATCACCCAGCCCTACATAGCAATGATTTCCCCATGTGTAGCCATGAGGTTGCTGCTATCCATGTAAGCGCCTATTGCAAATGACACGTTTGCAGACGGTTGAGGGAATCAGGGACTCAAAACACATACACTTGAGACATGAGCTTGCTTAATGATGACACCCAGACCCAGGTTGCCCACCTGATGCCTAGCCCCTTCTGAACGTCCTGTCTCATGACTAATACATAACTTTCTGTGTAGTACATGGCGGTTCAGAGTTTTTGAGAAGTCAGCAACCTGCTAAGGGCAATTAAACGGAAAGGGAATAAAGCTCCCATGTGCTTGAGAGAGGTTACTGGTTCAACTAAAAAAAACACTTACACAGGACAATATCTGTACAAATGCACCACCCAAATAAGAAACAGAGGAGCTGAGGCCACGGTTTGAATTAATTCAAGGCCACGCAAGTGTGTGCTGTTTCCAAGAAGGTCAGCACTGCTGCGGTGCACGTGATGAAAGCGGGTGGCTACGAAAGCGTGCTGACTTTTTGAGTCATGATTCTCATTTTTGCCTGGACTTGGAGCCAATTTGCGAGAATTTCCTGAAACGACCCCAACGAATCTTTGCCCTCCTCCACTCTGATCATTTTCTTACTGGATTTTTCTGTTTTATAGACTATAAACCTCAACCTTTCGTTACGCATTCAGTGCACAATGGACTATATGACATAAATTATTCAGAATGGCCTGCTGTATGCTGTCAGCAAATCCCAAACTGAGGTGCCGTTAAGCAATTTCAGGCTGAGCTGGATCTATTTCTGGGTGTGCAATTCACCACAAAGTGAATAAATATCCTTCCCTCAAGATGAACGTAAACAAATGCATAAACGATTTTCAAGCGAACACAAAGAAAGACATCAGAGTAAAAGGAACAGCCATCATCTATTCACCGACATTTCACTCATAATCTGTGGTTTTGTGGGGCATGAAATGATATATTTAGTAGAAGGCCCAAATTGCTCTTTTGCATACAACCAAAAATGTCAAGCGAAAAATACTGTTTACATGAAAAACATTACATACATTGATTTGAATGCACCTCTTCTTTGATTAGCATGTTTTAATTTATGTTTTAAAATTAATTTAGATCTTTTTGGGACCTAAAGTCAAAAACGTTAGGATAACACAAGTGACCTGATATTATAATGAATAAACAAGTAATTTGGCATAATATTTGATTATTATTTATAAGAGGGGGGGGGGGGGGGGGGGGTGAATTCTCTGCTTTTTAATATTTGTCTGCCAAATCAAAGTCGTGTGATATGCCTAACATAAAACAGGAAATGATGTCATAGAGGACCCTGCAATCCCACATGACCGTGTGAAGTCAGTAAGTCTCTTAAAATATCAGAAAGTCCAATGGATTTATGAATTAACAATTCATGATATTTGCTAAAAAAAAAAAAAAAAACTTTTCCTTGAAAAATATATTTAAAAAACTGCTAGTAAATTTCACAAATTATTATAAAGACACATTGAAATAAGCACAAAATACACTGTAAAAATGATTAATTTTCAAATAAAGAAACCCAAAGATTACTGCAGTACATTTTGCAAGGAAATAAAATTTCTACTACTTTTTTTTTAATTCCCACTGTTTCCTTGTAATTATTTGTAAAAATCTACTAGCAATTGAAAAATATTATATTGTAAATCCTACACCAGTTTTTTTTCTTCCCTGTGTATAATGATTAACAATGATTAACATGTGCGCACACATATATTGAAGGTGCATGGAAAATATGTTATTATGTTTTAATTGATGGTTGCACCATATTACACCATACCTGAACCTTTTGTTGAAAATGGTATAAAGTTCCAAACTATTTGAAACAAACATAAGTACAAAGATTAAATTTATAAGAACTTGTTTTAAACTGTCATGGACACTTTGTCATTGACCCTCATTCCCTTTGTGAAATCTCATAACATTGGATATATAAGCATTATATAATATCGTTTATATGACAGGAATCTCAGATTACTCCTGAAAAACAAAGGCGAGTTCCAGCGCTCTGAGTAGCTTATGTAGAATCATGTCAAAGGTCAGTCTCATAGGAAGCTGCTCTTCTAAAGGGCAGAACAAACCCCCTCAGTGCAGCAATAGCACCTGCTCTGCCTGGCAATGACCTCTCTTTCAACCAGCTGCTACAGTCTTACCCTTTATAGACTACATAACCTCCAGCTATTCTAACTATCGGACACTGTGATGGATGACATCTTACATGCGAAACTAGAGCACCGACTTACACCTCCACAAGTCATGAAAAATGCAGTTATGACAAAGCAGGCAAATGAGAGACGATGCTCTTCCCCAGAGGATGCAAACAAATGAAAGTTTTTAACTATTTTGTAAGTCATTTAAACTTTGGGGGTTTTAACTCCTCCTGCACCTTTCATTTGTTAACTTAGACAACATTGTTATTCCATTCAGTATATGACTAGGAAGAAGTCCAGCAAACTTTGTGCTGTTCCTTGCTGTGTGATAGTAGCACCTGCGGCCCTGAAGCGTCCTAACTTTAGAGTGGATGAAGTTTTTTAATAAGGTCCTGGGTCATTTTAGTCTAACTTCAGATTGAACAGCAGATGCTACAATGTGATGCAGGCTTTGCAAACTGCTATTGAAAATAAACTAGATTAGACCCAACAGCAAAACTGTATTTTTCAAATTAATAGCAAATCTTTACATATAAAAAAGGTCAACCTATAATTACAGAGGTTGTACTCTCTTGAAGGTAAAGTTAAAAACATTCATGCATAATTCTATAAAACTATAAATGGTCAGAGAAAGAATTGATTATTATTTTATTACCTTATTAATATTTGTTATTTATATTTTATATAAAATAATGGTATTAAACAGCTGTTTTTTAAACAATACTAGTAAAGAAAAAATAATTAAATACGCTGTCATTCAGAAGTTTAGGGTCAGTAAGTTTATAGGGTCTGTTTTTTTTTTCTTTTATGACCAATGCTGAATTTATCCTATATATTTTTATATATATATATGAAAAGAACAACTCTTGTGAAATATTAATATTAAGAATTTCTTATGTGATATGTTTTAAAAATGTTGATAGCAAAGCTGATTTGCCAGCAGCCAGTCTTCAGTATTGATTCTTCAGCAATGATCTAATATAACATTTATATTATTTAATATAATCTAATATCACGGTTGATTAGTATGAAAACAGAAAGTGTGGAAAGTGCAGTTTTATTCATTTATTTAATTATTTTGTTATTATTATTATTATTATTATTATTATACCTTTTCAGGATTCTTTAATGAACAAATTCTGAGCATTTATATGAAACAGAAATCTTTTGTAACATTATGAAGGTCACTGTCATTTTGGATCAAATTTAGTCATCCTTGTTGAATAACGTGACCAATTTCAATTTCTTCTTAAAAAAAAAAAGAAAGTTCAATGCGTTCATGCACTTCCTTGCACATGCCCCAGTTTTATCCAAATACATAAATAAAGGTAACTTCGTCATGGCAACAGATCCACATCCAGATAATGGCTTCACTGACACATCCTAGCTGAAAAATATTCAGTGATAAAACATTTATTATAGGATCTCTTTAATGACTGCATGATGGCTATACAGGCCTCTTAAGTGTCTATAATACTGTCAAGCAAGTGTTTTCCCACATTTCGTTTCAATACAAAGTCAGACACACTTCAGAGCACAGCAACATACAGCTCTACAAAACCAGACTAATTATACCTTTCAAGTTGCTGGAAAAGTTTTAGCAGTGCTTGGTATTTTCATGTTTCAAAGCAGCTATTGTGACCTTCAGGCTACATCTTGTTTTTGAGTTTGACAGAATTCAAAAAGGGATTTGTCACACCACTTTCTAGTCGTCTTCTCTTGTTTTTGTTCTCACTGGTGCGCTTGTAGCGGCGTTCGGGTGCTGCACAGTCTGTACTACAAAACCTCAAGCCGTGTAGCCCGCTATCCTGCGGGCAGCCACGGCCCGTCGTGTATTCATTAGGCTCTGGACTGCATAGCAGATGACCTCCTATATCAGTGGGAGGTTCTGGATCATGAGCCTGTTCAATGCGGCACTGGACCCTTAAAGATAACCCAAGGGTCTGCTCTCAGCACATGTGCTGTACATTTCAATAGTCTGGAATTGGAAAACGCAGTAGGTGATTCTCAGAGAAAAATTTTGTGTTGAATACAAAATGTACAACAAATTGTAGAACACGGGAAGCCCATTTTTCTTTAGAAAGAGTTTAAAATCACACCAGCAATTACTGCTAATTTTCTAAAGCTGGACTGAGTTATTTTTGCCTAGTTTAAAAACTTAATGGATCCCACAGCATTCACTCTGTCTGACATCATGCTGCTTTCCTCTCAAAGACTTAAATTACACCCGCAAATCAGTGGTGATAAATGATTGTGGATTTAGATTGACTGACATATTTTACTCACACTTTGAGAGAAACTCACCATGTACAATGCAGAGTGGAATGTTTTTAATGTTTGACTTGAGTACTTGGAAAAATTGACAATGAGCTGTTGAATTCGTAAGGAATAATGCATGGCTAGCTGTGCATTAAATGGTTTTAATGCATGACGTGGAGGCCAAGAACCACCCCGACGTGAAGCAGAGAAGCAGGTTGCCTCCGCAAAGTGCATTAAAATCGCATACATTGTCCCACTTATATCACGCTCATTTGCCAGCATTTACAAGTTAAATATATACATTACTGCGGGAAGGAGGTGTGCTGAGGGTGCTGCAGCATTCCCTGGAGTGTTGCCCAAAAATGGGGGTGCGGTGCTAAAAATAAATCAATGAACAATATGCAATTAAAAAAATAAATAATATTAATTTTATTAATTTGTATATTCACTGAAATGAATTGAAAAAAGTAGCCTAAGCCTACAATGACAAGAAGCATCAGTTAAACATGAGTTAAGCTGAATCAAATTGACTGTGAAAGTTGTTTCAAATTATTTAACTGAAAAAAATTAATTGCCATGATTTTTGGATTATATTATAACCTGTAACATGTCTGTGCCATACCCAAATTAAGAATTAACAACAATTTCTACAGAGAGCGTCCACCTCAGCCGCAACAAATCTAGCATTCTCACATCTGCAGCGATTATTCTTATCTTTAACATTGGGTCTTTCCTATTCTTGAAACAAAATTAATGCTTTGTTGATTCAATATTACTCTTATTGAAACACACACACACACACACACACACACACACACACACACATCAGCAATGTTATATTGACAAAATCGCTTATATCAGACATAAAACTTTTATGAACCCCGCATTGTAACAGAAATAAATGTTTTTGGATTTTCCCCTTACTTTAAACAAATGCTTATGGCTCATTATTATTAATCAAATATAATATATAATATAATATATAATAGTGTGATTTCTTAAATACACTGTGTGGCAGAAATGTAAAGAAAATTAGTTATATTATTTATATAAAAAATATATATTGTCCCAGTCCAAAAGAATTAAACATCTATTTACTAATGAAATAGATGAATTCATGACAAAATTTCACAACTGTTGCATTATCTAAGCACAAATCCTTTAAAAAATCCTTTTAGCCTGCCCAGCTAAAAGTACCACAAATCCCTCTAAAGCAGGGGTGGGGAACGTTGATCCTGGAGGGTCACTCTCCTGCTGAGTTTCCAACCCTGGAAAATCCTGGAAAAATAATACCTAACTGCATCCTGAAGACCTTGATTAGCTGGTTCAGGTGTGTTTGGGTTAGGGTTGGGGCTAAATTCTACAGGGACACCAGCCCTCCAGGATCAACGTTCCCCACCCCTGCTCTAAGATCTAAACCCATAGAGACAGAGCACCCTGGCCATCTTGGCCTAGGTTAAGCCGTTTTATTTATCAGGGTGAGCTCTGTTTTATTTTTGTCCATAGAGTGAGTTTTGATCCCAGCATTTGATTCCCGCGTTGCAGGATGGGGTTGTGATCTTGTATATGGTCCGTGGTTGGGCAAGAGACAGGTAGGAATTGAACAGTGAATAATTGAAGTGCAAGGCTAATGCTTCTTGCAACTGCTAGGGTACTCAGAGGCAAGGGCTGCTGAGTAATTCTGGGCCTGAGATGAGATGTCAAGGGTGACACGATATCCATGAAAACAAATCTGTTGAGTCAGAAACAACAGCTCACTCCACAGCCAAAGCATGCTAATGAAAACAGAGAGCGTGACAGCATGGACTCGCTCTCTCCTGCATGCACAGCAAATGTAAAAGCCACACAATCAGAGTTGAATGTATCCAAGGCTTTACCTACAGCACGATGGAGCAAATATAATGAAGGACATTTCTTAGAATTGCTATAAGAGGATAGATATGAATACGAATGCTACCTGATATTTACGAAAAAGACTAATTTACACAAAAATTTAAATTCTGCATTTTTATAACCAGAATTTTGACTCAAAACACCTTGGCTGCTGCGATATATTCCTGTGAGACAACTAGCCCCTTGATTATATGCATTTATTAATATGAATCACTCCCCATTCTTGTGAATAATACAAGAAAGAAGACTTTCAAATGAATAAAAACCACAAATATATTATTTCACCTTTACTTCCTACAATTATTAGGTTAGATCTAGGGACATACACTCATAATCTCTGGAGAGAAACATGTCAATGCCCAAAGAAATTTGCTGTATAGGCAAAAGACAGAATAATAAGGTGGCAAATAGAGTTATGTGGCAGAATAAAAAAAATAATTATTATTTTACTGCTAATAAAACGGGGGTACAATTTTTTTAGTTGTCATACCTCACTTGAAATGATTCTGCTATTACAATTCCCCATTGTTCTATTGTTCAGAGTAGCTTGCGGCAGAAAGAATAGTTTGAATAAAAAAGAGGTAAAATGATTGTTGGTGCCATAGATACTTTAAATTACAAATGAATAAATGTGTGCATGCAATATAACAAACCACAGTCAGATTTTATTACTGGCTCCATCTCACACAAATTAATTGCCCATTTATTTATTTTATTTCCTTTTTTCCCCTATTTTTTTGGGCTCTAAAACAAAGAGATTTTCATCATTTACTCACCCTCGTTACAAAGATTTTTGACGTCCCTTTTTTCCCAGGAAATTCAGAAGGAGAACTTTAGCGGGATGTTCACGCTGCTTTTTCCATACACTGAAAGTGAACGGTGACTACCAAATAAATAAATAAGTAAATGAATGAATGTACAGTTTAGTTTACAATTTTAAGTGAACACAACTTGCAGTTTCTGAATTTATTCATTTGATTTGACATGTTAATTAGCAGATTTGGTGATTACATTTTTCAGCCTTTGTGCATAAGCTCACGAAGATGGCCGACAAACATCATCTGTCTGCATTTCTCTTAACAAGATATTGCAATAAATATTGAGAATGTCTTATTATTATTGAATTGACTAAACATATTTATAAGTTGAAATACTCAAATACTCTATTTAACTTAACCCTTTGGAGTCTGAGGGGTTTTTGGGGCCCTGGAGAAGTGGTATATAATTGATATGTTCTATAGAGTTGGAATGAAAACATTAATCATGAGTATAACCTTCTCTGCCATAGTTCTCAAATCTCATGCATGTTTGCTATATTCAAATGTGGAACATCGAGACATGTCATGCCAGGTTTGAGACCAACTATGCCAAACGATCTTAATGTAATAAATAAATAAATAACATGCGCATGATCAAACTTCACAACTGAAAAATTGAGAGTTACAGCACAGAATAAATTAATAAAATAATACAGGTTTGGAAGGACATAATGGAGAGGGTAAATATGAACTATTCCTTTAAGAAAGTAATAATGGGAGATGTATAATTATTGCTCCTTAAAATGGGAAATAAATCTTGCATAAAAAGCAACAGCAATTCACTTCAGGTTGATTTCTTGCACACTCTACTCTTATTTATTGTCAACACTCTTCAAGAGCAGTGAGCGTCTGTCACTTTAATTTTATGCCCTTAATAAAAAAAGCACATAATCTCAGTGGAGAAAGCCCAGCTCTTTTGTAACTCAGTTACTGGAGCAGAAACTAATTAATTGTATCATTAACATCTGCCTTGTAATTAAGAAGTGGTGCTGAATGTCTTGGTTGTTGGGTCTCCAGTGGTGCACAGCACGAGTTGATGAAGCTGCAATACTGAAAGCGGGGGGAGGCTCATAACAGACATCCCAGTTCCGTGAGGGCTGTTCTCTAAGCTCTCTATCCCATCAGCCTGTCATCATGACATGAGGTGTTGCATTAAGCTGTATTATTAGTTTCACGGTTAACAAGCTGGTCCACTAAAACAGAGATATGTTCCCTTGTGAGCTGTCCTTTTTGTACCAAATTATATCGGTGGCTTGCGGTACACTGGTGGGTCACATAGCCCAGGTCTTCAATGCGTTATTTGTTTGCTTATTCTGTTCTGGCACCTGAGGAATAGAATGAAACAACAACCTGACCCCACGACATCACTGTATGTTTCCTTGTCCAGGGAGTTAATTAGTTCCCCTATCTGGACCTGCCAGAAAGGTACTAGCAGGGTGTCCAGAGACAAGCTTGTCTGAAATGGCAGTATTGCACGCCGGGTCATTGATCAAAAAAGCCAGCATGGTAGCATACATAATTCACAGCTTTAGTGTCTGACTTCAGTTCTAATATTCATGTCCAGGATGCAAGCAAGAATCAAGTAAGTTTGGGACAAAATATTACAGTTGAAAAAAAAAGTACTCCCAGACAGTAATCCCAGAATGACGTTATAAAGGCATTAACTAATATTTAAGTATCTTTTAGGGAAGTGCATTTAGATTATCAATAGCAGATGTCCGAGTACAGAGCCCTAAGGGACTCCGTGAGTGAGGAGAGCTGTGGGGGGATTTGTAATTTTGAAGAGAAATATAGTTTTGCCAGTCAGTGAGCTACAAAGAGAGCTGCATCAACTGCACCAATATCTGAAAGTCATGAAAAGACTGTATTGTGACAAACAAAGTCAAAGACAGAAATGAGAACCAGTAAAATCAGGATCGGGAGACATCGACAGAGCATGATGTTATAAAGGCATGAACAAACATTTAAGTATCTTTTTAATCTAACAATTTGGCAAAATGACAGAGATGAAAACTGCAGGGAAGTATGTATAGATTATGAAGAGTACAGTTAAATGTCCGTTTACAGAGCCCTGAGGGATACTGTGAGTGAGGAGAGCTGTAGGGAATTTGGAAGACACTGACAAACCTAGAAAAGCAAGCTCAGTGAAAAGCACGGAAGCCAGACTGAAAAGGATCATACAGATTACTGGCAACTTGATTAGACTGTAACTGGGATTTAATAGCCTTTTTTCAGAAACTTTTGGAAGTTTGGAAAAAAATCATCTTATTCTTAGTTTTAGAAGCACAGATGCAAGTCAAAATCTTTAAAACAAACATGTGCATAACTTAAAATACCTCTTTTGCCATTCTAAAGAAGCAGCTCATGTCCTAACCTAAAGGAAAGACAAACTCAGAGAGAGAGAGGTGAATTGACAGGGAAAGCTACACACTGTAGAGAAGGCACTAGTTAACACTTGTTATACTTTGAGAAAGTACAGGATGTGGCTGAATGCGAGAAATTGCAGGTTTCTAATGCTTCATTCATACTGTATACAAAGCACCATTGATGAACACACACCAGGTGGCTTCCGTTTGGGAAATGTCCCAGGTGATAAAGTGGAATCTGGTGAGGCTAAAAATTGCATTGCATTATTTTAGTGCCTCCGTTACTCAAAGCTGACAGGCAAAAACTTCTAATCAACAGTCTGATTACTTTAACAATTAGAACAGTGACTGAAGAGTTTTCGTGAGTCATTTAATGCTCATTTCACACACTGAAAAGAACCTAAAGAAGGACACTAAAATCTGCAACCTCTGCAAATTTATGGTCAGAGAAAAGAACAGAATGGTGTGCTTTTTGCGACATCCAAAAGATACCTGAATATTAAGATTTTCACATACCTGCATTGAAAATCTAAATAAATATATATTTATGATAAATATTATAAATAAATAAATATTATGCAAGATGTTTTACTTTCTATTCATTTTCTATTAAGTTTGCATTTTCTTTCAACTCTAATAAATTAGAAATGTAAAAGTAGAATAAGATAAAACGAAAAATAAAGGATCCAAATGACACCATTGTATGGGTGTCACAACTTTAATGAATATTTTTCATAATAGAAAGTTAATTTAATAGAATCATCAGTATCTGTATTGATATGAGTGATACTGGCCTTCATTGAATGTACTTAGTAAATATTTTAAACATCAAATTACTCAAATAAAGTTTTTTTATGATGTTTCCACCTTAATTTAAAGAGTCAATGTAAAATTATATTTAATGTTAGCAATTAATCAGAATTATTTACAGAAACCATTATCATTTATTTATTTATTTTTTAAATCAGTTGACAGTCTTATTGCAGGCATTATTTTACTTGTTTGATTCGGTCAAGACTCAAGAGGTGTATTTATGTTAAATATATTATTATCCAATAAATCCAATTGCTCTTAGGAACAAGAAGGGATATGTGCCTCTAATGCTTTCAAGGAAAAAAGGTCACCAAAATGCACTGCATTCGTGAAAAGCACTACATGACTCCATAGTAACAGAACTCTGAAGAAAAAAAAAAAAAAAGAACTGCGGTAGAAAAGGAGGGAGTCTAACTTATCTGGTCACCTGAGATAGATCTCACTTTTCAGTCACTCTCTTCATCCTCAACCACAGCAACCAAGGTCTCTTTTTGCTCTGTGCAATCAATATTTGTGTCTAGCTAACACATATCTCACTGCCATCTACCCTTACAATGTGCCCCCAACTCTCCTTCCAAGCGGAACTTGGGAAGATAGACTGCTTTAAAGCCGGAGTATGCACTTACTAAACAAAATCATGTATTATGATTATGAAATAACGATTATTTTCAAGCTAGATTCTCAAACATTTCTGTCTTTTATGGGTTAGACAAGCAGATTTTTTATTTTTTTTTAAGCACACATGGTTTACGCTTTTCAGGGAAAACTAATTATCAATGGTTTTCTTACAGTCCTCTCAGCGTATTAAGCTACAAACAATGTGGAGAAAAATTATGCACTTCTCAATTTCACATTTTTTCATTTGTTTGGAAGATAAAATGGGAAAATAACATGGAATAACCCTACTGTGGGTGGCTATGGGACAATCAAGACGAATCAGTTACTTTAGCTTCAAATCATTTTGCTATTTCTGTCACAGTTAGAATCTCATACCTCCTGCAGTTCAATGAAAGATAGAAATATGAGGACTGAAATTAGCTCTCATAGGATGACTTGGAATATTATTTTCACATATTCATAAAGTCCAAAAGGTTATTTTTTTTCTTCTCTGAAAAAATAATTACAGATTAAATGTAACTTAATATTTTAAATGAAATATATTTCACGAAAAATATGAATTCCATATAGAATATACTTAGTTTTTCTAAACCTTTCTGGTGACAAGCTTTCCTTCATAACCCTATGAAGCCTACCACACACATTTATTTTAAATGCCAGACTGTGACATGTCTGTGTTTTCCCCTGTGACCTAGTTTTCCACATTCTGTTTAATTAGTCATTGTGTTCACCTGTCGAGCCCTCGTTATCTGCACTATATTAGTTCTTGTCCTTTGAG
This sequence comes from Barbus barbus, assembly GCF_936440315.1. Lineage (NCBI taxonomy): Eukaryota > Metazoa > Chordata > Actinopteri > Cypriniformes > Cyprinidae > Barbus > Barbus barbus. Next base: position 14,848,931 of record NC_136725.1, read on the forward strand.
TTTCAGTTTGTCGGTTATTGTTGCTGTCTACATGTTCGTGCAGCATGCTTCTATAAGATTTCCTTGGATTATTAATAAATGTTTGAATTTTGACATTTATTCTTCGTGGTGCGCCTTCCTTAGCACAACACGTAACAGGCTTTACAGGGTTAAAATTAAGAGGAGATTTTGCTGAAAAATGGGGGAAAAATAGTAAGTGGAAGTGAACATATAATGAATGAATTTAGATTTTTGGGTGAATTTTCACCATAAACTTGGAAGAACTGCCATTTGTGAAAAATTTAGTGGTTTTTCAGTAACCATGTAAGTTTAACAAGCTCTTAAAAGGATAGTTCACCAAAAAAATTCTGGCATTAATTACTCATCCTCATGTCGTTACAAACCCATTAAGACCTTTGTTCATCTTCAAAACACAAATGAAGATATTTTTTATTAAATGTGTCATGGTACTTTTGTGAATAAGTGACAAAGTCTGACATGAGAGAGAAACCATTGTTGAATAGTCGTTATTTTTGTTTTCTTTGCACACTAAAAAGTATTCTTGTAGCTTCATAAAATTACGGTTGAACCAGTGACGTCACATGGATTATTTTAACAATGTCCTTACTACTTTTCTGGGCCTTGAACGTGGTAGTTGCATTGCTGTCTGTGCAGGGTCTGAAAGCTCTTGGATTTCATCAACAATATCTTCATTTGTGTTCCGAAGATGAATGAAGGTCTTACGGGTTTGGAATGAGGTGAGGGAGAGTAATTAACGACAGAATCTTCATTTTTGGTGAATTATCCCTTAAACTCTATGAAGCCTACCGTATCATTTTTATTTCAAATTCCAGGCTTTACAGGGTTAAAATTAAGGGCAGATTTGGCTGAAAAATGTCTTATTCATTTATTACAGTGAATTTTAAAGTGAGTGGGAGTGAGTAAATAATGACTGAATTTTCACTTTATTGTGAACTATTTCAGCCTAAACTTGAGAGAACTGCAACTTGTGAAAAATGTAGTTGCTTTTCAGTAACCATATAAGTTTAACAAGCTCTTATCCTGAATAAACAAAGTACCAGCTGGACATCACATTCTGCATGAACAGATCTGATAATGAATGCCCCCTGTTGTAGGTTTTCTCTGTGTGTGAACATCTGACAGCAGCATGACTTCAGTATGGAGATGATGTGATAAAAGAGATACATGTGATTAATATGAAAGCACCCAACTGTCCAAATGTGCTATTAGATAACTCGTCGTCAACGCCAAGTGACACATGAGAAAAATGTCAAATAAAATAGTAATCGCCAACAATGTCAGCGATACAAGAATTAGATAAGACTAATCGCATTTTAATCCCCAGCGGAAAAGACCAGTATAGGACCAGTATAGTGTTAAACTGCTGTCAATATCTGAACCTTTGTACAAGTATGTGTGCACTCTTTTTAAATACTATTTTAACAAGTAGAGACAACTATAGGATAGATGCAAGTCTGGCTGATAAAACTTGTTTCAGTAGATTAATAATCTTCATGATCTGGCTTTCTTTTTTTGGTCTGGCAAAAGATAAAACAGACAAACAAACCAAAAAACCCAAACAATGAGATGTTTTATGCAGAGGCAATTTCCATGCCAACACTACAGAATATCCTGATCTAGCTGATATACTGACCTAGCAACCACATAGAAACATAGCAACGTCTTTGCAACCACTCACAATGTCTTTCAATTCAGTCTGCTGCAGAAATTATACACTTCACCTGTAACTCAAATGTGTGATGTTAAAAGCCTGTCATCCAGCACAGTTGAGCAATTTGATATACAAAAAAAAAATCATAGAGAATATCAAAGCGTGTCTGCTATTCTACTGCTAATACACAGATGCCATGAAAGGAATGGAGAAAGAGATTAAGGGACCACCGTTATCGGTGTCCTTCTTCCCCAGACAGGTTAATGAGGTTGAGAGGGTAACTTTGATGTCAGGAACCCTCATTAGAGACTGAGTGAGACTGATTTATTGCAACAAGGAGTCAGTTTGAAGAAGCAGGAAGCTTTGAACAAGGATTCATTACTAGGTGAGTGTTCAGACCAAGGGTAAGCCACAGCCTAGAATAATAGTTGTCTATATGTACGATTACAATATGATACTAATTACTAATATGATTTGCTGCTCAAGAAACATTTCTTATTATTATAAGTGTTGAAAACAGTTGCTGATTAATATTACTGTTATAAAACTAAATATTTAATTTGAGCAATAGAGTTCAAAAGAAATGCATTGATTTGAAATTTTGCAACTTTATGGTCACAATGCATCCTTGCTAAAAAAAAAAAAAAAAGATAATAAAAAAGTACAGTATAAATAAACATTATATTCAAAACTTGGTAGTGTATATATCAAAATTTTGAAAGTTATTTGAACGATATATTTTTTTCCCCACAGTAGAAAGAAAACTATGGATGGTTGGAGCAATATGAGAATAAGTAAATTATGAGAAAATGTAAATTTTGGCCCAAACTATTTTTGAGTTGTATCACTGGGTGGTGGAGGTATAAAAAAATAAGTGCATCTCAACTTATAAATGCAATAAGGAAGTATATGGTGTGTTTGTGCGGGCCATCATGCGTGTCTGTGTTTCTGTCTATCTTTGACTGATACACCGAGTCCTCTGAAATGAAACTCATCACGCTCGGCCCAGATCAATAATAAAGCTGCGACTTCAACCTTGAGTATGATTGCTGTGGAAAATGACAAGATTGCTCCTGCTGAAGGGGAGCCTCATCCAGGCCTCATAGAGCAGATGAAAGTGGAGAGGGACAGGAGTACAAGATGATGCAGACCCAACCTACAGTCACCTTTGATCTGCCATGACAAATCAAGTGCTGCGGCAAACCGTCTGTGTTCTCCACTGCATTAATCCATTCACATCTACTTGTGGTGGTCACATAATGCCAGCCTGTAAGGAAATTATGACACTTGATTGTCTCTATTTGAAATGAGATGGAATGTGAATGGGAAAATGTTATTAACATGATGTATGCCAATGGAAGGTAATTTTTGCTCAATTATGTTATAGAGAAATAGAAATACATTGAAGCTACTCTTTGGGAAGGGTAGTTACATAGACATGCATACATAACTCATGTGAATTTGAATTAGGGTGACAATAGCAAAAACAATAGTATACACCCAATACAACTATAATACAACTTAAATTATACATCAAGCATATCAGAACAGCAGAATGTAACTACATATTTAGCTTTTAAATGATAAAAGTAAGTACTTTAAATTCTTCAAAAGAAGCATTTACTCAGAAAGTATGTAATTTCAGATGCAACCAAAGAATGCCTCATGTTTCATGTAGTGGTCTGCACAGAATTTTTCATTTCTGTTCCCACCAAATATAAGCTTTAGGGTACATTAGTGCCCACACACATTTTCAGCCAATTTTTTTTTTTTTTTTTTTTTCATAAATGTTTCTCAGAGGGATTTTTAAAAAGTCTTTAATAAAGCACCGGTTGAACCACTGATGTCACATGGATTATTTTAACTATGCCCTTACTACCTTTCTGGGCCTTGAATGTGTCAGCTGCGTTGCCGTCTATGGAGGGTTTCATGGATTTCATCAAAAATCTTAATTTGTGTTCTGAAGATGAAAAAAGAAACAACATGAGGGTGAGTATGACAGAATTTTCATTTTTGGGTGAACTAACACTTTAATTTGTGTGTGCTTTTATTGAAGCCTGTTGCATTGATCTGTATGCATTAATTCAACTTGTTTTTAAAGTAATTGTGTTTAATAGTGGAATTTTTGGTGAAAAACTACATTACCCATGATGCTATACAGAGCATCATGTTTAACTCCGCCCACTCCCATGAAGCACCGCAAACTATATATTTATATATAGTAATGAACTTACAATATATTGTTTCTATAGTTACTTTAAAATATTATATTTCTCAATTTTTACTTCAGTTAATGCCATTCTCAATGCTTCATTAGATTGTATCTTTGGCTTTTTGTCTGATTTACATTTACTTTTCTACTTCAAATAAAAGTTTGTAATGTTGTGATTCACCTTGTAGCTAGTTGGCTAGCTACGAGAATACTTTTTCGTTCAACTTCTCTTCTGTGTCAGTCTTCGATGCGAGTCGATGTCACGTGGATTTTAGCGATTTCCTTACTTCTGGGCCTTGAACGTGTCAGTTGTGTTTCTGTCTATGCAGGGTTAGAAAGCTTTCATTTTCTCATGAGAGCAGGTTGTTGACATTCTAAAAAATGGTATAGTGAGGAGTCAAACTCCAACCATATCTCAGTGTGCAGAAGCACGTATGCTAACTGCTAGGTCATGGCCAAATTTTTGCTCATTACAAATTTACGCTTTTGAAATGCAGAAGAAAAAAGCTATTCCCCTTTTTATCCTGTTGTTCTCTCCAACTCTCACAATCACAATACAGAAGTATTCATGCACAACTCTATAAAATATTAACAATGCAATTTACCTTCCATCTGCGCTTCAGTCTGCATCTTTGATTTGTTGCAAATTCACTTTGTTCCTTTTTTTGTCTACCTATCAAAGACATACAGAGGAAGTTCTAAGAACAGTGCACTGTCCTGTTTCATTAGGATCTTATAACCATTTTCACAGGCCTTTTTTATAGAATTGCAGTCCCATCTTTTCCCAATCGTTATAATGTGTGTGCATCACCAGTGTTTAAGAATACAAATTAGAAATTCCTTTAAGTGCATAACCTACCAACATTTTTCAGCAAAATGTACCAAGCTACCAAGCTACTTTTTCCTAAGTGTAGCGCAGCGAATGCCATCACATTTTATTGCACCATAACCACCGTATTTTTTAATTTCTCTCCATTCACACCTCAAAAAACTGGCATGAGTTTTACTATTAGCTGAACTAATTGAAGCTACACGGCATTTAGACCAAGAATCGTAACAGCTATTCCAACCATCTCATTAAGTTTGTCAGCAAAGTTGTGAGGACAAGTATTACACTCAACATTAATCTACAGGATAATAAAGACTGGGAAGATCATTAAAGCGCTGAAGAGCAGTCAAAATTCTGCTGAAATCATTTAAGGATTGAAAAAAGAAGTGCATGCCTTCCAGGTTAATTCTTTGAAAGGGATACCCTGTCCCTAAGGAAAAGCCCTTTTGAACAGAATATGTCTTTGAAAAATGGGTTAGAAACCTACTTCTGTCTTTTCAGATGTGTTTCCTCAAAGGGTTTGCAATAAAGCACTTTGGAGCAAAAAAAACAAACAAACACGGGGATAAGAAATTCCTTCTTTCATTATTTCCAAACCAACATTTTCAAATGCTCGAGCTTCCATTATTGAGTTGAACTGAAGTATCAGATCATGGTTACATTCAGTAGGCCCATAGCAAATGTAATGGGTTGAGAAAATGCCATTTGTGAGTTTACTGAAAACAGTGACCCCCCTCTCTTTTTTAAACAAAATGAGAATTTTTCTAATTACGGTAAAACAGTATATCTCTCTGGCATTACACCGCCACGCCAATAGATGGTGCAAAAAAAAAGACAACAGACGCGAGTCTTGCTGGTTGGCGGGCTCAGTGACTGCCGTTGTGGAAAGATGTAACTTATGTTTTTCACAGGTATGAACATATTTCATTAAAATGTTCATTTCATTGTATTTGTAAATCGAAATGTGTAATACAAAGAGTTTGAGTGAGTTTTGAAGTGTACTGATGATTATAAATACAGCCGAAGAGTGAGTTTAATCGCGCTTCATGCCTGACTTATGTTGATTGAGATTAGAAAAAAATGTTTTATCAGGCTAAAATATTGAGTCTATGCCATATGTTATAGCTATTGTTTAAGAGTGTTTTATGCGTTTCTCTGGGTATGTTGTATTCTCAGTTCAGTCGCCATTTTGAGTGTTTAACACGTGCGTTGTTTCAGTGTGTGCGTGAGCATGAGTTAAGTGGAATACCAGAAAATAATTATATCAAATTAATATTTCAAGTGAAATATTAGAGAAAGGAATCTAAAGTAATTTTCTTGTGAAATCTAGTCTTTAAGACTTTCTGGTATTTTGATAACTGGTGTTTGCATTTTTGAAACTCTTTGCACTCTTTGCATCTTTATCATTGTAAACTATGATTATTATTAGAAATATATGTCTCTATCTTATATACTTTATACAAGTATACACTATATTATGATCAAAGGTATATTTTGCATACTCTTATCAAGTGTACTTATGGATTTGTTGTTTAAATTATATTTCACAAAATGCACTTTGAGAGTGTTGAGTTTTGAATCCTGTTTTTTATATGCAGAATTTAAAGCGAAGTTATTGCAGTAATAAACTGACTGCCACTGTGGAAAGATGAAACTTCTGTCTTTTCGTGTTTTTCACAGTTTGTTTATCGATCCACAGTGCATAACGCCTGTGAATCATTTACTGCTGGCCCAGATATCCCCTAGGTCTGAGGCCGGTAACACGAACATTCCTCCATTTTAGCTCAAAACTATCAGATTTTGGTGCCGCTTTCCAGTATTTCAAGGGTTGCAACTTTTCTTCAATCATCTTGGCAGCAAAGCCTGTCATAATTAATGATCAGCATCATGCATTCTGCTGGTTTTAGACTCTGACAGGGAGGTGCTGCAGACTTTTGTCGCTTAAACAACCTCTTTCTTTTCCCTGAAATAGGTGTCAATCACTGACAGGACACTTCCGTGTCAACCTGTCATCTGCTCTTAGTTTGAGAGAGAAATTATGTGGCAGACATACATTTTGCATAATCAAGAAGTAATCAAATTTGTATTAGTCTACAAATTTACATACAGTATAAGTCAAAATGCAAAAATGTCTGTAATGATTGCCGTTATCGCGCTAATGAAGCCATGGAGAGAAGAGAATTAGCATTGAAAATAGCTTAATTTCAATATAGTAGTGTTATCGTTGACTAAAACTATTATAAATAATTCATTAACTATAAAATAAAATAAAAATATATATAAAAAAAAAAAAGTGAAGAATATTGGGGGAAAAAAGCTATAAAACATTAAAACATTTAAAGCATGATAAATAGTAAAAAAGCAAATATCAAAATGACTAAAACTCAAGCTGAAATTAAAACAAAGTATAAAAATAAAAGCTAAATAAGTAAATAAACATCATACAATTATATAATTAATTCTAAAATTAAATTGTTCAGCACTAAATTCTGTGAACTGCAAATACTTTAACATCTTCCACTTTTAGTTGCAGCTTTATTTAAATATTAAAACATTTTATTGTTATCTTGTGATGGAAATTAAATGTTGAAAATTCTTAGAATCTATTGTTTTGTCTTGCTAAGGCTAACTTACCTAACAAATGTATGTATCTTAATTGTATACAATTACATAATATTCAAATTTTTTGCTTCATTTGACACAATGACTTGATAAGAAATGACACAAAAATCATATGAAACCTCCATGGCAATCAAGTATTAAGGGAAAAAAAATCTAAATATTTTTTAGACAATAGACATTATTTATTTTACTTTTAGTTCAGATTCAAATGTGATTATTTATATTTGTATAATGGATTTTCATGATTTAAGGCTATATGACATCTTTGTGTGATGAACAGACTGAACATTTGTTATCTATTGCTGTTTTTATATACATTAATGAAAGCTAAAGCAGGTGGATTGACTTACCTAATCACACAGACAGTATTCAGTTCACTCTCAAATACTGTGTGGCCCTGCTTGCCATTCCAAGGGCTCGTTCATTAGTGATTTTAATTATGCTAAACCTCCAGGTGGATTAAATCTACTCTCTAAAAGCATTACAAGCTTGCTCATTTAGTTTTTGATCATTAAAATGGTGCTTTGCACTCTCTCCCAAGGCAGCTGCTCCTTTCCAGCTTCTCAGCCAAGTAGCATCTCATTTTCTCAATGTTTAAAATTGTTCTCCAACTAATCAGATATCGTACAAGTTGTTCTCGATCTAATCATGTAGCCATAAATGAGAATATGCGGGTGTAGATGCGTGTGGTAATGAAACACTGCATGTCATTGAAAGGCGATATATGCTAATCTAATTATGAGAGATTTTTTTTTCATTTTGGGAGCTTCTTTTGTTAACTTCTCAGTAAGCATATCTCTAGAGACCCAGTTAGAAACATGAAAAAAGGAGTACCTGACAGCTGTATTGTGTCTTTTACAGGCTAAACAATTTATTGAACCTGAATGGGCAGGCAGTGCATCATTCTCTGATTGGTGGAGCTAAAATTCTTGCCTTAAAAGAACAGAAGTCTTTGTTGCCTGCATTCTCAAGAGCCTTTCAATTGAAAAGACATCTTGCATGCAGCATTATTAGCATTGTCTGACGAGGCCAGCAGGGTTTCTAAAAGTAATTTGTGTTGGTATTACAGCCAGTCAACATATATTTGATGTTTAGAAAAGTTAATAGGAGCGAGACATTTGACCAATCAGATTTCACAGTGGGTGGATTTCACAGTAAGATAATATATAATTTGCATCATTTCATATTAAAGTGAATGAAACTATGCGAGCATGCATGTCAGATCCACATTACATTAAGCAGCGGCAGCTCTTAAAGGGGACCTATTACGCAAAAATCACTTTTATAATGTGTTTAAACACGGTTGTGTGGCCGCAGTGTGTGAAAATAACCAGCCTATAATGGTAAAAATCCACCCACTCGTTTTTTTATATAATCTCAATAAATCATAAACAGTCTCTCTGAACAAGCGATTTCAGATTACTCCCAACGTACAAGTCATCGTAGGGAAAAAGTCCCACCCATTTGTGACAATCTCTGCCTTATTAGCAAAAACATAACCCTGAGTGAGAAGCAGCAGTCCGCTATTACTGTTTTCTTGCTTTCTGGCTGGAGATATAGAGTACAATGTTGTGTTTTGGGGTGCAGGAGTCACATATTGTTTTCCAAATTGCCTTTCTGAAAGAGCTTCTTGGAAATCTGTAAGGCTAATGTTGCTAAATTTACCGTCGTCTCTGCCTGTTTTCACTGATGCTGTCTTCACATGCTACCAGAGCGATTGTAAATGGGACTGTGGTAGTTAAAAAAACTAAAACTAAATTCACATACACACTCTGGGGACATCAGAGTCCCCTTTAAAATAATAGCAGACAAATAACCTATTAACCCAACTGCTGTGATGTCTGTTAATTAAAGAACAAAAGAAAAAATAAAATAAAATCAATAACTTATGTAGCTTTAAGGATTCATCTATATTTAGAATCTATTATATCTAATTTAGTGTTTGATAACTTAATTTTCTATATATTTCCTACTTGCTGAAGGGTACAGGTAAATGACATTATAATGGGTTTATGTGAAGATTGTTTTAAGTTCACTTAAATTAGATGTTATTTTTGAAGTCTAATAAATGTTAAATTTGATAGCTCTCAATTATACTGTAATGTTGAATGGCTTTGCTTTAATGTTAGGCAGGATTAATCATGAGTAATTTCAGGAACAAAATGTGCAATTATTTTTTTTTTTTTTTTTTATGAATTGACAGGACTAGTTAATTTATCTAACAGCATTTTGAGGTCCTGAAAAAAAATAGTTTTGTGTTTTGCAACTGGAGGTCAAGCAGTCTATATTAAACTGGCCTGATGAATGTTTGTTGTGTCAACACTTGAAACTGTTTAATGATTACACCTCACCTTAATTTAGCACATTGACTTTGCAGAGTCTCTTCGCTGCATCTGAGATGACCAATGCGTGACTCACTGTTAGAATGGGGTCAGAACAATGCAATAACAAATGCCTGGCGAACAGTAAAGATTCCCACTGTTTCTAAAAACCGCAGGTGTGCTTGCACCATCAGTAATGGCGGACATTTCCAAAACAAACCCTCTCTCACTGAAGCAGCTGACCTGCTGTGTCCACACAGAAACAAAGACAGCTTCATCACTTAACTTAAAACTAACCAATGATAAATGAACGGAGAGATGCTTCCAAATCACGTACAGAGTGGACAGTTTAGCCAATTACTCAATTAGCTGATGTGACAGTGCAGTGTCTCTATAACATGGTGTTGTCTGGCCTTGGTGTAGTGCTTCTTTATTTGTTGCACCTTTAAATTGAATCACACATTAGCTCTTTACGTGTTGTCTGTGATGTCAGCTCAACTTCACTGATCTGAACTGTCTTAAAACGATGTGTCTGCACTGAAGCATTCTTAAATGTACAGTATACATGAACAGAATAGCATAGCTCAAAACTGATTGAAAATGCATCACAAGTTTGATACACACAGACACACACACACACACACACACACACGCGCACACACACGCACGCACGCACGCATGCATGCATGCATACATACATATATATATATTAGTGCTGTCAAATGATTAATCATGATTAATCACATCAAAAATAAAAGTTTTTTTGCATAATATGTGTGTGTTCTGTGTATATTTATTATGTATATATAAATACACACACAAAGTATATATTTTGAAAATATTTACATGTATTTACATGTCTATATTTATTTTCATATAATTTATATTCTAAATATATTTAATATATTAACAACATTTTTTTCTGAAATATATACATGCATGTGTGTTTATTTATATATACATAATAAATATACACAGTACATATACATACATTATGTAAACAAAAACTTTTATTTTGGATGTTTGACAGCACTATAGATAGATAGATTTTACTCTCAAAAACTGATGAGACTGAATGGGGTGGAGAAAAGCAGAAAAACAAAACAAAACAACATTTAATAAGTTCTCCATTATGCCTCTGGTAAGGTTTGAAAAATAAAAATGTACTCTAGGTCTTCTTTTCTTTCTGACTGTTTTTAAAATGACACCATACAATGCAGTTGTTCCCCTAAACCAGTGATCTGGATCACGAGATGCACTTTCCTGCAGAGATTAGCTCCAACCCTTATCAAACACAACTACCTGTGATTTTTTTTAATGATCCTGAAGACAATGATTAGCATGCTCAGGTGTGTTTGATATGGGTTAGAGCTAAACTCTGCAGGAAAGTGCATCTCGTGAGCCAGATTTGAGGATCACTGCCCTAAACACTGACTGAATGGAGTAAATAAAAATTGGTTAATACTAGAGTTGGAGTACTTGGACTCAGACTGCAATAATGAGTGAGCTTGGACTCGGACAGGCTCAGGTGGACTTGAACTTTTTGGACTCAGATATTTTTACAGATGGATCCATGTTGTGAAACATGAAAGATTAAAAAAAAAAAAGTAGTATCATAAAACTTTAAGATAAAATGAGATTAATAAATGTCTCCCACTCAATTGGTTATGGACTAGGACTCTCGACAAAGTTGACTCAACCCCAACACTAGTTACTATTTATCCAAAACATAACTGGGAACTCTATTATACCTCATGTCAAATCTGAGAAATAAAGATGTTCTTATGTGTCTTCTTTTCTTTTTGCCAGTCTATACAATGAAGCAGGGAATATTTGTTGACAAATCGATGTCCACTTGTGGAAAATCGAATCAAATCAAATCAAAGCGACTCTCAAAGCCAAACTTCACTTTAATTTTACTTCAAGCTTTTGGACAAAAACAACCAGTCAAATAACACAACGCCGGGCATTTAAATCAGGGAACATCAAGAGCTGTTTCCATGGAGACGCTAAGCTTGTTTTTAGATCAGAACGTGTGGAGGGGACAGAAGGTGAGGGTCCTACGAGTGCTGTTGAGTCTTCACACAGAGTGAGCAATAATTAAACTCCCTCATTACAAAGCACTAGAGAGTCAGGTCGCCCGAGCCGCTGAGACCCTCCAGGTAATGCAGACAAATAGCGTGCAGTCAAGCGCATATTCCTGTCATTATGACTGCATTTCCTGAAAAATACATACTCGGAAATCTAATCTACCAAGTAGATTCATTTTAGTTGCATGGGAAAAGCAATTTGTTACTTAACTTTCAAAGCCATTAAATGGCAACTGCATTTATTTTTAGCATGCTGTCAAATTTGAGTGGCAAAAGCATTCGTTTATGAAGACTGACTCATCTGACAAAAAAGATAAACCTGAAAATGTCATCAGTTGTAAAATGTAGTTCAAAGATGGTCAACCATCAAGTTGCGTAAGCTAATTAAAACATCTGGTGGGCAGATGAGCATATTTATTTAGTCTCCAAAGTAACTTACAAAAGAGCGTTTAATACACTTTTCGATGAGTAGCCTACCAGACTAGCACTAACATTACAGGAGAAGTGCAAGGCTGCATTTGAAATCACATCACACACAAGTAGGTACTTATTTTGAATAAATTATTACTTTGTGGCTGTTAAAACTATGTTCTGTACAATGTAAATGTGTGTAGTATGATTGAAATTTGAATGTACTACATTTGTCTTGTTGTCATTATCATGTGACCTACCAGCATAAGTTGCGTCGCTTTACTGCCATTCACAAATCCTCTCCCAGGGCCTCATGGGATAGTACAGTGTTCAGTGGATGTGCACTTCAGAATCTCGTCAGAAATAGATCATCCAGGTACTAGGGCTGGGCGATACATCGCATGTGATTGTTATGCGCTTCTCGTCAGTAAAGCCGGTTCCGTGATTAGCGGTAAATCCCCATAATCTGCTTTCAAATGGAGCGGCATTAACTACACAGAGCCGTAGTTCACTGACAAGCTACACAATATCGCATTCATTATCGAAGGCAATTCATCTGCGATAATGAACGCAATATTGCGTAGCTTGTTAGTGATCTACGGCTCTGTGTATTATATACCGCTCCATTTGAAAGAAGGTGATGGAGATTTACCACTAATCATGGAACCGGCTTTACTGATGAGATGCGCATGAATATCGCGCAAAATTGTGACAATCTTCTTTATCTTTTTTGTTTTATAGTGACAAGATGCATTTCTGTCACCTGCTGGTCTGGAGGACATCTGGCTCTCACATACAAAAAGAAAAGAAAATTCAGATCAAGTTGAGCCACAGTGCATTGTGTTAAGTTCTCGCATCAAATTTAATATGTACACTGCCCTCCAAAAGTTTGGAAACGCCCTAGAAAAGGGGTTTTGGACAATATTGGCATGAATCCTTTTTAATTTGAGATAATTTTTCTTCGTCGCTCTTGATTTTTCTTATAGTGATTTTTTCTTTGTGATTCTTTATATAAGAATTATAAGCGAATTATAAGCAAAGCAAACCAAACCAACCAGCTATAAGGTGAATCACATTACAAAGTTTGATCTGAAGAAAAAGACAAAGGTGCATACTTACTGGCTTTAATAAGGAAAATAGCTACAAGCCCATGATGGATCGTAAGTACGTATTAAAATATGCATTTTAAAGAGATGTATTGTATATACAGAAGCAATATATTTTATAGTGCAAAATATGCATATTATGCATTGTACAGCCTAGAAACTACCTCACCATTTGCAGTGCTTCGTGGGAGTAGGTGGGCACTAAAATGTCCTTTTGGTGTCATTTACTAGTTGTGATTCTCTGATTGGTGGATTTCTTTGCAGAATAATAATTAATGTAGTTTTTACTAGACAATTTCGCTGTTAAACAATTATTTAAATACGTTTATACAATGTGGGCTGATGGTTTCAAAAAAGCATGTACCGTTTATCAACAACCTTGTAGCATACAGTAGGTCTGTCTTTAAAGGTTTATAAGCTATCATTAAAAATCAATTCCCCTATAGAGAAAATAAATAGGGTTTTTACTTCTGGAACCTGACTCTGTTGAAAATGTGCATACTGTGCACAGCGTACACACTATACTGAAGCACTAGTAAGAGTAGTAAGGGGTTAGTTAGTCAAATGCTCCCAGATGACATGTGTCTCCAGTCATCTGTGAAGATTTCAATGGATTCTGCTGTTCAGGTGAAGGTTAATAGTTTGTTCTGCCACTGAGGGAGTATGAAGGTTTTGAAAGTGACCTTGTATCACACTGTGATGGGAACATCATCATTCGTTGAGTGGGAGGAAATGGTAATCTGAGTGCATAGGCAAGAGGGTACAAACCCAGAGGTGGTCCTGTATGCCAGCATCAGAGCATTGTATCCTAGCGGCCTGTATGCAAAATCACATATGCTGTTGAGGCATAGTGTTCATGATTAAAATTCATAGTAAAGTGTTTTTTATATTATTCATATTCTGTATATCAAAATTATTGTTTTCATATTGTAGCAAACAACATCTTAAAATTACATCAATATTTAATCAAAATGTCTAATAGAAACATTTTTGCTTTACCTGTGACTTAAAAAAAATGAAATTCTGTGACAATTTACTCAAGTTACCTCAAATTGTTCTAAACATGTCTGAATCTGTCTTCTGTTGAACACAAAAGAAGATATTTGGAAGATTTGTTTTTTCCTCCATACTATGATACTTAATAGCACAATTCTTCAAAATATCATCTTTTGTGTTCAGCTGAGTTTTTTTCTTTTTTCTTTTTAAGATTCATGTATCTAAATGTGCTGATTTAATAGTTGTTTGACACTACATAACATCTCCAGAACAACAGAAGCATTTACATTTTATCACTGAGGGTATAAAATAATAGGTTAAGTACTGCATGTTGTTTATAATTAGCGAGGTTGCTAATCTATCTGTTTAGACACACTTTCTTTTTCAGAGACACTATTTCAAAGAAGGCAAGCTGAGATCATTAATCCAATTTTACTCTTGAATGGCACAATTGGAAGTTATTTCCTCTTCTTCTAGCTGCACACGCTTTAATGATGTAGGTTTTCTTAACAAGGCTGCAGTGCCGTTGGCTTTTGCGACATTTGGATAATGAAAAGGCCGAGCCACAGTATGTATGGCTTTATAGTGCTCTGAATAAATACAGATTTTGCAAATGGGAGCTGCAAAAAACTTGAAAATTACCCACTGGCAAACACAAAGGGGAAAAATGCCTCCAGCCACAAATCTGCGCTGCCGCTGGCAGCAGTTATTGTACCTGCACACAGACAACACGTGAGTGGACACAATGATACAGAAAAGCCCTGCTGAGTTTTACAAAACTGACAAGTCTTGTAGGAGCCGTGAGTGAAAGCTTGCTGAACACACATGTTAGATTTGCCTGAATTTCGAGCGTAGGCAAACCTGCTCTCTAATCCAACAGGAGCTCTTGGGACTTCATTCTGCAAGCGTTCCTGGTGCTGCATCTCCAACAGCTGCTACCTGGGAAAATAGGGCACCTGAACAAGAGGCGCTATGAATGTTTGTACTAGGATGATTTCTGACTCTCTACAACAGCATCATTAAAATTATACATATTTATGGGATTTAACCCATGCAACACAAGCACTTAATTGTAAAATGGATTACTTGGTTGATTGGCCAGATAGAGAGCTATTCCTTTCATTCTTGTAGAAAAATACAATAAATTATACATTTTGAGCTTATACATTTTGAGCTTAGATGTTACTAAAATTCCATCAAACAATGGGCCTCATTCATGAAACATTCACTTTTTCTCCACAAATTGAGTATAAAACACCCTATTCGGCAAGTAATTGTTTTACATTCTGAGTAATGCAGTAACCAGCAATATTAATGTCTCTGTTGTTCAGTTGTTGTACAATAGGATGATTGGTCGGTGTAGTATCCTCCATTGATTGGACGGCTGGGTAAAAAGTGACAGTGACAAGCGCTGCGTTTTACCAAAAGCTCTCAGCTACAAGACAAAAACAAAACAACAACAACATAAAACGAGCAAACAAACTTGTAAAATATTATGATGACAGTGCATCGAAATTCAGTGTTATTAAAACCCAGAATGTTTTACGCACCATTTACACATGGTAGGGAGCTAGTGTTTCTTTCATAGCAACTGACATTTTGAAAATACAAACACCTTCATGAATCCGAAAATTCACAGCTTTATAAATGATTTACACAAAAATTTGTTCTGCTCATGTTTCATGAATGAGGCCCAATGAGTGCAAATGATTTTACTTTTGTTAAACCAACTATCCAGTTTGATAAAGGTGTTAAAGAACACATTCAGCAAATCACATGTTAAAACTATTGTACTACACAAGTGCCATGTTAATCAATTGCATTTATTTACATGCTAAATAGACGGTTTTTTTTACAAGTAGGAAGTAGGGGAAACGAGGCAGTTTAAGTCCATACTGATTGCTTTAACTGCATCTATTTGGAAGTCTGGTGACTGATCATTAAATCTAAAGGAGATAAAGGCTGGTACACAGACTCAAACACAAAGGGCATTGCTTCCTTCATTATCTGACTCTCACGGTGTAACAACACAGTCGATTAATCACCAGCAAACTCAACAGCACTACTCCGCCATTCTCAGTAGGGATAGCAACTGAAGCGCCAGGCAACTCTTTTTGACCAACCGCCATAGTTAGCTTGTCTGCACAATGGGGTGGGGGGTACAAGGTCTCTATGTTAAATAATTACTTGCCGAATAGGGTGTTTTATACTCAATTTGTGGAGAAAAAGTGAAGCCACTTCTTCTACTGGTTCTTTGAAAAACTCTTCAGTCAGTTGAAACCAAATCATTCCTGCCACCTGACAGACAGACACAAACACCCCATATTCAAAGGTTATTTCTCTTGGTGTGATAAATAAAATAACACCTGGTCCAGAGAAAACTGGATGCTGGGTGCAAACATGAGCGCAGAAAAACATGCCTTTACCCCATTCAGAAAAAGTAAAAAAGCGAAGGTCGCTTCCTCAACTGACTCTGAAAATTGAAAGCTTAGAAGAACTCCCTTTTGATGAAAGGTTAAGCGTGAAATGAACGGGCCTCCATGAAAATGTTGTCTTGTTTTCTACCTTCTGGATTTTTTATAGACGCACATGAATATACCAGCACAAACAAATATAAATTATATATATATATATATATTGTAGCGCATGGCTCGGTTTCTAGCTCTTACAATTTCAGATTTTGGACCAGACTCAGAAGATTTTTGGAACGACTCACAGAAGCAATTATTAGCAAAGATGATAGTAAGAATTAATAAAATGAATGAACCACTCAAAGTATTGGTATGCAGCTAGTTTATGAAAAGGTAAGTGTATTTTTTTCTTTGTTTGATGTTTTGCATATGTTGTATTTTCTTTTCGAAATTGGCAGAAATGAAATAAAATAAAAACAAATGGATAACAGTAACACACAGTATTTGAAATGGATGATAAACACAGAAACAGTTCCCACACACAATTCCCAATGTCAGTTTCTGAAATTTGACCTCAGTGTCTGAATTTCAAGTTCTCAATCTCAAATGTCCCAAAAAAATATTAATGTTCATCAAAAATGAACTAATGAGCTCAGTCCATGAAGAAGGAAAAAACTTGAATTCTTGACTTCAGGAAAATCCAGGTAAATTGGAAAAAATATGCAATGTGTGTAGTTTTGTCCTACCCACTCAGAACTTTGTTTCTCACAACACTTTTTACAGGTTTCCAGGGACGAAATGATGGGATGGCTCGCCAGTCCAACCAGGGATAGGAAATCCACAGCAGGACAGAAATCTCGGAATCGGAATGGAACGGAACGGAATCTCAGCAGCAATCCAGGAACTCTCAACAGAGAATTAAATCAAAGGAAAGAAAAAATATACCAAAACAAAAAACCCGGCCTTGAAAAACAAAGCCAAACACAATTATTAGCATCTCATTCAAATAAACCTTTTTAAACAATCAATATGACTCTCTTCAATCATTTAAATACATATACATGCTAATCACCATGTGCTCGATTAACACATTAATCTATATACAGAGCTAGCAAGCTAGCACCGCATGGCACACACTTCCCAACAGAGAAAAAAAACACAATCTCAACAAATAATACATCTCTGCATTATTTAACGTAAGTACATACAATCACATAGTATATTATAAAACATTTTCACATTTTTTTCATATTATTACCCACTTTACCAATGCGTTGTTCACATTACTATTACAAAACAATATTCTCATTAGTCAAACACACTTCTCATAAAGAAAATAGTACTCACCAAGGAGAAATATGGATCAAGGAACAAAAGAAAAACTATTTTCCAAAGGAAAGATTTGAAAATTTCTCCTATCTGTTCAGTTCACAGCGCGCTCAGTTTTCACGAGGCACTTCTCACACGCGAGCTCTCTAAGAACTAATAACTCACAAATCTACTGTGCTTGTTAATAATTTATTGATAAATTATCACTGCTCATTCTTTACTCACTCAATTGATTTAATATCACTCGTGTCGTTCACAATCTCTCTCATCTAGTCTCAGCTTGATACCGATCTTTTTTTCTGGAAGCTTCTCAACTGAGGGCGGAGCTAACCTTTCACCTCACCAATCAAATTAATTCAGAAACGTTTTTATATTCTTTGAATTATTTATAATAAAATAAATACAATTTATGTCTTATTCTTCACTTACTATTAGTTTCATAACGATATGAATAAACTAATACTAATTAATTAATACTAGTGATCCAAACTAATGTACTGGGTTACACTCTCCCCTCCTGAATGTATGCAGGTCCCTCTGCATGCTCAAGGTTAAAGGGTTTCAATAGGGGAGTAATTTCTAAGGGCCTTCCAAATTGGTAGTAATCGCAGTACTCAGACTTGACAGCAGGGATTGGATAACTAAACTAAGGGGGTTACCCAGTTGCGGGTACTGAAGTCTTTTGGGGGGTTCACATTGTCTCCTTGAACGTCTAAGACCTCCACCAGTTTCAGTTAATTCACCCTGGTTATGTAGAGAGTCACAAGGAGTGGCACTTTCTGTTTGAGGGGAAAGGATACTTCCTTCTCGGTGTACATTTCCAGATGATTGTTCACCATCAGCATCCAATTTCTCACAATTCCTCATCGGTTCATTTTCATTTCCAGATCTATCAACCGAACTTTCATCAAGAATTTCAACTTCAGGCAGATCTGATGGGTTCCCTTCTACCAATTCCTCTGAAGTAGGATGATCAGCCTTCTGCACATTGGAGAATTCCATATCAGGTAAGTTTCCATTTTCAGCAGGTTCTTTCGGGCTAGGACATTCTTTATCCTTTTCCATCACAGGTTCAGCACCAGGTAAGTGGACGGTCCTTCTACTTCCAGTGGAAGAAACAGGTTTTGGGTTTGACAGAACTCGGGTTTCAATCTCGAAGGACCTTTCAGGAGCATAATGGTCAACTGGATCATAGTCTGACTCTGAACACTCGCTCACACTCTCAAACTCCTCAGGTTCCTCAGCACATCTGGCTCTGGTTCTGGGTTTACGAATCACTTTTCTTTCAACAGACTCATCAGATATCCACAGGAATCCACAGGGCAACAGCAGATCCCTGTGCAGAGTCCTCAGAGGTCCATTCTTTCTTTCTGGAGTCACCGTGTAAACAGGTAAATCTCCTGCCTTCTTGATTACAATGTAAACGTCAGGCTCCCACTTGTCTGCTAACTTGTGTTTTCCTCTCAGGCGTATGTTTTTCACCAATACACGATCACCAACTTCAAGGGTGGAGGCAACAACATGTTTGTCATACCTCTTCTTGTTTCGCTCCGCTACCTTTGAAGCATTTCCCGTTGCAACCTTGTAGCTTTCTTCAAGTCGCTTCTTGAGATCTTGTACATACTTGGAATGGGATCCAGACTTATTATTGACAGGTAACCCAAATGCCAGGTCGACCGGTAGTCGTGGTTGTCTCCCAAACATTAGTTCGTATGGAGAGAATCCAGTCACATCACTCTTAGTGCAATTGTATGCGTGCACAAGTGGTGTGACATAATCTTTCCATCTTGATTTTTCCTTGTTGTTCAGGGTTCCCAACATCTGCAGCAGCGTTCGATTGAAGCGTTCAACTGGATTGCCTCTCGGATGGTATGGAGTGGTTCTGGTCTTGGATATTCCAGCACATTTGCACAGTTCTTTAATGGTGCGAGACTCAAAGTCAGTACCTTGGTCACTATGGAGTTTTTCTGGGAATCCGTAGTGCACCAGAAAATTGTCCCATAGACATTTGGCTACTGTCTGAGCTTTCTGATTCCGTGTCGGTACAGCAACAGCGTACTTGGTGAAATGGTCTGTTATTACCAGTATATCCTTGGTGTTACTTTGGTCAGGCTCTAATGACAGGAAATCCATACAAACTAGCTCTAGCGGTCTGCCAGTTCTAATGTTCACCAATGGAGCGGCTTTCTCTGGTAGGGTCTTTCGTCGAACACAACGTTCGCAGGTTTTGACCTTCTTTTCCACTGCTGAGGCCATTTTAGGCCAGAAGAATCTTGATCGAACAAGGTCGAGAGTCCGTTCGATGCCCATGTGACCCATTTCATCATGGAGCTCCCTTAAGACTGCAGAACGAAGATAAACAGGTAATGCCAGCTGGTATGACGAGTTTCCTTCCTTTTGGCTTCTCCTGAATAGCACACCATTTTTCAGTTCCAGCCGATTCCATTCTTTGAACCATAGAATTAATTCAGGTGGAATGGTCTTGAAACAGGGCTTGTCATTTAACTCCAGCTGTCGGATAACTACTCCAATTTCTGGATCCATTCTCTGTCTTTCCCGCAGGTCCTCCTCAGACAACTGGGGAATCTCCGTGAAATTATAAGTATCCTCTTGTTGGAAGGCTTGTGGTAAAGCTTCCACATCAATAGCAAGGGATTCCACCAAGGTCACTGGAAGATGTGAAGAACCAGGGTTACCACACAACTGACCGAGATGGTGACGTTCACAGATAGCTTCAACGGCTTCTGCAGAAACAACCATTGAAGGGTCTTCTGTCAGATGATGGTGAGTGAACTGTTTAATTCTCTCCATCTCTTTTTGTGTCTCCAGGTCATCTAGAACTTCCTCTTGTGGCCTTCTAGATAGTCCATCCGCATCTTGATTTCTACTCCCAGCTCGGTATTGTATCTTGAAAGTGAATGTTGACAAACTTGACAGCCACCTATAGCTGGTGGCGTCTAGTTTTGCGGAGGACAGGATGTAGGTCAACGGATTACTGTCAGTTATCACAGTGAAATCAGTCCCGTACAAATAATCGTTGAATTTGGTGGTCACGGCCCATTTCAATGCCAGAAATTCTAACTTGTGGGCGGGGTAATTTGCTTCACTCCTGGTAAGTCCTCGGCTTGCAAAGGCGATGACTCTCATCTGTCCGTCTTGCTCTTGGTATAATGCTGCACCAAGCCCGGTGGTACTGGCATCTGTGTGCAACACATATGGGAGTTTGGGGTTAGCAAATCCTAATACTGGAGCAGAAGTGAGTTTCACAATGACAGTATCAAATGCCCTTTGACTTTCTGGCGTCCATCTTTCACCAAACTGTTCCTTCGAACTGAAATACTGTTTTGCTTCGTTTGTCTTTTTCTTGCGAACTTTCTGTAATGGAGGATACCCAGCAGTGAGATCATTAAGAGGCTTCACTATTTTCGAATAATCTTGCACAAACCTTCGGTAATAACCAGAGAATCCGAGAAAAGCTCTGAGCTCCTTAAGCGTTTTCGGCCTTGGCCAGGTTTTGAGGGCTTCCACTTTCGCTGGATCAGTTTCAACTCCACTCTGCGAAACTATATGGCCTAAGTACTTGACAGAGGTTTGGCAGAACTTGCACTTCTCAGGTGAAAGCTTTAGCTTGAACTCACGCAACCTTTTGAGCACTTCTTTCAGACGAGCTTCATGTTCTTCCAGAGTTCTTGAGAAGACTATCAGATCGTCAATGAACACAAGCACTTCCTTCCGATTGAGATCTCCCATACAACGTTCCATCAACCGTTGAAACGTGCTAGGTGCGTTCGTGATTCCTTGTGGCATCCTATTAAATTCCCAGAAACCTAATGGGCATACGAAAGCGGTCTTCTGCTTATCAGACTCTTCCATTTCAATTTGATAGTAGCCCGACTTTAGGTCGAGGACTGAAAACCATCTTGATCCGGTCAAGACTGAAAAGGCTTCTTCCAAGTTAGGAAGGGCGTATGCGTCTTTGATTGTCTGGGAGTTTAATTTCCTGAAATCAATGCACAATCGCACAGAATTGTTCTTCTTTCGCACCACAACTATAGGAGATGAGAATGGAGACTCTGACTCTCTGATAACTCCAGCTTCAAGAAGCTCTTGGAGATGCTGCCTGACTGCATCCACGTCTTGAGGGTGAATTGGTCTGGCTCTGTGCTTGAATGGTGTCTCATCACTAAGCTTTATCCGATGCTTCACTTGGTCAGTGTGTCCGTAGTCCAGATCGTGTAATGCAAAGACATCAGGCATCGAATTCAACAGTGATGTTATTCTCGCTTTCCACTCTGGCGTTAATGGAGACTCTCCAAATTCAATTGGAATCTTTGACAGAGGTGGCTCTGTCTTCTCACTTCCAGTATCCACTTTAGAAGAATCTTTTTCCATCACTCGCTGGACTGCATGGATTTCAGCTATCACAGCCTTTGATGGAATTACTAGATCAGTTTGGGTGTCATTCTTCACTACTACTGGCAACTGAGCAAAGCGATGCCTTGAAGGTAGGCTGTGCAGACAACTTGCCACCATAAGACCACCGGGTAAGGAAACTGTGGTGGGCGGCTCCACTACGACCCATTTTTCAAAAAGAGGACTTCTCACTTGGACTAGTCCATCCAGAACTACAGTGCACCCTGCCGGTACAACTTCTTGTTGATTCCCTTTCAACTTCACACATCCCACAGTTCCACTGGAAGCGTGCAATTCCCTCTTCTGCAGCACATTTATCACAGCTTGATAGCCATAATAAAGTGACTTGATAACACCCGTGCCCCTTTGAGTGCAATCGGCATACAACACATCAAGCGAGTTGGTACCAATTAGAATCTGTGGTATGTTTGCCAGGTCTGGGACTATCAGAGCTAGCGTCGGGACCTCGGCTTGCACCCCCAGGAAACTTTCGGGAAACTTTAAGTTGAGCTCGACATAACCCAAATAGGGTACGGCTTGTCCGTTGGCTCCTTCTACTTCAAGGAGATGCTCCAAGGATTTCATGGGGTGCTTGCACAGGTATTTATCATAGTAGGACTTGGGAATGGTTGTCACCTGCGATCCAGTGTCTAGAAGGCAGTTCACTTCTCTTTCTTCAATTTGGATTCTGGCGGTGCACCTGGTCCCTACTAATCCAGTAGGTAATTCACAATGTGGAGATTCATGAGCATGCTGGTGCAACAGATATTCATTCTTATTAGGGCATTGTTCTCTTCTTCCCGTCTCTGTCCGCCCCGCAACTGAGACGGATTTCAGTTTAAATGGTTAGTGTTGGAGACGTTCTGCAGATCCCATCTGGCCTGTCGCTCTCTTAACTCACGGCGCTTCTCTTCAACCTTGCGAGGGTTTGGTTCATTTTCACAGTTAACAGCAAGATGTCTATCCTCTCCACAATGGAAGCAATAGCCAGGACGGGGTCTGCTGTGCGATTGCCAGGTGGGTCTTGAATTTCTATCCATCTCAGGTCCCATCGGTGTGGGTCGGTACTTTTCAGGAAAAGTGCTCAAAACCGGAGACTCTTGATATTCCCTCTGCGCTCTTGGGACAAGATGAGCTTGAAGTTCAGCTATCTGCTGCCTCAATTCAGAGAATTCCTCAACAGTAGGACTGATCTTTCCTTTACGAACTGGCTCTGGTTTCATCGCGGAGATCTGGGCTTGGAGTTTTGCAACCTCCTTCTTCAGGGTTTCGACTTCAGACTTTTCAGCTTTACTTTTGGACTTGGTTGACTTCGGCTTTTCACTTGACTGGCCTGACACCTCGTAAGTGGAATCTTCAGATGCATCACTGTAGCACACAACCTGTTGATGGGTCGCTGTTCGTAATTTAATTGGAACAGTAGAATGTCTGGTTATTCCGAGATGCTTCCTCATCCTTTCTTCTTTTAAAGTCTGTTTGTCCTCTGCAGTACGAATGAGAACTACCAGCTCAGCGAATGAAGGGGATGTGACTCTCTTTCCTTCCAGCTGCAACTCAGTGATTAGGCTGTTGTCCCAGCAACCTCTGCAAAATTGCTTGAGAAGGCAACGGTTCCGTTCAGCTTCAGCAACACCACCTCGTCTAATTGCCACACTCAGCATTACATGAAGACGGTGAAGGTAGGTGGAGGATTTTTCCCCTTGATTTTGCAAGGTGCTAATGAACTTCGCAAACAATTCATCTCCATCTTCCACTGAGCCATATACTGACTCCAACAGTTCCAAACACTCTAGTGGCAGGGCATACGGACCGATGTGTTTGACAACATCCGAGGCTGGAGGCAGTAGGCTGTCGAGAATCTTCCCAGTCTTGTGTAGATCAGAGAGAGACTTGTCATTCAGTAGGAAATCCACACTCGCACGCCAGGTGTCGAAGTCTGGTTCATGGCTTGGGCGAGGGATTCTTCCTGAAAAGGATTTCAGTCGGAAAGTAGCATGCGAAGAGGACAAGGATTCACTGGTCTTTACTACATGCTCCATCACTACTCGTTGGATTCCTGGTGGACTCAAAGCACTAACAGGTAGGTTCAAGGAAATGGTCTCTGCAACACTGGCGTCAGAACTCTGTATGTTATGAGGGGACTGTGCCAGGGTGCTCCCCTTGGCTGGGTTTTCAGGTCCTTGGGTTGGAACACTCAATAATGGAAAGATCTCTGGTGAGGGCATTGCAGCTGTTTCTGCTTGTCCCTGTTGCGCATTAACAGATAGTCGACATTCCGGATTCAAATTTGTGGGGGTACTCACTCGCACACAACTGTCATCTGCAGGCTGTTCACTTTCTGGAAACATCAACGCAGATATCTTCTGCAGCTCGCACTGGAGCACTTCCTGCACAGTTCTTCCACTGCCTCTGGCGATGGCCTTCAATTCTTCCAGGTACTCTTCAGTGATGTTTCCACCCGTTTCAGAAGTGTATACACTACTCAGGCTGCGTACCTGGAACACAACATTAGCATCTAGTGTGCTTCTGATAGTCAAAGGCAGTGAGGCTTCTAAATTGTGCATGGCAGACTCGTGTGAGAATTCCACAATAGCACTGTGGTGATACTCTGACTTGGGATCGTCAATGATTACGTTGCGTTTGATGGACCCATATTTTAGCAAGCAGTCTTCTATTTCTAAATCTGGGTCAGAAAGTGTTAAGCCACTTACAATGACTGCTTTCTGGATGTTAATATTCTCACGTTTCACTATTTCCATATCTGCCTGTTTAACTGATTTCCTATAGAGCAAGGGAACGTATTTTTCTTACTTTTCACTTAAGCTCTTTGTCTATTTGTGATTATCAAGTTTTAACTTTTACACTTTGCTGCAATTTTGCTCCTGGCTGGCTCTCGCCAAGTTTTACATGTAGCGCATGGCTCGGTTTCTAGCTCTTACAATTTCAGATTTTGGACCAGACTCAGAAGATTTTTGGAACGACTCACAGAAGCAATTATTAGCAAAGATGATAGTAAGAATTAATAAAATGAATGAACCACTCAAAGTATTGGTATGCAGCTAGTTTATGAAAAGGTAAGTGTATTTTTTTCTTTGTTTGATGTTTTGCATATGTTGTATTTTCTTTTCGAAATTGGCAGAAATGAAATAAAATAAAAACAAATGGATAACAGTAACACACAGTATTTGAAATGGATGATAAACACAGAAACAGTTCCCACACACAATTCCCAATGTCAGTTTCTGAAATTTGACCTCAGTGTCTGAATTTCAAGTTCTCAATCTCAAATGTCCCAAAAAAATATTAATGTTCATCAAAAATGAACTAATGAGCTCAGTCCATGAAGAAGGAAAAAACTTGAATTCTTGACTTCAGGAAAATCCAGGTAAATTGGAAAAAATATGCAATGTGTGTAGTTTTGTCCTACCCACTCAGAACTTTGTTTCTCACAACACTTTTTACAGGTTTCCAGGGACGAAATGATGGGATGGCTCGCCAGTCCAACCAGGGATAGGAAATCCACAGCAGGACAGAAATCTCGGAATCGGAATGGAACGGAACGGAATCTCAGCAGCAATCCAGGAACTCTCAACAGAGAATTAAATCAAAGGAAAGAAAAAATATACCAAAACAAAAAACCCGGCCTTGAAAAACAAAGCCAAACACAATTATTAGCATCTCATTCAAATAAACCTTTTTAAACAATCAATATGACTCTCTTCAATCATTTAAATACATATACATGCTAATCACCATGTGCTCGATTAACACATTAATCTATATACAGAGCTAGCAAGCTAGCACCGCATGGCACACACTTCCCAACAGAGAAAAAAAACACAATCTCAACAAATAATACATCTCTGCATTATTTAACGTAAGTACATACAATCACATAGTATATTATAAAACATTTTCACATTTTTTTCATATTATTACCCACTTTACCAATGCGTTGTTCACATTACTATTACAAAACAATATTCTCATTAGTCAAACACACTTCTCATAAAGAAAATAGTACTCACCAAGGAGAAATATGGATCAAGGAACAAAAGAAAAACTATTTTCCAAAGGAAAGATTTGAAAATTTCTCCTATCTGTTCAGTTCACAGCGCGCTCAGTTTTCACGAGGCACTTCTCACACGCGAGCTCTCTAAGAACTAATAACTCACAAATCTACTGTGCTTGTTAATAATTTATTGATAAATTATCACTGCTCATTCTTTACTCACTCAATTGATTTAATATCACTCGTGTCGTTCACAATCTCTCTCATCTAGTCTCAGCTTGATACCGATCTTTTTTTCTGGAAGCTTCTCAACTGAGGGCGGAGCTAACCTTTCACCTCACCAATCAAATTAATTCAGAAACGTTTTTATATTCTTTGAATTATTTATAATAAAATAAATACAATTTATGTCTTATTCTTCACTTACTATTAGTTTCATAACGATATGAATAAACTAATACTAATTAATTAATACTAGTGATCCAAACTAATGTACTGGGTTACAATATATATATATATATACATATATATATATATATATATACATATATATATATATATATATATACATATATATATATATATATATATATATATATATATATATATATATACATATATATATATATATATATATATACATATATATATATATATATATATATATATATATATACATATACATACACATATATATATACATATATGTGTGTATGTGTATATATCTATATATATATATATATATATATATATATTTTTTTTTTTAAGCTGAATACGAAAAGACACATGCAACAAAAATACTATGAAACGAACAGTAAATTATGACACTACATTGTTAAATTTACTGGCAGTTTAACTGAAATATTTCATTCAGTCTTTGAAAGACATTGCTTTTGTTTTGACGCACTAAGCAGCAATTCAGTTAGACATTTATGAGCAGAATTATATTCTGACGTTTTATTTTGGTGAAATAATCAGTACGTATTAAGTTTTGACAGGTTGTGATCACAAATTTCCACACACATTATCTCTGTTGTCTGTATAATCATTTGTAGAGTCAACAGCAATAATTTAATGAGCTGTTTTCAATGCCATTTTTTTACTGTGGTATCAAATATTTCAGTTTACCATTTACCCACCTAAACAACATGTAAACCTTTAAAAATAAATTACCGTGGTTGGTCATTTTTAATTTAAACAGACTCTGTGTGAATTATGCGGAAATGTTCTGCAAATATGGCTCATGAATGCAGCAAAAAATCTCATGGATCAGGACGAAAACAGTACACTAAAAATGTAGTACCTTTGCATCATGTGATCATTGATGTATCTTACCGGCTGTGATAAGTGCACTACTTTTGTTAAAGACTCCACCCTTATTTGGACTCAAAGTGCTCAACTGCAAAAGAGCATTATTGAGAAAACAAGGCTGTGTTGGTCTTGAAGATGGAATGAGTGTCAGCTCGGTGCAGACAGGTCGTTTCCTACCCATGCGGGAGGCCCCCTGTGCACAGTAAGTCTTCTGTCCCCGGGCAGATATGGATGCTAACGCCAGTCTATGCTGCTGTTGCTCATCTGCTTCTCAGAGAGTTTGGCTGAGTCAGCATCACGCCCTCCATGTGGGGCCTTCCATTTGCATTTCCATTATTCATTTTGTATGTACTATTCCCGTCTGTGTTAGGGGACAGAGAGGGTAGCTTTCCTGACCAACTCATTTCTTGCATCAGTATTTGCTTCATTTTTACACTTCAAAATAAGCTTGCTAACAAAGTCCTTTTAAAAAACACTGACTTTTGACAGTTGCCATAGAGTCTGGTACAGTTTGCTGCTTTGTCTAGCCAAGAATCGCCCACTTAGAAAGGAGAGGTCTGTCTGACCAACATGGAAAGCGTCCTACCACAATTACACAGAAATGTCATTCTGGGACCGGCTGTACAGAAAGCACTGAAGAATATTCTAATGATTTCTCAGACGTACTTTAAAAAACAAAATTAATATACTGCTTTTTTTCCTGTTGAAATGCAGTATGCAACTAATCACATTAAACAAAACCTTTAAGTTGAGATGAAATGAGAGTAGTGACATGTACACGCAAATACAAATACAAAAAAGAAAAAGTGGCCACTGCAATCAAAAAAATAATGCAAGCTTGCAGTCAGTTGTGGATGAGTGAGGTTTATGTAGACAAAAAACTAACTTTTCATTACATTTAAAGATAACGTAGACGATTTCAGAGAGGCTAGCAATAGCACACTAGCTTTGAAAGCATAAGCTCCCACCCTCCCTGAAAATCACTCTCCAAAGCCTTGCCTCCTCCTCCAAAACACATGACCGCGCTCCAGCAGACCAGAGGTTAACCAGTGACATTACAGTACAAAGCGCATAATATTACAATAATAACGCCTTCTATTCTCGCTTTGTCTGCAATAGTGCAATAGACCATGCTGATGACATATCATGTCTGTGTGAACAGCTTGCGCAAATACATATGTTGTTAGGCCAACCTATCGTAGACCTCAGAACATTTTATGTTCCCATGCCTTCTACAGATTACATAAATGCATAGAAATACATTTAGACCACTTAAAGGGATAGTTCACCCAAAAATGAAAATTCTGTCATTAATTACTCACCCTCATCTTAGGAACACAAAAACAAAAATATTTACTTTATTCAACAAAATTCAATTTCTTCTCTTTCGTGCTAGTCTTTGATATGCATTCACGCGAATAGATGAAAAAAGCAATACAGGTTTGGAACAACATGGTGAGCAAATTACAGAATTGAGCAAATGACAAACGTTTCAATTTAGAGTGAGATTATCCCTTTAATTAAGGTTTACTGCATTAACTGTGAAATCTTGGATGAAAATGATAATTACAGTGAATTTTACATTGGAAAAAGTCTTGAGTAAGCAGTTACCTAAAATTCCCTCTCACGTTGTCATAAAAGGGTTTGAAGTGCTACTACCGATGCCTTTACGCGTTAGTGACAGGCTCACATGACGAAAGCCTCATGTCCTCTTGTCATCCCGGATGCAGACATTGGGCACAAATTTGGCTCAGAGCCAGGACCCAAAGCAAATCAGTTAAATAAAATATGCAACTTCTGACTATGCTCTTATTTGCTTAATTAAGTGTCATTTTTAATGATTCTGTTGAAAAGAATGATATTATGAGTTGCTCATAAAGCCAGTGACTTGTTTCATTCTTGACTTGTTTCATCCTTTTTTAATATTTTTTCTTTCTAAAATAGTAAATGCATAGCCCTGTCTCATGAAAATGTGTATAAATAGTATGGCAAATAAAAACAAAAACTTGCGGTACTGATATGCAAAAATATACTTTGGCATGCATATGATGCGCATGTGTTTGACTTGCATATAATACGCAGTTTTCACGTGCATATGATATGAATTTTGTTGGCATGCATATAATAGGCAGTTTTCGTACACATATGATACGCATGTACATCACAAACCTAATCCTACCCATTGCGTAGCATATACACACCAAAGTAAATTTTTGCGTATCAATACCACGAGTTTTAGAATTTATTTGGCATACTATTTATAAGCACTTTCATGAGATCAGGTTGTAAATGCGATACTGTGAACCATAGCCTATGCTTCAGGGTAAGATGTGCCAGTGGCTTTGCATTTCAATGTGTGACTGTGCTAGATCATATCTGAGAGGACATATTTCTATGGTCCTGAGCTGTAAACACTTTCTTTTAATTACAGTTATTAGCAGATATCTTAAACAGACATGATATTTTTACATCTAATGCCTCTTTATCTCATTAATCCTACTTAAAAAGTGGCACAAGTCCCCTGTTATTTAGCATTTTGCCAATCACAACACATTTCAATTGAATTTCAACAAGAAGACCATCCTAGAATCCATGTTGATGTTTGACAAGAACATCGCTCAGAGTGTTTACCGTCTGTTTACACTTTTGGGAAATCACAGTCTTCATATCTACCGCCTCAGCAAGCAGCGGGAAATGTTTATTAATGTTGTCTGCATGATTTAAGGATGCAGAGCATTTAACGTGAGTAATAACTTTTGGGTACCTAGATATCTTGGCCACAGCTGTATTCATTAGAGTGTACCCAGATTGATTACTTTTAATGAATGAGCAACCACTCTACAATCAGGTAAGGGCTTTTGGGTGTGATACTGACATCAAAAGAAATGTTTGTTTCACGTTTCCATTTCATACTTGCAACAGAGTTTGCTAATGCATACACTATAATTAATAATCGATGTTGGGGTATCGTAAACAATAGAGCACAACGGATATGCTTTGATAAACCAGAATCTCTAATCTCCGTGGTAAGATGTTTTGTAAAAGGATGAGAATGCAAATAGCTTAAAATCTTCCCATATGACTCCAACACCCAGTTTGATTTTATTTTTGTCTCACATAGAAGAGAGTGCAAAATGTATTCCACAGAAGAAAGACAGTGTTTTCTGTTTTTAATGGCAAAATAATTTTCTTTCTTCTTCTGACATTAGTTGCCTACGTCACATATCCCAGTGCCCACCCCCAGATGGCATCCACTATCGCCAAAGGTGTGGATCCATTATCCAAGCTGCTTTGCAACACTGACTACACCTACACAAGCGATACAGCCTCCCTTGGCTACACATAGTTGATAAGGCTCTTGAGAAAGAAACCTAGGGACAAGATGAAGATCAGGCTGAAGAAATTGATTGAGCTCATAAATCCTGTCCAGAGCAGAACCATATTTTATTAGTGCTACGCTAGAGGAGTGGGATCCTGCTGTGATTTAAAAAACGGGCATACAATCTATGTGTGTGCGTCATGCCTCTGGTTTTGTTAGTCTGCATCTCTAGGGATGCATTTTACACAGATACTAGACATTTGCTTAATTCCCCATGAATAATGGAATTATATTCACTGATTTGTAATGCAAAAATGCATGATACATATGCGCCATTATCAAAAACAACAAAAGAAACTCTTAAAACACAACAGCTTCATTTTATAATCATATTGCCCTCGACCATACTTCAACCCACTTTTGTCTTGCAATCTCCCGTTTTTCCCCCTAACATTTGGTTCAAATAGACCCTTTTTAATCCTGGCATCATCTGTCTCTGTGTAATCTAGCACTTGACTACACACTCCAAGAGATCAGCGTTCTGCGCACAACAATAAAAAAATATGTGGAGCTGAACAGATGTGGGTTTCTTGCTGGAGGGATATGCAGCATATAAACAATAGTAATATTGTGAAACAAACTATCTGTGTTAAAAGCTGGGAGATTTCTGCGAGGATCACCTGAGCTCAAAAATGTGGAATTTCAATTGAATTAATGACCCATCCCTGAAGCTGAACCCTTTTAGTAGCTTTCAGGAAATGGATGAGTCCGGTAGCTTTTAATATTTAGGTTACCTCACGGCTCACTGCATTCAGTCTTATAAGCATAATGAGATTGCCCTAGCTTGCAAGACACTAAGTATTCACATATTTACCCTGATGGAGAAAGAAATGTGTGGACATAGTCTCTCAGCTGTAAGACAAATTCAAATCAGTTTGCAAGGTTTGTTTTTGTTTGTATTGGACACATAGAAGGTTTGATTTAGCTGTTTATTACAACTTGCTTTTCTACAAGATTGAGAAAAACATGATTTAAGGATTGCAATATATATTTAAATTTCAATGGGACATACATCACAGGGCTCACTTCAAAGACATGCACTATGATTTTCCATGATAGCAGGTTGAAGGTTGCATTAGAGGGAGAGATAATCATATTCTAGAGAGCATTTTGATTGGTCAGAAATCTGTGGTGCAGGATGAGTCATTCATTTTTTGGTCCATTTTCTCGGGAAAGAAAATCTTTATTTTAAATGTAACAACTATACTGCATGTTGGTTTAGCTGGGGGGGGGTCTAGAATGGGGTTGTCATATTAAAGTCTGGGGATTCCACAAGGGGATGCTATCTATCTGGAGAAGAAAAAATAAAATAGAATAAAAAGGAGAACATTTTTAGTATGTTTTGGAATGTGCACTTAAATTAATAATGAAATATTATTTCTATAAATTTCATAATACAGTATCAGTATGTCATTGTGTTTTCTAAAGATTTGCTATGATTATTCTATTCACACACACACAAAAAAAAAACATTAAAAAAAAGATACTTCTACCTGTATCATTGGCCTTCCTTAAAGGGATAGTTCACACAAAAATGAATCATACAGTTGACAGCAGCCATTGACTTCCATAGTATTTGTGCCATACTATGGAAGTCAATGGCTCCCTTCAACTGTTTGGAACATTTTTCAAAATATCTTCTTTTGTGTTCAGCATAAGAAAGAAACAACTTGAGGGTGAGTGAAGGATGACAGAATTTTAAATTTTGGCTGAAGTGTCCCTTTAAGTTCTCTTGAGGCTTCTTGTTACTTGCCTTTTTGTACATGTATTCAACCTGATTTTGATCAGATTAACATTGGTTAATGTACTTTTCCCACTAAATCCTTCACCATATCTCTCCAGTTAAATGGATAGAGTGTTGTAGTGGATATGTGACATGGAGAGGATGAGAGATGATGCCGTGTGCTTTCAGGCAAATCAGAGTGAGGCAACATTTTGACTCTTATTCGTATATTCAGATCTTATTAGAGTCAAGCATCCCATTAAATGTAAAGCATAGACATATGTGTAGTGCTATGAGAAACTTGGCTGTTTATCAGATATTATTATTTCTGACTGGCTACTAAGCCACTTTTCACTACTTTTGTTTTTAAAGTGCATGCAAAATTATAAAAATATTCTATATATTACATGCTGTTCTTTTTGGTCCTCAAATCTGATTGACCTGACAGCTTTGTCCAGTGCTGTGATATTCTAGTGATAACAGAACTCCAATCTTTCACTGTTTGCATCACTCCGCTTGAAGTATTTGTCATAAAGTGAATGTCATGTCGGATGTCTAAATTCACTGTAATGTTCTAAATAATGCTGTTTGTGTGTCACAGAATGATTTTTTTATGTCAGAATGTATTTGTTTAGGTTCTTTTAAATAAAGATCTATTTGAAAATTTGCTTCGATGTTTTCAGAGATGTGAGCTCCAGGGTGTCAGTGGCCGTTAAGTGTTCATGAACCCCTTGAAAGCAGCCATACCTCGGCCAGATCTCCTGGAATTTACCACTGGCTCTGATGTCTTTAGTGGCAGAGATGGGCACTCGAGTGGCATTAACATAACTGATAGGCTATTCAAAAGGCAGACCGCATCCGCACCCCGGCGTCCATCCGGACCTTGAGTCTTAACAGCAGCAACATTTTAACTGAGCAGTGCTGTCTGTGTCAGCCTGGTCTTGTCTTGCCCTGCCTTGATGTCATCAGTAAAGACTGTTATTTTGAGTTAAATCCTCGTCTGCGTGTTCCTGTTTCCTCCCTCGTGTGTGCTCCGTGACAGTTAGATGGCTAGGATAGAACTTAAACTTTGAAACTGCTATTTTTCTTTTCTGTTCAAGATGAGAATGTTTTGATTACTGTAGCTACATTGGTTTTAGTAGATAATGCTTTTAAGTAAAATATTAAAATAGTATAGATTTCAGGAGGAAAACCCTGAACAGTATTTGTTTTGTCACATGGCCTCGCGTGTATCTAAATGTATAAATACAATATATGTAAAAATGTACTTTTTACATTTTTATTTATTAGTTTATTTTTGTCCGGACCTCTGCTTGGAAGAAAATACAGTGGCCGCACCTCTTGGACTTTAATTGAATACCCCTGACTTATATCATAAAGAAATACTTTATTTCTATGGTTTTGTAATATCTGTGTCACAGGCTATTTCCTTATGTGTCATGGTAGATCAGACTCTTTTTATAGAATTTGATTACAGAAAAACTGTTTTGAACATGGTAATGGATTAAAACATAAGTTTTAACAGGCTGGATGTATATTAACCTTACATCTTAACACCTCTTATTATATAATAATATATTTTGTCTATAGCCTATAAAACAGCTTCATAAATAGGAAGATTTCAATACATGAGTATTGTAAATAGGATTTATTAGCGAGCCATTAAATGACTTGAGACTCGACTCGGACTCGCGACCAAAGACTCGAGACTTGACTTAGACTCCAAGTTAAAGACTTATGAACATCTCTGTCTAGTGGTTAAACATGAGATATAATTCATTATGGGTAAATCTAATGGACAGTCTTTGTCCAAAACTATTTGCACTGGAACAAATAATAGATTAATGAGACCAAAGTCTCATAACATATTTTATATAACTTTAATGTTAAAGCTGTATATCAGAGCACTGCCTTTGTACTTTTAAATGCATTGCCTAGCAACTTTTATGATGGCTGTTTAAATTAAGTTAAATATTATTCAATAAATAGTATTTTATATAATGAATAGCAGTATTTAATAATTGTTTTTAGTATTGAGAAACAGTTTGTGTGTGTGATGGTGATTTAGGTTACATAACTGTGTGAGTCAACAGTAAAGACTTTTATATTGAAAGAGACTGAAACAGGGTTGTAAACAAGGTAGTTATGTTTTACTATAAAGCACACTGTCTTATTGTGAATATGAGATTGAGCTGAATAATGAATGCTGTATCAGATGCAGGTAATCATACTCACTCAGTCCATCTCTCTCTCATAATACTCTGCTCCACATAATAATAAAAAAACTCCACAGAGTTTTTAATACACTAATACAATACGCTTTTAGGTTATACTTTATTTCGATAGTCCACTTTAGACATTCTACTAACTATAAGTAACTTTGTAATTACATGTCAACTACATGTCAACTAATTCTCATTAAATTGCAACTACATGTCTACTAACTCTCAGTAGGGTAGGTTTAGTGTTAGTAGAATAAATTGACATATACTTGCAAAGTTTCTAATACTCAGTATGTTGTATGTTGTGGACCCATCAAAATAAAGTATTAGAAGTTATTAAGCAGACAGTCTACTAATACTCTAATGACTGCTAGTTGATATGTAGTTGCAAAGTTACTTACTGTTAGTAGAATGTCTAAAGTGGACTATCGAAATAAAGTGTTACCCGCTTTTAACGAAGCAAGTCAATGTTCCTCCGTTACTAGTTCTAAAGTGACAGTTTTGAATTAGTAATGGAGGCTTAGGCTGAGCGGTTAAACTGTCAAACTGAGATTTGAATCCATGGCGGAAGGAAGTAGTTCTGCACAAAAAAAGGGTTTTAAAAGACTCTCCGTTGCTGAGGCTCTTTTTTTATTTACACACTTGTGCCATCCATCTTTTGTATAAATGAAAGTATGAAAGCAGACTAAATGAAAGCATGTCCTCGAAGCCTTCCTTGCTCTTTTTAATCAGACCTGAAATGTCATGCATGAATTTGTACCTCAGTTAATAAGAGTTCAAATGAATTTTGCACAATTACTTCTTGGAAGGCCACGCAAGCAGCCTTTCAAGATTAGCCATCAATATGACTGAGACATAAGATAGCGAAGCACCCAAGATGTTCTCTCATGATTGAAAGACACTGAGCAGAGAGGTTCAGGAATGAGTGATGTCGATCTCCATGGAAAAGAACATGGCAAGAAGCCAGAGTTTAAATATGAAAAAGCATGTAATGAGTCTCAGAAGAGCTGCTCTCAAGCTCTGGAGAAAAAAAAAATGGTGGGAGATTGAGACCGACACAAGGAAAGGAAAATGATATTCAGGTGGAAAAGGGATCAAGATCTCTGCAGCATCTTCCCTGAGGCTGTACCTCCACTGAGAAAGTGTCATGAAGAGCGAGGGCAAGCAGGAGGTGTGGTGCTCTGATGGGCAGACGGATAAAGGTGGAGTGACTTCATCTACACATGGGATAATCTTACACACTGTTTGTCAAGCCCTGGACGTGAGACATTATATTTCCCAAAATACTGGCAGTGAGCTGTTACTGTATATCTAGATTAGATTTGAACAAGGATCTTTAGGATATTTGATCACTTTATCAAATAAACGTGAATAGAGAAATCAAGTGCTCTTATAAAGAATTTATTCCTTTAGCGCTTTGTCGTAGTTTTGATTTGTTGGCTTATATCCTCATATCTTGACTGCTTAATAAAAAATACATTGCCTTTGATATATATTTAAGGTTGTGTTGTAAAAATTCAATAACTTGGACATGTTTTATAATAACCACACAATATATACAATAGGTAAAATGCATAATATGCATTTATTTTATGAAAGTCTACTCAAAAATCTTTAAGCAGATTTTTTTTTAGTAAATAGTATTAAAGAAATACATTTTTTTTCTTCATTTTTGAGTGTGTATGTAATACCCAAATAGATACTATAATTTTCTCATGATTCTTATAGGCCTATAATAATAATATAATAATAATTAATATTATTATATCATTTTAATTTTATCATATTTTTTATATGATTTGTATAATATGTTTTTCCATATATTATACACGATTCAACATGATTTGTATGTAATATAATTATATCATATATGATTAATATAATTTAAGTTAAAATGACAGCCGATTTGATTCAACTTAAAGATTTTTCAAAATCTCTTTTTTGTGTATATGTTCTACCAAAACACACCATATGTGTTTTGAACACCATTAAGTCAATAAATTATCATTTTCATTCCTAGGTGAACTATTCTTTTAAATACAATTAAGATTCAGGCAACTGCAATGAGAAATTGATGGTGACATTAGCATTGCTGGGATCTCCTTTTTGCATGTTGCTGGCCTTATTCCTCTCTGCCCGACATGCACACAGACACACACATACATTCACGCGTGCAACAATGCTATCAGCCATTCC
Source organism: Barbus barbus (assembly GCF_936440315.1). NCBI lineage: Eukaryota > Metazoa > Chordata > Actinopteri > Cypriniformes > Cyprinidae > Barbus > Barbus barbus. The sequence continues at coordinate 14,886,186 of NC_136725.1, forward strand.
AGTCACGCAGGCCTCAGCACAATGTAAATTATTCAGCTGGGCTCGCTGAAGGCTGCAAGCGAATCGTAAATCGAGACAATCTGGGGCCATTTCGAGGGGTGACTATGGTTAAACGAAGGAAAACATCAATACAGAAAACCCTCACAAGCCTAATGCCATCAAAAAGGATCAAATCAAACCATTCACACTACCTCAAATCTCGCTATAAATTTTTGGCCATCAGTTCTCTGGACCAGTGGTGCACCTATCTTTTGTGGATTGCAGGTCTTGGCAGGGCTTCAAAGGTTAAACAACACTTTATGGATGCAAACCAACCCCAAGCCTTGCTAAACGACTTTAATTATGTATGGCTGCCAGGCCAAAGGAGCCAACTGACTACCTGAAGCAGTACCTCATTCCACTCATGTTCAGTGTTTTGACATAAAACCCCAATAAAGCTCTTATTGCACCGTGTAAATGAATTAGGAATGAGAAAATAAATGCCTCAAAGAGATACTCGCTCGACACTGAGTTACCAAAGGTGCACTGAGTATTATGGCAATTTTATTTTTTTATTTTTTTATCTAAATATGGAACGGGTCATATTTCAGACATCTGTGTTTATACTATGGCTGTTTTAGATACAGGTTTTGTCCTGTTTTTTGTTTTTTTTTACAACAGGTCAATAAATAAGAAGTTAATTTGGTGTTATTTTTTAGAAACAGTTTTGTCTCTCTTCGCTCAATTTGCCATTGAAAATATTACCTTTAAAGCCACAGCAGAACTGGTGCACGTCTCAACATACAATAATGAATGAATCTGTTTTAAGCAAAACAGATGAACGATTCAATGAATGAAGAATGAATGAGGTGAATGATTCAATGGCCCATTCATAAAAGAGAGCCATTTACTTAATTCCTGAATGATTCAGCAATTTGAGTGAATTGAATGAATGAATCACTCAATGACTTACTCATTATGACATTTATCGCCACCTACTGACAGTTTTCGTTTCTTATAATTAATGTCTATTATTTTTTTCACATTTACATTTAACACAATGAATGTACATAAAGTTTTGAGGGTCATTTCTCAAACAGATTGTATGCGTGTTTAATTAGAATAATTAATCACCACATCCTGTAAATAATGAAACTTCAAATTGCTTGACAGCCAGCCGTGGTTCACACAAAAAAATGCTGACATTTTTATAATAATAGACAAAATATGATAATCATATTCTTTTTTTTTAAAAACAACAACAAAAAAAAAAAACAAAGCAGTATGAATTTTTAGTGAGATATACTAGAGAATAAAAGATTTGTAGAGAGATTTCATTACTTAACAGCAAAATAAAGCTTTAGCTGCATTAGTATTCTGAGCGACACTCTCTGTGTGGTCAGTATGTCATTATTTCTCCTTCATTTAAATATTAAACATTACATTTGCCCTTATCAAACTCTTTGAAGATTCTAAATTATTCAGTTACCACATACCTTTGAGTACTTGGCATATTATTTAACATAAAATATAGACATGTAGCCCGTGGCGGTTCTAGACCACAGTAACTGGGGGGACCAGGCTGGGGCCAGTAGGGGGCACACTTTTAAAATTAATCTTAAACTACTTTCAGTATTATTAATTTAGTAATCTTTCACCCTTTTCATGTATCATTGCAGTCTCTAGAATAAACTATAATAATTTAAACTCAAATTAATCTTTAATCATGTTTCATTTATTTGACAAATAATTTTGTATTGTAGTGTCAGGGGCATCGTGCACTCATTATCTTTGAGAGGGCACGAGTGAGGCGGGGGGGTGTCGCTTGTCTTGTGAAACACAGCAGCCAATATAGCGCTGTATAACTGATATAGGCTTATGTTTTATTTATTTTCCCCTTTTTTATTTGAAATATTCCCTAACTCTATCATGAAATATCTCGATTCTCAAATATGTGTAAGTAAATGCATTTTGCAACTTTATAGATTATGTTAGTTGATCTATAATGAGTGATGGGCAAAGTAGCCTAATAGTGTACTCTATAAACTATGCATAAAAACCTGACTTTTTATTTAAGTACCATATGTCATGCCATACAATATTTTGGTAACGCTTTAAATCACAGCCAGCAATGTACCGCGTAATTAAACAGAATTTACAGCGTACCTATTTGTAATTATAGAGTACCTCCACAGTACCTACTCATAGGTATAAGGGAACAATATGCAACATTTGGGGAATAAGGGGGTAATAACCTGCGGAATTCTAAAGCATTTATACTGTAAGCATTTTATAACTAGAGGGTACTTATTCTGAAATTACTTGTATGTAGAGACCGCGATTTTCCGCATCATTTAAAGCTGAATTTATATGTAGGTAAACGGAAACAATTGGGGAATAAGGGGGTAATGACTTTGAAAATTAAAAGTATTTACACTGTTAGTATTTCATAAGCAAGATGTAACTATTCTAGGATTACGTGGTATTTATATCCTACTGTGTTAGGCAACAATTTTATGATTTAGAACAATTTGCCTTATTGTAATAACACAAAATATATGATGCAACATATTTTTACACTACGTACTGGGTAGCCTACTTATTGTATTATAACAACATATATATCTTACATGTCATTAATACAAATAGTAAACTGTAGTATACTATAGTATAATTGAGTAATATAGTGAAATTAAAAACCACCATATCTTTATAAATTTTACCAGTTTACTAAAGAATATAAGATACATTATTTACTAGTGTTATTTATGTAGGGTCATGGAGATTACTGAACAACTCAGCTGAAAGTATGGGGTGATTATGTGGTGAGCTTCTGATATGATTTGGTTTAGAAATTCCCATATGAAAATTTACCTGATGAAAGAGTATTGCTTATGGTCATCTCAGCAGCGAGTCAGGTCACCAGCATTGTACTGTCGAGGTGCAATACAGTGGAAAAGTAGATTACCTGTTTCCAGCTCCTCCCAGGATAAATAACAGCATAATACACAACACGTATAATTACTGTATAATAGGGCTGCACGATTAATCGCATGCTATTGTCATGCGCATCTCGTCAGTAAAGCCGGTTCTTTGATTAGCGGTAAATCTCCATCACTTGCTTTCAGATGGAGCGGCATTTAATACAGGGAGCCATAGTTCGCTGACGAGCCACGCAAAATCGCGTTCATAATCGAATGCGATTTATCAGCGATTATGACTGAGATTTTGCGTGGCTTGTCAGTGAACTACGGCTGGTAATGGAGCAGGTGATGGAGATTTACCACTAATCAAAGCAGGTGATGGAGATTTACCGCTAATCAAAGAACCGGCTTTACTGACGAGATGCGCATGACAATCGCATGCGATTAATCGTGCAGCCCTACTGTATAATTTATGTTTTTTGATAGCTGTAGTGCTGTTGGTGCTCTTTGGGCTTCCATATGTGGGTTGAGGCAAGTAGAATACAATGTACTACAACCTTTTTCTTAACTACTGTGTAAACATACATCCTTGTTACTTGTAGTTACTGTGTAAGTGTAACATCCGCAGGCTGTAATCTAAAGTGATGCCTTATTACCCTCTTGTTAAGTGTAGTTACTGTGTAAATGTAACATCCGCGGGCTGTAATCTAAAGTGATGACTTGTTACCCTCTTGTTAAGTGTAGTTACTAAGTAAGTGTAACATCCGGGGGCTGTAATCTAAAGTGAAGCCTTGTTACGTGTAGTTACTGTGTAAGTGTAACATTTGCGGGCTGTAATCTAAAGTGAAGCCTTGTTACGTGTAGTTACTGTGTAAGTGTAACATCCGCGGGCTGTAATCTAAAGTGAAGCCTTGTTACGTGTAGTTACTGTGTAAGTGTAACATCCGCGGGCTGTAATCTAAAGTGAAGTCTTGTTACGTGTAGTTACTGTGTAAGTGTAATATCCGCAGGCTGTAATCTAAAGTGAAGCCTTGTTACATGTAGTTACTGAGTAAGTGTAACATCCGCAGGCTGTAATCTAAAGTGAAGCCTTGTTACGTGTAGTTACTGAGTAAGTGTAACATCCGCGGGCTGTAATCTAAAGTGATGCCTTGTTACCCTCTTGTTAAGTGTAGTTGCTGTGTAAATGTAACATCCGCGGGCTGTAATCTAAAGTGATGCCTTGTTACCCTCTTGTTGCGTGTAGTTACTAACTAAGTGTAACATCCGGAGGCTGTAATCTAAAGTGAAGCCTTGTTACGTGTAGTTACTGTGTAAGTGTAACATCCGGGGGCTGTAATCTAAAGTGAAGCCTTGTTACGTGTAGTTACTGTGTAAGTGTAACATCCGCGGGCTGTAATCTAAAGTGAAGCCTTGTTACGTGTAGTTACTGAGTAAGTGTAACATCCGCGGGCTGTAATCTAAAGTGAAGTCTTGTTACGTGTAGTTACTGTGTAAGTGTAACATCCGCAGGCTGTAATCTAAAGTGAAGCCTTGTTACGTGTAGTTACTGAATAAGTGCAACATCCGCAGGCTGTAATCTAAAGTGAAGCCTTGTTACGTGTAGTTACTGAGTAAGTGTAACATCCGCGGGCTGTAATCTAAAGTGATGCCTTGTTACGTGTAGTTACTGAGTAAGTGTAACATCCGCGGGCTGTAATCTAAAGTGATGCCTTGTTACGTGTAGTTACTGAGTAAGTGTAACATCCGCGGGCTGTAATCTAAAGTGATGCCTTGTTACCCTCTTGTTACATGTAGTTACTGTGTAAGTGTAACATCTGTGGGTTGTAACAAATAAATGTTTTTATTATTGAACAATTTTAACACATCTTTTCCAAGAACAGAATGCAGAAAAAAACTAATTTGCAACCACTTATACAAAATACAAAAGAACTGTAAAACACACACACACACACACACACACACACACACACACAATCATGTTCTACATTTATTTTTAATAGGCATATTTTCAATTTTTCCTTTCGGCTGTGGGCAGGAGTCGACAAATCTCTGGAGATCTTTTGCATATGCCTGCAAAGTTGTCCCTGCAGTATATGAGGGAGCAGAAAAGTCCTCTCCCTCTGATGCCGTTTTCACCTGTGATCACAATTAGAAAAAAAAACATTGCAAAAAAAATTAATTAAAAAAATAAAAATAAACTGTTAAAACATGTCAAGTTTGCATAATGTAAAGAAGTGTTGCATAAAGTTTATATTTAACCAAATATATAAAATAAGGACTTCTGTGAGGACTCTGTGTCACAGCAATGAAAATCTGTAAGAGTTGCCAACACTGTGATATGGTAAAGCAATTAATAATAAATTAACAAGGGACCACAAAAGTACACAGGTAACTGGAAAATAAAAACAAGAACTTAATAGTACAACAAAATAGAGAATACGCCATAATAAGAAGGTGACACTCCACTCTGATGGGCTCCAATTCACCTTAAAGGAGTAGTTCACTTCTGGAACACAAATTTACAGATAATGTACTCACCCCCTTGTCATCCAAGATATTCATGTCTTTCTTTCTTCAGTCGTAATGAAATTATGTTTTTTTTAGGAAAACATTTCAGAATTTCTCTCCATAAAATGGACTTCTATGGTGCCCCCGAGTTTGAACTTCGAAAATGCCGTTTAAATTCAGCTTCAAAGACTCTAAACAATCCCAGCCGAGGAAGAAGGGTCTTATCTAGAAAAGATTGGTTAATTGTTCCTCTTTTCTAGCTCTGCGTGAACTGTGTTTGTTTCCGGTTCATGGCAGTTAGGGTAGGTCTAAAAAACTTCAACTTCAAAATCGTCCTACATCGCTGCAGTAGTACTGACCCAGTGTTTACAAAGTGAATAAACAAAGAAGGTTAAATGCCCTGCATAAAAATGGTGCGATGTAGGGCGATTTTGAAGTTGGAGGAGAAAATTAGATGGGAGTTTTTCGACATACCCTAACCAGGAAAAACGAAGTTAACTCAGGGCTAGACAAGAGGAGCGTTTGAGATTAAAAAGCATACTGTACATTTTTAAGAAAATAACCGATCATTTCGCTAGATAAGACCCTTCTTCCTCGCCTGGGATCGTGTAGAGCCCTTTGAAGCTTCATTGAAACTGCGTTTTTAATCTTCAATCCACTGGGCTGGCCACCATAAAAGTTCACTGTATGAAAAATAATCCTGGAATATTTTCCTCAAAAATAAATCTTTGCGATTTAAGAAAGAAAGACATGAACATTTTGAATGACATACGGGTGAGTAACTTGTCATGAATGTTTTTCATTTGTGTTTGTCATAAAATTATGAACAAATACATTAAAACAACTCCATGGTTTAAAATTTAGAGGGTTTTCAGTCCCTCTTTATATTGAGTGGCCTTAACATTGTACTTATTTTTTGATGCAAGTACATAGTAGTTAAGGCCAGTTAATATAAAGTGGGACCGGGTTTTCTGTACATAAATCATAATCATAGCAGAAACTCATTACAAAATGTTCCCATACTTTAGTAATCTCGACTATGGTGTTTTTTTAACTTTGCTATAATTACTAAATTATACTATAGTATAGGCCTACTATTTGTATCAATGTCATGTAAGATATATGTTGTAATAATACAATAAGTACTCAGTATGTAGTGTAAAATATACTGCATAATATATATTTTATAATATATAAGTTATTACAATAAGGCAACTTGTTCATAAAAGTGTTGCCAAACACAGTAAGTCATGCATACCACATAATCTTAGAATAGCTACGCATTACTTATGAAAGATTAATTACATTACTTATGAGTCATTACCCCCTTATTCCCCAATTGTTTCCGTTTACCTACATGTACGTTCAGCTTTAAGTTATGCTGATGCGGAAAATCGTGGTCTCTACACGTAATTTCAGAATAGGTTCCCTTTAGTTATAAAATACTTACAGTATAAATGCTTTATAATTCCACAGGTTATTACCCCCTTATTACCCAAATGTTGCATATTGTTCCCTTATACCTATGAGTAGGTAGTACTGTGGAGGTACCCTATAATTACAAATAGGTACGCTCTAAATTCTGTTTAATTACGCGGTACATTGCTGACTGTGATCTAAAGCGTTACCAATATTTTTAAAACGACTGACTTTATATTTAATGTGAATTTAATAAAATATTGAAAGTTACTAATTAGTCTATAACACTTTCATTGTACAGAAAGAGCAAAGAACGTTTACATTATCAAAGAACATTTTCACTTCAGTCCAGCTAGTTCAAGCACTCTCAAAAACTCCCATTATAATCACTAAAGCTGTTTACACTGTGACTGAATCTCTTACCGAACCACCCCTGCATGTAGCGTTATGTGTGCTAGAGCATATTACACTGACCATGTTACCTGTCCTGACAGAACTCCAAATCTGACAGAATAATAATCAATCCAAAGAGAGAGAGAGTTATTCGCTTATTTGTCCAGCTGGTGTTAAACTCATAGTCGTGCATGTTTTTTCAGGTGAGTGAGTGTGTGTGTGTGTTTGTGAGGGAATGTTCTCTGCAGGACAGCCGCCATGTTTAGTGAGGCAGTTTGCTGTCTAATTACACACTGCAGGAGTGACCTTCCATAGACCTCCTCCTCTCCAGCCTCAGGTATGAGCAAAACAGGCAATATTTCCTCTAAACAACTACAGTCACACTACAGTGAATTTTGATAATGGCAGCTTTGGTTTGCCATTAATATTTAAAAGTGAAGTCAGTCTCAGGAGAAACCTTGATGTCCCCTCCCATTGTTTATTGTTTTTAATCAATTTGAAAGCTTTACCCATGATTTAATTCCTGATAAAAGACACCAGCATGTATTTCCATGCAGGTCTGGGCTGGTTCATCGTGGACCTGTATTGATAAGTGCAACACAGTTCGTAGAACAGGAAGAAGGAGGCGGGAACCGGCAAACATTTAAAGATTTTAATAAATAAAATAAATAAACACCAAAGTAAAGTGGCAGCCCCTCACGGACGACTGCCACACACAAAATAAGAGCTTCCGGAGCTCCTCTGTGGGACGCGAGACCGGTGAGTGGCACAGGAGTCGCTCATTATCATTAACTCCACCGACCTCGCTCCGCTCCCACGGCTCTCGGCCCTGCCCATAATAAGCTTTTGACAAAGGAAACTTAAGTCGACCAGCATTGTCTTTCTGATGACTGTAATACCACAAAAAAAGGAATATGAACACTGATTGCCTACTAAAAACTCAATGCTACACAAGTTTCTGGTATAGTATTTTCCTGTAACAAAATGTGTGCGCATACTCTTTCTGTCATATACAGGTGCATTTAAAAAAAATTGAATATCTTGAAAAAGTTTTTTTTTGGTAACTTATTTCAAAAAGTGAAACTTTCATATATTCATGATTCATTACATGCAAAGTAAAACATTTCAAAAGTTGTTTGTTTGTTTGTTTGTTTTAATTTTGAAAATTAGAGCTTACAGCTCATGAAAGTAAAAAATCCAGTATCACAAAATATTAGAATATTTCCTACGATCAATCAACAACAAAAAAAAAGGATTAGCAAAAGAAAAAACTTCAAGTTCTTTAAAATGTATGTTAATTTATGCACTCAGTACTTGGTCAGGGCTCCTTTAGCACAAATTCCAGCATCAGTGAGGTGTGGCATGGAAGCGATCAGCCTGTGGCACTGCTGAGGTACTATTGAGCCTTCAGCTCATCTGTATTGTTGGATCGACCATTTCTCATCTTTCTCTTGAAAATATCCCATAGATTCCATATGGGGTTCAGGTTTGGCATGTTGGCTGGTCAATCAAGCACAGTAATATCATGGTCAGCAAACCTCTTGGATGTGGTTTTGGCACTGTGGGCAGGTGCTAAAGTCCTGCTGGAAAAGGAAATACACATCTCCATGAAGCTTGTCAGCAGATGGAAGCATAAAGTGCTCCAAAATCTCCTGGTAGATGGCTTCATTGATTTGGACTTGATAAAACACAATGGACCAACACAAGCAGACATCACGGCACCCAGAATCACACTGGACTTTAAGCAGCTTTGATTCTGTGTCTCTCCAGTCTTTCTCCAGACTCCAGACCTTGACTTCCAAATTAAATGCAAAATGTACTTTTTTTGTAAATTTAAATTTTTTGCTCAGTGGACTTTGGACCAGTTATTTTTAGTTATTTTTTTCCTTAGCCCAGGTAAGATGCTTCTGATGTTGTTTCGGTTTCAGAAGTGGCTTGGTAGCCCTTTTCCTGAAGACGTCTGAGCGTGGTGACTCTTGATGCACTGACTCCAGCTTCAGTCCACTCCTTGTGAAGCTCTCCCAAGTGTTTCAATCAGCTTTGCTTGACAGTATTCTCAAGCTTGCAGTCATCCCTGTTGCTTGTGCACCATTTCCTTCCCAATTTCTTCCCTCCAGTCAACTTTGCATTTAATATGCTTTGATACAGCACTCTGTGAACAGCCACCCCTTTTAGTAATGACCTTCTGTGACTTATCCTCTTTGTGGAGGGTGTCAATGATTTTGGACCATGCCAAGTCAGCAGTCTTACCCATTATTGTGGTTTCAAAGAACAAGAGATACCTGGAATTTATACTGAAGGGATGGTCATTTAATGAAACCCAAATGTAAATATTCTAATATTTTTAGATACTGGATTTTTTACTTTCAAGGGCTATACGCTCTAATCATCGAAATTAAAACAACAACAACAAAACATGTAATGTAATTACATTTTACATGTAATGAATCTAGAATAAATGAAAATGTAACTTTTTTAAATAAGTTACAAAAAAATGAACTTTTTCACGATATTCTAATTTTATGAGATGCATCTGTATGTTGATCACAAATATTAATATTCTAACATAGTTTGTGTTATTAACTACTGTATAAATAACCTTTTAATATGTTATATGAAAACATGACATTTTTGTTCCAATTTAGTTCCATTTAATTCCTAGCTTTAAAATTGCCAAATAGCTGTCTGTGTAAGAGGTGCCTCAAAAATGCATATACAATTTATATACAACCCATCAGGCACACAACATTATAAAGAGTTGTTATTTGGTTACATTTTGGTTGTAACATCGGGTGACCAAAATTCAATGTCAATTCAACCGATGTCAGCTGACATTGATATTTGTTGTTTTTAGGTTGTGTAACCAAAATCCAATGTTAAGTCAATGTCAAATTGGCATCAAATCCTGACATCAACCCAATTTTCATTCTCAACCAAAATGTAACGTATGTCTTACGTAATGTCCAACGTCAACCTGATGTTATATTGACGTCCTGTGCCTGCTGGGCAATATTAAGTGGACCTTTTTAGCCTGCAAAACTTTCCTAATGTAACTACAGCTTGGCTGTATCTGAAATCGACCTCATGCCCTTATTCACTCTTCCCTACATTACTCCACTAATATAGTCCACTGAATGAGTGAATGAAAACAGGTGAGTGAATTCTGACACTGAGTGTGCTGGAAGTGCTGCGGACATCTGTTGAAATGGGGGAATTCATTTGGTACAACACTTACAGTTCCCTAGCGGCTAGCTAGGTTGTACACTCATTATTGAGGTGCATTGTGGGATTTAATAAGTGCACTCAATACTGTCCACTAGGATTTCAGACACCACTACAAATGTCCCCTAAACTTTAGTACACTATATAAAGGGGTGATTTAAAACACAGCCTAAAGTAAACTGCTGCACTTTAGACATGCGTTTTAAAAAGATGGTAACTTTTTAAAAGACGGTAACTCAGGGAGAACAATTGTTGCATAAATTATGCGGTGATCAATAATCAATAAAGCATTTTTTTTAATGCTTTATTGATTCGATTTGTTTGTTTTCTTTGCAAAATTAGCGTTGACCTGCTGATGTCACATGGACTGTTTTACTGATGTCCTTACTACGTTTCTGGTCTGGGAACATTTCAGTTGCGTTGCTGTCTATGCAGGGACAGAAAGCTCTCAGATTTCATCAAAAATATCTTAATTTGTGTTTCAAATATGAACGAAGGTCTTAAGGGTTTGGAACGACATGAGGGTGAATAATTAATGATAGAATTTTCATTTTTTGGGTGAACTATCCCTTTACAGAAACTGTATAAATGTTTTCCTGGCTCTTAAAGTGAACATTCCTCTATCTAGTAACTATTCATAGATTTATAAAAGACCAAAATGAAACACCTAAGCTTCAAATCAGTATTTACAAGTACACACAATGACAAAGGTGAAAGTATTGTATAAACACAAAAAGTCTACTTCACAATGTACAGATAATGTTACCGCCATGCTTGAATTCCACCCCTCAATGTGGTTTAATTAATGTTTGCTCTGAGTGGAATATGAAACAATATCATTTAATGACCTTTCATAATTGCTATGACACTGATGGGACAAGTAATTTATTTGAAGGTCTCTTTTTCCTTCCGCTGTTTCCTCTGATGGTCTCTCCATGCTGGTTTTGTTTGCATATCTGGGCATTATGATGAGTGGTGCTTGTTTAACACTGATGGTTTTGACAGGCAAGGCTGTATCAGCAGAAACACAGGCCATAAATTGCCCTGTTTTCAGATTCCGCAAGGTTCTGAGGGGCTATAAATGAACCTGGTCACCCAAGATGAAAACACTGAACACACTGTGCCTATATATACAATACATCAGTGGAAATGAATAAGTTTAATATTTTATTATCTGAAATCATCCACAGTTTGAACAATTATGGTGGTATAAATCAAATGGATATAGAATAAAATTGTAGTTGTACAACCCGAATTCGGAAATGCTGGGACGTTTTTTTAATTTGAAAAAAAAAAAGATAACTAAAAGACTTTCAAATTTTATTTACAATAGAACATAGAGAACATAGCAAATGTTTAAAAGGAGACATTTTACACTTTTATCCACTAAATGAGCTCATTTCAAATTTGATGCCTGCTACAGGTCTCAAAAAAGTTGGCATGGGGGCAACAAAGGGCTGAAAAAGCAAGACATTTTGAAAAGATTCAGCTGGGAGAACATCTGACAACTAAGTTAATTGACATCAGGTCTGTAACATGATTAGCTATAAAAGGGATGTCTTAGAGAGGCAGAGTCTCTCAGAATTAAAGATGGACAGAGGCTCTCCTGTGAAAAAGTGCGTTAAAAGGTTGTGGAATACTTTAAAAACAATGTTCTTCAACGTCAAATTGCAAAGGCTTTGCAAATATCATCATCTACAGTCCGTAACATCATCAAAAGATTTCGAGAAACTGGAGAAATCTCTGTGCGTAAGGGACAAGGCCAAAGACCTTAATTGGATGCCTGTGGTCTTCGGGCCATCGGACGACACCGCATCACTCATTGGCATGATTCTGTCATTGACATTACTACATTGGTCCAGGAATTCTTCCAGAAACCACTGTCAGTAAATGAGTCCAAATTTGACATTCTTGTTGGAAATCATGGACACTGTGTCCTCTGGGCTAAAGAGGAGGGAGACATTCCAACGTGTTATAAGTGTTCAGTTCAAAAGCCAGCATCTCTGATGGCATGGGCAGCTTGCATGTTTTGGAAGGCACTATGAATGCTGAAAGGTATATAAAGGTTTTAGAGCAACATATGCTCCCCTCCAGATGATGCCTATTTCAGGGAAGACCTTGTGTAATTCAGCAGGACAATGCAAAACCACATACTGCAGCTATTACAACAGCATGACTTCGTAGCAGAAGAGTCGGGGTGCTGAATTGGCCTGCCTGCAGTCCAAATCTTTCACCTATAGAGAACATTTTTAAATGAAAAATACGTCAAAGACGACCATGAACTCTTCTGCAGCTGGAAACCTATATCAGGCAAGAATAAGACCAAATTCCAACACCAAAACTCCAGAAACTAATCACCTCAATGCCCAGACATCTGTAGCAGGCATCAATTTGAAATTAGCTCATTTTGTGCATAAAATTGTAAAATTTCTCAGTTTAAACATTTGTGATGTTATCTATGTTGCATTGTGAATAAAATATTGACTCATGTGATTTGAAATTCTTTTAGTTTTAATTTTATTCAAAATTAAAAAATGTCCCAACATTTACGGAATAAAAGAAATAATACTAATAATTTCTTGTCATATTCTGTAGCATTTTTCATATAATACTTTATTTCAAAAGGTAATTCTACCTTGAATGTTATAGACAAACATAAAGATGGGTTGCTGTTTGCTGTTGTCTTTCAGACCATGGTGGTTAATTTGTAACCCTGATCTATGCTTTTCGCTCTGCAGTAAGTTACAAAAGGATCCATATGTCCTTTTTCTGTTAATCCAATCCCAGCATCATATGATTCTTGGTTTAGATAACAGCTCTCCAGATTGGGACACAGCTTGTGGCAAAGGTTGGGAAGAGCGTTTGACCCCCCCCCCCATACACACACACTAAAACACTTTATAGCATAATGATGCACACGCTCCCAAACTGAAGTGCTGCCATACTTCACAAGTCCTGTCAACAAACCAATGAAACATCTGTCATTTTATTTGCCACAGTTTGGCGAGTTTGATGCTTCAACTTTAATGTTATTTCACGGTTTGGCGAAAGTGAAAAATCACCACCTGGTGATTGCTCAACCTTTTAATTTTTGAACAGGGATTTGTTAAGAAGACAAATAGAAGAAAACCACTGCTGCATGTCTCTGGCATTTCATCAGTGCTGAGGCACAGACTCCCCATCAAGCACAGAAGTACCCTTATTTTCTAGGGGGGTTGAACCCCAGGGAGAAATGTTTTTATCTAAAACAGCACCAAAGCAGTCTGGTTACTTTGAGAGCAGCATTTTCATATTTTTTTGAGAACTTGTGATCTATCGCATACAGAGAAAATCCACTATATTCTACTTTGTAAAAATATATTGCACAAAATTTTAATTACATACACTCAAAATATATTTAGACATAAATATTTGTGCACTTGAATTGCATATAAAATTCCCATTCATTTGGGTTACACAGTTTTAACATTAAAAAAACTAATAAACTTGTATGAACTTGTGTAAAACTAATGAGATGCATATTTAGCAGTCATAAATGAAACAAGGATTTCCATGAACAGCTCATTCTATGAAATATGAATTTAACCTCAGTCAAAGTCACCAATTAACCATATGGCAACTGTGAAAAAGTAATTGCCCCCATAAATCAACAAAATTTTCATTGGTAATTAAATTTAGGAGGCTGAACACAGGCAGGCCTTTCTGTTGAGTTTAAATTGCATATACAGTATAATGAAACATTCAACCAGAGAGAAGTGCTCAGCTCAAAGCTTCATACTCCACACTCAATTCCTCAAAAAAAAAATGCTGTGAAAATAAAGTTTTTGAGATATCAGTTTGGAAAGGGTTACAAAGCCATTTCAAAGATTCTTGGACTCAGTTGAACCACAGTGTGTGTCATTACCTTAATATAGAGAAAGTTCGAAGTTGTGGTGAACACACAAAAGTGCCCAACCTGCCAAAATTTCTCCAAGGGCATCGTGGCAACTCCTCTGGGAAGTTTCAAATAAATCCCAGAATATGTTTTCAAAGAACTGCGGATATCTCTAGCATCAACTATAAGGTCAGTATAAGGTCAGTGTTCACGACTTATAAAGAGAACAATAAGAACAGTAGCAAGGCGAAAAACCACTGCTTGCCAAGAGGAACATCAAAGCTCATCTCATGTTTGCACCTGTATGATGAATTTTGGGAAAATAGTCTATGGATAGATGAGTAGCGCTAATACAGCATTCTACTGCAAGAATGTCATATCTATAGTGAAACATATAGTGACAGCTTGAGTCTGTGCGGATGTGCTGCTGCCTTGGGTACTGGATGACTTGTTATAACTGCAGGAAGCATAAATTCTACTGTATTCCAGGCAATTCTTAAGGAGAATATCCATCCATCTGTGCGTAAGCTGAAGCTTAAGTGTAACTGCGTGATGTAGCCAGACAACAAACCAAAACCCAGAAGCTACTGCAGATCTGAATAGCTGAAAGGAAACAAAAATGCAAGTTTTGGAGTAGTTTAGTCAATGTTCTGACCTGAATCTTTTGAGATGATGTGGCAGGGCTGAAAAAGAGCAGTTCATTTTAGAAGATCTACAGTCATTCTTGAGACATGGGACAAAACATGTCCAGCAATTGTAACTGCTATCAGGTTTAAAAAATGTAAATATTTTCAATTGTAAATATTATGAGGATTAATAATAGAATGTGTTTAACAAAATTATCCCCTTCAATTTAATTGTATCATTATTATGTGAAACCTATGATACTTATTGTCTTCTAACTACATCTAAAACAGTGTGTCCACAACTATTGATATTTAAACTAACTATTTGATAGTTAAAAAGACTACAAATTCAGGTTTTTGTCACCACCGTCAGATGTGTCGACTCTGTCAGTTCTGTCACCTCCGTCAGAGGAATATTTTGATAATATTTTATTATCATTTTTTATATTTGTTGAGGAATTTTTGGTCACATGTGAAAGTGTAAACTGTCTGCTAATATGAGAATGTGTTTTGAAATGTTAAAAACATCTTGAATGCTGTTAAAGATAAAGTTGAAACTATATTACACAGTCCAAGGTAAAAAAAAAAAAAAAAAAAAACACATTTTGTTAAAAAAAAAGAGAAAAGTTGGGATATGAGAATGTGTTTTGAAATGTTAAAAAACATCTTGAATGCTGTTAAAGATAAAGTTGAAACTATATTACACAGTCCAAGGTAAAAACAAAAAAACACATTTTGTTAAAAAAAGAGAAAATTTGGGATATGAGAATGTATTTTGAAATGTTAAAAAACATCTTGAATGCTGTTAAAGATAAAGTTGAAACTATATTACACAGTCCAAGGTAAAAAAAAAAAAACACATTTTGTTAAAAAAAGAGAAAATTTGGGATATGAGAATGTATTTTGAAATGTTAAAAAACATCTTGAATGCTGTTAAAGATAAAGTTGAAACTATATTACACAGCCCAAGGTAAAAAAAAAACAAAAAAAAAAACACATTTTGTTAAAAAAAGAGAAACGTTGGGATGTTGTATCAAAGCATAGCTCAGTAGCTTAGTACATATAAGATATATAAATGTAGTTTCATTTGTCTGAGTACAAGGTTTTATTTTTTCAATTTTGCACCCTGTTTTGTCCCACTTCTCAAGAATGACTTAAGCAGTTCGGCTTTATATGTATTTCGATGATTCGACATCACTTCCTGTTTTTGCTGCTGCATATTTCGAGTTGAAAATCCATCAAGTTAATTCTTTATTGTCTATTTTTCAATCTTAAAATCTATTTTATATGCCATCATTTTCATTTCTTTAGCATGTGAACATGCCCCATTGTATTCAACGACAAAAACAACTTTGTTATCACTAGTTTTATTTGCTGAGTCCGCTACTAGCTTATAGCCCATTAGTATCGCTAACACGGTTGCCGCTAAAAAGCACAGCAGGATAAAAATAACAACATAGCTGGTCTAATGATATCACAAACTTTATAAGTCCCACTTCTGATTATGAGCTTGACAACTTCAAGCGATCGACTCACATTGCTTTCATATGCAACTTTTAACTACTACATTCCTATTCACAATCATTCTGATAGCACTTGAAGGCAGCATCAGTGAAAAAACAGGCAGAGACAATGATAGCTTTAGCAATTAGCCTTACAGAGTGCCAAGAAGCTCTTTCAGAAAGGCAATTTGGAAAACAAACGCGTGATACTTTGTCTGGAGCTGACGTTCGCACACAAAAGCGTTGGTATTGATTCCTAAACATTTAAGGGATGTTACCGATTTTTCTGGGATATTTCCTTCGAAAATTAAATTTAACCTCAGTGTCCTCGTCTCAGATGAGGGGAGATTATGGTGACTCCTATGTTCATTAGTGCATCCCAAAACACTTAAGCCTTTTTGGCGCTGACATTGTATATATATCTCCAGTAATTGCGGACCGCAGCTCCTCACTCAGGGCTGTGTTTATGCTAATAGGGAAGAGAGCTTCACAAACAACTTTTTCCCCTTGGTGACGTGAACAGAGGGAGAATCTGAAACAGCTGTTTTGGAGAGACTGTTCATGATTTATTGGTTTTATAAAAAAATTAGTTGGTGAATTTTTTACATTATAGGCTGGTTGTTTTCACACACTGCAGCCATACAACTGTGCTCAAATCTTATAAAAGTGATTTTTGCATAATAGGTCCCCTTTAATCTACTCTACTGTCTGATTTGTGGGGATACAGAAAAGATAGTTCATGCATTCATGACCTCTAGACTTGACCATTGTAATGCACTGCTAGGTGGTTGTCCTGCATCTTCAATAAACAAGCTTGACCATTGTAATGCACTGCTAGGTGGTTGTCCTGCATCTTCAATAAACAAGCTTGACCATTGTAATGCACTGCTAGGTGGTTGTCCTGCATCTTCAATAAACAAGCTACAGGTAGTACAAAATGCAGCTGCTAGAGTCCTTACCAGGTCAAGAAAATAAGAACATTTTACCCCAATTTTACATTCTCTGCACTGCATGGCTACCTATTATGTTCTGTATTAATTACAAAATATTACTACTTACTTTTAAGGCCATAAATGGTTTAGCTCCTGCATACCTAACTATTCTTCTATCACACTAAAATCCATCCTGCTCCCTAAGGTTGCAAAAGACACATCTCTTTATCCAAGCATTCACATAATGTATCTCATAACCTTGCACTTCAGTTACATCTGATCAAATGCATATTTTCATTTTTTTGCTTGGGTTGAACACATTATTTTTGCTTAGTTGGAACAGCAGCTATGCTACTTTTTCTCTATTACCTTTTCTGTTTCTGCCATGGGAATGGCATCCCGTGGCAACTAGGAATTACACAAGTTTCAAAGACCTGAGATGACTTGAACACCTGAGAAGAGATGATGCCAACCCTCAGACAACATACAAAACTACCAAATTTTGCTAAAAGTTTGATCGCAACATATAATCATTGCTGTTAATATTGTTCACCATCTGTTTGATTCCATGACATTAAATAACTGCTTGATTTTTACCATACATTTCTGCCATATGGACATCAACTTGAGATAGTCACCACTGATAAGCTATTACTAAATATAATGAAACTTTAATTTTCTATAAAGCTGCTTTGCAACAATTTGCATCGTAAAAAGCGCTATACAAATAAACTTGAATTGAACAGAATATATATGAAGTAATTTTCTTCTTCAAATACTAGGCAATAATAGAAAATGTCATAAAGGGAAAAGAAAAAAAAACGCACTAAATGAGAGTTTTATAAATGATATAGTGGAAATGACATAATAGTTTGGAACATGTCAAACCAACTTAATCAAAGCGCAATACTTGGGCGAGACTCTGAACTGTGTGTGTGTCTAACCCTCCAACCCTGCCTCACCCTCACTTAAATTTTGATGGTTGAAAGAGTTCCCGATTTAGTCCTAGTTCTGTAACTTTCTATAGGCCATTAAAGTCTTTATTGCAAACTTGGATAGCTATTTAAAAAAAAAAAACTATACTAAACTAAACTAAATAAAGAAATAATTCACCCAATAATGAAAATTCTCAGGCCATCTAAGATGTAGATGATTTTGTTTCTTCTTTGGAAAAGATTTAGAGAATTTAGCATCACTTACTCATCAGTGAATCCTCTGTAGTGAATGTATGCCATCAGAATGAGAGTCCAAACAGCTGACAAAAACATCACAGATTTAGCTTGACGTTTCCTTCTCCTCGTGATGTAAGCCTGGGAAGATATCTATAATGTCAGCATGTGAAGCAGCAAAAAGAAAGATTGCACTGACACCAGAGTGAAAGCACTACATGGGACAAGGGCAGCTGCCAGCATCATAACTTCACAGGGCATTAATTGTTTCATCGCTGTCAGCAGGATTGTCTCTGCTCGTTGAACCCTGGCCAAGTAGCGGCCCATCAGCCAAATTGGAGTCCAGTAGGTATGTAAGTAAGAGTTCCAAGGAATTATGTTTTTTCACTACAGACTGAGGTGTCAAACTCAATTTCTAAAAAAGTGCTGAGGCCAGGCAGAACTCTCAGCCTCTGGTAATATTCACAGTGGTGAATCGAAATGTGCAACTGACAATTATACCTACTTACGGACTGACAGCTAGCTCAACAACTGATCAGAGTAAGTTTTTAGTGTTCATAAAAATGTAATAGATTCAGTGCAAATTTGCATTAATTTGCAAATATGCAAATTAATAGATTCCATTTTTGCTTGCTGGGCAAAAAAAAACTCCCATGGTTTTACATTGAAACTACAATATATTGGTACCAGAACAACACAGAGACCTGCAACCATTCTGGATAGCAACCATCCAGAGTGTTCTACTAATTGCATAGCCAACTGCTAAAAACACTCAGAATACTTAAAGGAATAGTTCACACAAAAATGAAAATTTACTCACCATCAGGCCATCCAAGATATTAAATTATTTCTTCCTTGGAACAGATTTAGCATCACATCACTTGCTGACCAATAGATCCTCAGTGAATAGGTGACATCAGAATCACAGTCCAAACTGCTGATAAAAACATCACAATAATCCACAAGTAATCCACACTACTCCGTCTATCAATTAACATCTTGTGAACTGAAAGGCTGCATTGCTTTTGGCTAAAATAGAAATCTAATCTATCCATAACATTGTTTTCACTAGTGAAATCTGAATCAGGAGAGAAATAAGGAAGATTAAGTAGTATTTACAAGCAGTCCAAAACCGTTCTAAACAAATATGTTGGTGGGTTCTGATGTGAGAGGACAACAGAGGTTTGACTTTTTCACTGGAGGAAGCGTTATTATGGATTTTCTTTTCAGCCAAAACTACAGTTTAAAGTTAAAATGTCTAAATAATTGATTTGCATCTTATAAATGCAGTTTTGTTTTTATTTCATAAGATGTTAACTGATTCACTTGAGTGATGTGGATTATTGTGATGTTTTTATCAGCTGTTTGGACTCTAATTCTGACGGTACCCATTCACTGCAAAGGATCCATTGGTGAGTAAGTGATGTTTTGGATGGTCTGATGGTGAGTAATTTTTCAGCAAACTTTATTTTTTTGGTAAACTTTTAACGTTTTAGCAACAGCAGTGATGGGAACATCTACCAAAACCAACAAAAACATATTTGTGGTCCTAAGGTGGATAAACCAGCGTAGTCAGGAACACACTTTCTACTGCCATGACCTCTTTCTGAACTGTTGTTAAAGACTGCAGCTGTCTGGCCTCGATTTCCAGGCAATTGTACAATTGCTGAGACTCAGTGCACAGGGATAAGCTGTTCTCTTTAAAGATAGGCAGGAAATGTTAGAAACACAAGCCTCTTTCATTCTTGGCAACTACATTTCTCTTATTCAGGCATTCACATATTACCTAATATTTAATATATATATATAAGATGGTCCGCTTCTCAGTAATTGGCTTTGCTCAATCAGTTCACAGCCTTGAGAGGTTAAATGCTTTTGTTAACTGGCTTGTTAGTTTGAAGGGGACACTTGATGGACAGAAATTGCAGGGCTGTGCTAATGATGAAGTAGGAAATAGCAATGCCACTCAAACGTTTCCTTTGCAATGAGGACAACCACAGCCAATCAGATTCCAGTCCATGTGAAAGCCCAGAATAATTGATTAGACTGTCATTGTGGAATTTATAACAATAATGTCAATAAAACCCAGGGTCTTTAGGTGAGCCTGTATCAAATGAAAAACAATCTGAAATAATTAATTAATTAAATAATTAATCACATTATATATTTAGACAAAACATTATATCTGGAAAACAACTGATAAGCAGGACTATATCCTTTATTTAGCGACTTACCATTTTTAAAACACAGCTACTTCAAAATTAAGCTAATTATGCTTGCATATTAATGTTATACCAAATGTGAAAATCAAAATCAAAAATAATATCAATATCTAAATTTTAGTGCTGTCAAACGATTAATCGCGATTAAATGCTGCCAAAATAAAAGTTTTTGTTTACATAATATATGTGTGTGCGCTGTTTATATAAATTATGTATATATAAAGACACACACATGCAACATATATTGTGTTTACATGTATATATTTTATATTCATATAAACTATATCATATATAAATATATTTGATATATAACATAACATATTTTCCTTAAATATATACAGGCATGTGTGTATATTTATAGGCTACATAGTAAATATACACATTACACACACATATATATAATCGTTTGACAGCACTACTTTTACAAGGGAACCCATGGGTGATAAATGCTAATTAGCTTATTGGCTGTAGCTGTGTTAGGAAACTATTTCCCACCATCCTCATTGGCAGCACAAGAATGAAAAAATACACAGATAAATCTTCCATTAGCTGCACACCTCATATGAATAATCTGCTGTAAATGGAGTTGAAAGAAAGAGAGATATGAAATTGTACAGTGCATTTTATTTCAGCCAAAATCACTTGTGCAGGTTATGATGTATGACGAATAATAATTATGTCCACGTGCAGCAGAACGCAGGAATTACTCGAGCAAAATAGTTCAGGTTTCATTTATCTTCCCATAAATCATCTAAAGCTTAAAAAGGAACATAAAATCAGTACATCAAATATTTGGTGATTTCTGATGATTTCTTGTTGGAAGAGAAATATATATTTCTCATCAGCTGGATCGTTGTTTGTTCTTCTTTTACGTTACGTCGAGCTAATAGACTTGTTGTGTCACGCACTTGTTTTCCAGTGGAAATATCGAGCGCGAGTGAAATGAGAGGGGAAGAGATTGCTGCTGGAGATGTCAGTTCGCCAGAAGAGGGCATTCGGATGCTGTCTGACAAAGTTATGGTGCGACAGGCGGTTGTGGTTAACCACTCACAATCCTGCTGCATCTCTGTAGCCTACTGCCGGGAACTGTACAGGAGAGGAGAAACATTCCCGATGGAGTAACACTTCCAAACAGTATTCTATGAGTGCAGTGATTTTGGGCTGGATTGAAATCTTCTGAACATCCTAATTCTCACTGATATTATAATATGCATTGATCTACGGTAAGCTTCATCCTTTCGGGAAAGACAGTATTTGCGCAGTATGCTGCGATGGAATATGCTGAGGCGGAAGGGGATCGCTGGGATTTCCATAAGTTTGACTTGTGGTAGATAACTTGGATTTGGAATCTCACGTCTTCAGCTCTGTTTGTGACTTGAGGTATAATTTTAGGATTTAAAATGGATTCTTTCTGTTCAAGTGGATGTTTATGATGATACTTTTGTTTTGAGGGGAATTGAAAGATATGGTCAGTGGTCAGTCAGGAGAGACTGAAGATTTCCCGCGCCTGCTCTGCGGTGAAGGACTACAGGCGGGCGCTCGTGGAAGAACCGAACCATCCGAAGAGAGCGCGTGCCATGCCGTTTCGGGTCTCGAGCGGTAGAAAGCTGTAAAACCTGTGGCCAGGAGTTGAGTGAGACGCGGTGATGGGTAAGTTTGCGGGGGGATTTCCTGCAGTTTTATTAATTTTGCAGTGTAATGTGAACTGGCTGATTGGATGTAGCCTACTCCGATAAAGCTCAAAATGTGGATGTTCTCCTTAATTTGCATGCATCGATTTATTGTGCATTTGATAATCACACATAATTCTTGCTCAAATTTGACCGTGCGTTCACTTCAGCTCACAGTGGTTTGATTCTGGTGAGGCACAGTCAAGTGAATCCGTCTGTTCGTTTATTTGATGGTCATTTATTCAGTGTTTTTATGACCTATCGGCAGAGTTTTTATATTCGATAACTAATAGTAGAACTGATTTTTGTCACAATATTATATAAATGATCATTGTCCTACAGCAAAACACATTCTGTATGAGTGTTTTATTTAATATTTATGCTGCTACTAATATGTAATTGTAAAATATTTAAAACAAAATTTTAAAACGTGTGTGTGTGTGTATATATATATATATATATATATATATATATATATATATATATATATATATATATATATATATATATAACATTATTGCTGTTATTTATGACATTTAGATCTCGATGGTAGCAAATTCATTGAAATCTGTGGTTTGGACTACTATAGGGTTTAGGGCTAATTGCTAAGCAACATATTTTTCAATCAAGAATGAATGGTCCTTATCTACAAAGTGAAATGTACAAACAATATATTAAATAATTTCATTACTTATAAATGCTGTTGTTAGGTGCTCTTCAATTGTGATCCACCAAATGGTGCCATTCATCCATAAACCTGACAACCGATTAAGTTGAAAAGTGTGAATATTGGTAAAAATATCACTTAGACTGGCCTATTATTGGCCTATCTCTGTTCTTCATCTCTCACTGACTTAAAGAGCAGACTGATGCCAACTCATTGATTAACACTGGAATGCTAATTTAACCTCATTTTTGGCAGCAAGGCAATTTCTCAGAGTGTGCCTGTGTATTATTGATAGTGAGATGGCACACAGATAGTTGATAATCTTTTGTAGATTTCATACTTGCATGTTGCGTTGGAAAATATGCACATTATGTGCGTGCATTGGTATGTGTGCACATTGTTTTGCGATGCAAGTGTGCATACAATGCCGGGAGTGCTTAATGAATTGTTGTTCGGTTTGCATAATCTTCATCATCAAAGGAAGGTGACACAACAGATTTTATATATTGACAGAAAACAATGAGGACACAATCAATATGCACTGGATCATTTTAACAGTGTCTTTAGATGTTAATCTTTTTCATTTTGCATTTGGTAAAGTATGCATACAAGTTATGTTCCTTACATATTTCTCATGATTTCCAGACTCATTATTTAACTAAGCACTGTGATTAACTGTAAGCCGCAGACCTTCCCATGGCCACATTAGAGTACTTGATTATAGATGTGCTTTCAATCATTTTACAGGGGCTATTTGACAGATATGTGACCTGCTCTGATTGTTATTCGTTAGTGATGTGCAGCAAGATGGCCTTCCACAGCTCGTAAAATGATGAGCTATGCTTGCTGCTTTGCAGTACTGTAGTGGGAGATTTTGACAGCAAACATAAAATAACCAACCTGGCAAAAATTTTGGAGCATCACTGTGAAGAGTATGTAGGCCTTTGCAGAAGCAAAATAAGTTTTACGAAGAGTGGAAAAGGTATAGTTGCATCTAAAATAAGAAAAGTGGCAGTACAAGTTTGCTACATATTAATTTTCATTAGACTTCTCTTGGATCATTAACTTTATCAGCATCATTTCATTAGCAAATGTCATTAAGCTGATACAGTCTGATTGTCTGTTTAGTGTGAATGGGAGCCAGTGACGTAATTACTTTATTGTACCGCAGCCTGCTTGTGCATCAGTTGTTGGCAACTGTACACTCGTGGATATCGGTACCTCTTTGCTTTGTTTTTGTTTTTTTAAATCACAATCAGTGGCTTCCAAAAATGCTTGAACCCTGAAGCCTGCAGACATATAAGATGGTCATTGCAATAAATAAGAAAATATCAAATCAAGTGGCATTTTTTTTTGTAAAGGAAAGATGGCACAAACTTAAAAAAAATAATAATAATAATCTCACCAATAGATGTTTGTTAGATTTGACATGATGTGATAAGGAGAGATATGCTTTTCAAAATTATTATAAGTTATTCAGACATTTTCTGATTATCAACTTGGTCAGTCTTATCAGCTGATTAAAACTAATTGTAAAAATGGCTAAGAAATGTGTAGTTCAATTTGAGATCTAGCATCATTTGTTTAGAAGAGGGTTTGCTATTTAGATATCGTATGCAGTGATTTCATCCATTTGTAGGTGTAAATTGAAATAATTTTTGAATCCACTTTGTTATAATCACGAACAGGAGGTACATTTATAAAGTTCATGACGATTCAAATGTTTGGTTCTGATATGCTGATAAATGGACTACTTAATGAATATTTTCTCCTTTTCAACCTGAGAGAACATGTGGTAGAATTCCTGTAACATAGTACTGATTAATTTAAACGCTTCTATTCTGTGCATATGGTTTAAAAAATGTTGCTTGGATGGATCTGAAGTCATTTTGCTTTCAAGCAAAATGGATGTTTTGATATTTCATAACCACTTTCATGAATACTTATGACAATATCAATGTGTCAAAGCCACATTCTTCATCTTGTACAGACATATAATACCTTAGGAACTTCGTTTCAGAATGTAATTTCTAGCGAGCTTTGTAAAGGTTTTTGCATCAAGGATAGAATTGAAACCCTTTTGCAGTAACACAATGTAAGCATGAAGGCCAGAAAGATGCAGCACAAATGATAAAATCCCATTACTGGAAAATGTCCAGGCTTTGGCCAAGTCCTTCCCAAAAAGAACGTGTATTTTACCCAGACCTCTAACCTCTTGAGCCAATGTTTAGTTGGAAACTCACTGCTGATTATAATGCCTCGCTTCACCCCCCCCCCCCCCCCCCCCCCCCACCATTTATTTTGACAATTAACAACACCTAGGCTTTCCTTTGTATATTAAGGAAAGATGGACAAAGGCTGGTAGCAGAGTCACTGAGCAGCCAGGCAAATATAATATATGATTTGGTTGACTGACAATCATTTAGATTATAATTGGGGACCAATAGGATGGCCGAGGCATATCTCTCAGGACATTTCCTTTCATAGTGTAGTGGGCTTGTGTTCAAGCTTATTGGAGGACTGGCTTGCTCTGATAGCATGTTTTCCATTGCCAGAGAGAAGAATTAAACAACATGGCATGACTGGATTGATTTGCACAATCACCACTGTTAATTGAGTCCTGTGTGGTATCATATTGCTGTATAAATGTAATATTTCAAGGGTTTATAATCACAGAACAATTACAATATTTCTTCTCTTATTAGTCGTCTTAATCTCTGCTTTGAAACTGCTCAATAATTAGGGCAGGGTATTGTCAACTACCTCACAATATTATGCACATCATTTTGCACATTTCACGATTCAACACGTTGCAATGCATCACAGTGCCCTAATAGGATCATGATTGAATCCGCGCCAAAAAAGTGAGAGAGACACTCTGTCAGGGAGAGTGAATATGCTGTATGTGTCTCAAACTCTCTTGTGGTTTGATTTACTTTTCCCCACTATTGTGACTAATACTGTATGTACATATTGAATACAAGTTTAATTAAATCCCATTTTAAGTAGCATGATTTAGGTAATACCCTATTAATTTGTGTATTTGTATAATCAGGAAGTAAGTACTTTCTTGACTGTTTTTTTCTTTTTCCATTTTAGGCTTTGCCATGAGGCACCGCTGGTTCATGGTGCCACTGCTAATGCAGGCATGGCTGTCTGCCACCCCTTGCTTCGGTGAGCGTCCTTGCCCTCGGAGCTGTCGATGCGATGGCAAAATTGTATACTGTGAGTCTAGCGCATTCCGTGATGTTCCCAAGAACCTCTCAGGAGGCTGTCAAGGCCTGTCCCTGCGGTATAACAGCTTAGCAAGCCTGAAGGCTGGCCAATTTGTTGGCCTCAACCAGCTCATTTGGCTGTACCTGGACCACAACTACATTGCTAATGTGGATGCACGTGCTTTTCAAGGGATACGGAGGCTCAAAGAGCTAATATTGAGCTCCAATAAGATCACACTGCTACATAACACCACATTTCACCTGGTACCAAACTTGAGGAATCTGGACCTTTCCTATAACAAGCTACAAGCTCTACAACCTGGCCAGTTCCAGGGACTGCGCAAGCTACTCAGCTTGCACATGCGCTCCAACTCCCTTAAGAATCTTCCCTCTCGCCTTTTTCAAGACTGCCGTAATCTTGAATTCCTTGACCTTGGCTACAACCGACTACGCAGCATTACTCGCAATTCAATGTCTGGCCTGATGAAGCTAACTGAGCTGCATATTGAGCATAACCAGTTCTCCAAAATCAACTTTTTCAACTTTCCACGCTTCTATAACTTGCGTGCTCTTTACCTACAGTGGAACCGCATTAGGACCATGAGTGAAGGCCTTACATGGACCTGGACATCATTGCAGAAGCTAGACCTTTCAGGAAATGACCTTCAGGAGATCGATGCAGAGGTGTACCGGGCCATGCCGAATCTGCAGACGCTTAACCTGGATTCAAACAAGCTTGTCAATGTGTCTCAAGAAGATGTGGATGCCTGGACCTCTCTGACAGCAATTAGTCTGGCAGGCAACATGTGGGACTGTGGACCAGTTGTGTGCCCACTGGTGGCCTGGCTGAGAACCTTCCGTGGAAACAAAGAAATTAATATGATTTGCGCATCACCCAAAGAAGTTCAAGGGGAGAAGGTTATGGATGCCGTTGACGCCAATGGGGTTTGTAGGGTCGCCCCTGCTATGCCATCAACTGTAATTGTTCCCGCTACCCCTGTTGTCGCCTTTGCCCAGACCCCAGCCAACTCTTTCATCCCGACTCTAAAATCTGGAGACAGCAGAAGGGGCCAGGGGACGGCCTTGGAAGGTACCACTTCTTCTGCACCTTCTCAGCCCATTGTCCCACCACCAGAGCAAGACTTTGAACCCGTATCATTCCACAAGATAGTGGCAGGAAGTGTCGCCCTCTTCCTGTCGGTTGCCATGATCCTCCTCGTAATTTATGTATCATGGAAGCGCTATCCAAGCAGTGTTAAGCAGCTACAGGAAAACTCGGCTGCTGCTCGCAAACGTCGGAAAAAGTCACGGGAGACAGAGCGCACACTCAGCACACCATTGCAGGAGTACTATGTGGACTACAAGCCTAATAACACAGAGGGCACGGATGTGCTGGTCAATGGTACCGGGCCATGCACCTACACCATCTCTGGCTCCAGAGAATGTGAGGTAAGACTCCACAAAGCTTATTATCCATTGTATTTGGCATGAAACAAGGTAAAAAAAAAAAAACTGCTTTTTAAGAAGGTCCTTCACTTCTTGTCATGTTTTGATGCCGTTTTTAAGGAGATCGTTATTGTTGGATAAAATTATGAGTGGGAGGGATATGTTTTTGGCAGGGATATTTTAGGAAGGACATGTTTTTTAAATGTTTTTGGCACATGTGATGTGTTTAACCTTGGATGAAGTGTTAATTTACAATTGAATATTGATTTGTTACTGCATATTTGAGAAGTCCTGTTAATCCAGTTGACTTATTGTCTTCTAGGGACAGTTGCATTTTGGTGCGTGGTATGACACTGTATTTTTATATTGATACGTCTCCTTGCAATACCTGTGATGCATCCACTTGAAGGTGATAGGATCGTTTTTATAATGTTCTGTTATGCAGGCTCTTACTTGTTCTATTAACCCAAAGAGATTTGTGATTCTTTGAAAATTTTAACTACAGTAATCACAAGGTAACAAACTTCCTCAATAAGCTGCTGTGTTACAATTATTTATTTGTCCTCATTAACATATGTACGTTCAGCAACTCCCAAGACCATAATGAAATGGTTTTGTCTATGGGGAACTTCAAAGACATCCTGTTAATGAAAAAAAAACCTCCTAACCATCCTTCTAATCCTGACTCCTATACACTCATTGTTTTTTTCAACATTGTTTGATACTTACTCATAGTTAGTATGAAACAATGGTTCTCTCTATTTTCTCTTTTTTTTTCTTCCTCGTGATCTTCCTGGGCCTATGAGATTGACCCCCCCCCCCACACACACACACACACTTTATCTACTAAGGGTTCTTTTTTTGCTTCTTCCATGTATCGCTTCATGCCTACAGTGCCCTCCATAAGTATTGGAACAGTAAAAACTAAATTGCTCTGTTGGATGTGGAGTCAAGACATTTACAAATATGATTAAAAGATGAATATGAGACAAAACTACAGAATGTCACATTTTATTATTGCGTGATTCAACACAGATGTTTTACCAGCTAAGAAGTTCAGCACTTTTAGAGTTTCATCCCTCTATCTGATGTGAGCATAAGTATTGGAATAGTTGCCTCACAGGTCTTTCTAAGTGATCAGCTGTGTCCTGTTGCATTAATTCTTCAGATATTAAAAGCAGGGAATGTGTTGTATCAGTTATATCCATTACTTCTGTATTCTGAGCCTTGCATTCGATGATGACACACACAAACCAGGATGAAGATGAGGGAGCCTACTTTGAGAGAAAAGCAAGCAATTTGGATGCTAAAAGAAAAGAGGAAGTCAATTAGAGCTCTAGCAAAAACAAAGGGCATGGAGAAATCAAGAGTTTGGAAACCACCAGGAACCAACAACTACCTGATCAGCTAAGAAAACAACAGTAGTTGATGACAGACAAATCATAAAAGCTGTGAAAATGAACCCTAAAAGACGTGTCTGTAAAATCACCAACAACTTCCAGAAAGCTGGGGTGATGCTCTGACAATCTACTGTCCTCAGGAGACTTTGACACAGAATTACAGATGCTACACAGTAAGATGCAAACCTCTGACCAGCACCAAAAATAGAAAGGCAAGATTAGAGTTTGCAAAAAAGCACAAAGGTGAGCCAGAAGAGTTTTGGAAATGTGTTTATGGATCGATGAGACAAAGATGAACCTTTATCTAAGTGATGGGAAAGCAAAGATGTGGAGAAAAAAGGGAACTGCAAATGATCCCAAGCATACAGCCTCATCTGTCAAGCAAGGTGGAGGTGGTGTCATGACATGGGCATGCATGGCTGCCTCTGGAACAGGCCCTCTCAACTTTACTGATGACTTAATGTATGATGACAGTAGCAGAATGAATTTGGAAGGGTACAAAACCATCTTGCCTACCAATATTCAAGAAAATGCCACCAGATTCATTGGGAAGTGCTTCATATTGCATTAGGACAATGACCCAAAACACCCTGCCAGTTCAGTCAAGGAATTTATAAGGGCTGAGCAATGGAAAGTCTTAGATTGCCCAAGTCAATTTCCAGATTTAAATCCGACTGAACATGAATTTCACCAGCTGAAGAGGAGAGTAAAGGCAGAAACTCCCCAAAACAAACAACAATTGGAATTGTTGTTTGTCCCAGCTGTCCCAATACTTATGCTCACATCAATGAGTGGGATGAACTCTAAAAGTGCTGTTCTTTTTATTTGGTAAAACATGTATGTGTTGAAACGGCTAATAATAAAATGTAACATTCCGTAGTTTTGTCTCATTCATCTTTAATAATATTTGCAAATGTCTTGACTCCACAGCCAACAGAGCACTTTTGTCTTTACTGTTCCAATACTTATGGAGGGCACTGTATATTTTTAGCCTATTATCTTTGCTTCACACTCATCCTTCCCTCTTGAATCATCTTCCCCTCATTTTAGATCATCCTCTTTTATACTTCACCACAATATGCAGTTCCAATTTACAAAATACTAATTTTCTCAGTGTGTCACTCAGGACTCCGCTGGCATCGTGTGTTGACAGCTGGGGTCAGTTGCCACTTCTTAAGGAGCCGGTTTTGTGTGTGATTTGTATACATAGCTATATTTACATATGTTCATGCTTTTTCCAGGGAGCAGGTGCTACCTTTACTCCTTTTGGACTAAGAAACCTGTCAGTAGTGCAGTGAGGTGTCATTAGAGGCAGACACTGCCTCTGGCAGGGCAATGAGAGGGTGTATATGCTGGTGGCAAACAAAACATTCCTGAGTGAAACAAGGAAGGCATGAAGACATGCTAGCAGGCTTATTGGCATGATGTTAGACAAGTAAACAGGGATGCCAAATCAGGTCACAGGAAGAGAAGACTATAAAGGAGGGTGAGAACACAAAGGCACACACAGAATGACATCCTTACAGCGATGTTGACCTTGGCACATGGGTCCCTGGCCCTTCTCTGATCTGCCACCTCAAAGAATTTTCTGAGAGATCAGAGGTGCACATCAGAGTCCAGCAGATTGACATGTTTTTCGCTTGTGACATCCCCAAGTCAAGAAACAAACTTTTTTCATTATTGCGTGCAAATCCCTAAGTCTCTTGCACAGCATGTGTCCCTTTTTGCCATTATGCCATTATGCACAAAAGAACAACTCAAAACAGTTTGTCTTACACATAATAATAAATTACACATAATAAAGGGTCAAGGTTTAGATTGTTAGCATGACCTTATTAGCCCTTGCTAGCAGATACCGTAACTTCACCCTCTGACAGTAAAATTAATTTTGTCCATTGACAGTTATTCCAAAATAATACCTTGCTAGCTATTGCCTGAAGTTTAGGGTGAACCTGTCAAGTCCATAATCATCAAAAGGCCCCACATTGAGTGCAGTTACTTGACCTGTTTCCATAATTTTTTCCGTTAATAGTCTATAATTCTGAATTGTTTGCCTCCTTTTTTCCCCTGCCGTCCTCCATACCACAGCATTGCTGCATCAACACTAATGTGGTTTGGCTTCCCTCCCGTGCAGCAAAGCGCATGTCACCCATGATTGATGAGTTCTATTCTCTCTCCTGCGATTTGGTATTCCACACGCGCACCTGATTTACGGGCTTTTCACATCAAGCCAAAAGACTAGATTCAAACACACAGTTCAGATTGCTCCTGTCTTGAAAACCAGTGTTCTCCTCATGCCTTACATCGCTTCTGTTGCGAATCACAAATGGCATAAAGGTGTGGAAGAGACTACTAAGAGGGATTGTCCTCTGACCTCACCTTGAAAGCGGCTCTCTGTTAAACTGACATACGATTTGGCCATCTTTCATCGTAAAATTTAATGCCAAGATCTAATGTCTTTTTCGCTCTATTTAGATCAACCGAGGGTCTTTATCGTCAGAACTCATAAAGGCTCAACTGCGGATGAAGTGCACATTTAATCCATTTATTTAGGTGATGAACTTTATTTTACTGAGCAGTCATCATGCTATAGCAGACTATAATTGTACAGTTGTTTTCCTCGCTCTTGTAGTCATGAATTATTCATTTTGATTACTAAATTTTGATTTACTTTAAAATTACATGATTGTGCTAAAAACACACCGCTTAATGCACAACATTTATATTAGTTGAGTCTTCCATTTCCAATATATACTGTATTATTGTAGTTGTTGGGAGATGTCACAAAACTCATCAGTTATCTTTACATTGCAGGTTATACCTAATTACATGTTCTCATAAAATACATAAGTGCAGGAACGAGGGCATCACTCTGCCAGGCCCATTGGGGCCATCGTATGTGTTAGTCATGGAGGTTCTGAAATCAAGCGTGTTTTTGAAGGCACCTCATTCAATATTAATTATTTTTAGTTGTGAGCAATTAGGCCAGTACCATCACATTTTGTCGTATTGTACATTATGTTGCTGTCACATTTGCATTAAAAGCTTAACCTGTCAGCCCGTGATGTTTCGTGGATTTAAAATTGCTCTAATTGCTTTTGTAGAAAAAAAAGGAACAAGAACTTTGCTTCATGTAACAATGAAAGGCCTACAACAAGGGCATTAATCATCATTAGACTCAGCAAATTTTAGTTAACAAATTGGTGTTGAACAGTACCTTTGACCCCAGCAAATAATGAAAATGGATTAATCCCCCCCCCCCAAACAGACAAAAGTGCCTGCTGGAGATTAACGTTTGGACCCACATCTGGTTAGCAGTTCAGAATGGGCTCATGAATTAAAAACTGGGCAACTGGACTAAACTAGAGAAGGAAAGGTGAAGTAGGAGAAATGGACACACAATTAAGTTCATTCTGCTTGCTGATCAAAAAAAGCGAATTTTCTTTTTTCAGTAATCACTTAAATGGCGTGCCAGTAGTGATCATTTATTTAAAAATGGAAACACTTACAGCTGCCTGTGTCATGGGAAAAAATATATCAAAGCACATTTTTAATGTTTTATTTTTTTTTATATTGTTTATCTACATATTTGTATTTGTAATTGTCACTGTACCACTGTTCTCTGTATGTTTCTATTATAGGTGTGTTCTTCTAATTTCAGTTGATAGCATACATCCTGAAATACAATCAGCAGTATTAATTGCACCTCTAGCACATTCTATTTGACTAGAGGACAGTTTAAATATAAAGTGGCACAGCTTACCCATCTCTCTGAGTCTAGTAGAAAAAGGCAAGAATTCTCTCTGAAAGTAAAATAAGTGAGAGATGAGACGAGACGAGAGAATCTAGAAGAACAGATCCATCTCACTGTGACCTGAGAGTCACAGTCCATTTAATTTAGCACCAATCATGCTTTTTAATGTCTGCAGAGTACATTATAATTTATTGGGATTATCATAAACTTGAGCCTGCAACCTGGAACACGGGCATTCCAGCCTCTCCCTGCAGAATGACTTTCTGATAGCAAGTCTTGACGTCAATCATCATGAAACGGCTAACCATGCTTTTTCTTCAACGTTTCTGGTTTTTGTCCCAGCATCTTCAGGTTGGCAAAGCTTTGGCACCTGATAAATATTTATGCCCATCAGTGCTTGTCATTTTTGGCCAAGGATCCTGCATAGTGAGCAGGGCTGAAGGGTCCTCATCGTTTGCTTCATCGAACTGAGAGGAGGAACAGAACCAATGCAAAAGTGGCCCCTCGTGAAAACTGTGCCATTGAAAAGCGAGGGTGTTTTTTTGGGTGGGGGTATTTGAGATTGTGAGAGAGGGGTTGTTTTGTGTCCCAGATGGCCTTTTGTAACTCAGTGTTATGAAAAACAGAGTTGGAGTGATTTAGTTCCTAATTGGATTGCATGGGGGCTGGTCAAAGTCATCTGTTTAAAACATAGATGTTGTTTGGAGGCTTTTGTAAATGACAGTCTAATGGAGTGCAAGCACCCTTGGCTGAAAAGTGACTAATTCAATGGTTCATTCACATTTGAACTCCCACAAATCTTTAGCATACTTTACTGGATCTGTGACATGAGCAAACATCACGTATTCCACTGGTACATAGTTAATGTCAACAGTTCATGCTAAATGTCCAAGATACCAGCTGTGCACACTTCTATATCTAATTGGCTTTGTACTGTACTCTGTACAATAAAGTTTAATCACAAGGAAGAAACTACGTTTATTAATAATTATTGCAACTTGTTTTTGTCGTGTCATTCATTTATTACCTTTTTGTTTTTTGGAAGGTGGACGTATGACTAAAATATTCTGTCATGGTTTGAGACATTTCATAGAGTGGTGGTTTTGTGTCTAAAAATAAATAAAATATTAAATATTTAAGTGAAAGATAATTCAAGCATGTACAGTGTATCTGTAGCATATTGGTTATTGGATTTTTATTTGAATTTCATTTGGACTAAATCTAATCTGTAAATATCCATTTTTGATCATCCAATGAATATAAATTTTTCATATTTAAGAGACCTGACTGGTTTTAGTTTTTAGTGTCTTGTTTTTCATTTTTAATAGAATTTAAAATTGGTTATTTATCAGTTAAATATTAATTATCAACTTGACCGTATAAGTCAGAATTTTAATAACTATGCATCTCTAACTTTATTTCATTTTGAAATTTAGATGCTATAGGGTTGGAATTGCCAACTACCTCATGGAGCGATACACAAAACCTGCCGCCTCAGGCTATAAGTTTTCCGCTTGGCATCAAGTTTTTTTTAATTGCGTTGTGGATACTTTGTGGTATAAGCGATATAGCATGTTTAACACATTTCTCCCATCACACGTTATATACGGTAGCATCATTCCACCCAGCCTTACCTTGTATTTGCCTGCACAGCTAACAAAGTTATGTTCCCACTGGAAATTACAGACATGTACATTCCAAAGACTGGAGCCTTAAAATCCATCCAACAACAATGTGGCGTGTTTTATGAGGGATGGAGGGTGGCACTGGCAAGAAAACACAGTGAGAGAATGAGAGGCAGGCAGACTGAAAGCCTAATTAATCCGGCCTTCCTTAATTAGCCTCTGTCCCCTCCATTATGTGCTTTCCAATGTGTTCACTCCGTTTCTCTCTCTCCTGCTCTCTATCTCAGCGTTTTTACTGTGTCCTTTCTCTGTCGCTTTATTTGCTGCTCTTTCTCTATTCATCTTTTTCATAGCCTCTATTTGTTCTGTTTCTCTTTCGTTCCCTTTTCTTGTGTCCGTCTCTCTATCTTCCTGTCTCTCTCTTTCTCTCCCTTCGCCTTGCGAGGACATCGGCAATATGCTTCGGTGTGATAAACAAGCTCTCTCCGTCGCAGAGGGCAGCAGAGGCGACGGCGTAGGTGTCTAAGCCTGCGTGGTGCGTCTCTGACGGATGGAGAGAGAGACAAAAGCACAGCTGTGGACTGATATCGAGGGCTTGTTTTCCTGACCGGGCATTGTTTGTAAGGCGCTCTGAGACGGCAGAATGGGAGAGCTGGTCATTGTGTTCCATGTCTGGCCCTCAGCCCTGGGCTGGAGCCCTCCCGTGTGCTCATGTCGATTAGGATCATGTCATGGCTTGAGCAGGCATTTGGCCCAGTAGGCACACATGAGGCTCTCACCTCTCGAGAACATGGTGCATGGTGGGCTAGAGCATGTTTCTTGTTCAGAAGCTCAGTTTTGAGCTGAAGAATACCGCTGATTATGATTATAGTGCAGCGACACAAGGGTAGAATTAGCAGAACCTCAAATGTCAAGCGCATATGTAAGTAAAGAAAGGGTGTTGTCAGCTTAAACGGCTGTTTATTCCTTTTTCAGGCAGAGGTTCATTGTGCTTGAATGGATAGTTCACCCAGAAATTTAAACTGTGTCATCTTTTACTCGCCTTTATATCGTTCCAAACCGGTATGACTTTCCTTCTTTTGGGGAGCAATCCTTTGAACCTCCTTTAAAACCTACCGTCTGTGGGAAAATAGAAAAATAATTTCTAACAGACAATGATAATTAAATGAAGCAGAACCCATCTACTTTCTTGCCAATGGCCCACTGTATGATAAATATCTTTATAACTTTCTTTTTTCCCCTTTTCTTTTTAAGCAGGTTTATTTGTGTATCAAGGTCATCTCACCTCCCTCACGACCAGGGCGGTCACCACATTTCTCTTCGTTTCTTTTATCGTGACCCGTTCTTTTTTATCTTTGGAGAGGGCAGATTCAGGAAGGATGAGGAAATGAAACAAGGACCATAGAGCCTTCATTGTGGGAAGGAGAGGTGATGTGGGAAATGACCTTTAAAGTCGTGTCTCAGAAATTCATGCCCCAGTGATTATCAATGCTTTTGATGGACAGCTTGTCAAGTGGATATATTTGCCAGAATTCAGTTTATACAAGAACTTCATCCTATATTGGATATTGGCAATGCTCATAACTACAGTGAGGAAACAAGCTGATTTTAAATTATACCTGTATGACATCCCAGGTGTTGTTTATTGGTGCAACCAGAAATTCCAGGAATAGCTAGGAAAAAAAATGCCTTTTAACTGCAAACAACCCCAAAATATAGAGGTTTTGAAATTCATTCTTGGTGGCTCACGGATAAGAGTAAATATGTTTATATGTTAATATGTTTTCAGTCTTTTAAAACATATTACAATATTAACACTAAGTAAATATTGTTGTATAACAAATGTGAAAAGTAATTCATCTACAGTAGATTCAGAACTGTAGCGCCCATTATAAATGTCTGGTGATGGGGTATTATATTTAGACTTTTCTTTTTCTCTATATATCGTGTAGTATCGTATCATATTATATCAAGTTCTAGATGCAATACATGCTTTATGGAGACTATGTACTCCATAAGCCAATATCTGATAGTTCCATAAGCTACTATCAGTACAAATTAATCAACAAAAACGATAAATTGTTCACCTCTAGATTTTACCAGGTGCTGTGACAACTACAATTTGAATTGGCCTTCGTGGTTCATCTTGTGCATTTTACATATCTTAGGAAAGATACTCGCAAGAGAGCAAGCTCATGAGGAATGCTTATTCTGAGCAAATCTAGGGCAGCTTTGTGTCAAGAGAAGTGCTCAGAGAGCAATCTCTATGGCAATGAGGTCGAAAAACATTGTCCCTGGACAGAGTGGGAGGATGACATGTCTAAGACTGGAAGTGTTGTTTGGCGGCCATATAATCCTTCATACATCATTTCAATGTCTGCGATGTCTTGTCTGCCGCCAAGGCCTTTTGGGAGCATGCACATAACTGAGCCCTGGGACTAAAGCCTCCCTTCTGTCAGAATGGTGAGATAAGCAAGTGTGGTTTTGCAGGTAATGACTATTCCTTGTGACTGGGGCTCAGTGTCTTGAAGGTCTCACGGGTCTCATTGTGAACTATTCAAAGTATAGTGCCAAGCTGATGTACAATTTCACTGGCACTTGCAATTCTTTGGCCCCAGATGCAATTTTAAATTTTATTTTCATTAGCCTTAGCTCTCTATACCATCATTATCTCCAGCAGGTCTAGCTTTTAACATCTTCATTATATTTAGGGATATGTCTCTAAATATTGAGCTTCAGTCAGTTTATTACCAAATAAAATTAGGTTAACTTAACAGTGTTATTTCAGGTGTAATTCATACAATTTTTACAGCTGTTCTCACATTCAGTTGGACAAAGGCTGTGCTTAAAACATAAGAATATGTCACACGAGATGTTGTGAACCAAATCGAGCTTGACAAAGGTGAGCATTTGGAGTTTAATGGAAGACTTTTATTTGTCATCATGTGGATTACATTTAAGCTACTTGCATATGGATTTTGGACTGTCATGGTTTATGGTAAGCACTGTTCACTTGCATTAGATGGAGGAAAATCCTGAAATGATTTCTTCCAAAACCTTAAAGGGATAGTTCACCCAAAAATGAAAATTCTGTCATTAATTACTCACCCTCATGTCATTCCAAACCCATAAGACCTTTGTTCATCTTTGGAACAAAAATGAAGATAAATTTGATTAAATTTGAGAGATTTCTGACCCTGCACAGTAAGCAATGTAACTGAAATGTTCAAGGCCCAAATTAGTTGTAAGGACATTGTTAAAATAGTCCAAGTGACATCAGTGGTTCAACCATAATGTTATGAAACTGCAAGAATATTTTTTTTGTGCAAAGAAAACAAAAATAAAGACTTATTAGTCTTGTACCTGAAACCAGGGTACTGCTTATACAGAAAGCTGAAAATGCTACTTTCGAAGACTTTATTCCAAGGTAGGAAGGGACCAAGGCATGTCCGAATCCACCTCCTGTCTGCCGAGATGTCTTTATCTGATGAATTTTTGAAGGTAGCATAGATGTATCCTTATAGATCTCCCATAATCCTCTGCTTTTATTGGTGGACAGTTTGTGTCCAAATGTATGTTTCTGACCAACTTTTTCCAATTTTGATGTTATTTCTTGAACAATTATTCATTACTACAATACTCATTTCTTTCATTTAGTTATCAAAGCTCACTCTGATTTGTTGTAGATTGCTAAACCATTACGGTGCCTCAGAAGTCTGCCCAAAATCAGTTTTGTAAGGTACCTTCATAGGACAGAGGCAGAAAGTCGGCTGCCTAAGCTTTCAGATGTAGCTTTTGAGACCGGCCATCTGCTTTTGCTTTTGGACGCAACCCGTGCGCCGAAACATAAATTAATCTATTTTGCAGGACACCTGGAGCTTATAGGTGTTAAGTGCCTTGCTCAAGTGTAGCAGTACAGCAGTCATCAACTGAGGAACTATGCACTTACCATTGAGCCTCTCTAGAACCCCCTTTAGGGTTTTCATGCAAAATGTTCTAGGTAATTATTTTTGGTGCACCTCGGAAAAGCACAGAATCATCAGATGTGAATTTTTAGATTGTGGTGATCTTAACTGGCTCTGGCTCTTTTTCTAGTGAAGTGGCTGGCGCTTTACAGATGGCCTATTTTTTTAAAGTGGGGCTCCTTAATACCTCCATCAAGGGGCTGCGGAGTGGTAAACACTCCTTTCAACACTGGCGCCTGCGACCGTCCCATATGAAATGATCCACTTATGATTTACTTTGCCTATGCCCCTCGCATCCTCAAGAGCCCCTTACTCTTTCCATCTGTAATGCAAACACGCCCCTCCTCTATCATAGAGGTTACCCCTGTATGCTAGCTCCCACAATCTCTGTTTTCTCATGGTTTGTCACGCATACAAGATGCTTACTGTTTGACTTTCATTTTTCATTCCTTCGCATAATCACTGTTGTTTGTGCTCTTGCCGTACCGTGTTCTTAAACAAGACCCGTGCTGAGGTGTTTTCTTCCTGAATAGGTAAGCTTTGTTTTAGTTTGAAGCGAGGGTACTATCACCTCCTACTGCATTGCTTGATTCAAGCACCAATTTTTGGATATGCCTCTTTAGCATAGCTCCCTTCGGGCTATCTCTGGCTGTGTCAGATGCTACCCAAACCACCCACAACTCTGCCTTGCTCTCAGAGTGAGATGATATTTTTTGAGATGAGGAAAAAAGAGGCAACAAGGGAATGCAGTTGTTTTTGTGAGGGAGTCATATTTTGTGAGCTTTGTCTTGGGTATGCTTGAATTTTGCATCTGAAACAAAGCCTTTAAACATCAAAAGAGATGTGCAAGTTAATGGTCAGAATTTGTTCTGTGTTATTTAGAGCAGAGTTTTCAAAGTGGGTCTGCAAAGAAAGCACTGAATGGAAATTTGAGAGAAAGAGAATGTGATTGTCACAGTTATCTTTATTGTGGGTAGAAACATGGTGCACTGTCTGTTAATGGTGCACTTGAGAGAAAGTAAATATTTCTTTAATTGGTTTTGGCTTTACAAAACTTTAGGGAAAAATGTAGAGAATATGTAATGCCAGTTAATAAAGCATTCAAACTAGGAACAGTGTAAGAGTAGATGTACTGTAGTCAACAAGATAGTAAAGATTAATTAGAGCAATATAAATAGATGAGAATGGCAGAAAAACAAACACATTGCAATGTAGGTTGGATAGTCTCAAAACAATAGTGTGGGTTCTGGTTGTCATGGCAACACAAAAACACAACATTTTGTCCAGCCACCTTTACTTTCTTCCAGCCTATTAATTTTGTATCATATTTGCTTAGTGTTCTGTGTGACTCATTCTATGTACATCATTGTGCTTTCCTTTGTTTCATTTACAATTCAGATGCACTTTATCTGCCCGAGATCAAGTGGTAGCTATCGATGGCTTGGCAACCTATCTGACATAAAAAACCTGGGAGAGAATCAAGTCATAACCAGCACTGCACCTCCCTATGGATGTTGAATTTCTTCAACAGTCAAAGTTGAAGACACCCCCAAGAGTATTTTTTTTTTAAACTTCATAAAAATATAAGTTTCTCATCACAGTCTCTTGAGCTTGTGGCTAAAGTGAGCCTCAGGCTTATGTTTAAATAACTGAATTTCTTACCAAATAAAAGTAGGCATTTTATATGGTGCAAGACATGACCCAAGTTAAAGATGTATACCTTTATGCATCTTTAACTTTTATCGCATATTGGGCCAATGTTCGAAAAACCCCGATCTAGGACATTGAGATCAGGCACGCAGTACCTGTCTGCAGCAGAAGGAAATCTGAGTCACACAAGAATCTGTTTGGTGGACATTCCAGCCTGCACCATCCTCTCCCACTTTAGATCTGAAGGTTCACCACTTTGTCGTCTGTCTCTCGCCATCTGTAAAATGAAAGCCAGGCTGGCTATGCTGGTGAGTCACTCAACACATCAATTGCCTGCTACTAACCACTTGTTTGACCTGTAGTTGTTTTTGAGAGTGACTCACTTACACATGGAAAATGAATGATGCACTGATATCTGTTATTATTTATAGGTGGATATCGTTGTGGCTGAAGGTTACAGTGGCACTGTCCAACTTGCTCATTCAGAGTGTCTGGAGCCCTGACCACTCAGAGGTCATCTTTTTTTTTGCAGCTACTTCTCTGCAGCTACTGCTAATTCTTTCCAACAGCAAGACTCATTGATGAGAGCGTGCAAGTGGACGTAAAGCAGGGAGTTAACAATATTGCCTGAAGTGAGGAGCCGTTTTCCCTTTTTGAACAATGGAACGGAGATCTTCTCTCTCACTTGGAGATCTTAAACGGCACTCTAAGATTGCAAATACGCCAAACACATGCAAAATATATATATATATATTTTACTTGATACATATTGTGGATAAAATGTCCACATTTACAAAAAGTAAAAAAAAAATTTAATTGATGCAGTAGATTTAATTAAATAACAAGGAAGAGTGCTTAATTTTGGTTAATTTTATTTTATTTTCAACATTTCAAAGTGAGTGCATTTGTACATGAATTAATGAACAGTTGTACATTTATAAATTATAATTCTAAAAGATGTTCTTCGTTGTTAGTTCATGATACTTTAACATTAATTGTACAGTAGATTTTTAAAAAAGAATGAGAAGTGGGAAATAGAAAACCTGGAGTGGATTAGAGTGATTACAGAATGAGGTAAGGGGGAATTGCTTTTGGTCCAATCACCATCACACAGAGCTTTATACTTCTAAATATAGGAAACTCAGAGAAGCCGCCTGGATTAGGTTTTATTTCTGGGTCCACAACCAAAAAAACTAAATAAGATGCACTTACGTGAAAATTAGAAAGATTTCCTTGAATTCTGTCGGAGGTAGTACATTGGATGCTTTCATTGATTTCCCCATCATTGCTGGCATTTGAGTGCCGTCAAAGTCCTCCCCGGTCTCCTTCAATTAGCTTTCTGCCTAGGAGCTCTGTCAATCCCCATCTGCTCTTGCGCCTATCAATGGCTCCCCTCCACTGAGCAAGAGAGAGATAGAGACAAGCCCTGTATTTGGAGCCTTTTTGCAGGAGAATGAATAAGGCTGAGGCAGTGGAATGTCCAAACTCTTCATGTCACATAGAGGAGCGTTCATAAGCAGAAACACAAGACATTTTTAGACAATCTGTATACAGTTTGGTCTTTGGACCTTGAATATCAAACAGCCCACTTCAAAAAACCCTGCTGTTTCTCATTGCCCTGGAGGTAACTGGTTCCGGATAAGTTGTGTCTGAAATCAGAGCTGGAAATTGTCCTAGCTGCGGAGTCCCATGAGGGCTTGGCATCTCCAGCCGGCAGGACCATATGGGCAGTCAGAGAAGACATGATGGCTCCAATTTCCATTTCAGACTTTTTTTTTTCCTGCTCCCGACAAGATTTAGGGAGGGGCTTTTTAGCATTGCTTGGATTTTGAATTGTCCGTGGTTATAATTCCACTGATAGCTGGACAGTTTAAGAAAGCTTATGTTTTTTCCCTAAAGAATACATGGAGACATATAGGAGAGACACAATAAGTCTACAACAGAAGACGATGTTGACTTTATGGCCCCGTTTAGCTATTTTTGCAAGACTGCGCATTTGTATTTTAGATTTTGGCTTAGTCTTGATGGGTGGTGTAATTACCAAGCAGTGGGTGAGCAATGAAATTGGCACCATTGAGATGACATGGTGAGATGTGC
Source organism: Barbus barbus (assembly GCF_936440315.1). Taxonomy (NCBI): domain Eukaryota; kingdom Metazoa; phylum Chordata; class Actinopteri; order Cypriniformes; family Cyprinidae; genus Barbus; species Barbus barbus. The sequence goes on from NC_136725.1 coordinate 14,928,448, forward strand.
CGAAGAAGCGGGCGAAGAAGTGCATTATGCCACAGAAAACTTTACTCCCATAGATTTATCCTTGTGTGCACTACTTCCTGTAGAAATACTGATTTCACTATCCACAAATATTGTAAAATCCAGAATTCTGACAGGAATCTTCCTTAGTTTTATTATATACTCACAGACTCATTTGATCGAAAGGCTGCAGTGTCTAGACACATATGCAGTCGTGGGACCAGCAGGTGCTTCCCTTGTGTGTTTGCTAATGCACTGTAGGCGATTCGGAAGAGTCCTGAAATGGCCCAGCAGTCTCCTTTATGATGGTCCAGACCTCCATGGCTGGTCGTAGGAAGCTAATTCACAACGGGGATGAGAAATAATGAGCTGCTGAATAGTGGGAAGGCAAAGAAATAAAGCCCCAGCAGTTATCATGGAGCAAGGTCAGATTTGACAAGAGGAACCCTTTGGAGAGGTTAAGAGTTTTGGGATATTCTCCATTGTTGCATAGCCTCATTTTGGTATCGACCCCAAGGGGAGGGGTGCTACATCATTTTTGTTAAAGGAAATGTCAATATTAGCAGCAGTGTTTGAAATGTTAACAACAGCAGCTCACTGGAAAAGAGAGACCAACCAGGAAGTATAAAGTCAAGCAGAATGACTCATCGAGCAGACGTAATGACCGCAGACTCCCATTACAAAGATGTGTGGTGAGTTGAAGACCCAGGATACCAAGTTCTGTGGAGGTGTACTCTACCTTCTTTTGACAGGCTGAAATCTGATGTTTGTTTAACGAGCCTCCCGATAAATCTCCTTTCCTATATTCCCCCGTTCATCATCCTCACACCTTCTCTGAGTTATAAATAAATTCCTGCTGCATTAATGTCTTTGTCAAAATAAAGCAGTCTCCAACAAATGCACCGTGGAGCACCCACATTATAGTGGAAATTACTTCATTGATGAGGCAACCTTGGTAATTTCATATGGTAGTCTTTACCTAAGGAATATATTAAAGTTTCAATGAGTCAAATGACATGTGGCAGTCTTTACCTAAGGGGTCCGTGTCAGTTAATATGAGTCAAATGAGAAGGTTTCTGCTTGTAAATTCAACTGAGAAACTGCATCTTTCGAGTGCCTATTCAAATATAATTGTGTAATGTATAGCCCTATAATTAACAATATAAGCCCTATAATTAAATTTTCACAGAAAATAAAAGTTTACCTCTACAAACCTCTTTCTTTTCTTTTTTTTCACTATTTGTTTTTCTCGCAGTGCAATCCTATTTCCCTTCCTCCCTTCTTCATCCCATCACCTGCTGCAGTGCCTGGAGGGGTTAGTCCCAACTCTCCTGCTCAAACTGAGCAATTATTCCTCAGCTCATTCGGTTTGACTGGAGGGGGAGGAAGACTCCAAGCCTCTCTTTTTGAGGAAGGGTGCTCAGAAATATGGAGAACAGATATGAGGCTTGGGGCATTGGCTCTCCTGGTACAGTACCTTACCATTCACTAAGTGTGTTTAGAGTCACAGCAACATCTCCCGCTAAGCTTTACAAATTCTTATTTCCCTGAAAATTGTCCTATGGATATAGTATGTTTTGTTCCAGAAAGTTTGTCTTATTTTTATTTGTAAATGAACCTTTTTGATGGGAGGGTGAATTAGTTAATCCATTTGGAAATATTAGTGAACAATGCTTTGCTTGCTCAGATTCATTCTCTTTTGTTGTTATTGGACTTGTGTGGAATGAGCTTCCGATAACGGCTGTATGCGGATATAGACAGTATATCTGGGCGCATAGACGACTTAACGTTTTTTAAGAAATAATGTTCAATACTGAACCCTTCCACAAGGACTTGTTAAAAAGTTCACCTCCCCAAAAAATGTAAATATATATATATATTCCACTCATGGATTTAGTTGCAGTGGTTAACAGTGGTGTGCCTGTTTTTCATTGAAAATATCTAATCAATTTTCATCAAAGAATCAATTTTAATACGTTTATGGTGCTTTTGCATCCATTTTGAATCTTGAAAACTCCAGTCCCCATTTACTATAATTACATGGAAAACAGTGACAAATGCATAATTCCAAATATATCTTTGTCTTCAGGGGAATAAAGCAAATTTTGGAGGGTCAACTAATAGCTTAAGAAATAGTGTCCTTTGCAAAGTTGAACCTTCCTCTGATACACTTTTGCAATCCTCAACTCGTTACATGGGAATGGGTTTCCGGTGTCCTTTATGGTGCATCAAGTGTGTGATGGGGCAGCTTGGCTCATGCCAGCAGGGAATCTCACATAACTCATCTCAGTGGGAGATGGACATTCGGTACAGTTGGGTAGTAAGATCAGGAGCAGGAGCGCAGAAAATGGGTGAAACGGAAGGGAACTGAGTGTGACTCTGGCTTATTTCATGATTTCATATCACAGAGCTGTAGAACAGCTCGGTCCAGCCACATGCAGCTTCTCCTCTCATTCTAAACTGGTCATGCTGGCGTGGGCCCAGCAGGAGCTTTACGGGCTTTAGGGTCTCAGCTGCCAGCTCTGTGATTGACAGGCATCAGTACTGATGTATGTGACGGGCAGCCCCTTGACAGTGCCTGCAGATATCTCCGCGCAGGAGGCTAATTAACTGTCCTCCAATAAATCATTGAATGTGGTGACTAGCCCGAGGTTAGGAGGCGAGTTTCTAGCGATAGTGTTATACACTTAGCGTATATCTTGCCTTGTAAAATCAAAAGTAAATGACAATTATTGCTGTTAGAAACTCAATCAAGCCTAAAATTGTGGTTATTTCTGCTGTAACACTCAGGGATTAACTGTTCACACTTGTTTTTGCTAATGTGTCTGGATATGTGACTGCATCATCACAACCTTGGGCTTCCAGATTTTTGTTTGCTTTCAAAAACACCAGCACTCAAAATGGGCTTAGTTACAGTGGTCTGTGAAATAAAACATTTTATGTGGCTAAATTATTGAACAACTAGAGATGTATACCTGCAGGGAGACTGCTACTTTGAGCGAACTCTTTTGAAAAAGGGCTGGAAATCTAGCAACACACCAAATTATCTCTTTCTTTTCTCTGCTCCATGAAACGGGTTTCTTATTTTAGGGTAGTAATCAAAGCACTGGTTTGTCAATAATGGATATAACATGTATTTTTAAAAAAGGGTGGAATTTTACTAGAGAGACCAGTTAAAAAAAAAAAAGAATCCAAATATAGATGTATCTACTCTCATCTACTGCTTTAGCCCTATTTTAAATGTAAAAATTGGACACCACAAAGTAAAAAAAAAAAAGCACACTATGATTTGTAACGGAGCCATAGTGAGTGTACAGAAAACAAAGAAGTGGTAAAATCGAATGTATTCTGCTCAATCTGTTGGCACGCATGAGCAATCAAGAGTCATATAAGAAGGAACCATAGCACCTGCTATACTGTTACACCCTATTGGTTAGTGTAGTGCAGTGTTTGTTGCTGTCTCTTATTCAAGAGGAAGCCTGGGGGATCTAGCCCACATCGCATGGCAAGAAGATAAGGTTAAAGGTTAATACATAAATAAGTGCGTGTATAAATAAAGGGTCTTGAGATTTAGAGACGGCCACTGATATTGCGAAACCTAATGAAGGGTATGCAGCATTTCTCTGTAGCCAGGGCCCCAGTCTCGCAATTGACAAGCTGTCCACATCTGAGTATAATTTAAGACCTTCCCCAAGAGAGCCCAACAGAGTTAGGACATGACTCTCCCTTTCGCTCTTCCTTATTCCCCATTTCTTCATGCCGGACCTTAGGCAACTTCTTTTACTCTCGATCTCTATTCCAGAAATGAGAGAGTTTTGCTGTTTACTTTCCACGTAGGCAGTTGATTTGTAAGACAGCATCATAACTGTAACAGAACTTCAAAAGTGGCTGGATTGGGATGCTACATTTATAATCTGTTTGGAACAGTCTTCATAATTTGAGCATGTTTATGGTGCCTTAAAATTCTGCTTGCGGAGGTAGCTCACTAGGTTTTGGAACAGTGTCTCTCTCTTTTCCATGTACACACCAACTAATCCTTCTTTAAATTCACCTGTAAGCATTTCGGCAGCCATTTATTTCCCCGAACTGACGTCTTTTCATTCTCCTCTGCTTGGTATCCATTTATCCTCCTACTCTTCTATCTTCCTTCCTATGCCTGCCTCTCCTTCCTATTTACTTTTCGTCTCTTCTACCTGTCTCTGCCAGCCCCTGTAGTTCCCCATTACTGCAGTCCTCCATCCATCTCGTTTCCCTCCTTACTTAGTCTTTTGTCACTGCTCACTCCTGCCCTCTCTTGGCACCCTCCCTCCGGATCATTGTGATGGGCCTAGCCATCCACGGTACAGTGCAAGGCAAAATAAGCATTGTTCCTATTGAGACTGAAGTCTAGTGCCCCTCCAGATTTTTTCATTTTTAAATGCATCTCCTTTTTTAGCACGTCAAGTTAAAAATGCTGCCACTTTTTAAAACATTTTGTAAGACACCAGTCTAACTAGTAAGACAAACTTAACTATACAAGCTTAGGACAATATAGGACAATATTTGGCCGAGATGCAACTATTTGAAAATCTGGAACAAAATATCTTCATGGAACATGATCTTTACTTAATATCCTAATGATTTTTGGCATTAAAAAAAAATCAATAATTTTGACCCATACAATGTATTTTTGGCTATTTCTACAAATATACCCCAGCGACTTAAGGCTGGTTTTGTGGTCCAGGGTCACATATATACACATACTTGCTACAAGAACTGCATTAGGCTAACCAAGACTTATCACAGCACATACATATTATTACTCTTTTGTTGGTTTGATTGCTAGTGTCCTCATTTAAGGCACTTTGGATAAAAGTGTCTGCTGAATGATTAAATGTGGACGTTCATTTGCCTGAATCTGTATAGAATTGGGGACCTTTGTAGGCATATTTCATATCACATTATATCTTCCAATATATTCACACATATTTTTGTTTTGTAAGGGACATCTGCCTGGAAGATTCTAGTATGCCTAGTAAGAGCTTGATTGGCTGGTTCAGATGTGTTTAATTGGGGTTGGGGCTAAACTTTGCAGGACAGTGGCCCTCCAGGAACAGGATTGGACATACTTACTTAGGACCATTTTGCCAATTAGATGGATTTTGAAAATGTAATTTTTGCTCATCTTTAAACCTTAACACTTTGGTAACATGTCTTATTACAAAGTTAGTAAAAAGTATTCTAGGTGAAGACTAATGTTGTCTGTTGTCCCAAATCAAACAGGTTTATACCTGAAGCCTCCTCAATCAAAATAGCTGCATGAGGCCCCTGCATGACACGAGACCCACCCCCTCATTCCACCCCATCCAATGAGCAAGGAAAACTTTGTTCTCACCACGGTTCCCCACAGTAACAGTCTAGAGCAACTGTGCATCTGAACTCTTGCTCCTTATTGAATTAACATGGGGGTTAGATTGAATTGCGTGTTGCGGTCCCATTTTGAGTAAATGGCATTATTACAGTTTAGATGTAAAGTGGTGATTTGTTGAACAGCAAGAGAAACAAATGGCCCTGTAGAGTCCAAACTTTGGCCAGCGTTAAGCACCCTCACCACACACCGAGAGATTGAGCTCTCTTCCAACAGCACCATTTATCCACTGAGTTTAACCACCCCGTTTGGCTCACGCTGAGAGCCACAAAAGCCTTCATTACCTTTGTTTTTATCACTTATTTTCCCCCTTTTAATGAATAAAGAAATCTACAAATGCACTAACAGTGTAAGGAACGGTGAGCCTGCTCCGTAATAGCTTATAAATCTTTCAAAACTGGTAATTAGCTATTGTACTGTCTCTTACTGGGCTTGGCTCCACTTGCGCACAAACAGAATCAGAATCAGAATCAGAATTAGCTTTATTGGCCAAGTATGTTTGCACTACAGGAGCCATGCACCAAGCATTCCCTTCACTTCTTCTCAAATAAGCTGCCGTTGAAGAGCTTTGGTGGTGAAGGGCTGGAAGGGGTGGCGTATTCATTTGTTTGTTTGCTTGGGAGAGTTGAGTTAATCTATTTACCCGTAATGTTTTCCTTACCTCCCATAAATGATTCACTCATTTTGTCTGTAGTTCATTATCGGGCTCGGCATTTTGTAGTGGAGCCTATTTTCCAAATGCATGGGGAATTGTAATAAGACTGAAGTGTTGAGTGTTACCTCTAAATATAATGGCAACTACAAATATTGTGTGTGTGTTGCTGTTAATTTGCCATGCCGAGTTTGCCTAAGAGTCCCCTCTGTACATCTGAGCTCTACTGAATGGTCTTTAAGCTGGGTTAATAGAGTTTACGTTTAAACCACCACAGCTTGCTTGAATACAAATAACCTCAATGCTGTGGATGGTTCAGAAATTAGCTTAAGATAAACATGCTTTTTTTAAAGGAGGTGTATTGTATTGTGTGAGTGTTATTTGTTATGTTGCTAAAAGCTTTCAGTAATTACACCGCTCCAATTCCACTCTGGGTTTCTCCCTCTCTGTGTTTGGAATTTGCACATTACCGCGCCACTGTGAAGTTCTTAGAATGAATGTTTTGTTTTTTTTTCCCCTTCCATAAACAGGCATGAAATGTACGGAGTGAAATCATGTTTACTCGGTGTCTACAGCAGGGGTGCCCAACCCTGTTCCTGGCGATCGATTGTCCTGCAAAGTTTAGCTCCAACTCTAATCAAACACACCTGAAGCAACTAATTAAGGTCTTCAGGATCGCGTGAAAATTAAAGGCAGGTGTGTTTGATTAGAGTTGGAGCTAAACTTTGCAGGACAGTCGATTGCCAGGAACAGGGTTGGTCTACAGTATATGGTTGTGAGGACAATGCATTTTAGAATATTTTGAATAGTGACACTTATGTTGAATTCACACCAACATTGAAGCGAATATTTGCATCACAACTTGCTCTAGATTAAGATGTTTTTTGCATCCTTCACGCGAATAAAAATTATTTTAAAGTCTGATACAACCGGATGTCAATAAGCTCTTCTCTGATTGGCTTGCGCAACAATGTCATGCAAATTTTTCGCTCTATTTGGAATTTTTCAGCTTGTGCAAAAGACATGATTGAGGCGAATGCCATGCCTTCGCAGCAAATGCGTCGTCCAATTGACGTCATTCGCGTCTTTGCATTGACTTTGTATGTAATCTACTCGCGCAAATAATTTGATTCGCTTTTGGTGTGCACACACCATTAGGATTGTAATGTTGCACCACGAGCCATTTAAAAATGTATACAAATATGTGACTATTCAAATCAGTTGATGTTATTCGTTCAGCCCATCTGCTTTTTTTGTTTCATGCTGACATGTTTTATGTGTTATAGATTCATGATGTAGTATCGCATCAGTGAATCGTCACATCCCTAGTGACCCTTGTTTTGTAAACTTGAAGGTTGTTTTTCTTGACATGCTTTTTAATTTCACCTTTATTGTTATGCTTGTGTTAGAGCAGAAATAAAAAGCTTTTTGCTCCTGAGAAAATATTTTGCTCTCCACTCCCATTTATGTCCAAATCTTCTGACATATTGAATCTGATATTTTCGATGAATCTGCTAAACTGATTCACAATTTACAAAAGTTCAAAGCCATTTGCTGTTTGTTGACTGAATCAGTCCAAGTGTTTCAGAAGATTGAATAGTATTACTAGTATTTGTTGCCTTGCTGATTTAATTCATTCTCCAAAATGCCTGTCCTCTGTAGGGTTGCAGGGATGCAGGAGTCTATCCCAGCATTATGTTTAGCTTAATGTTTTAATGAGCTGAATCATGGCTTAACTAGGGCACATGAAATTAGAATAAATGTACTAATTAATAGAAAATAAGCCTGTAATAAATAGCAGATGTGCCTACATTATCTGAATGCTTAAAAGTAATATGTCACACTGGGATGTCAAGTATCAAATTATGAGCCTCTGGAACTGTTCTTGAACCGGTTCTTGAAAACTGTATCAAAGAACTGGTTCAGAGAAATGACTTTCCATCACTGCCCACTCTATATCCATTCTGCAGCGCTCACATATGGGTGGGGGTGTGAGGGATTAAGAAAAAGTGGGCAAGAGCTTTTCTGCTGCACTTTTTATGCAAATAGCATGACTAGCACCTTTCTCTCTTTGCAGGGAAATTTAGCCGTACTTGTACATGGCCAATGAGCCATGAGAGCTGGATAGAGTCAGTCACCAGGCAACAGCATAAGCACACAGCTCTCTCTATTGTTTTCCTCTTCCTTGCTCACTCTCTCTCTCTCTCTCTCTCTCTCTCTCTTTTACTGGAACAAAAAAGTTCAGTTCTCTACATTTAGTAAATGCAAAGTAAAATGGCCTGATGTTTGCCTGGTTAGGTGACGCCTGGGGTGTAAATTCACTAAACAGGTGTGCCACTTTACAGAACGCGGACAGCATGTGCCAGTAAACAAAGCAGTGAGTGACTGAAATGAATGCTTAGTTTGGATTCCCCTCTGTGCGTTTCTCCTTGAAGAGTGATAGAGAAGTTGTGAATCAGTGAAGGCAAGTGGCTTCAGGTTATGACAGGCGCTGGGCCTCTCATGTGACCCACATGTATGATGGGAAGATATATGATGGCAGAGTTCAGTGTCATCTTGTCACCTCCTTTAAGTGCTATAAATCACCGGAAGGAGAAAGGTTAGCAGCAAGTCTGAATGTGTGTGAGAGAGTGCAGGCATGTGTGTTCATATAGCATGAGGATCAGGACATTATAAGTTTTGGAGTGTATAGCTTATTTGCATATCCAATGGGGAACTCATAAATAATGTAGATTTACTTGGTAGTAATTAATGACTAGAAAACAGTAATTTTCTCTCAGGACATTACCCATTTTTCATAATATTTTTAAATGTATTTAGTTTTATTTTATTTTATTTTTAACAGTGTAAACAAATGCTTGGTGTATGTTTGGATTTCCCCCCCTACTTTTTACAAAAAAAAATACCATGATGTATAATACTGTATGATGTATGATACTGACATTAATGGTGAATGTAAACCCTCACATGTGCTGCATTAAAACTGTACAAAAACAGATTGCATCTTTAATTGGGCATAGTCTCTGATCACATACAGTATGGCCACAGAAACTCTTTTGCAATTTCCGGAAATAAGTATTCAACACTTGAAAATTTTTTATTAAACACATTTCCAGTGCAACAATTCACATGAAATTTTGACCAGATGTTGGTATTAACTCAAGAAATTTACACAGATAAAGAAATCATAAAATTACAATCCATAAAAAAGTTATATTTAAAACAAAAAGTACTGAACACACAAAGAAAAAGCTGTACACCAAGGCAAGACAAAGCAAGACAACAGCTGATTTCACTAAATAGTTTAACCTCCTATTTGTGCAAATTATAATCAGCCAGGTTATTGCAGGTTAATCAGTTAGAAAAAGCCTTACCCACCTCTGAATGCAACTATACAAACATCTCATTATGGGTAGAGGCAAAGAGCTGTCCCAAGACCTTCGCAACAAGATTGTTGTGCTGCATAAAAATGGTCGTGGTTACAGACGGATTTCACAACTCCTAAATGTTCCTGTAAGCACCATTGGGTCCATTATACGCAAGTGGAAAGGAAAAAAACTCCACCATCAACCTGCCACGCAAAGGAGCTCCTCAAAAGATTTCTGATCAAGGAGTCAGAATGTTAATCAGAAGGGTAATCCAAGAGCCAAGGACCACTCGGAAAGGGCTACAGAGAGACTTGGAAGCAGCAGGTACAGTTGTCACAGAGAAAACTATATGCACTCCACCGCCATGGCCTCCATGCACGCTCACCTCGGAAGGCTCTATTTTTGAAGAGAAGGCATGTTGAAGCTCATTTGATGTTTGCTACAAAACATTCGGACAACCCTGTGAATTAAGAATGTAGTCTGGTCAGACAAGACAAAAATTGAACTTTTTGGCAATAATACCACACGCCATGTTTGGAGGAGAAATAGCTCTGCATATGACCCTAAAAATAAACAGTGAAGATTGGAGGTGGAAGCATCATGGTATGGGGCTGTTTTTCTTCTCATGGTACTGGCAGAATCCATGTTATTGAAGAGAAGATGAATGGAGCCATGTACCGGGAAATTCTTGAGGTGAATCTGTTACCATCCGCCAGGATGATGAGGATGAGACATGGATGGACATTCCAGCAGGACAATGATCCAAAACATACTGCAAAGGAGACTCAGAATTGGTTCCAGAAGAAGAAAATAAAGTTGTTGGAATGGCCCAGTCAATCACCAGACTTAAACCCAATAGAGAATTTATGGAAGGAACTGAAGATCAAGATTCACAAGAGGGCCCTGCGGAACATTCAAGATTTGAAGGGCTAATCGCAGGTGGGATTTTGGTCCATTCTTCTAAACAGACTGTTCCTGTTCATACAGGAAGCGTCTTGAAGCTGTTCTTGCAAACAAAGGCTTTTCCACCAAGGATTAAGTATAATCTCAGTTAGTGTGTTCAATACTTTTTTTCCTGTGTCATTTCACTTTATTACACAACTTTTTTATGGATTGTAATATTCTATATTTTTTCTCTGTGTAGATTTCTTGAGTTAATACCAACATCTGGTCAAAATTTCATGTGAATAGCTGCACTGGAAATGTGTTTAATACAAAAATTGTTCAAGTGTTGAATACTTACTTCCCCCACTGTGTGTGTGTGTATATGTGTGTATGTATATGTATGTATATATATATATATATATATATATATATATATATATATATATATATATATATATATATATGCATCTTTTCATTCATTCATAAAATACACTCAATGCTTAATTTAGAGTTAATGATATTTTTTTATTATTTTATGAGTTATTTCATAGATAAAAATGTGATTAAAATATGTCTCGCTATATATGTCATGTATATTAGGCATGAGCTAGTATGAGATTCTCACGGTGTGATAACCTTAGATAAAAATATCACGGTATCACAGTATTGTGATTATAGCTCTAAAATATGTTATTTTTAAATGTCTGGGTAAAAAATAACTTTTTTTCCCACTGAACACATATATTTATATTTTTATATATATACATATATACATATTTTATTTTTAAGAAACATATAGAACATTTTGGAACAGTAAACATGTCGAGCTAAATAATTAAAATAAATAATTAAATCTTAATTAAATTAAGTGCAGTCACTTAAGTGAGCCTAAACCTGTAGCTCAACAATAATCAGAAAATAAAAAAAATATTTTTAATCCTTACAAATTAAAAAAAAAAAAAAAAATGCAGTCACTTAAAGTGAGCCTAAACCTGCAGCTCAACAATAATCAGAAAAAAAAATATTATTTTCCGTAAATAAAAAGTAAAAAGTACGAGTTTCCTAGTCGGAAAATGACCATATAAGGCCTCTCTAAGGCCGTTCATGTCCAATTTCCGACTAGGACGCTCGTATTTACGATAATTCCAATAGCACGTGAATGCAGAATCAGGGAAAGGTGAACATTCCTGCATCATAACTTGGACTATTTTCTGATTATTGTGAATGCAGTAACACAGCATTCACAATAGGTGTCTGTCCGTACAACACTCAAACAGCAGCAAAGTTTGTTTTTTAAATGTCGTGATTTTGAACAGATGTAAACAATGGCAGGAGGCTTAAAAGTATAGACGTGATACCAGCTGAATTTAATTATTGTACTAAATCGCAGAAACGTAGTACTTTAGTCTGCTATTTCCTGCTCTGTAAAGTAACGTGAGGGAGGAAACTAGTTGACATTAGCTAGTTAATTAGCCATGTTATCTGCCTCAGTAGCAAGCCAAATAGTATTTATTTCAACACTGAAACAAACGGCGGGTGGGTGGGTCTCTGTCTTGATCGGGGTGAAAGAGGGAGAAATGAAGATGACACAGATATAGTTTATGTACAACCTGGAAGTATTTATTTAGCGATCGGTGCTAAAACGTTATGCGTTTAGTCTGTTACCCAAAAAATTCCCATACGGCAGACTTCGTCTTTTTCCACGGGGGAAAAATTCCAGGGATTCAGCTTCTTCGGCCATCATCCTACACACAGGTGACTCTCACTGACTGCTCTCACCAACCGGAGGGGGAGGGGTCGTGTGACTTGCTCTTCGCTGCACAAAACTGAGGGAGTCCTGCACTTTCCGTCTTTGACGACAAGTAAAAAATCTGCTCATACCACAGAGACGGTATAATTTAAAATTTTAGTGGTTTTGAAACCGTGACTTTTCCAAATCGCGGTATACCTTGAAACTGGTTATCGCCCCATGCCTAATCTATACTAATCACTAGTAAGGGAGAGCTGTAACACATTTTGTTTGAACATCAGTATGTCCCAAATGTTGCTATAATATTCCCATTTTAGTCTCATATAGATGTAAAGCACACATGAATGTTATATATGAAATATGTGGTCACACATGATGATTTCTCTCTACCTTTAATTGGTTAAACTGACATTGTTACAACTCACCCCATGTTACAACACTCCCCATTCTCCCTTATGGAGCTGCGGTTAACATGTTGCATCAGCATCTCTAAAACTGAGAGCCTGACACATCTCACGCAGACATCTTGCCGGGAAACCATAGAGACTCCCTCGAAGATTGACACATAGGTGCAGTCCATTTCCTGTTGATTGGCAGGGAAGAGCCAGAGGCTGGACAGGCTCGGAGCAGTGCACGGCAGCCGGGCTGCTAATTAAGTGTTTAGCAGAGAGAGCATCTCTATGCAAGTGTGCCTTCTGACACAACAATGCAAAGCAGTGCAAGCGGTGCAATTTAGCTACTTCACTAAAGACTGCCAAAACAAATTGGTTTGCTGAGGTTGTGACAGCAAAACACCTCTCATTTACCACCTTCACTCGCAGCGATTTTGAAGGATTTATTTTCTAGCGCATATTGTCAAAGTTCAACGGGTTACTCGCTGCTGATGCGTTTATCTATAAAGCATGCTCTCTGTGAATCTTGTTTCCTTTCATCCTTTTCAAATAATCAATACATGTGGCAAGAAAATTGGGCTCCGGGGAGGATTACGTCTAACGGAGCTTTCGCTCAAGCACCATGCTACCTTGATTTTTTTTTTTTGGTATGGACGGTTTAACATAATCCTTCCCACTGCAGAATTTTCATTCCTGGAAAGCTATCCATCCTGGGCATTCATACCTCTCATTTACTATCATAGCCGGAGAGCTAATTGCTTTTCAGCCCCTCTTGGAACGTGCGCAGGAAATCAAGCAGCAAGAGAGGGCCCCCTTTTCAATTTTCTCTCTAATAAATTTCCTCCCCTTTTTTTCCCAAGCTCTTTCGAAAGTACAGGCAAATTAGAATTCATTGAATTCCGACATGTTCATTAAGCTCTGAAGTTCAGGCGTGCTTTTCTTCGAGTGGCGCGGACAGTTGAAGTCGGCGGATGAGATGAGGGGAGACGGTGAGGCTCTGATCTCACGACACAATTACAAAGAGATTGAAAGCGCCAGAGTAATGCTTAAATCACTTATTCAGATGTAGCCTTAGATTTTCTGGAGATCTTTGGTCTTCCGGACTCAAGCCAGCTGACTTGTAAATTTGCCATGAAGCTCTTGAAAAGCTCTTGAAAAGACTGATTTAAAAAGGCTTGCTTTAGTGTGTGATATTTCCAAAGCATCTTTATATGTTTGGTGATAGCTATGTTGTTTTACCGTTGCTTTCTGGTGGCAAAATCTGTCTGTTATCTGTTTAGCAGAAGGCTTTTGCCTGCGACATCGAGGCAATAGGCAGAGTGAAATTCTCAAAGGCTGTAATTTTTTCCTTAAAATCCAGACATTTGCTACTACCAAGGGAGGAGGTTTAGTGAGAGTGTATACAATTGAAGAGACCTCTGGGAACATGCAATGGCAGGTGTGAACCACAAGGCACTACAGGATATGTAAGTGGGAAAATGGGGCTCTCGGCTTCATTGAATCAGTAGGGTTGCAGCCCAAAAGGATCGTTAAATCAGCATCTTTTTTCAAATGCATGAGGTGTGCCATGCAGCAACATGTCCGATTAAGATAAATGAGCATGTAAGGATGACGTCCACTGTTCGTAATGGACTCTTGTTGACCTGTTAGTGAATAAAGGTTGTCTGGGAAAGAATAATACCCTGTTGAAGGTCATGAGGAATATTTGTGAAGATAAAGATACAGCTCTCTGGGCAACTCGATATATATATATGTTGATGAAGGAATTTTTAATGTCCATGATTCATTAAACTGCATAGATGTGAATAATATTAACTGGCCCAATACCATTTCAAACCAAGCGGTTTAAAGGTATTTCTTTATTTTATTATATATATATATATATATATATATATATATATATATATATATATATATATATATATATATATATATATATATATATATATATATATATATATATATATATATAAGCATGTTAGTTATGATTACTTTGTGATAAATCTGTGAAGAGATTTTTTTTTATTACTGTTTATGCCTTTGGAGAGGGTTCGACAGGTCTCAGGAAGCCCAGAGGGCAGGAGACTGGAGACAAGGACAGCCAATCCCCCCATTTCCCTCCCACCTCGCTATATCTCCCAGCACTGTTCAACCATGCTAGGACTTGCATCTAAATAAGAGGATCTGAATACCGCTGCTTCATCCCACGAGGCTAACTGATAAAACAACCACAAACACACACAGACACACCAAAAAGACACATTCTCACCCACAAAATATGTCTGAGAGCAGAGTAATATTATTGCGCACGTTCATCGACGTTTAGGTTGTCCACATACACGTAAACTCCTTGGCATAAATGCTTCTTAAACATTTCTTAAAGGGACAGTACATGCAAAAATGCTGTCATTATTTTCTCACCTTCTGCAGAACACAAAAGAGCGACTGTTTTCCAAACTTTTTTTTTTCCACCCAGTTACGCTGAATGAGTACAGAAGCTGTCAAGCTTTGGAAAAGATATGAATGTGTAATAAAAGTAGTAAATGGGAGTCATAAATCTGATTAGCTTTGTGCAAAGAACAGACTGAAGTTTAAGTCATTGCTTACTGCTAATAAGTGAGTAAGTGATTTGAACTCCAACTGGATTAGAGTGATTCATTTACTCTGGTTTTGTAAACTAATTAAAAAGATTCAACTAGGAATCATACGACGCTACTTGTCTCATGAAGATGCTGAAGATAGCTGGGATGGGTGTCAAGATTATCTGAATAACAATGTGAATTTTGGTGGTTTTCTGACACACGTCTATTGCATGACTTCATAAACTGGGTTTCTGTGGGTCTTAAAAACTCCTAATTCGACCTTTCACAAAACAGGGCCTTAAAAAGTCTTAAATCGGAGCAGAAAGTCTTAAATTCATAGAGTTGAGGCATTAAATCTTGCATGCATTGCAAAAAAAATTGTGTTCCTCATTATTTTTGTTTTCCAACATGAATATCCAGACATCCTTAAATCAAGATACATTTGCTTGAGATGCAAATGTAAAATGAAGTCTTGAAAAACTAAACAAAATTAAGTTAGTTTATGCTTAAAGCAAGAATAGGGTATGAAACCCTAGGGTATGAAAGCATGTTTTCCCTTTGAATTAAGTTGATTAGCAGATATTTGTTCTCTCATTTCATTTTGATCAGTTCCACAGAAAACAGGACTTTTTATCTTATGTCTTATCTTCTCATTTTGCTTCTCAAGTAAACCTGTCTTGATTAAAACATCTTTTGACATTTGTACTGGAAAACAAGTCAAAAATACTGAAGAAGAACATCACTTTTTTGCAGTATGATCAGAAGTACAATACAAGTTATTCCCATATTCTAGTGGTTGGGAGCAGAGATTGTATTTTCAAACTTTGAAGTGTTGCTAATATTGTGTGCTCCCTAGACATTTGAGAGAACATTTTGACGTTTTATGTTTCCTTTAATTTGTTTTACTTTCTTTACTTGGCCTTAAAAAGTTCTTTAAAATTGTTAAATTTACTTTTATCATATCTGCAGAAAAACATGAAATATGTCACATGGACCACTTATGATATTTCACTGGTGCTCTTTCATCCTTTTTTGAAGCTTGAATGCTACAGTATATAACATAATATATATAATAATGGACAGCAGTCTTCAAACCGTCTTCTTTTTTATTCCGCAGAAGAAAGAAACTCGTACAGGTTTGAAATAATAATCGGGCAAGTAATTGATAACAGAACTTCCGTTTTCGAGTGAACTATCCCTATAAGGATGTGCATAACACATCCTCTCACATCACCACACACACACATCAGCGTTGGCAGAAATATTCTGCGGGCTACAGATTAAATTACTGCCATGGTGAAACTATAAACGGCAAATTAAGTGGCTGGCAAAGGCTGCTACAAGGAACGGTCTTCGCCAGAATCCTAATGCTGTTTCTGTCCAAAAAAAAAAGCAAAAAGAAGCCTTCAAACCATCACTCTTCTGTTTTGGGGAAGTTAGTGTGTGGGGTTTGTGTTGGTAGAAATTGAGATTGCGGGACTCAAATTATTACTTTTTCTGCTACATCATCCACAATATGCACTGGTGAACCATTCCCATAATTCAATATCTTGATAAGAGTATATACTGCATATGTGCTGCTCAAGAATACATCCACTTTTTCCCTCACAAGTTTACTTCCCTCTTCCAGATAAAATAACACTCAATATTAATTATATATTGAGACTCACTATTTAGTCTTGTGTAATATGTGTTGTTAAATGGCTTAAAGGCTGTACTAAATAAGCAAAATGCATTTTTTCTTACAGATTCTGACAGGGGTTTGTAAACTTATGAACAAAACTGTATGACAGAGGTCTGCAAAAGGCATAAAGTTGAAGTTTGAATCTGCACAGTAAACAAAAAACTTGTGACCTGACTCGACTGGTTCAACTTTTAAATCTGATCCCAACTCAAACTAGAAATTTCTCAGCAACAGCTCACTAACCTTTGACTTGAAGATGAAGTGTGAGCACAAAATGAGCTCTGTAAAATGAAATTCAAAATGTGTGAAAAACTGATATTGCACGAAACCTTGAGTAAGTCAAAAGTCAAGCCAGAACAGAAATTCATGATGAAAAAAAACTTGTGTTCCTGTCCACTAATGTTTTGTGTAGAATATTACATATTTATGATAAAGTGCTTCAACAAATAGTGATTCTGGGCCTTGTCAGATTGTGCTGTCCCTACTAGCCTGTAATTCTCATTTCAGACTTGGTTCCACTTCAGCTGTTGTGTGAAACAGCAGTTTTTAATGTCAAACTAAAGATGGAGATTATTTTTCGTCTCATGAATTCATCAAAATACGCATCCAATTATTTTCCATGCTACTTCTCCCCATCAAGTACATTGGAACGAACAGTGCATTGGAAATGAGCCACCAGCATGGATGCGGGGCCCACACTAATATGGTGACCTTTTAAGTTGACAAGTGTGGAATGTGATTGTATGCGTATCGCGGGTGCAGTTTTGTCCCTGAATGTTCTGTCCTCCGCTCCTTTAACTCAGACTCGTAATAGCTTGAGAGTGGCGCTCATGCCTCACAGTGTTCTGATGTCTTTCCTCGCCTAACTAAAGCTACTCAACATCCGATAAAGACGGCATTGTGGGAACTGCATGACTGCCTAATGTGGCCATTTGAAATCTTTTCGCATTAATCTTATTTGGAGACACAATAAAGCCACATTTCCAGATCGTTTTATTGTGGTATTGTAAATTATGGCTGTGAATAAGTTGGTGCTTATAAAATTAAATTAAATTAAATAATAATAATTAACATAATTAGTAATACAGAATTTTCCATGCGTAATAATGGTAGGAATAATTGATTTTTTTTTCCCTTAAGAATTGATAGATCACAAATATTGTCATTCATTAATTGTAATAATTGTTAATAATTTATGGTAACACTTTAGTATAGGGACCAATTCGCACTATTAACTAGTTGCTTATTAGCATGCCTGCTATTAACATATTGGCTGTTTATTAGTACTTTAAAGCACATATTCTGCATGACCTTATTCTACATCCCTAATCCTACCCAATACAATACCTAGACTTGACAAATTTCAGGAAGGTTTATTGAGGCAAAAGTCGTAGTTAATGGTTTGTTAATAGCAAGCATTGGGCCCAAATTATTTAATTTTTAAAAAAAAATTATTGACAATTTAATTTAGGCTCATTTTGCAACCCTATTTTATTATCGATTGCTTATTTTATAAAAAAAAAAAAAAAACTATTTAAAATGCTTAATTGATTGACACCTTCAAATAAAGCTCATTGCCAAATGGGAAATTGTAAAAATAATAAGAATAATAATTTTAATTTATAAGCAATTTATAAGTATTCATATATTCATTTAAACGTGTAATTAATTGAATTTAGGCTAAGTGGCAACCTTGTTTTATTTATTTTTTGTAAATGTAATGAATGTTGTATATGTAAATTCAGTATTTAGTCATTGTTTATCATTTAAAAATGACAATTAATGAGATTTAACAAGTAATTAATAAACAGTATAGTGTTAATAATTCAACTTAAAATATTGAATTGATTGACAGTTCAAAGTGCATTGTGTATCTTTTTAAAATCACAAAATCGCATAAATAAGAATACTTATTTGCAATTATTTCCTATTATTATCGACATATGCATATGCAATTACCTCTCATAAATTAATTGCCATATAATATTAGTGATTCTATTTAAAATGTGTAATTGTCTGACAGCCTAATATGCAAATTTTTGCAACTGTTTTAAGTTTTTGATAATTTAATAAATCTTGTATATGTAATTTCAGTATTTATTTATTGTTTCTCATTTGAAAATCACAAAATTGCACACATAATGACCTGCTTTGTAATTATTTTAATTTCTGTAATTATTGGCAAATGCAGTTAATTGCCATTAATGAATTGTCATACATTGTTGTTAATTCCATCGAAAAGGTTTCATGGATTCACAGCTCTCTTCCTTCATGGAAAGCTGTATATAGTAAGACATGTACTGTATACCCTATGCGTGTGCATACACAGGCTCTCCCAAGTTCTTTCACATTACTGGAATTACCCAAAGGGCATTGACAGGGGGGTTTTAATGAATTAAAGTGGACAGAGCTGACTCAGAGCGATCGATTGCTTGTCCCTTATGGACCTGTGTGTGTTTAGTGCCAGCAGTTTCATTCTGGCACAGAGAACAACTGAAAGAGAAGCAGGTTTGGATGTAGTGCTCTGCAGGGAGAGGACGGCACAAAGTGTTTTTAACTGGCCAATCATTTTTGATTAATGAGAGTCTCCGCTGGTACAATGTTAACAGAAGGAAAAACATATCTCTGAGACTCGCCGGGACAGAGACTTTATGATACTCTATGTCTGCATGTTTCCATCTATGTCAGTGCTTTTCAACACATTTTCACATTGGGAGATCTAGAGACAATGCAACACAAAACCCAGCCGTTGAGAGCCGCTGTTCAGAGCAGATAGCATATCTACTGTGATGCAAAAAATGAGGCTATGAGGGACAGAGATACAAGGTCTTAAAGGGATAGTTCACTTAAAAATAAGAACCCTCATGTTGTACTAAGGGTTATAACTAAAAATATAATAAAATACCTAACTATAAAATACTATTATTGTTAGAAATGGCAACAATATAAAAATAGAAATATAATACATTTATACATTTTAAAATTTTAATTAAATAAATAAATAAACAATAATATCCTGGCCCCTGACTGAGTCTGGTTTCTCCCAAGGTTTTGTTTTTCTCCATTCTGTCACAGAGGGAGTTTTGGTTCCTTGCCGCTGTCGCCTCTGGCTTGCTCAGTTGGGGACACTTGATTTCTAGCGCTTATCGTCAATTTGATTTCACAGATACTATTTAAACTAAACTGAGCTAGACAATGACATCACTGAATTCAATAATGAAATGCCTTTAACTGAAAATTGAGTGTTTAATCTTATTATTATACATTACTGACACTCTATCCTCCAATTTGATACTGTTAAGTGCTTTGACACAATCTGTATTGTTAAAAGCACTATATAAATAAAGGTGACTTGACTTGTACCAAAACTGAATTGTTTGATTTGTTTGTTTTAATTTGTTCATTTTTGTTCCATTGTAAATACTATAGAGTCAAATAATAATCTTGTTCTGTTTTCCTAATTTTTTCCTCTTTTTTTTTTCCTTTTCCTTTTTTCCCTAAATACAAAACAACTTGTGCTTTTATTTATTTACCTACCTATCTATTAAACAAAGTTATTTAAAAACATAGAATATTTATTTGTTCATTCATTCGGTCAGTCAGTTAGTTTGACCTCCTGAGCTCAAGCACCTCGTTTCATTGACAATTTTTGAAAAAACAAAAACAAATGGGGAAAATGCCTTCATGTCTAGGGCCAGGTAGTGGCTTTACACCAGCAGACAAGAGGTCACTGAATTTCCCCATGGAGTAGTTGATGCTAACTCACTAGCTGAAGGTCATAAGTTCGGATTCCCGTTCCCTGTCCAGTGGTCCGGAACCCTTAAGTGAAGCACTTAACCTTAGAGCTTAGAGTTTAGAGTCTTGGGTTTCTACAGCATGTCTGTCCCTGACCCCCGTATAGGTTCTTTACAAAGAGCAGAAGCCATTTTGCAGAACCGTAGTGAATAGCCGAGGGCTAAATCTGCACTGCATCTATTGTGAAAACAGCCTCTGTGACCCACTGCTTTGAAAACATGATCAAATCTTGATGTAAGTCAACACTGCAGTGCAGATCGGAGAGGGGTATTGAGATGTGTCAGGAACTACTTAAAACGCTGTCAGAGAGGGCTGACATTTTATTAGCATATATATCCTACCTTTGCAAATGTCACCCCCAGTTTGTGTGACTAGCCTAAAGCCTACTTAGTGTGGGATAGAGGAATATCATTAACTTTTTTAAAGGACATTCATTACATTTGATATTTTTTTTCTGAGATCTCTTTCTTTGGAAATACCCTGAAGACTTAAGAACGGCACAGAAACCTCATTTACTGTTTATGACAACTATGTGGTTTATTTATATCCTCTTAGTGTGTGTTCAGTGTTTTTATTTATTTTATTTTATTTTTTTAGCTACTCTTGCAATTATTTCTACTTAATTTATGGGAAATATAAGTTTATCAATATTGCATACCAGCCCCTCTGAGAAGATGCTTCAGTTACACAGTTGTTTACTTGTTAATTTTGTAAATGTAAATGTGTATTTATTTCAGTATTTATTGTTTAGCATTAGAAACTTATAAAATCACACGCATAAGGATTTTAAACTCTTTTTTTTTTAGACAAGCTTTTAGACATTGGAACATTGCTAAAATTGTAAATATAATTTTTAAAAGGAAAAAAAAAGATTTTTTTTTTATTCATTTGAACAGCCGATACAATTTATTTATTTGAAATTATAATTTATTTATTAGTGTTCATTCATTCATTCAATTTATGTATTTAATGGACATTGTGTGTCTGTATGTACAAAAGCCATGTAGTGGCATAGAGATTATATTATAAGTGTTTTCAAAGTCATTAAAGTTTGTGCCTTTCAGCCCACTTTATTATTATGTTGAACGCAGGGGGTTAAAGAGGATATTTACTCTAAAAAAATATATTTTGAAGACAACAGGGGGAGTATTAAATGTCACAGCTTGGGACCATTTCAGCTGCCTTAAACTGTCAAAAAATAATAATAATTTTGCGTAATGCAGTAGTCTTTGTCAAGGTGCAGTTTACAAAATTAGACATACTGACAGTTTCAAGGTAGACTATTGCTTCTAATTTTACTCGCTCCTCTCCTTCTCAACATGGCTGAGTGTTGTTTTGTACTTTTGTCTTTGTTGGAAATGGAAAAGAAAAAAAGTAATGTTCCGCTCCATTTGAACGTCACACAACAGATCTTGACTGCTTAACCCCCTGTCACAGTTTCCTTTTACATCACGGTTTCATCTCATTGTGGTCTGTCTTGCATTTACCCCTTTTAGTGTCATATTCCCATCTATTTCTCTCTGGAACACTCCATTCTTTCTTTTCACGCGCACATCTCTTTAGAGAGAAAGGTGAGCTGTGAGTTACCAATTATAGAGAGTAAGTTGTGCATATCTGCCAGATTTGTATGAAGAGTTGGAGGCACAATTTATAGGGCTGTCACTCTTTCATATAAATGTATTTCTCTAGTAGACACTTTCAGACCAAATGTCCTGTCACCATCTCAAAATCTGAATACATAGATGGGGCATATCATTATTTATTTATTTATTAATTTTTTTCGCATTCTGATGAATTCTGAATTTTCTATATTCCTCTACTCTGCTCCAGCTTCGGAAAGCTCAGGGGCCATATAGTATACTTATAAAATTATATATATTTTTTTCATAGTAAGTCTTTTATATTAAAAAAGAGAGTAGACTGTGTGCTGTGCAGATTTACGGACAGCTTTTTAAATAAATAAATAAAATATACATTATAATGCTTTATATTAGAATTTAATATATTTTACATTTAGATACATCATATTGTATAAAGGCACACTGAGAGAAATAGACAATTGCAAGAAATGTTTAATTTTGCAAGTATGAAAACTAAAGTTTAAATTGCGAGAAACACAACTGTAAAATATGTCACAATTCTGGGATATAAATTTGCCGTTGTGAGTCACAATGGTGAGATTTTAAGTCAACAATATTAGATGTGAACTCGCAATTGTGACTTTTTCCTCATAATTGTAACTTTAATTGCATATTTCCAGTGTTGGGCAGTAGCGTCGCTACTACTAGTTTAAATACATTTCTCAGTAGCGTGGTGGTAGCGTCGCTGCTTCCTGAATCAAATAGCTTTTCAGTAGCTAAGCTCTTTTTTTGATCAAGTAGCGCGGTAGCGTCAACAAAAGCTAATGTTACATTATACAAAGAAAGCATTCTGAAACTCGAGCTCAAATCGTAAATACAACTGCTACGGATCATTGATCCTGGATCAGTAAGTGACGCCACAGACACTAAAGCTCGTAACGCCATTGGCTCCTCAAACTGTCAGTCAAACCTCATTATTCCTCCCGCCTCTCTCGTCAATGAAGTGTGGCGCGCATTTTAGAGCATCTCAGTTTGTTTGCTGTCTGAAGGTAAATAAAGAACTGTTGATTGAATAAGTACAGCGGTTTCTTTACTCAAAAAGAAACTATTTATAAAGGCTAATGCTTTTTTCATTTTTTTGTATTTGAGGAGCGGAGAAGAGTTTCTTAGTCTAGCATTTGTTGTCAAGTCACTGCCAAATAGCTTGTGCGAAGCGTTGAATCTTTCATAATGATACTTTGGCCAAATACCAGAAAAAAGAACTGAACGCCCACATAATGACAGAAAACTGGGGAAAACGGGACATGAGTCAGGAAAAAAAAAAAACATTCGCTGGTCAAAAGCTTCGTATCGAACTTGATTTTGGTGAAATGTTTATATTAATATAATGACACATGCAACGATGCAAATAAACGTATCTGTAGGCCTATACATCTATATGGTAACACTATACAAAACGATTTCATTAATGTTAGCTCATGTATTATCTAACATGAGCATACAATGTATAAAATACATTCATTACAGTATTACATTAAAATACATTTATTACAGTATTTATTAATCTTTGTTAATGTTAGTTAATGAAAATAGTCATTCATTGGAAGTTCATAGTTCACAGTGCATTAACAAATGTTTTAATAATGCATTAATAAATGCATATATTTTAATAATGCATTAATAAATGTTGAAATTAACATTAAGATAAATGCTGCAGAAGTATTGTTCATTCTTAGTTCATGTTAACTTCACTAGTTAACTAATGTTAACTACTGAACCTTATTGTGAAGTGTTACCATTTATATAATTGTATCTGTATACAATAAAGCCACAATACCAACTACCAATAGGAGGTTTCAGGCCGACAGCAAAAATTTATTTAGCCTGTGTCACAATTTGAGGTCAGTCCGACTACTTCTGTAATCACACATATATATATATATATATATATATATATAAGTACATGGTAGTTAAGGCCATTTAATATAATGTGGGACCAAAAAAAAATCACAATTGTGAAAAACAGTCACAAATGTGAGATTAATGCTGCATTCACGTGCTATTGGAATTATCGTAATTACAAGCTTCCTAGTCAGAAATTGGACCTGAACGGCCTTAGAGAGCCCTTATATGGCCAATTTCTGACTAGGAAACTCATATTTGCGATAATTCCGATAGCACGTGAATTATAAGTCATAATTGTGAAAAAAGGTTGCAATTGTAAGACACATTTCAGTCGTTATGAATGTGCGATATGAAGTTTCAAGTACGGTAATTGGAGTTGCAATTATGAGAAACAGTCACAAATGTGAAATATGCCACAATTCTGAGATTTTTTTTTATGAAAACAATGATTTATGAAACACAATTATTATGTAGCATCACCAATGTTAGTTATGAACATGACTTTATTATCGTAATTGTAACTTTGTATCTCACATTTGTGACCACTTCTGTAAAGAATTTTAAGAAGTCATGATTACGAAAACATCACAAATGTAATATAAGAAGTCGCAGTTGCTAAAAATAAGGTTGCAATTGTTAGTTACTGTAAACATTTGCAACTGTGATATATGGTTCAGCTGAATTGTTCCATGAAGTTTCAGTACGTTTCAAGCTTTGTTTCCAACAAACAAACCAGATAGGACAGTAGATTAATGTTGGTGGACTTAAACTTGAAAAATGTTGTCTACTTTCCACAAATGAAACAAGATACCTTCTGATGTTCATTCATGTTTATTTCATGCTGTAACTAGTAAAGAGGAAGAGATGATCGATTCATGTGCCACTCATCAAAGAGCCACAAAACAGTATTTCTTGAGTGAATTTCTTAAAAGACAAAAATTTGAAAGCTGATACTTTGTTTCATACCTAAAATAATCTGCTCTGTCTTGCCTGTTGGTGCGTTGTCAGTTTACTCTTTGCTTTGCAATGTTGTTGTTGTTTTCACTGCGTGAAAACGTGTAGTGTGAGAGCATCATGGCTTGATTTTGCCAAGGGTCAGTTGAGAGAGTCACAAATCTGAAATGTCACAATTCTGCAAATAAAAAATTTGCAGTTGAGTCACAATTCATGCTGAGATATTGAGTCATCACTGTTAGATAAGAACTCACAATTGCGACTTTTTCTTTGTAATTGTAACTTTATATCTCACATTTGTGACCACTTCTGTAAAGAATTTCGAGCAAAAAGTCACAATTACGAAAAAGTCACAAATGTGAGAGATGAAGTCGCAATTATGAAAAATAAGGTAGAGATTGTGAGTTAAAAATGTGTAATTGCAATATAAATAGTTGGGTAGAACCACGTTTCAACCATCGCAAGGTACATATCATCATACCGCCTGGTCCTGCTCTTCTTAAACATGCTAAGATGACGTTCCTGTGATGATTTCTGTTGCGGTCGCCTCGTAGGCCGCAAATGCTGCATGCGAATTATGATCAGTACGTTGAGTAGCGCAGCATCTTCTCTTCTCTGTATCTCATTGTTTTCAATTACCACACCAATCACGATCCATGGTCGCCAATGACAAAGAGCTCAAATTTAGTTATGCTGAAGTGGCACAGGAGAAAAGAGCAGGTTTGAAAAGGAGGTACTGCGTAATGGAGGCCTGATTGATTGGCAGAGCCATTCTCTCATGCGCTTGAGTGACAGAGCTGCGGTCGCCATGGTGCAGGAAATGAGAGTGGAATTACAATACAGCCCTGTCACTTCCTCGGGGACAGAGAAAACACAATCAGGCTTTTTACTTTCACATCAAACACACAACCTAACGCCCACATGCTCTGCATCCACAGTACACACACACACACACTTTCACAGCCTCACACAATAGCACTTGCCACAATGGGCTCCACATCAAAAATACACTCGGCAGCCTTGCTTTTACCCGATATTATACCCCTGACTCTCTTTGCCTTTAATCTGTCACCTCACACACAACCCACAAGAGCCATTATGGAAATACAGAACAGGGCTTCAGTGGCTCGCTCTAAAATACGGCCCTGAGTGATTTGCACAAGGTTTTGCCCCACAAATCGCTCTATTAGCCGGGTAATACAGTGATACTGTAATCATGGCCACAGACACTGTAATAACAAATTGTTTTCCAATAGGGTTACAGATACAAACAGGAGAGTATTACATGATATATGTTTATCACAGAAGCCTGAATGCAATTCTGAAACTCTTGAGAAAAAAAGCATATTTCAGTCTTTAAACAGAAGAATTTTGTTTTGTTAAAAAAAACGAAGTTTTTTTGTACTAATTAGATTTTCTTTTGCATTGTTACTTTTTTTTAATTAAGCACAATTTTCCTAATTAATGTGGTGTGTCTAGACTCCATAGGTTTTACTGTTTTTTAGTTCTTCTGAATGATTCTCATTAGATTCACATTATTGTATTACAGTATTTTTTTCTGCATAAATGTAGTTTCAATAAACGCTATCATGATGTATAAATACTTCTCCAATTAAATAATATATAATAATTTTTTAATCACTTTAATGAGAATGAAGGGATTTATTATTATTTTTATTAGATTAATGTGAATGGGGATCTTAATGGTCTTATTTTTTGTTAAGAAAATAAAGCCAATTTTTAAAACAAATAAGAATTTATTTCACATTATGATATTATTTTGCTTTAGATTATGAACTATTATTCCCATTATTGTAAAAATTCATAGATAGATAGATAGATAGATAGATAGATAGATAGATAGATAGATAGATAGATAGATAGATAGATAGATAGATAGATAGATAGATAGATAGATAGATAGAAGATTAACTAATGTTTTTATTTGGCTGGGCAAGTTAACGTGTTATCGCGATAATCTATCTATCTGCCCTTGTTTAAAATGAAGTTGTTTTTTAATACATTGTGGCATTATATTAATGAAATTTTTTCACATCATACTAATGAGAATGTTGTTGTTGTTGTAGTAGTAATAATAATAATAATAGGATCGTATTGGTCCTAAAGTAAGCATCATTGTCTTTACGCAAAATATAATTTGTGTAAATTCATTTGGCTCAACATGTTTTGATTATCCTTTTCAAAGGAAGTGTTCTTTTTATCTGTCTGTTTATGTCACTTTGCACTGATTACTCTGGAGCTTTTTGCCTGCAAATACATGTTTTTTTTCTTTTCCTTTTTTTTCTTAGTTTTTTTTAATTGTTGCATCCAGCCTCCCAAAGTCCCTTCGTCATTCCCAGCATGCATCAGCTGTACCCCTTAGGCATTTACCACTTTCAATTCCATTTATTTTCTTCATTGTAAACATTTTACTGCACCATTCATCCTCGTGACAAACATCCTTTAATTATATTCTTGAAATGTGCATTTTTAATTAGAAGCATTATCTGTTTGGAGTGTGAATATAAAGTTGCATGTTTGATGCTCCTTACTGCAAAAAGCTTAGGATTATGAGCCCTGGCCATCTTTTATGTCCTTTTTATGACTTCCAAATCTTCTGTGAGTGTTTACGACCGTATGAAGAGTCTGACGTATCATCTTTAATACAATTCCGATATGCTGCTTTCTTTTGTCAACACAGAGAACTGTTAAACCCTGTTAAACGCCTTTAAAGCTTGGCAGCTTGGGGCCCATTACACGCAACAATAACCTCTAACTGGAAATTCATTTCGGGTGTCATTTATAGGATGTAGCCCTTTACATCAGCTACAGTTACCAGCCTTAGGGCAGATGAAACTAGAAAACAACCACTTCAGGAAGTTGTGGTGAGAATTGCCCTCCTGCACTGATCAAGCAAGTCTCCGAAAATCTCAGCTCATTGGTGCTATTAAAAAAAAAATTAAGTCTCAGACCAGCTTTGAAAGGTCATTTTTACCAGCACTATGGTCAGTGGACCATGTGGCGGTTGTGAGGGGCGGTGTGTGAGTATCGTTTGAGACCGGGAAGCTCGCAGGCAGTCAGTGGCCCATGACCTGACATTTCGGATAGCCGAGGCAGGTGGGTCGAGGTGTGAGAGTAGAGGGTGGCACTGGGGGAACAGATACAAGTGTCTTTAAGGTTAAATGCTGCCTCAGCTGGGGCTACAGCAAGCTTGATGAGGTAGTTTTGGAGCTGGCGGAGGCCAGGTGGCTGAACCACCACTGGTGGATGAGCGCCAATCATGTTGCCTAGTGTGAGACCGGCTGGAAATAAGCACAGTTAGGGCTGCACAGTTAATCAGTATTGCTATATGACCTTGTACGATTTTTAGGATATATATATATATATATATATATATAATGAAAGGGTTTTAATAATAATGATAACTTAAAATGTTTTATATAATTATAAGTGTTGTTATTAGTAGTAGTGGTATGATTATGATTAGGATAATAATAATTATTATTATTTTACTATTATATAATGTACTGTTATTTTAAACATTTTCAGATGTTGTTGCTTTATTTACAGTATTTGTTTGTTTGATAGTATACATTTACTAAAAGTCTGTTACTAAATATAACAGTGTGATTGAAAAGTGATCTGGGGCCTGATTACTTTTGGGACAGATTGGTCCTTTAAAAGAGGACTCAAATGTGAAGTCCCTTAAAGATAACTTTAGGAATTGGAGCATGGGCAAAATATAATTAGCTGAAAAAAAAAACATTTACAGTACGAGAGCTGCTCTTTAATTGATTTGTTTCTTTCTTTATTTTTTGCCTTTTTAATGTTTTATCCTTCAATCAAGCAACACCAGTTTGAAATATGACCCTTTTTTGGCCAAATCACACAGGCCTATGTACACTGCTGGGCTTTGTTTGCATAATTATTCCTTATAAGGAAAGTGGCTTTTACTAAAAGCTTACCTTGTGTGACTTTGAATGACTTCATGTACAAGTACAACACTTTCAAACACTAATCCTTGTTTTATAACTTATGCACAATGCTCAAGCTTAATGAATGATTTTGAATAATTGCTGGTGAGTAAGGGGAGGTAAGGGGGGCTGCAAATTACATAACTAATCTTACATTCCGCTCTTATAATCACAGCTTGATGACAATATATGCTTGTATTATCAATCAAAGCATTTAATTAAGTTAAGCTCATCAGAACACAGTGGATATCATTCTCAGTCGACTGTGTAATGGGCAGTAATGACTTTCACCTAGAGAGACCTATTAAGGCGTCCTCCTGTTTGTGACACGCACATCTGCCCGAGCTCCAGATGTTAGCAGCCATAAAACACCTTTAAGCAGTTCCCAACAAAAACACTCCTCAGTGTCGACGTTTTCCATTCAGCCTTTTGGAAGCCCCATTGATCGTCTTCACTATCACCACACCGTCAGTCCCAGTCCCTATTAGCGTTAGCACGTGCAGCGGGACAGCCGTATCTCAAGCTACGACGTTTCTCACCGCTAATGCACTTAGTATCAATGGCTAATTAAACCGTGAGATCGCTTTGCCAAAACATCTGTTCTGCTCTAAACAGCACTGGGTTTGTCTTGAAGCGATTGCGTTAAGTGTCATTAACCACTGATCAAATGGTGCGGCCCGGTCAATGGCTGTAAATGCTGCTGACTGCTAAGAAAACTTGTGTGGAGAATGCTAACGCTAAAGCAATACAAGGGGTGGGGAATGCTAAGGCTATGTTCACAAAGTAAATGTTTGGGAGTGTTTGCTAACAGGTGCGACTCTTGAATATCCTTTGTGAAAAAGTAGTGTGCTTAATTATACGGAATGTGCATTTGTAGTGTACTTCAAGTCTTAAAGTATATTTTAAAACAATCTAAATTTACAGATAACATAAAATTAAGGGACTAAAAGTCCACTGAAATGTACTTAGAGTACACTTATAACTTTCTTAACACACTTTAAGTATACTTTTAAAAGTCATAGTCATATTAATAGTTTTACTTTAAAGTACTTTTTTAAATCATTGTTTTAATAATATTCTCTCATATGTTAACAACGTACACATTTTGATTTTTGACTAAAATACTAGAGAGCTGTAGTGTGTTACTCAATATTACAAATGTGGGTAACACTTTATTTTAGGGTCTCTTAACTAGTTGCTTATCAGCATGCATATTACTAGAATATTAGTACTAATTAAGCACATTGTCACGTTCCCTCTCGGGACACAAGGAGCGAGGAGACGTAGGAGTTCCAAATAGCCTTTTTATTTGAAACACACACAGAGACGAGGAGCTTGGGGAGAGACGAACATCAATGACGATTTAAGACCGGACACAGGGGCTAGGAAACACAGGGATTATAAACACTGGGAAATTATCAAGGAAGAACAGAAACAGGTGTGGGGCAATCACATGCAGGGCTGGGGACACATTAACTACTAATTAAAGGGACGAGGATGGCCAAATAGGGACACGAGAGGAAGGGAAACACAAGACAAGGACTGACATTACGCCCCCCTCCGGAAGGCGTGTCCTCACGCCTAACACCATCCAATGGGGAGGGGGGGTGGGCGCTCTGGAGGCCTCCAGGGCGGTGCCCGTTCCAGGGGCCATGGCGGGTCAAGGGACTCGGGAGGCCATGGCGGGTCAGGAGACTCGGGAGGCCAGGGCGGATCTGGAGACTCGGGAGGCCAGGGCGGATCTGGAGACTCGGGAGGCCAGGGCGGGTCAGAGGACTCGGGAGGCCACGGCCTATTTTTTTTCGGGTCGTGTGGCCTTGGCCCTTGGCCCGGCCACACAGGCTGTGACCCTCTTACCCCCCCCCAAAATTTTCTTGGGGAGGCTCCCCCCTGGGAGCCACAGAGGAGCGGACTCTGACGGGCGCTCTTGCAGCGCGGACTCTGACGGGCGCTCTTGCAGCGCGGACTCTGACGGGCGCTCTTGCAGCGCGGACTCTGACGGGCGCTCTTGCAGCGCGGACTCTGACGGGCGCTCTTGCAGCGCGGACTCTGACGGGCGCTCTTGCAGCGCGGACTCTGACGGGCGCTCTTGCAGCGCGGACTCTGACGGGCGCTCTTGCAGCGCGGACTCTGACGGGCGCTCTTGCAGCGCGGACTCTGACGGGCGCTCTTGCAGCGCGGGGCTGGACGGGACCAGCGGGAACTCAGGAGGGCTGGACGGGACCAGCGGGAACTCAGGAGGGCTGGACGGGACCAGCGGGAACTCAGGAGGGCTGGACGGGACCAGCGGGAACTCAGGAGGGCTGGACGGGACCAGCGGGAACTCAGGAGGGCTGGACGGGACCAGCGGGAACTCAGGAGGGCTGGACGGGACCAGCGGGAACTCAGGAGGGCTGGACGGGACCAGCGGGAACTCAGGAGGGCTGGACGGGACCAGCGGGAACTCAGGAGGGCTGGACGGGACCAGCGGGAACTCAGGAGGGCTGGACGGGACCAGCGGGAACTCAGGAGGGCTGGACGGGACCAGCGGGAACTCAGGAGGGCTGGACGGGACCAGCGGGAACTCAGGAGGGCTGGACGGGACCAGCGGGAACCCAGGAGGGCTGGACGGGACCAGCGGGAACCCAGGAGGGCTGGACGGGACCCGCGGGAACTCAGGAGGGCTGGACGGGACCCGCGGGAACTCAGGAGGGCTGGACGGGACCCGCGGGAACTCAGGAGGGCTGGACGGGACCAGCGGGAACTCAGGAGGGCTGGACGGGACCAGCGGGAACTCAGGAGGGCTGGACGGGACCAGCGGGAACCCAGGAGGGCTGGACGGGACCCGCGGGAACCCAGGAGGGCTGGACGGGACCCGCGGGAACTCAGGAGGGCTGGACGGGACCCGCGGGAACTCAGGAGGGCTGGACGGGACCAGCGGGAACTCAGGAGGGCTGGACGGGACCAGCGGGAACTCAGGAGGGCTGGACGGGACCAGCGGGAACTCAGGAGGGCTGGACGGGACCAGCGGGAACTCAGGAGGGCTGGACGGGACCAGCGGGAACTCAGGAGGGCTGGACGGGACCAGCGGGAACTCAGGAGGGCACGTGCGTGGAGCCGGCACGTGGGGGCGCTCGGGAAGCGCGGACACTTGGGGGCGCTCTTGCAGCGCGGGGCTGGACGAAACCAGCGGGAACTCAGGAGGGCTGGACGGAACCAGCGGGAACTCAGGAGGGCTGGACGGAGCCAGCGGGAACTCAGGAGGGCCCGAGCGTGGAGCCGGCACTGGAGGGCACGTGCGTGGAGCCGGCACTGGAGGGCACGTGCGTGGAGCCGGCACTGGAGGGCACGTGCGTGGAGCCGGCACTGGCGGGCACGTGCGTGGAGCCGGCACTGGCGGGCACGTGCGTGGAGCCGGCACTGGCGGGCACGTGCGTGGAGCCGGCGCGGGAGGGCACGTGCGTGGAGCCGGCGCGGGAGGGCACGTGCGTGGAGCCGGCGCGGGAGGGCACGTGCGTGGAGCCGGCGCGGGAGGGCACGTGCGTGGAGCCGGCACGTGGGGGCGCTCGGGAAGCGCGGGGTCGCGGGGGCGCTCTGGAAGCGCGAGGTCGCGGGGGCGCTCTGGAAGCGCGAGGTCGCGGGGGCGCTCTGGAAGCGCGAGGTCGCGGGGGCGCTCTGGAAGCGCGAGCGGCGGCGGGCTCGGGAGAGCTGCGGACGACGGCGGGCTAGCTCCGACTCGGACCCGGAAGTCTCCCAGACACCGGTATATTCCTACCCTCCAGGTCAATCCTGTGGTGTCTGGGAGGTCCATGGGGTAGTTGTAACAGGCTCCGAGCCGGAACAGATGGAGGATGGCCGCGTCGTGCAGATCCGAACTCTGCGCGAGCCCGCAGAACTCCTCTGCGTACTCCACGAAGGGAAGCTCGCGGAGTATCAGGGCGCGGAGGCGGGCGGCGAACTCCATCGCCATGGAGGGAGCGGGAAAAAAGGAGCAAACAAAAAACTTTCAAAAACGGAAAACAAAACGGGGGAAAAGGAGCGCCGCTTACTTTGTAGGTCCGGTCTTCTGTCACGTTCCCTCTCGGGACACAAGGAGCGAGGAGACGTAGGAGTTCCAAATAGCCTTTTTTATTTGAAACACACACAGAGACGAGGAGCTTGGGGAGAGACGAACATCAATGACGATTTAAGACCGGACACAGGGGCTAGGAAACACAGGGATTATAAACACTGGGAAATTATCAAGGAAGAACAGAAACAGGTGTGGGGCAATCACATGCAGGGCTGGGGACACATTAACTACTAATTAAAGGGACGAGGATGGCCAAATAGGGACACGAGAGGAAGGGAAACACAAGACAAGGACTGACACACATATGCCTTATTCTACATGACCTTAGTTCTACATCCCTAATCCTACCCAATACCTAAACTTAACAACTACCTTACTAACTATTAATAAGCAGCAAATTAGGAATTTATTGAGGGAAAGTTCATAGTTTTAATAGTGAGTTCGAGTTCCTTATTCTAAAGTGTTACCCAAATGTGTAATTACAAATATATGTGAATAAATGACTACAGTTACAGCCTACAGTTTTCAGTAAAATAATGGCAAATTTCAGTTTTCCAGTACATTCAGCAATACATTTCAACCATATTTCAAAGACAATATAAGTAATTATGAAATTACACAATTGCATAACATATATAATTACAAAGATTTAAGATCCTACTTAAGTGGGTCAAAAAACCCACTCAAATTGCAGCTAATTGCTTTAATTGTGAACTTAAATTATACTGTAATACATTTTAATTTAATTGCAGTTAACATGCAATTGAATTGCCGAAAACATTCAATATATATTATTTTAAAGTATATTATTTCCATAAGCACCACATCTTACTAGAATGCAAGTCCCTTTTAGTTGCAAGTAACTTTGCAACTACATGTCAACTAATTGTCATTAATTTGCAACTACATATCTACTATCTCTCAGAGTAGACTGTTAGGTTAGGTGTAGGGTTAGTAGAATAAATTGGCATAAACTTGGTAAGTTCCTCATAGTCAGTATATTGTATGTTGTGGACCTATCAAAATAAAGCGTTTGAAGATATTAAGCAGAGAGTATACTAATACTCTAATGACTGTTAGTTGATATGCAGTTGCAGAGTTACTTACTAGTTAGAATGTCTAAAGTGGACTATCGAAATAGTGTTACACATTTTTTTCTGAAATATGATGTATATTATATTCCAAAGTGACTTAAATAATGAAATTACGCATGCTGAATTAATTTAGGCTTGGTGTTAGTGTTATTTCGTTAATGAAAACTATGATGAAAAATGTTTGTTGATGCTCTTTTCAATGGACTAAAACGAGACGATGACGTGACGACAATAAGGTCAATAAATGATAACTGTGACTATATCAAAATGCAATATCGTTGATGATAAAAGATGAGACTAAAATGTTTTTTAAACACAAAAACTTTAGCAAAGTCTCTTTATTTTCATCAAAAAAGAAGACACAATATTATTGCGGACTGCTGTAGATGCCTCTACTACGCAAGATTCCCTGTGTGTGGTTGCTAGATACCAAAAGCCTAAATCAGAGCTTCTGAGTTAAATACATTTTCTGCCCAGTGTTTTGCCTAATTTTTGCAATCTGACAACCTTGAGCATGTGCTCTCTGTTTATTTCAGAAGTTCCGACAATGATCTGAAAACACAGACAAACTCTTAGACATGTAAGCTCTTAACCTTCCTGGCCTGTTGCTAACAGATCTTGCAAGTCAGTGTAAAGTTTGTGCTCCTGAGTCACTCTAGCTCTGTGGCTAATAAGGTTACAAGGAGCAGATTCAAACGGCATATCACATCCTGAGTTTAATTAGTCATAAAAGGAAAATACATTTAAGTTCTCTTCCTAGCCGATTAAACTTGT
This sequence comes from Barbus barbus, assembly GCF_936440315.1. Taxonomy (NCBI): domain Eukaryota; kingdom Metazoa; phylum Chordata; class Actinopteri; order Cypriniformes; family Cyprinidae; genus Barbus; species Barbus barbus. Next base: position 14,963,292 of record NC_136725.1, read on the forward strand.
GCTTTGAAGAAAGATAATGAGGGTAGTTAAAGATAAAGTGCGCTAGCACAACGCTAGCTCTGATAAAGAAAGTTTTTAGAAGATTCTGCAATGATGGACTGTTACATAGTATAGCAGGGATATTCAAATTACACAGCTCAGGGGCCACTTTTAGAAAATGACCTGGTCATTGTAATGGTACTTTGTTGAAAACTAATAAAAACCATCATAGAATCTTATTTTTATCACCTCATCCTCAGGCCATCCAAGATATAGATTAGTTTGTTTCTTAATTGGAACAGATTTGGTGAAATGTAGCATTACATCACTTGCTCACCAATGGATCCTCTGTAGTGAATGGGTGCCGTCAGAATGAGAGTCCAAACAGCTAAAAAACAAAACATACAACAATAAACAATCAATAATCCACTAATGCCTTTCACTTCACAAAACATTAACTGATTAACTCTCATTCTGACGGCACCCATTCACTGCAGAGGATCCATTGGTGAGCAAGTGGTGTACTGCTTCATTTCCCCAAATCTGTTGATGTAAAGAAACAAACTCATCTAAATCTTGGATGGCCTGAGGGTGAGTAAGTTCTCAAACTTCCATCACAAGCACTTGGAGTATAGTCGGCTTCATTTGTAATAATGGGTACATGCATCAACTTTTGACACTGTCCTCTTGTTTGCAGTGTAGACACATTACAGTCGTCAAACTCTCTAGAAGTGCAGACAAGTTCGTTCATTATAACGGGAGAGTTCTGATTTGTGTTGCATCATTCAGTCGCAGTGCGCAAGTGAATTTTCTGAAAATGTCTGGATTGTGGTAAACTGACACTGATAACCATGCGGTGGGGCAGATTTTGTCCCATGGGTCGCACTTTGCATCTCCCTGCAGTGTAGTCCTCTCCTTTTAATAAGACAATGTCTATATAATGAATTTCATAGCACAACTAGGGCGCGTCCACTTATAAATGAGACTGGAACCAAGGATCATTTCTTATTCAGAAATGGTTCCATAAAAAAAAAAGTATTTAATGTATTCTCATGACAATGGGCAGACAGTACGGCTTACTAACATACCCATACATGACTCTTTTGAGCCTTTTTTTTTTTTGTAACAAATCAGTAGCACACAGCACAACCAGTCCTTAAAATAAATAAAATTAATAATAATAATAATAATAAAATCACATGACACTGAAAACTTTAGTAATAGCTGATGAAAATTCAGCTGTGCAGGAATACAGGAATAATTATATTTTAAATCGTAATAATATTTCGCATTAATGTTTTTCTAATCAATTGTATGTTTAAATATGAATTAAATATTTAATTGCTCAAAAGTGACACTAATGAAATGTTTCTTCATGCGCAAATCAGCATATTAGAATGATTTCTGAAGGGTCATGTGACACTGAAGACTGTAGAAATGATGCTGAAAATTCAGCTTTGCATCAATAAATTGCATTTCAAAATGTATTAAAACAGAAAACAGTTATTTTAAATTGTAATATTTCACAATATTTCAGTTTTATTGTATTTTTGATTTAAAAAAATGCTCCTTGGTGAGCATAAGACTTCTTCCAAAAATACTTATTGGATTGCATTTGCATTGGACTGCTTCTGAAAACATGAAAACACACTGAAAATCTGAAATGATCTCATCATGTGTCATCAGACTGCTGAGGGCTGTAAATGTAATAAGAACTGTGTTTTGTGTTTGCACATATTTCTTTTTCAAGAGTACTAAAACAGTCGCTGTTGGAAACGGAATCTAAATCGGAATTTTCAAATTCCTTCCAATTCTCATCACTGCTTATCAATAATTCACACCTCCACACTTCTCAGGAGCCGGTTTCTTTTGAGGACACTTACAGAGGTTTGGTGTATTTTTTTCCACATGTTCTCATACGTGGGATGCTACGGCTTTTATGAGCTGTACCGTTGAAAATGATATGATGAAGTGTTGAGATTAGACGTATAATCCCTGTGAATACACCAGTAGGTGCTTTACACTTTTATCTAGGACAGTCATTTACATACCGGGGAAATGGATAGACATAGGAAGAGAAAAATGGAAATGATTTCTTTTAAAGTGGGGGGAAAAGAGGAAAGACACAGAGCCTCAAGAGAAAGGTGAATTTAGCAGAGTGCTAGAAAGGTGTTCAGTTTGGGTTATGAAGACCGATGACACAGGCTCTAAGTAGGGCACAGAGACCAAGAGTAAAGATTCGACTCACCTTTAAGTGGAACATTTTGTAAGGTACACCAAGATACATTCACCTCAATGTCTGGAAACAAGAAATACCGTGTTCTTGCTTTATCAACTGCAATTAATGTGGATGACCTTGCTTCTGTGCCTGTTAATTACATTTTTTTGTATTGTTGAGGCTGTATTTTTCCAGCTAAATATGAAGAGACAAGTAGAAGTAAACGGTTCATACGTTGATTCCTCTGGAAAGTGTAAACACTGATTTTGCTGCTGTCAAAAAAAGATGTAGCCATCAAGTAAAAAGTAATATATTTAAGTTTCTGATATTTACGAGACTTATTAACCTTCACATACAGTCAGATGAGGTCTTTCTATAATTTCATTGCATATTTCTCTGTTTCATGTTTGTCACACTGCATAGCTATATAATATACATTATATATATAAATATATATAAACGTAATAAATATTGTAGTAAAATAGAATTGTGATATGTATATATGTGTGTGTGTGTGTGTGTGTGTGTGTGTGTGTGTATTCACAATTTTCAGTCAATTGGGCTCTTTTTCTTCATCATAATTTCAGAAGAGTATCACACTGACCGTTTTTATTTTATGCCCCCCCCCAAATATATCAAAATGAATTCATAAAATTAAACATGCTCATTACTGAACACTAAAAATTGTATACAAACTGTTTTAATCTCGAAATTGCTAGTAAATTTCACAATGAATTATAAAGAAACACATTGAAGTACGTTACATTTTTAAGTAGACTGAAGTAGTATTTACATGTATAACAAACATATTTTGTAAATCTCATGTAAAATCTTAATTTTATTTAGTTGTTTTACAGTGTAGAGGTGTGTTCAAGAGATGTATGTCCTGTAAATGGTTATCAAAGTTTTTCACCATTTGAATCGCCTTTTTTAACAGTCTGTTTGGTGAACGTCTGTTTGCTGACCCTAGTGTCCTAAAAATGACACACCTCACTTTGAAATGCCGTTTGTCGCGGCTACTAAAACAAAAGCACTTTTTAAATACAACATAACCTTGAGTGAGGAATCAATAGTTTTTACAGGTCCCGATCATTGAAGCGAGAGCACGGATCTGACGAGGTCTCCCAACATCGACATCCTCACCTGACAGTGCATCACAGAGAGCGCATGGCGGGGAAAAAAAAAAAAAAAAAAAAGGGAATTTGACGTTGTAGCTCCAGGGACTGTGTCCAAAAGATGTCACCCTCCCTGCAAAAAAAAAAAAAAAACCCTGCTGACAGTTATTTGGAAAGGATCCAGTCGAAGCGTGCCCTTGTCCTTCAGAGCCGCAGAACGTTCTGTTGTGACTTACCATTCAAAACACAGCCTTTGCCATTTGTTCTGCCACATCCACCTGCACCAGCCCGGCTTCTGAAAAGTCTCCCCGAGGACCGGTAATGTCTCCTTTCTCCTGCCTGTCTCGTTGTCCTGTGTTTGGCAGGCTGACAGCAGATTGACTCCGTCTCCAGCTACATTTCCCCACGCTCCCCTAGAGCGGCCTCCCCAGAGAGCTTCCAACCCAGGACGCAGACTCACTTCTGAGGCCGTCCGAGACGGGTCCCACAACCCCACGTTTCAGACGGCTGAGCTGAGGAGAAAAAAAATCCCGACGATGGCCTTTTCTTCGCCTCTAAAGCTCTGGTAGACAGAAGATAAATCTGAGCTCTGCAGGGGTTACCCGCAGCTAGAATACCGCACTATCTTCGATTTGGTGGCCCCCCGCTAACGATTCAGTTAACGGAGACCAAAAATGACAAAGATGAGTTTCCATTTCTTTATCTTTGCTCTTTGAACGAAGCGGCACCCCGTGGAAAGGACTAGGTGTGTTCTGAAGATAAATGCCCTCTTTATATGCCATCTACTATTAGCATTTTGTTTACTAGATGTAGTCCCCTAACAAGTGTGACAGTCTGGTTTCGTCAGATACAGAATAATTTATCTGTCGTTCTTGGATTTGACACATGTCCTTTTATCTGAAAAATTGGTTAGATGTATATTGCAAACTTTTCTCATACCTGAGGTGGTTCTTAGTCAAAATCGCAACTCTGGCTTTGAGCTTGAACAACAAAGTGCCAGACTGAAGAAGCATTATTTTTTAGACTACTGACAGTTTTGCTGCTGCAGGGTTTGCGTCAGGCTGTCGTATTTCGAAAATATTCTCTAACATTTACCGTTTCACCAATTCATCATTTCTGTATCGGAAACAACTGTCGTCTGATTCCCAGTATTTATGTTTTACTTGAAGATGCTGTTGCATGCAAAATCTCTGGTGTGGATACTAGTAAACTAAAACTCTGATTCACCAAGTGCCCGACGGAATTTCAGGGAAGGTCAGAGGGATTGATATGCATATATTATTTTATGGCACCCATAGCCTTGAAGAAACAGCCCTGACTCTTTGTATCTAATGCATCGGTAGGCAGGTACTGCAGGAAGCGAGTGCAAATGTCACTGCACCCCTTAGTTTTTTTGTCAGTAATGGAAACCAAATTTAAATAATTGCTAAATATCATTTCTAACTCAAATTAAAGGTTAAATCTGTAGTTCCTGGGGATATCTAATACCCCTTTAATCCTGTTCAGTAGCTGTGGCTGATGGAGGGTTTTTAAAGGCCTCAAATTGCTGTAATAACTCAAGCAGAAGTGAAGTGGATGTTGGCCGGACTATATTCCTGTGTCTGCCTGCTGGGGTTTCGGTTAGATAGTTCTTCTTGAGTTCCTGATGAATGTATATACATTCAGGGACCTGCTTGTTAATGCAAATATCTAATCAACTTATCAGCTTTACCTGCTGTATTAGCTTAGTAGGTAAAAATGGATACATGGGGGTAAGAAAATGAATGCATGAAAATATCTAATCAGCCAATGTGGCAGCAACTCAAATTGAGCAGCAGAAATTGGTGATTATCATTTTGATTAATCTTAGTGAATTTGAATCTTTAAGTCAGTTTGGCAAATAGATGAGTTTGGATTCATTTACTGATTCATTTGGTGATGTTTTCTGCAGGTTAGATTGTTACTCCAGTAGGTGAACAAAAATGGTCTTTTTTGTGTTTTGAGTCAATGTTTTTAACAAATCGAGTCAGTGATTCATAGCTGACTTATACAAGAATAGTTATTGTTGATTAATTTATTGAACATTTTACCAAACATTCATATAAATATAGGCAGTGGCTATTTGCATTAAGTGAAAATAACATTTTCTTAGCGATAGATGCTATTTACACTATGTAAAAATAGGAGTATTTTCTTTGCAATAAAAGCAGTTAGATGCTATTTATACTACTTAATGCAAATAGTGTCAGAAATCTGCACCTCAGTATTGTGGTACATTATAAAATGTGTAAATTATTTGTAAATTATCATTTTTATTAAAATTATTAAATGGATACCGCTAATTGGTACAATAAAGCCCTCACTACAACTAACCCTAACCGATAAACAGCAGTGAGGCACGTTACTTTTCGATTATTATCTTCATTTTACTGAAAAAAAATGCCTTTCTGATGTGATATGTGATGTGAGTTCAGCAAAAGGCGGATTTGAATTCAGGTCGATCGCGTCTCGTCAAAAGGTAATTGAAGAGTTAATTTGCAAAAAAAACGATAAACGGCACTTTCAGAAAAAATTCGCTGATTGCCATGCATTATTCTCCACATATAGTGCGATCTGAACCCTAAACACGTTTTGTCAAAAAAGCCGGTATTGTCCACTTTCAAGGGATCACGGGTTCACGTTTTACTGCAGAAGCCGACAAATGTCCTTGTTGTTTTTGAACAGAAGCCGACAAGTCCATTTTAGCGAATCAGTGCGCTGTATTCAGGTCAGGTGACAAGGATACTTTCGCTTTGAAAAGGCGTGCTAGCTGAGAGGGGTTTCGTCAAAGCTGACTAAAAGTGATTGAGGCTGGATAATTTCGCCAAACTTGATGAACCTGTGATATCTTCTTCAGGGCAAAAAAGGAAAATAAAAACTGAAACGTTTTCACGGAACCTTGCAAAAGCAGCGTGTTACAATGGTGAGTGAAAAGCTCTGTGTATTGCGTGTAATCGCAATAACGTTTGTCAGGCATATACATTGTCATCTAAGGAAATTACAAAGATTAAGGAGTGTTTTTTAAACTCTAACACATGAAATGTGGAGTTGTCTGCTTTTGCTATAAAACAAACTTTTAATATGTAAAAAAACCTGTATTTGTTTAAGAGTTCAAATGAACTCTTCAATTGTTATGCTCATTACTACCAATGCCACTGAAGCTGCTATTAACAGGCATCTTTTGTAGTGTTGGCTGCAAAATGCATGCAAATATATAACCAGCCAATCATGCTGCAGCAACTGCATAAAAGTAAAACTGCATCTCACTGAATATGAATCTCTTCACTAAAATGTATAAGTATTTGTTTTGGGATTTTTCTTTTCTTTGAATAATCAGTCGAGTCAACAATTTGTTTTTGTTTAAAATTTATCAAATGTGTATCATGCTTTCATGCATAAATACAATGTGCATAAAAAATGATGCATATAAATCTTTGTTTATATTTGGGGAAAAAAATTGCAAAAAATGTAAATGCTCTGTTTAAAAACACTACATGCTTTACATATAAAATATAATAACCATAATCTGGAAAAAGTGATTTATTTGCATATATCAGGTCAACTGTTATGATCACTACAGTGGCATGTTTTACATATGTGGTGCACTTTATCCTGACAACTGTTTCTAAAAATTGCAATTCACAGGAAACTAGAGGTGACTAGAACATACATGTGATCAAGTGCTTCAGTTATTGTTCAAACTAAACATCAGAATTGGGACAAAATGGTATCTCAGAAACTGCTGATCTCCGGGGATTTTTCATGCACAGGAGTCTCTAGGGATTGCAGAGATTGTTGCGAACAACAGAAAGCATCCTGTGAGCAGCAGTTATGTGGGCGAAAATGCCTTGGTAATGAGAGAGGTCAGAGAAAAATGGCCAGCCTGCTTCAAGCTGACAGGAAGGCGACAGTAAGCAAGCTTTACAACATGCTACTGTAAGCAGAAGAGAATCTCTGAATGTACCTTGAATCAAACCTAAGATGATGAGCTACAGCAGCAAATGACCACTCCAGGTTGTACCTCTGTCAGGTACAAAAAGTATGGGGTTTGGTAGGGTCAGAATTTGACATCAACTTTGAATCCATGCATCCGTTCTGCCCTGTGTGAGCCGTTCATGCGCGTAGTGTTGAGGTAATGATGTAGGAAATATTTTCTTGGCACGCATTAGGCATGAAAAAAAAATAAAAATAGGCCCTTAACACCAGTTGAGCGTTGTTTTAATGTCACAGCATACATGAGTATTGTTACAGACCATGTGCACCCTTTTATAGCCTCATTCTGTCTCTCTTGTCATTGCCGTTTGCAGTTGGATAACACACCATGTTACAAAACACTAGACACATCAGACCTAGTATTAGAAAAGTGAACTTAATAGAGTGGAGGCTCGTAACACAACCAATTGTAATCAAATGTTAGGGAGGATAATTATTTTCTGCCAATTTGTAGCGTATAACAGGGTTAGGATGATAAACTAGTTGTTGAGGTGAGCTTTTTGAATTTTAGCTTTAGTCTTTTTTTTTTCAGCAGCTGAGGATGTGTTATTAAAATTGATTATTAAAATGACAAAATACTTAAACAAAAACATCATTGAAATAACATGAAACATTTTATGGCTACTTATTGTTAAAAGTGCTCTATAAATATGTTTGTGATGAAAATGCCTTTTTGTTTTTTTTAAATATACAATATTTTTGTATAAAAAAATATACAAAAAAATTTTATCGGAGGAATAGATTTGCTTTAAATAAATAGTATGTGTTAAGTTTATATTAGATTTAGCTTTACAGTGACAAATAAATGCCAACTATTTAATTAATATTTTTTTTAAATAATGATATTTTATATTACTCTTTTTTACATGGTATTATATTATTATTATTATTATGTATACATTTACAGATTGGGGGGTCAGTACGATTTATTTAGTTAGTTTATTTGATTTGATTTGATGTATCAATTAATTTAATTTAAGAACAAGGACACATTAAATTGATCAAAAATTAAAAAAAAAAAATTACAATATTTGGCTGAGATACAACTATTTGAAAATCTGGAATCTGAGGGTGCAAAAAAAATCTAAATACTGTTCAAATTAAGTTCTTAGCAATTCATATTACTAATCAAAAATTTAATTTTAATATATTTACGGTGGGATATTTACAAAATATCTTCATGGAACATGATCTTTACTTAATATCCTAATGATTTTTGGCATAGAAGAAAAATGGATAATTTTGACCCATACAATGTATTTTTGGCTATTGCTACAGATATACCCCAGTGGCTTGAGACTGGTTTTGTGGTCCAGGGTCACACATGTTTTCTACATGAAAATATATAGCCATAATTTTACCTTTGCAATGTAATTATGTTTCGTAGTCCTTTGAATTAAAACGTCTGGCAAACCACTGATTGAGACAAAGCACTGTTTAGTCGTCTTTAAACATCAGTATGTAACTCCTTCACTGCACCGCATACTTTATCCATTTCTTCTCTTCCCGCAGATCTAAAACTGCATATGTTACAATCATTAACACATTAGCATTATTAACGCCGCTGTCATGTCAAAAGAGCCCTGTCAGAAACCCATTGATCTTCTGTCTGTCACCTCTTATCTGTCAGTTTTGTCAAGTTTAGTCAGTTTTCTCTTCCTGAATTTCCTTTGCTCGTTTCTCCCACGCTATTATTTTTCGTCACCTGTTTATCCACAGGAAGCCCGAAATGGTGGAGTAAATGGTGTGTAGCTCAGACGGGAACTATTGAACTGCAGACATCAAGGTTATGTTGTTTTGATGGAGCGATCCTCGCTGCATCCTGTCACTTCGCACCTTTGAAAATTGACACATGTCGGAGAGAAAACCATGTCTATCAGTTTGTCATTTTTGCTAGTGTGTATGCTCGTGCTATTGAATATGTGGGTGAGCAACTGTCTTTTTTTTTTTGTTACAAAAAACACTGACTACAGTCAAGGCCGTTTTTCATGTTGCTATATGTCATCATATGTCTCGTATACATTGTTGCATTGCCCATCTAATCTTTTAATCCACAAGTAAATGTCTGGATTTTCATTTTTATCTGCTTCCTCCCTCCCTCCCCGGAGATGCTGCTGGGTGGCCTTGCTGCTTTGTTCAGTATATCAGCCAGCTTGCACCTGTGTTGCTATGGACTGTATAATTTGCCGTCTCTGAGGACTTCCTGCACGGAAATTGAACTGGAAAAATCCAGAGACAGACTGAAGCTGCTAGGTTATCTGATGTAGATAGGTACATTTGGATAATACTTTGTCTGGTGCCAAATAAAAACGTCCCCCCGCTGAGCTCGGGGAGTAACATCTCTTTCAAGAAAGCCGGGGAAAGCAGACTTTGGAGTCAGAATGTGCAGCTGTCAAATACAGCCTGCTGCAGCGTGTGCCAAGAGCTCAAATTATCAATCGAAGCTAGACATTTAGCATTGATTTATGACACAAAACATTAGGCACAGCAAACTGCGGTTATATCTGAAAATTTACCGTAGTTCTAGTAGCGCAGCCATGCCGATCAATGGGGGATCAACTATTACCCTACGAAACTAACTATGGTACCCACAAATAAAAAAAAATTGGATCTTTTTCAAAACCTAGTCTGCTACTAATGCAGCATCCTTCCTGTCATAAACCTTGTGTGGAACCAAAGTGACAGATTTGGAATACCCTACATAGGCAGCAACTGTTAAAATGGCACAGCTCCAACAGGAAATTCAATTCTCAATTGAATTCAGTAATGTTTAACGTTAGCATGTTGCTATGCTAACACTATGATACACTAATAATAGTAAACACATTTTTGTGTGGAAATAATACATTTTTAGTTTGATTTAACTTTGTTTATTGCTTTTTAGTGTTGGCTCAGGAAGTAAATGGTTTGTAAACAACATTTTGCTAATTTTATCTGCCATTTTGGACATATTTAGTTTTCCCATGAATCTACTGCTTTTCCTCCAGAATACCCCTTACAAAAACAATGGTTTTACTACAAATAAAACTAAAGAAAACAACAACAACAAAAAAATATGGTTACTAGTTATATTCACCATGGTTTTACCATGGTATTTGTAGTAAAAATGTGGTTATACAAATGGTGATCAACAAACAAACACGGTTACTACACTTACTATAATAAACCATGATTAATTTTCATAAGGGACATAGTTATTTTTACTACAGTACTTTTTGTAAGGGACAGATTTAGTTTTTCCATAAACCCACTACTTTTCCACCTCAATACATAGTTACAGTTATTTGAACACTTTGTTGACATTATCCAGATTTGGAGTGCTGTACATAGGCAGCCTAGGCAGTTGAAATGTCACACCTCACTCAAAATTACCTGGAGATTCTCAACTGATTCAACAATTTAACATTAGCATTTAACATTAGCATTGCTACTCTAACACAATGAAACACTAATAACAGAAGAATAAATATGGTTAAAATATTACATGAACTTTTTCTCAACTTTTTGGTGTAAAATAGTTTGTAATCAACATTTTGCTCTTTCTATCAGCAATTTTGGTGGATTTTGTTTTTGTTACCATTATTTACAATACGGTACTTTTTTCTAAGGGACTGTAAGGCTTGACCTTAACTTTAACAGCAGCAAAACGCTTTGTTGGCATTGTTCCTTATTAAGAGCTTGTTTATGCTAGCTGCTACTTCAGCTTGTCGTTTTTGAGTGGACTTCATTAACAGGCTTAAGTTTTTCGAGGGTAAATAACTGCAGTAAATGTCCTGGCTCTTTTGTTTACAGTGTACAAGTCGTCAGCGTTGCCCTCATTTGAGTGTAAATAATTTAGCCCTCTCTGCTCTTCAAGCCTCAGTGATTTGACTAAGCACCTCAGGTTTTAGCATAAGTGTAGAAACAGAAAAATACGAAAGGAAACCATTAGAGACAGCCTATGTGTTTTCACACTCTCTGATATGAAACGCTAGCTCAGGCGTTACGTTCTAAGGGATATATGGAGAGATAGGCCAACAGTATGTGGAAGTGTTTAGTATAATGAACATTGTATCTAGTGTTTCTAAACAGTATCACTGTCATGTATGATTTATTTCTGAGTATAATCATGTGTTGTTTCTCGACAAGACGCCTTTGTCTTTTAAAGCCACGTACTTAAGTCAACCATATGCTAATGAAGTTAATTGCTAAATCAACCTGCAGGCTTTGAAGCTCTTCTCTCTGCATTTCATGTGCTTGGTTTGTTTATTTCACCTTGTTTCTTCCTCAGTCAGGGGAAATTTCCTCAGTTTCCCGAAGCTGTCTTTTTTTTCACTCCCTTGTTCTCTCTCTTCCTCCCCTGACAGTGTTGCTGTAAATAGACTTACCTTTCCTAATAGCAAAGTCCTTGGTTTTGCCTTTGTATTCCCAATCCTGGCTTTCATTCCCAACCACAGTCCTCTAGACTTTCGACACTTTCCGCTTTGATTCTCACCCCCGGTCGGCCGCACTGGTGGGCTAAATCTAGACCCACAGGGCTGTGCTCGGGGTTAAGGGATGATAAAAGTGAAATCCCGGGAGATTAAATCCCACATCGACTCCTGCTGTCCTTACCAATGCCTAATTAGGCACAGGTTAAAGAGCTTAGCTAAAGGGCTTAGCTAGGTGTTAATGGAAATAAGGATGTAGCTGCGCTAAATCTGAAATTCAGAAAACGTCTCAAGAGATTCTGATTGATCACTTGAGCAAACATACATCATGTACACCAAGAGCAAAGTAACTCTGAAAACAATTTTTTTTTTTTTCGTTTTTTTTGGAATAATACATCTCCCCAACATCCCGTAACAGCAACAAACCGCGCATGACTCACTCAACGTGGCTCACATCCACAAATGTTGTGAGGGACTCCGCGTCGCTAGTCGTGAGATTTAATGCATATTTGATAACGTTTCTGTCAGGCTTCATGAGTCCTTGTCATGTCGTTATGTTGACGGTTTGTCTTCAGAAAAACCATTGGGTGAACATCTACGCTAGGCGAAGAGGCAAGCGAGTGGGAACTAGAGAGGCATCTGTCTCCAAGGCTTAGTGGAACTCGCTCACAAGCCGCAAAGGAACCACGTGGCGTGACATCCTCCTCAAAGTGCTGTGAATTTAGGTCTTGCTGCGACTGAGTTCCTATTTAGGTTTTTCCACAAGATTTGAAATGGAACTTAAAGCCATTCAAGATGTATCTACGCTAATGGATTGCAGGAAAAGTATGTTTGTTGACCGATCTGTTTAATATTTTATAAGGATTAATATTTATTGAAGAGTTACGGTTTAATTGCATCATGGTTATTTGTGTTATTTTTTATTTTATTTTTTCATTTTCAAAATTAGATTTAATACAGATAGTATCTCAATATAATTTGCCCTCAGGTGGTCCTAATCAGATTGATTCATTTTTGGTTGATGTTTAGTAGTTACTTTATTCAATGCAGTCGAGAATAAAATTACTGGTTGAAAGCATTTTTAAACCACACAATAAATGGCCACTTTCACAAGACCACAGTCTTTTAATGTGCCGTTTTTACAGTGTATTATTGCCATGTCCTCTTCTGACATCCCCCTTTCACACCTGTATTCTGTGAAACTATTGATGGCTTCATGCCTGGTGTGTGGTGTGGTCTCCATCCCTGTGTTACCTGCAGTTTCCTCAGCTTCTCTCCAGCAACACTGCGCAGAGCCAACTGCGCTTACATTTCAGCCTCTGCTTAACCCTATAAAGCCTACTGTATCAAATTTAATACACAAATTTCTAAGGCATATTCATATCAATATGTTCAAAAATACCTGTTGTACACTATCTTCTACATGCCTTCTGTTGTCTGATTAATAGTTGTTGTTTTTTTAGTGAGTAAAACGTTTTTATGATCACATCGTAATTCAGGTGTCTTTTTGCTGTGAAATCTTTAATGATTTTTATAAGGTAAACTTCATAACTGTTATATTGTTAGTAATATTTTAAGATGAACACTTGTTGGACTAAAGCAACTTGATGATCTGTACATCATTGTGAGGAATGTTTATCTCTCAGTCATCATTGTATTGCATTGCATTATACATTTTGCCCTTAAAAGAAAAACTACAGAGCTTTGAATGCAAAACTAAGCGTTTAAGTATCAATTTATGTAGACATATTATTGGGAGATATAGAATGCCAATTTTATATACATTTTATATAAGTATGTTAACTAGTCTGATATTGTTATAAAAGATCTAATTTATTTACATTATTTTATGTTTTGTCATTTAAATAACAAAATAAACTGCACCTAACAACTGCACCAAACTGCATATTTTTGCTCAGTTATGGCTTCTGAATAGCAGCGATGTTTTTTTTTTCTTTCTTTCTTAAGTATAATCATCATATGAGCCATAAAAGCCTTATGATACTCAACATGATGTATGGTACTCAAGAAGAACACATTCAAACTTTTTTTATTATAATTTTCTCTAAAGGTTCAATAAACTGTTTAATCAATGATATTTGTCTGACTATTATTCCATATGTCAGGCTTCACAGGGTTAACCAGAGCACATAATCCCTTGCTTTCCTCATCGGGTCGCTTCCTGCACCAGCTGGCAAACACACTTGAGAGGGAGAGCGAGCGAGTGCAATTCTCTTTGACAGCAACACTGGCTTGTGATCTTGAAGTAAATACAGGCTGCCAGAAATCACACAAGTGTAATGAATGAGAATAGATGATGAGAGACTGGCATGGACAAACATGGCTCATCTGAATTATTCCATTAGAAAACGGTCAATGTTCCTTTTGACTTTAATTAGAGGCTTCTTCACATAGATCTGCCAGGCCCGGGCTGATAGTAAAATTAAAGATTCTTCTCCACAACTCCCATCCTCAAACCTAACTCATGAATAAACCAAAAGAGCAGCCTGAAGGCTCACACTCTGAAACAAGAATCACAATTACAACACACTGGAGGCACGGCTTTCTGCTGTAGACTTGGCGATATCGGAATTGGGCAGTTTATCACAGCGCCCGTGCGTATGGACATGTTCCCTGATTTCTGAATAAATTTAGGGGAAAAGGTTTTCTTATGAGAATGTTTTCACGGTGACAAAGTCAGCAGCACTGAATGAGTCTTTGTTGGATGTGTTAGAGAGAGTTCAGGCGGCTAGTTGCCTGCTGGGTATGGGTAGAGTGGATTTTTGCCAAAAAGCTCATCTACTAGGAATGAGTCACGATGGTTAAATCATCAAAGTTCAACAGAGCAGTTGATTAGGGAGGCAGAGCAGTTTGTCTTGTTTCTTTTCTTTTTCTTTTAGCTAATGTTGCTTTAATTAGCATACTAGCAGCAGACGAAGCTTTGCCTTGTGTACATTTTGACATGGTCATATTATAATGGTGCCGTGGTGGTACATGGTGGTAAATATATCATCATACTTTGAAGAACACCATAGTATAAATCCAAAACACCAGTATGGATTTGTTTGTTTGTTGGCGTTAAAGGAATAATAATAATAATAATACAGAAAAATTCTAATTTAATGCACTTACCCTTTTGGCCATTCAAGATATATATAGGTTTGTTTTGTTGATTTAGGGAAATTACATTATAGCGTTACATCACTTGCTCACCAATGGATCCTCTGCAGTGAATGAGTGCCATCAATATGAGATTCCAAACAGCTGGAGAAAAGAAAAAAACAATAATAATCCACAAGTAATCCACACCAATCCAGTGAAGCAAAGCAAAAAGTTTGCATGTTTATAAGAAACAAATTCATCAAATTCTGGCTAAAATACTAGTTCTCTATCAATCATTTTTATTTGAGCAAGTGCTATTATAGATTATGGACTGGTATTTTGGCCTGAAGTGACAGTTTAAAATTAAAACACCTTGATGATGGATTGTTTCTTACAAACAAGCGGCTTTACACTTTACAAGATGTTCATTGATCTACTGGTGACCTGTTGATTACTAGTGGATTATTGTTATGTTTTTATCAGCTGACGGCACCCATTCACTGTAGAGGATCCATTGGTGAACAAGTGATATAAAGTTAATTTTCTCCAAATCTGTTCCAATGAAGAAAATAACTCATCTACATCTTGGATGGCCCATTTTAATTTTGGGGTGTAATATTACTTTAAAGATGCACTAAGCGATTTTTGCCAAATGATGTTGATACTTGAAAGCACGTAACAAACATGCCCATAGTCCAATAGGAACTCGCCCCTATTTTGATATCTCCGTCCCACATGTATGTACACAAGCATGGCATAAGGACGATCGCGGAAACAAGCAAAGATGACACACAAGCAAGCCAACACAGATAAGTTGTGTGAAACAATGCAAAATCAACGTTAGTCACATATCAAGAAGAAATAACGCAACTTCGGCATCCGATTCAAGCCCTTCCCGCTCCTCGAGTTCTCTCCACCACTGGAAAGCTGCTCCGATTTTTACGCAGGTGCTACCTCTTGCCTGATCGTAACCCTTCTTTTTAATGTTTTGTTCCTCCAATATTTTTCTCTTTTTTTTTCCAGTTCGCTCTATCTATAATCGATCTGCTAATATCCATCCGGTACACTCAAATTGAGCGCTGTATCATTACAAGACACGCCCCTTGCTGCTGATTGGCTGCAAGTGTGTTTTTGGGACATGGTCCGACACTGCAGTCAGAAGCGTTTTTCAAAAATTGCTTAGTGCATAGTTTTCATTGTAAAATCATTTGAACCATTGAACCGCTGGGTTTTTAAGACAGGATGTGAAGTTAAAAATAGTCCAACTTCATTCGAATTGTTTTTGAACGCAACACATTTTCTTTAAATGATGCATAGGAAACTCAGTTGGAAACCAGATTAATTATCCAAGGTGTTTAGTCAACTGAGTCAACGAGTCATTCTGGAATGCTATATCTAGTTAGGTTTTCCACATCCCAGTGCAGATATATGAGTGTGTTATAAAGATAACTGTATTTTAAGATTCTGAGAAAGTCCCGTGAGGACTGTGGAGTGTGCATGTGTTTATGTTTGAATGAGAATGAGAATGAAAATGAGCCCATGTACATAGAATTGGCTGAGAGCGGAATCCTCTGTGGTTTCTGTATGTGACATCAGGGAAAAGGAAGTACGCCTGTAGTAATGACTTAATTTGAGAACCATCACACAATTCCACATGACAGCGGTACAGGTGCAGCATGTGTCTTCTGCCTTGGGGCATTGTTGTAATAAATGTGTGCATAAAAACACGTGTATGATATATGATTGTTGCTCTGTAGCCGCTATTGCTTCATACCTCAGTGTTGTTTTCACACTTGGTATGTTTGTTGGAACTAGGGATCAGAATTGGTTTAGCTTTAGTAGCAACATTTTTATTTTTTACAATTATGTGCCTATGCTTTGTTTTAATATTATATCAAATATTGTAGTACATACAAAATCCAGAAAGTATTTACTCTGCTAATTAAAACGTTGGCTGTCAGTTGAGTTTTTAAAATGTTGAATGAAACCATAATAATGCCAAATTTGAACGTATTTGTTATTTCTGCTCTGGATCCATGAGCACCCTCTTGTGCTATTGTCAAATGCCTTATATCAAATTGTATTTAACTGATAGTATTTTTTTTTTCTAGTTTATAAAACCAGAGCTAAGAATTTAGGTCATGCACAGACCATAGAAACACTAACTGGATCTAAACCCTTTGAGTGACACACAGCTTATATCTCCATCTCAGGAAAAAATGTAAAGGAGTCACATCAGTACTAAAATGTAGTTGTCACTCTCATTTATAGCTGAAATGTGTGAACGTAATCATATGTAGCACCCTAAAACATGACTGATAACCATATTCCGCTGCTTTGTGAACATAGCCATTGCTCTTGAAGATGAGAAGTATCCAAAGACAGAATTAGACAGAACTTATGAGAAAACCAAGATCAGAGTCAGAACACTAGGTTAAGGGGTCACAGTGACTCGTTCGTCTTGTTCTGGCACTTAATTTTACATGACTTCCTCTACTATTGCTCCATTAAAATGTCATCCAAACCCTTGCCTAGAAACCCCTTAGGAGTTTTCAGTGCACATACAGTTCTTCTTTTTTGTACCACTTTTGGCACCTGAGGAAGACACATACTTCTTTTGTCAGAATTCTGAGCAACACTTGTTTGATTGTTTGATACGATTTAAAGAGCAGGTTGCATGCCTTACACTTATCAATCAACACCACAAGAAGAGGTTGTCGTTTTAGCCTAATGCAGACAACAGCATTGCATGACCTTATGCTAACTTTTAGGCATATTTTGTAAGGGTGTCAAGGCAACGTGGGACAATGCTCCCAGACAGTAACTTCCAGACAGATTCGTTTCTTCTTCCATTTGGCCACATTTTTGTGAATTTGAGGAGACCAGAACATTTGGATGATTAAAAGGATTTGATGAGCACAGTGTCATGTTTTCCTAATCTCCCATATAAGGATTAGGGCTTCTGCAGTGTCACTCTGCCTATAATCCGGTCGCATGACGTCTCAACTTGGTGCGTCTGCTGCCCATGTTCTCTTTGTTCTCTGTTTTGTTGTGCCAAGTGCCAACCTACTGACACTGATTCTCATATGAGCCCTGCTTTGTGTCAGCTGAGTGCAGACAGCTGACTAGGATTCTGGACAGATGTGTAGTGAACTTCTTTTCAGGACCCTGGACAGCTACCTGCTGCACGCAGTTCAGTACAGCTCAATTATTGAACTGCTGTAGTTTCAGGACCAAGGAAAGCTACATATTCTGAACTCTGTTCCGGCCAAGTGGTTAAGGTTTGGCTCATTAATATAGCCCAGTTAACCCTTGTTGGTAGCCTCGCTGTAACATAAACAGTAAAGCATGGCGCTAACAATGAATCAATAGGGGGATGAATGAATAGAGTCCTGCTACAGGAGGGCCAGTTTCCACTGCAGTTTAGCGCAACACATCTGAACTAGCACTGCTGTCCTACAGAGTTTAGCTTTAACCCTAATTAAGCACACATGATCAAAGTCTTCAGACTCACTAGAAACTTCCAGGCAAGTGTGTTGGAGATGATTGCAGCTAAACTCTGCAGGACGTTGGCAATCCAGGAGCAGGAATTGACGCACCTTGTGTGAATAGTAGATGCTAAATGGTAACTACACCATCACAGCATAGGACTGTTAGGAGTTATTCTGTGGTACCATGAGTGAAGATGGCAGATTTCGAATTGTCTCCTGTGACAATCATGCAGCTACCATTCAGATCAATGTGTATCCTAATGAACAGCTTTTTCCAGATATTACTGACCTTGTTGGTTTCAGCATCATGCAGTAATCAAGTCAGTTTTAGTTGGTTTTGCTTTTGAAAAGCAGCAGTATGCAAAAAATCATACCTTGATGTGTCCTTTTGGGAGAAGCATGCACATTTGTGTTAACTGGCAAATCTGCTAATGACCAGACGTACCGTGATAAACTGGAAACATCGAGGGATTATGCCTAGCTCTTTTTGTCGCAGTTAATTTGGAAGGTGTCTGTGTCTATTTCCCCAGATAGAGCAGAGTTTATTTTGCGAAGCATGCGAAATTGTGTCGGATGGGGCGGGGTGGGTAGTTTCCTACCATTTCCCATGTGGCAACCAGCGCAAGCTGAGTGTGAGAAATGATGATGTGGTTGATAAAGAGATTGGTACAGAGCGAGACAGGATCCCTCTGTCTTCAGACATTCCTAACCCTCACAGGGATTCATCATCTGCGTTTTCAGGTATCTTGCAAACATCACGGACAGCTGTGAGATGTCAGGGAGGTAATTAAGACGAACGTTCACCTTATTCCCCCAAACACGCCATGATCTACAACCTCTTTATCTGCCGATCCCAAAACAGCCTCTCACGAGAGTCCGTTTGAGTTCCTACATTGCTTCCCTCTCCACCCTGCTGTTTCGAGGCAAGCTCCGGCATTCAAAAAGCTGCCCTCGTATTGTGATGTACAACAGATAGCGCAGGGGGAGTGGGACCTGTGTTTCCTGGCCTGACAATGCCCCTGTCATCTCCCTCCAAAGAGCAGGCAGCCGGCTCCTTTGTGTGACACCTCCGTAGAGAATGTCAAGGGAGAACTAATTCCCCCGTCCAATTTGTGAGGAGGCTGAACTTTACACCCACTTGCGATGACAAGGGGGGATTGAAAATCACCACTGGGTCTAGTGGTGATTTTCTTTCTACCTCCACTTCTATCGATGTGTCTGCACATCTTCTCTTCTCTGGCTTCTTGACATGATATTTTTATTCACTGGCTCTTCAGCTTTTGCACGCTCTAAGCCTCTGAAATGCTGTTGCAGTCTATTCAAATGTCAATGAGAATTTCCGTGTCTCTTTTATTTCTTTCCTGCCTCCGCCTCATCTTCTATTTCCCCCTCTCAATCCCAGTTTCTTGCTTTTTCTGATTGCTGCCTCACCTATACGGAAGGATCCCATTACTGAAGCTATAGTCAAAGCTCTTGATGATGCCAAGAATAAAAGTGCACCATTTCTTACCTTGCTGCGTAAACAGCCAGTGCACATCTCTTACATTTGACACTCTCATAGAGGCCAATACTTACCAAGTGCGCAAGGCAGAGGGCATAGAGACACTGTCACGACTGAGATTAAAACCGCTGTGGCTGGAGTATCATCTCTGAGCCCTTTGAAAAGCTTTAAATCCAACACACAGCAAAAACAAAGCTCTTAGCAGATGGCCTTAAACAAACTGCAGAGCATTTCCATCTCAACTTAGATTTTGTTTACAGTTTAAAGGCAGTGCGCTTTGGGTACACACATTTGTGTAATCATAAATCTTAAAAGTGCGTTGATGCCTAAATCCACATAACCCCAACCAGCTCTATAGTGCGATAGCAGGAATAAGAGAGAGCCAAGATGATTTTTTTCAGTGTTAAAATACTCTTATCCAAGTTTAATGTGCAGAGAGAGACAAATATAAGTAAGCTATTCATAGGAAGATTTCCCTGAGGGGTGGAAACTGTGGCTCTGTGGGGCTTTGAGCATAACTATGCTTGTTTTAGGGACCCGACTCAGCAACATTGGCTCAACCGATGGCCAGAGTTTGGGGCAGGACTACACTACCGGTTAGGCTGAACACTGGGAGAGTATTTGGGAAACCTTTTTGAAAACTTTTAAAGGCATATCATTTTTCTTCTTCTAGACAAGACATTTGGCACATAACTCTTCCCGGATATGAAACCTCAAATCATGCAGCTTATTGTGCTATTACATTTCTAAGCAGTCCACATTACAGTTTTTGCCTGGCGGATGAAAAATCTGACACAAAAATAATCCCATAGATTTACCCTGAAATGAAACATTATATCTCAGGAACAGAATGTCATAGAGACTCGGGGGTGGGCTCTTTTGACTCGACACTCTAGCAACTGCCCAGAACACCCTTTAGCAACATGCCTAAGCCATACAAGTATAACTTAGTATCATAGAGATATGGTATAGGTTTGTTTCATTCAGGGCTGTGTGCATGGGCCCCTGGGGGCCCCAGCCATAACACTGCCCCAGACGGGCTCTTTGCAATTTGAGACAGTGTACTGGGAACATGTGATCCACCAATTAGCAGTTTCTCAACAGGTGCAAAGAACTGACATGTCTCTAATGTAGGATGTCCTCACAAATGCAATTTGAATATTAAGGATGCAGTGCACGTGTGAGCCATCAATGTTTTACTTTACTTACGTGATATCAAGTCATTAGGGATCTTCAGAAGGATGGAAGAGGAGGTTGAAACCAGCTGTGGCAATTACTCCAGCATGGTTAAAACATAAGAGAAGATCTTAGAGGGATTCTGAATCTCTCCAGTCTTTTGCATTTATTGATGCCATAGTGTGTGTGTGAATGGGAGTGAAAGAGAGAGACTTGTCTCATAATATGAAGTGATCATTACAGTAAGCTATTTAACACTGCATTGGAAGCAGTTTTGGTAGGCTAATTATTTTGTGTGTTATCTGAAATTGCATTATGGACAACTGGCATTCTAGAAACTCATTTCTTCTTAGGATATTATATTCCCTCGTGTAAGAGTTCAGGTATTCATGGTTTCTCCAAAATACCTTTAGAAAGCCATTCAAGAAGTCTATTATGCTACTTTCAAATATTGCTTACTAAACACGACCCACCAATCCTCGGCCCAAAGCACACCGCTGTCATTCAAGAGCACCACAGAGAGACCTAGCGGCCCTTACTGTCTGTTTTTGCCATTTCCATGAAATATGCATGATCTCCAGTGCCGTGGGCCACATGGCTAAGTCTTGATGGCTCTCCCCTGTCTCATATGTTGAACATTATTCTCTAGAGATTATGTCCCCGAGGGGACCAAACTAGCAGCATGCACATTCTGGCATGCGGATTGCATGGCAGTGGTTGCTTGCCCGGGCCACAGTTCTTGCCCCATGCTAGTGTTTTCGACGCAACTTTTGGACTTGAAAATAGTGCGACTGCTAAATTGATAAGTACCAAGGACGTAGCTGGTTCTTTCACGTCTAATGGTAATTCCCATATGTAACCACATTACTGCAACGGCGTCCGCTGCAGGAAGCGGATTACAATGCATTTATAAAAGGAGTCCACAGCTCATAAACACAGCGGCTGATCCCCCCATGGAGATGCTGGAATAACTATGCGCATACTGTATGATAATCTCTTTTTTGCAGTGGGATTTTTGTATTTAGACGGCCACCCATAAAATTTGATTGACCACTTTAAAAAGTGCATTTAAGACTGTGGGATTAATAATATTAATAATAAAGTTTATTATTGTTGCTGTGGGTGTCATTTTCTTCATCTTGTTTTATGATTTTTTTGTGTGTGTGATTTAAAAATAATTATTAATTGTGCCTCAAATAGCCACCCCAGTCAAAAAAATTTAAAAACTATTTTTATCTTGACATAGCATTCCAAAAATGCTCACACAGCAATGAAACGGCTAGTTGTCCATCTGAATCCTGGAGTGCTCGGTTGATTTTGCAGTTAAGTACCTGAGGTGTCAAAACGACCAATCTGCGTATCTCTAGTATGCATTTATGTTAATGCAGTATTTATATGTGAATATGGGCTGTACGATGCTTGTGTAGTGGTGTTAGACTTCTCTTACTTCCCTACAGTTCTGCACCAGTAGATTCTAAAGGCAAGGTCACTTATTCTGAAAAACTAATGGAATGTCCGCATAATAATGTTTGCTGCCCACACACCGATGCCGTTGTTTGGATGTTTGCATGGTTACTGGGAGGGAAAAACAAAGTTTTTTGCTAGAGGCATTGCTTTCAGCTGTTCCAGATGTGATTTTTGCATGCACAGACACTCAATTTAATTGCTATTAATTATTGAGTGTCAGTGCAATCCCTCAAGCCTCTCATGGTGGTTTAGTGTCATTGTTTATATACAGGACTGGCCTTACTTAGGGAGGGTGGGAGTCAGTATGTGGCCCCTATTGCAAGGCCAGAAGGTCATGGTTCTTGCCTCTATTATTCATCGTCTGAGAGTCGTATATGATTTTGCTGTTGCCCATTCTTGCGCAGTAATGTCATAATCGAGGGACAGCTGGCATCCTCGTTTCCTGTCGGCACATATTTTCTGCCACATCAGTAACGAGTGCCTACATGCTGCTACACAGGCCACGGCTCAATGCTCTGCATTCACCCCCCCCACCCCCCACCTTCTCCCTCTGAATCGGTCTTGCTATAGCCCTCCATATCTGTTAGCTTCCCCCTCTGTTTTCCTGGGCAAAAACTCTTTTCTTCTGCTTTAGCAGCTGTAGCAGTCCCGGTTTTCTCTCCCCTGTGTTCTCCCTCACTGTTTCTGTCTTATTCCATTAGGTTTCTTCCAAGAGATTTGTGTTTCTCTGCATTTCTTAAAGGGATAGTTCCCTCAAAAGTGACTCCAAACCTGTATGTTTTTGTTTTTTTTTCCTCACAAAATGTGAAGTTTAGTAGAATGTCCACACTGCTCTTTTCCATGGAATAAAAGTAAATGGTGGCAGGAGCTATCAAGCTCCAAAAAAGCTCCATATTCATTTACACATTCATAATAATCTAGCGATTATCATCAATTTGATTTCACAGATATTATTTAAACTAAACTGAGCTAGACAATGACATCACTGAATTCAATAATGAAATGCCTTTAACTGAAAATTGAGTGTTTAATCTTATTATTATACATTACTGACACTCTATCCTCCAATTTGATACTGTTAAGTGCTTTGACACAATCTGTATTGTTAAAAGCGCTATATAAATAAAGGTGACTTAAATATTGTCCACATAACCTGTGGACTTTTTTAAGTAGCTTTGTTTGAGAAACAGGTTAAAATTTAAAATATTATTTACTGATAATTGTCCTCAACAGTCATAGTTACCATTCAGTTTCATTGTATGAAAAAGAAGCAGGTTCAACTTGGCATCCTTTGTGTTCCAGGCAGTATCATTTAAGTATTATTTGAATACTATTATAGTTTACTCTTATAGCTTTTACTACATCTCTGTGTAGTAAATGCTGCTCCATCTGACAGCACGTGATGGAGATTTACTGCTGATTCCAGAACCGGCTTTACTGACAAAATGTGCTTAGCAATCGCATTCGATTAATCGTGCAGCCTTAGTGTTTATTAATATTTCGAATTACCTTTTATATTTTCACTGTTCATTTTAATTTGAATTCAGTTATTAGTAATTTTGTTATGTGTATTTGTCTTTGTAATTGGTTATTTATATATATTACTAGTTAGGTTTAATTTATTTTTATTCAAATCTTTTAGTTTAATTTAACTTTTTATTTATGTACACTTAGTGATTACAGTACTTCAACATAAACTTATTTTAGTTAGTTACTAAGGCAAAAATTAGAATTCTCATTTAGTCTTAGGCTATGTTTACACTAGTGCATTTTAATTTTAAAACACATAACTTTTGCTATGATTCTGCGTGTCGTTTACACTACTCCGGAGTTTTCGACCCTCGAAAACGGAGACTTTCGAAAACACTGCATCGTTTTGAAAACGATGTCATTGGGAGCCCATAGATAACTTCATTTCAATTAACAAAAATGTTTTAATAGTTTTAGTTAACAATAATAATCCTGGTTCCACTTGCACTAGTAAAACTTGCACTAGATCTAGTTCTATGAAACGGGTTTGTTTGTACCGTTTTGTTTTGCTGTGACTAACATACACAAGGCACACGCTGACATTATACCCCTTTCTTCAGACACCATGTGCGCTTTGCATGTTCAGACACTTATGTGTTCTCTACAGAATGTTTTCAAAAGGTGAGCTAGCATCAATGTGAGAAGAGTGGTAGAAAGAAAAAAAAAGGGCTGAGAGAAATTAGAGGGGGTTCCTGCCAGTCCCTGCAGCCTCTTTGAGAGATACTTAGTCATTATGGGCACAAGCACACATCACTATGGAAACAGTAGAACAGGAAGGATGAAGGTGATGGAAAGGGGCAGCAGAAGTGTCACCTGAGAATGATGGATGGTATGATGTTGAAACAAAGAGATGCAGAGAGATATTTCAGAGGAATCTCCCCTGACCCAATCACTCATCAGCACTGAGGTTGCCATCAAAGAAAGACAATGACACTAGTTGTGGTCTTCCAGACAGGTTCATATAGACTAGCAGTCCAATCAATGCCAAAGGCCATTAAATAATATGTATACTTCTCAAGAAAGTATACCTATGGAGGTGTTTTTTTTTTTTTTTAATTGTCAATAGAAGAAAAAAAAAATACAATTAAACTGGTACAATTTCAGTATAAAATCTAAAAAAAAAATAATAATAATAATTTCCAGGATTTAGGTTTTTGGGCTTTTTATTTATTTGATTGCTTGCTTGCTCGCTCGCTCACTCACTCACTCACTCACTCACTCACTCACTCACTCACTCACTCACTCACTCACTCACTCTCTTTCTTTCTTTCTTTGTCTTTGGGAGTTGTCTCATCTGAATCAGGAGAGAAATAAGCACAGATCAAGCACAGTTTACAAGCGAAAACTGGAGCTGATTAAGAAACAAACTTATTTATATTTTGGATGTCCTGAGGGAGAGTAAAGTTTCAGCAAATGTGCACAAAACACATAAGTACCTGAGATAATCAGCTGTCAGCCACTACTGTATGTCACAGAAATGGAAAAGATTCCAAAAATAGAGTCCCGTCACTCTTCGCATATAGATATCTGATTAAACATCGTAATATCATGAACTAAACTATACAGGACCTTTCAAAGTACTTCCAAACTGTATCACACTCTTTTTTTTTTAGACCTGTAACTTTTCCAGTCGCCCCAAATCGTGGGTGCATATTAGTAGGCGAGTACTCCAGATATGAATTTAATTCTCTGCAGCATAATTTCATTTCCCTTTTTGACTTTATAAACCAACTCTCTTATATTAAACACCATTCAGCCACACTGGCAAATCTCACAGGGCACAGATTCTTCTGATTAGGCCAGAACCCTGAGTCACTCCGCAAAATTAAAATGATCAGAGCCAGAGCCTTGAGAAATGTCCGGAAAAGACACTCAATTATACACCAATCAGCCGGAGGCGCCTCTCTTTTAACTGCTGATTTATACCCTTCACCAGGCCTCTGACTGGGCAGGAGTGGCGAGAGGACCACTTCCCCCTCTCTCTGCACACAGCCGGAGCTCTTCGCTCGCCCATAATGCCACGCTTCAATCCTCAGTCTGGTGACGTTGCCTGATTTCCATCCATTGACATTTTTGGGAAGGGTGATCATTGGGATTCTGAACAAGTGCCAGACCTTTTCAGCTGCTGTTTGTGGGCGTAATGGAGAGAGAAATTGGGGAAGGAGGGTGAGAGATGGAAAGGAAAAGTAAGAAAGAATGAGAAATGGATGCAGAACAATATAGGGTTGCCACACTCAAGAAAAACAAAGAAATGTCAGGGAATCTGCCATTTATCATTTACAGATCTGGAAAAGTCTTCTTTTTTATAATAATAATAATAATACTGTTTATTCTTCCAACAATGTGATTTGCTTCCTCACAATTTCTCTCCTGACAGTATTACCAAATATCTTTATTGTTTTTTTTTTTTTTTTATGAACTTGTTAATGACATTGTGAAATATCTGATATTCTAATACACAAATATGTATAAGTAAATATACTTTGTTTGAAATACCTTTATAATGATCATGTGAGTTGATCATCAAGTTATATATATGCTATGGGCATCACCCTGTATGTTTGTTTGCTATTTACTACTATTATACACTATACAAATTTTGAAAAGATATTAATACTTTTATTCAGCAATGATGCATTAAATTGATCGAAAGTGACAGTAAATACTTTATTATTATTATTATTATTATTAAAATGAACTGTTTCCATTGATCAAAGAACACTAAAAAAATAAATGAGAAAAAAAATGTTAAGCAGCACAACTGTTTTCTTAAGCAGCAAATCAGCAAATTGGCATAATTTCTGAAGGATCACACTGAAGACTGGAGTAACGATGCTGAAAATTCAGCTTTGCATCACAGGAATAAATCACATTTTTAAAGATTTTAAAATCAAAAACACTTATTTTAAATAGAAATAATATTTCACAACATTACTATATTTTTATAATAGAAATTCAGCCTTGGTGACCATAAGAAAAATCTTTCAAAACCATTTAAAAAATCATACCAATCCCAAAGCTTCGTATTTACTACGTGCTATTTATTTCTGTGAACCACCCAAAATAATACAATGACCAAAAAAAATACAAATCTGATTAGTCAAAAAATTAGAAAAAAATGTAGTCTTTAAGTTTTGGCTTAAGAATTTTCTCAACTTACTGCAACTGTACCATTACCCATAACACATTCTGACGTGAGCTCTGAGTAAATCTCGCAACCTAAACCTACCATCTGTAATGTGATCTGGCCAGCTTAATCCAAGCCTAGGCCCAATATTTACCCATCTCTCTCCAAGCACATCCACCAAGCTCAGGAAGAGATTTGATGTGACAAGAGGGCTAGCCAGGGCACGCTGTTCTGAAATCAGAACACCTCTGTAGAGACTCTTACTTTCGGCACACAGGGCCAAAGAGCAACTCGGAGGCTGAGAAAGAAGCAGTGGGAGTATCGTTCAGTGTTCTGCTCTGGAACTGTAGAGCACACCATCAAAGTTCTTCACCATTTCAAGCAATGAACTATTTTTCACAGCCAGATGAAGAGCTGTCTTGGAACAAAAGTGTTTTTCCAAAGGATTTTTTTTTCCTCACACCAGGATGAAGCCTCATTTTGGGGTCAAAAGGTGTGCTAGACGAAAATCACCAGAGGACAACTCAGCAGGACATCTTCAGAGCAGTCAAGCAACCGGTTATCAACGGTGGTTATTAAAGTTTGATTAGAGCATGCTGATGTTCAACGTGTTATAAGCGTGCAAAAGACGGCTCATGCTTTCTATGAAGAGTCACAATGAGGTTAAAGGGAAAAAGACCACTTAGTGTTTAGGGTAATTGCAGCTCTGGGGGTTACTCAGCCTTCCATTCATCTCTCAATGGCGCTGGACCCCTGCTGTGCTTGAGCGTCATTTTTCAAATAAACCACTGAGGAATGACAGATCAGCTGCGGGAATTGATGAAAGAGAGTCATTTTCTCTCAAGATGCAGTCTAAGTCAAAGGTATAGTATGGGCTTTATTTTCCTCACTTAACAAAGAGTTTCACTTTTGTGCTTTGGAGGGTGAAAAAAGGGAGTTTGAAATTAACTTTACAATATATACTGTATTTTGCATCATTTATTAATTGAATAAGTTTGGATTTTAAAAATGTTCTTATTAGTAATGTTCAAATAAAATAAACTAAGATTAACATATACTGTAGAAGTATTGCTTGTTGACAGTTCTTGTTTGCAAAATTAATTCACTGATGTTAAACAAAAAAAATATATATAATTTGATAATGATTTTACCCTCAGGCCATCCAAAATGTAGATGAGTTTGCTTCTTCAGACTTCCAATGAGCATTTCATAGTCAGTGGATCCTCTGCAGTGCATGGGTGCCGTCAGAATGAGAGTCCAAACAGCTGATTAAGACATCAGAATCATCTAAAGGACATTAACTGATGGACTGGAGTGGTGTGGATTATTTTGATGTTTTTATCAGCTGTTTGGATTCTCGTTCTGACGGCACCCATTCACTGCAGAGGATCCATTGGTGAGCAAGTGATGTAATGCTATATTTCCCCAAATCTGAGTCAATTTTCAGTAAATTTTCATTTTGGGGTGAACTATTATTTTAAACAATTGGGACCATGTGGTACCATGCTATCATTTTTTTTTAACATACACCATTTAAATTTAGTATTTTTTAAACAACAACTTACCATAAGTTACAATTTACGGAGCAGTCGTGGCCTAATGGATAGAGAGTTGGACTTGTAACCTGAAGGTCGTGGGTTCGAGTCTCAGGTCCGGCAGGGATTTTAGGTGGGGGGAGTGAATAACCAACACTCTCTTCACCCTCAATACCACGACTGAGGTGAGACCCTTGAGCAAGGCACCGAACCCCCACTGCTGCCCACTGCTCCGGGTGTATGTTCACTACTGTGTGTACACTTGGATGGGTTAAATGCAGAGCACACATTTTGAGTATGGGTCACCATACTTGGCCACACACCACTTCCCTTTCCTTTTCCTTTTACCTCAATATTTTACATTTTTATTCATGTCACTTAATTCTATCCCAACATCTTCCATTGAGGTTGAATTTAGTGGGATGTGAAGCCCCAGTCATGCAATAGTAAAACACATTCATTGGTCCCCGAGGTGAGAAGCAAGTTTTACATTTAGATTTGACTTTGTAGCACTTTGCTGAATCAGAGATTTTATTTGTTGACTATCTGCAGAACTGCAGTCGCAAATAGACATCCATAAGCCAGCGTGTTTGTGAATATCTCGCTACACTTGTTACATGACCTTTTAAAAACAGTACCAAGGGACAGGTGACATTGGAGTAAATACAGTAGGCAAGATAAACACACCCTCTCGTGGCCGCACAATTGAAACTCAGTGTTGTTGTAGATTTGGAATGTAAAAATACGCTATACATTCTTAATGCACTTTTACATACTTAATACTCACACATGCATTCTTAATGCACCTCTTTGGATTTGTTGCGGTAGTTCTGTAAGTGTCACATCTTTCCCACTGGAGCTTTAATAATGCAGTTATATGTCTGTCCAAAGCTATTTATCTTAGAATGCTTTTAATCCATAATGTATTGTTTTATGCTTCCAAAGGTTTCAGACAGTAATGTAGGAATTTAGACTATTTTAATGAGAATGGATAGAATTAAGACCACTTGAGTGATAAGTTTTATATGTTAGAGCAGTGCTTCCCAAACCTGTCCTGGAGGACCCCCTGCCCTGCACATTTTGTATGTCTCCCTAATCAGACACACCCAGTTTAGTTCTTGCAGTCTCTACTAAGGAGTTGATGAGTGGAATCAGGAGTGTTGGATAAGGGAGACATACAAAAGATGCAGGGCAGGGGGGCCTCCAGGACAGGTTTGGGAATCACTGTTTTAGAGGTTGCATATGTTCAATAGGGATCTGTAAATGTATGATGATTTAATGGTCTTGCATTTTATGCATCACAGAGTAATTAATCAATAATATGCTACTATACACATGCTGTTTTAGACCCTGTTCCATTTCCTTATTCAGTTTCTTTGTATTCCTCAGGCCATAGCTGAGTTTGTTTCTTCTTCAGAACAGATTTGGATATATTTAGCATTACATCACTTGCTCACTAATAGATCCTCTAAAGTGAATGGGTGCCGTCAGAATCAGAGTCCATACAGCTGATAAAAACATCACAATAATCCACATGACTCCAGTTCATCAATTAATGTCTTGAGAAGTGAAAAGCTGCATGTTTATAAGAAATAAATCCATTAAGTTGTTTTCTCTTAAAAGTATCAAAATGTGTGTCCATAATTCATAATAATGCTTCTTTCAGTGAAAAAGTGAATTCCCTGTCGTTGTTTCACATCAAAATACACTGGAACTGTTTGAACGGTTTTCACTTGTAAACTGTGCTTGATCTGTGCATATTTCTCTGCTGATTCAGACCAGATTTGTGACACTTTTTCACTGGAGAAAGCAATATTTTAAATAGTGGACTCATATTTTAGCTGGAAGCAACAGTTTGAAGTTAAAAACCTCTTTATGATGGATTTGTTTCATAGAAACATGCAGCTTTTCACTTCTCATGATGTTGATGGATTGGAGTGGTGTGGACTTGTGGATTATTGTGATTATCTTATCAGCTGTTTGGATTCTGACGGCACCCATTCACTGCAAAGGATCCATTGGTGAGCAAAACAAAATCTAAATCTTAGATGGCCTGGCAGTGAGAACATTTTCAGCAAATTTTTATTTTTGGGTGAACTCTTCCTTTAAATTACATATTTTTTGTTTGTTTGTTTGTTTTTTGTCACGTCTCATCTGCCTTTCAGCAGCCAGGCCTCCAGAGGCAGCAGTTTCCAAACAAAAAAAAGGAAGGAAAGTTCAATCTGCTAAAAGGCAGTCCACTCAAAATCTACTTCCCCAACCTGATCTCGAGAAAATGGATGTGACATTTCCTCTGTAACTGTTTATCAGCTCAAAGTATCACTGGCAGTATTTTAAGAGGTGATGAGCCAGAAATCAGAAAATGAGCACTGGAATGCAAGTGAAAATTAGAGTTCACTTTGTTTAACTTTTTCAGCTTTCAGTGAATAAAAGCTGTAATTGCAATGGTGTATGTTTGAAATATGTTTACAGTTGCTAATGCACAATCTACTCACCATAAGCCTGAGGTCAAGGTCTGGTGCCTGGATGTCCTGTCTTATCTCTTCCTCACTCAGATGAAAGCAGCACAGCCTCCACTTTGATAAGGAGCTCAGTGAAAGAGGCAGTATGGGTTGGTATGTCTGTATTAGCACTATTGATCCAAACATTCAACACAAACTGTACCACAAGATATCTGAATCCATGTACAGTGATGTAGTTTATACACACAAATATGAGCTCAAATGTCAGATGGCAAAGTTCAGAATCTAAAGGGGAGATAATCTAGTGTACTGTAAGTCAGAAATGGCATTGCTTGTTTACTCCTCCATATATGTGTATCTGTATGTGAATTTCCAACCATTTTGTTTTATTTTATTGAACCAGTTGTCAAATTAATGTGACTTTTTTTTATTTGCAAGTCATTGAAGATGTTATATATAATTTTGCATAGTTAATTTTCATATTAAAAGATTGTCAATGCAACTCTATTGTGGCCTTTCTAAAACTTTTACCATAATGATAATATAATGACTCATTGATATGCTATTATATTTTTTAATCAGTATTTTCTGTTTTTTTGTTTCTTTTAATAATTATGTCGTTTTAAATAGTTACTAAAATATAATTATTAATATTTAATGTAGTTTTATATTGTTATTTTTGTCTAGTTATTTATTTCAGTTTTAGATTTTTTTAGTACTTAACTTTTCAACTCAGCTTTTGGGTTTTTTTATTATTTTAAGTTTAGTTTATAATAACTGATGCACAGACAAAACATTTACTGCTAATCACTAACTCACAAGTCAAAATAAATATCATTATTTTGTTAAATATTACTAAATTGTGAGTTACTTCATTACTTTGACATAAAAATTACTCATACCCCAGTAATATCCTGTTATCTTTTCATGTGCAACTATAAGACATTTCACTGTTTCCGTAGACTGGATTCAGTTTTTTCTCCTCATTTCTGCCTCGTGATAATTATCACTGCAGATGAAAACATACGCCCCTTCATTAATTTTATACTGTACAATTTATCTTAATTAGCGCCAAATAAGTTGTTGTTATCGTTTTAATTCAGATTAGTGGTCTGGACCATGGTCATGAAGGAGTGCACCAGCACAGGAACACACACATGATGAAGGTAACAAACCCACCACCACCACAGCAGGCAGAGCAGAACAGCACTGCAGCTCTCTGCTAATGTAATCACACACCAGGCAAGGAGAGCCGGAGACATATTACACCACAATATAATTACATATCAGTTGTACACCTCCACAACCCTTTGCAGTTTGGTAATCTGTAAATGAAAGTGAGCTGATTTCGAAAATTGAAGGTGCGTATATGTGTGTCTGTGGCACAAATGATATTGTTTATATGGTTTTAGAGAGGTTTTTCTAATGGGCTGGATATAACTTGATGGCAAATTGCATTACTACTCTGCAAAAAAGGATTGTCAAATTTATCAAATGAAATATTGGTAGGGAGTCCAGGGCTAGATGTTATGTAATTTTTTTTTTTGTGAATCCCAAACAAACTTTTTGCTTTAGCTGCTAGTTAAAGTAAGCACAATAACCAGATTTGTGAACTATATGTATATTGGAAAAGTTAAAGGTTGAATGGTGTTTTCATTTTTTGTACAATAAATGTCAGGTCAGGACAAGTTGTCACAGGTTTTAATAATTATAAACTTATACAATTTATTAATTATGACCTTTTTTTGGTGAAAACAATGGTTTGATGGTATTTTTTATTAATTAATTAATTTTTTATTGTTTTTATTTTTTCTTCTTTTCTTTTTTTTTTGCATTTTTTGCGGTTTCATTTGTCAATTTTAGCTTCATAATTGTTTTGTCAACTTTTGTTCAATAATGACTAACACAAAGTTCATCCAAAAATGAAAATTTGCTGAAAATATACTCACCCTCAGGCCATCCAAGATGTAGAAGCGTTTGTTTCTTCATCAGAACAGATTTGGAGAAATTAAGCATTGCAGTGAATGGGTGCCGTCAGAATGAGAGTCCAAACAGCTGATCAAAACATCATGATAAATCAATAAATTTTTGTTTTGTTTTATTTTGTTTTACAAACATGCAGCTTTTTACTTCACTAGACATCAATTTATCAACTGGTGTTGTGTGGATTACTTTTGGATTAATCATGGATTACTTCTGGATTATTGTGATAGTGTGATAACATTTGCCAACCCTGAAGCAACATACAGAACTACCAAACTTTGCTATAAGTTTGATCGCAACATATAACCATTGCTGGTAATAGTGTTCATCGTCTGTTTGATTACATCAGTAACCAATATTACCGTACATTTCTGGCATATGCACATCAACTTGACATAGTCACCACTGATTAACTACTACTAAATGTATTGTAGAAACTAAATGTTTTTTGTAAAGCTGCTTTGCAACAATTTGTATCGTGAAAAGCACTATACAAATAAACTTGAATTGAATTAAGCGAGTGATTAAAATCCAGTGAGATCACCTAAAATATACATTTTCTCTTAAAATGTAATTGTAATTAAAATAAAAAAAATGTGAAAATTCCCTGTAACGGTGAACTGTACAATTGCTTGCACTACTAGTGGCACCAAACGACTATACAGTAAATCTTGATCTTGAGAAACCAATAGATTAGTAACGTATGACCTCAATGGGCTTCTGTACGTTTGGAAACACACACACTTGCATTTGGTGCAAGAAATGGCGATAACATGAACATGCATAGCCACAGCCAATCAGATCACAATTAGTGGTTTCATGTCATGTGTGTGTGCAATTTGCATCAGACAGTCAATGAACAGGTTGTGGGCGTATCGTCTGAGGCTGACTCTAGAGTAGAGGTGGAGAGAAGCATACTAAACAGACACAAAAATAAAAGCAACATGTTTTCCAAGAAGATCCGGCGGCGGAGCAGAACCTCTTTTCTACAGCTCCATTTATTAGAATTAGGGATTTGTACATTTACCAAAGAGCAGTAAATTCTTTGTATTTCTTTCTCAAGAGCACCTTAAAGCAGAAATCCAGGACTTAGATGCACAGGAGGGAGAGACAATCCGCATCGATCCTTTTCAAACAGAAGCATCTTCAGTAAAGGCTTATCCTGAGTGCTCTTTTCCAGATAGAATGCCTCATTTCAGATAATCTGCCTCTCTGAAATGAAATCAGATGGGAGAGAGAAAATAGAAGAGAAAGAAACAAAGGCAGAGACAGAGTGAGGTGTTCACACAGGCCTGGCTTCAGTCCAGTTCACGGAGGCATGTCTGATTAGCCCCAGCTTAAATAGGCCCGTTCACACACTCCTTTTCAATATCCCTGATTAAAAGTTGACAGGGGCGGCTGCCACAGAGCCAAAAATCCTTTTTACTTTTTGGAAATGTTCATCAGCTAGACAGAGTGAAAATGAAAGTAGTTTCGGACGGATGGACACAGCAGTGTGCAGACAGAGCTTACCTCTTCAAAGGATGATGGAGATGGCACAATGCCACAAAAGCAATGGAGATAGTCGTAGATGTGTCAGATCTTGTCATTTCTTTGTTGTCATCAACACAAAATTGATTAATCGCTCAAAGCCTTTGTCCAATCAGCTGAGACTTCAATCCTTCTTAAACGGACAGTTCACCCCAAAATTAACATGCTTTTATATTAGTAGATGCTTTGCTAAAAATGAAACATTTTTAAAAGAAGAAGAAAAGAATCACCCCAAAAAATAACTTTATTGTATAAATGTTGGGCCCCATTGACGTTTATAATATGGACAAAAACAACTGAAATGTTCATAAATAAATACACACGTGCACTTTTCACCAATGTCCAATCAGCTGAGACTTCAAGCCTTCTTAAAGGGACTGTTCACCCAGAAATTAACATGCTTTTATTTTATTAGATGCTTTGCTAAAAATTAAACATACTTGAAAGAAAAACAAATCCCCTCAAAAATTATATTATTTAAAAAAATTAATAAATAAAAATGGACCCAATTAACTTTTAGAATATGGACAAAAACAATTGAAATGTTCTTCAATGAATAAATGGAACAAAATAATAATGTAAATAATGACCAAATTTTAATTTTGGGTGGAAAAAAAAGAAAATACTGTTTTTGTTGTTGTTTGTCTGTTTGTTTTTTCTTGGCAACAACATTTTTTATTTTATTTTTTACCCTGAAAATGTACTCACCCTAAGGCCATCCAAGATGTAGATTTGTGTTTTCATGGGAACAGATTTGGAGAAATTTAGCATTAGATCACTTGCTCACCAATGGATGATCTACAGTGGATGGGTGCCGTCAGAATGAGAGTCCAAACAGCTGATAAGTAATCCATACAACTCCAGTCCATCAATGAATGTCTTTTGAAGTAAAAAAAAAAACTGTGAGTCTGTAATAAACAAATCAATCAATAGGGTTTCACTGGTTTTTTTTTTTGGTTTTTTTTTGTTTGTTTTTTTTACTGTTTTACCATTTTTGGGTGAACTATTCCTCTAACAATGCCACTGTATGATCCCATAGATCAGCGCACAGACATTTATTGGATAAATACAGATAAGCCTTCCAGTTTCCTGACAGATAATGTCATCTGTTATATAAATGGA
Organism: Barbus barbus; assembly: GCF_936440315.1. NCBI lineage: Eukaryota > Metazoa > Chordata > Actinopteri > Cypriniformes > Cyprinidae > Barbus > Barbus barbus. The sequence goes on from NC_136725.1 coordinate 14,999,050, forward strand.
AAGCAAGCACTTGTCACGGTTACTTCATTTCCAAATTCCCTTTTCTCCCTTAAACATGTGCTTCCCCTCCCACTTGTTTAAATTTCATGCTGCTCAGGCGAACTCGCTCTCAGACATGTGTTTTACTTCATTGAAAGTGTGTCTGGTGTCTTTAGTGTCACACAGGCTCCCCATGCAACATCTGTGTCATCTTCCTCCACACAGCACAGCCACATTAAATTTCCACGCACCCTGATGTAACACTCACATGCACATGTATGCGAACACTTTTAAGCCCTATCAGGGATGATTTAAACTCTCTCGACAGTGACAAAAATACTTCTGCCAAACCATTGTGAAGATAATTTGTAACTACGCATCCTGCCCTGGTGTCTGTTGCTGCTTTGGTAAACAAGCTAAAAGGGATAGTTCACCCAGAAATGACAATTCTGTTGTTATTTTCTTTCCCTCATGTTTTCCATGGAACAAAAAAATAACAATTTCTAAAGACTTATTACGCAACTCTTGCCTTACAGTAGTAGTTCATAGTGACTGCATGCTGTCAACTTCCAAAAATAAAAATAAAAAATACAAATAAACTAAGACAAAACACCTGTTGGAAAAAAGACGCCTGTTGCACCATAAAAATAGTGCACATGACTTGTGAGAGAAACATTAAGCCATTCCATAGTTTTCCATTCTTGCATTTTAATTCTCAGGTTTGCAATTTTATTTCTCAAAACCTTTACTTTATTTCTCTCAACTGCAACTTTATTTATTTTTTTTATTTTTTTGACTGGATTTGACTTATGTCTATATATTTTATTCACAGTATGTGTGTATATATTATATACTGTGAATTTATATATTACAATTGTGAAATTATATATCCCAACTGTAATTTATTTATTTATTGTGACTTTATTTCTCATCTTTATACCTCAGAGCTGAAACTTCCTCAAAACAATTTGTTATGTTCTCAATATTATACTGCTTTATACCACTTAATTGCATTTAAAATTGATTGGCTATGTAAATATATGTATTTAGGAGAATGAGAATGAGCTATATTGCCAGGTATGTTTACACATACAAGGAATTTGTTATAGTGACAGAAGTTCAAGTTTCAAGTTCAAGCTTATTTGTATAGCGCTTTTTACGATACAAATCGTTTCAAAGCAGCTCTACAGGAAATTAAGTTTCCACAATATATTTATATATTGCAGAGCCTTAATATATTTAACTTATGGCAAAATTTGGTAATTCTGTATGTTGTCTGAGCATTGGCATCCTCTAATGTCCTCTGAGGGGTTGGCATCATCTTTTCTCAGGTGTTCGGTCATCTCAGATCATTTAAGGGTTGGATCCAGACTGAAGATTCTGTCATTCCTAGTTACCATGGGATGTTAATCCCATGGCAGAAACAGAGAAACAAATAGAGACATAATTAGCGTAGCTGCTGTTCCATCTAAGCAAAAATTATAGAATAATAATAATGTACATTTGATCAGATATAACTGCACTACAAGATTATAAGATGCATTAAGTGAATGCTTGGCTAAAGAGATGTCTTTAATCTAGATTTGATGATGATGATGATGATGATAATGCATTTATATAGCGCTTTATTGTGTATTGCTGTACACCCAAAGCACTTTACAATCATGTGGGGGGGTCTCTCCTCCACCACCACCAGTGTGCAGCATCCACTTGGATGATGCGACGGCAGCCACACTACAACGGCGCCAGTGCGCTCACCAGACACCAGCTACAGGTGGAGAGGAGAGAGAGTCATTGAGCCAATCAAGTATGGGGATTATTAGGAGGCCATGATAGACAAGGGTCAGTAGAGGGAATTTGGCCAGGACACAGATAGAGTGTGTCTGAACCCCGAACGTTATCAGGAAGGCTATTCCAGAGTTTGGGAGCCAAATGTGAAAAAGCTCTACCTCCTTTAATGGACTTTGCTATCCTAGGTGCTACCAAAAGTCCAGAGTTTTGCGACCTTAGGGAGCGGGTTGGATTGTAGCGTGGTAGAAGACAAGTTAGGTACGCAGGAGCTAAACCATTTAGGGCCTTATAGGCAAGTAATAATATTTTGTAAATGATACGGAACTTAATAGGTAGCCAGTGCAGAGACTGTAAAATTGGGGTAATATGATCATATTTTCTTGACCTGGTAAGAACTTCTTTACTTCAGACATAAGCCGCTTCACTCGTCGGCATGATTCTTTCATTGACATTACTAAATGGGCCCAGGAATACTTCCAGAAACCACTGTCAGTAAACACAATCCGACGTGCCATCTGTAGTTGCCAACTAAAGCTCTATAATGCAAAAAGGAAGCCATATGTGAGCATGGTCTAGAAGCGATGTCGTGTCCTGTGGGCCAAGGCTCATTTAAAATGGTCTGTTTCAAAGTGGAAAAGTGTTCTATGGTCAGACGAGTCTAAATTTGACATTGTTTTTGGAAATCACAGACACTGTGTCCTCCGAGCTAAAGAGGAGGGAGACCTTCCCAGCGTGTTATAAGTGTCCAGTTCAAAACCCAGCATCTCTGATGGTATGGAGGTGCATAAGTGCATACGGTATGGGCAGCTTGCGTGTTTTGGGCTATGCACTATGAATGCTGAAAGTTATATAAAGGTTTTAAAGCAACTCCAGATGATGTCTATTTCAGGGAAGGCCTTGTGTATTTCAGCAGGACAATGCAAAACCACATACTGCAGCTATTACAACAGCATGGCTTCGTAGTAGACGAGTCCAGGTGCTGAATTGGCCTACCTGCAGTCTAGATCTTTCACCTATAGAGAACATTTGGTGTATCATTAAATGAAAAATACGTCAGACAAAAGCTTCAGCAGCTGGAAACCTATATAAGGCAAGAATGGGACCAAATTCCAACACCAAAACTCCAGAAACTCGGTGCCCAGACATCTTCTGTTTTGAAAATAAGAGGAGATGCTACACCATGGTAAACATGCCCCTGTCCCAACTATTTTGAGACCTATAGCAGGCATCAGATTTGAAATGAGCTCATTTTGTGCATAAAATTGTAACATTTTTCTTTAAACATTTATGTTATCTATGTTCTATTGTGAATAAAATATTGGGTCATGTAATTTGAAATTATTTTAGTTATCATTTTATTAAAATTTAAAAAATGTCCCAACATTTCTGGAATTTGGGTTTATATATATATAATTTATCTATGTGTCCTTTATTCATTTAGTTATTTTATTCATTTGTTTAGTCATTGAATTATTTTGTAATTATATTTATTTTAGTGCTTTCAAATGATTAATTGCGATTAATCACAACCAAAATAAAAGTTTTTGTTTACATAATATATGTATGTGTACTGTGTATATACAGTATGTATATATAAATACACACACAGTATACATACAGTATATATTTTTAAAATATTTACATGTATATACATTTATATATTTGTATTCTTAAATTTTATATTATACATAAATATATTTAATATATAAACAATATATTTTCTTAAATATATACATGCTTGTGTTTGTATTTATATATACATAATAAATATACACAGTACACACACATATATTATGTAAACAAAAACTTATTTTTGATGCAATTAATCGTTTGACAGCACTAATTTATTTATTTATTCATTCATATTTATTTACTTATTTAGTCATTTTAATTACTTATTTATTTTTTACTTGTGTATTGATTTTGTCCTTTTATTTATTTACTTATTCAGTCATTTTAGTCCCTTTATTTATATATTTAGTCCTATTTGTCCAGATGTTCAAAAAAATAAATTCCTCTTCTGTGCAACATACAGAAGAATAAATAATGATAGAACATTACAATTTGTATCAACTGCAACACATTCACACTTGCACAATGTTTCTGAACATCCTCTCATATAGTCATGCTTTTTCCCATTACATGCAGGCTGTGCTTGGAAACCTGAGTGATTTAATATTGCTTATCGTACTTGTCACCTTATTAACTAAAGATCTAGCGGATTCCATACTGCGCACGCTTAGCTATAGCGGGATGACTCATGCATGCAGATGGTGAATGTCTTTCGTCTTGTTTAGCATTTTAGACATGGTAAATACATTACTGCACTAATTTTTCTCTTGCATGAATGCACTGCAAATGCACTGTGGTAATGTTTCTGGTAATAAAAAGGTTTTGGCCTGAACGTTGGGAAAAATGAATCCTATAGATTCCTTACAGAGCTCGGCGGGCAATCTATTATCCTTCGCTGTCAGCTAGTTGGCACGCTTCTAAGGTCAGCAGCGTGCAACAAATCAAAGTGTTAGCTTGACTGTATGGCTTTAATATGCTACGTGAGCATGCTTATTTGCATAAGTAGTGGCCAGGGCACAAGAATTCCCTGTTAAGCTCTGAATAAACAGGAGTGGCGAAGACACCGTGTCCCTCACATACTGATGAGTTCCTGCTCTCACCATCACCCGTAATGGACAAACAGCCCGGCTCTTGACTGTAGTTGGCTGCAGTGTTGTAGTCTGGGTAATGGTGCAGGAGACAGTGAGTTAAGAAACATCACAATATGTACTCCTACAAATAAAAGCATCAGAGACCGGGAACAGAACAGGAGATTCATGACAGACGCTGAATACAAGGTATTTAAACCTCATCCAAAGGCATTATGGGATTGTTTTCAAGCTGTAACAGATGACTGATGATATGTTATACAGTATATTACCAATAATAAAAAGTTTGACTGGTGTACTATGAATAAGCATAAAAAAAAAATCCAAAAGACCGGTGAATTATAAGGGTCAATGACAAATAAGAATGGCCAAGATAAAAACAAAGAATTGATTTATAAAATAGATTTTTCAAGAAAAGTTTGAATTTAAAAATGTCATTAAATGTGGGTGAATAAAAGTTTGAAGGTTTGAAGATACAGTACAGTTTCAAAGAGGGGGGTCATATGTTTATATATATATATATATATATATATATATATATATAATACAGTAAAGACATATTAAATAATAAATGTCTTTACTGTCACATTTTATCTATGTTAAAAAAGATTTCAGTTTGAAGGAAATGCAAGAACATTTTTGTTAACCAAATGATCCTGAAAAAAGTACCACAGTTTCATCGAAAATATTGAGCGTCAGTATTATTAAGCAACTGTTTTCAACATGAATAATAAGAAATATTTCTTGAGCACTAAATCATCATGATTTTAAAATAAATAAACATGTAAAACAAATTAAAATAGAAAACAGTTCAAGTTATAATAGTATTTTAAAACTACTTAAAAATTCAAAATTATACATATATACATTTGCAAATATGATGTATATGTGTGTGTGTGTATATATATATATATATATACAGTGCCCTCCGTAAGTATTGGAACAGTAAAGACAAAATTGCTCTGTCTGCTGTGGAGCAGCACGTATTGGGACAGTTGAACATAAGGTAGATATAAAAGATTAAAAGCTATTATTTAGTTGCAGATCCCTTGCGCACAATCACAGCAGTGAGTCTGTGACCCATAGACATCACCAGACTCTTGGTCTCATCCTTTGAAATGCTTTTCCCAGACTTTAATGCAGCCAATTCCAATTGTTGCTTGTTTTGGGGAGTTTCTGCCTTTACTCTCCTCTTCAGCTGGTGAAATTCATGTTCAATCAGATTTAAATCTGGAGATTGACTTGAGCAATCTAAGACTTCCCATTTCTTTGTCCTTATAAACTCCTTGACTGAACTGGCAGGGTGTTTTGGGTCATTGTCCTGATGCAATATGAAGCACTTCCCAAAGAATCTGGTGGCATTTTCTTGACTATTGGTAGGCAAGATGGTTTTGTACCCTTCCAAATTCATTCTGCTATTGTCATCATACATTAAGTCATCAGTAAAGTTGAGAGGGCCTGTTCCAGAGGCAGCCATGCATACCCATGCCATGACACCACCTCCACCATGCTTTACAGATGAGGCTGTATGTTTGGGATCATTTGCAGTTCCCTTTTTTTCTCCACATTTTTGCTTTCCCATCACTTAGATAAAGGTTCATCTTTGTCTCTTCGGTCCATAAACACAGTTCCAAAACTCTTCTGGCTCACCTTTGTGCTTTTTTGCAAACTCTAATCTTGCCTTTCTATTTTTGGTGCTGGTCAGAGGTTTGCATCTTGCTGTGTAGCATCTGTAATTCAAAGTCTCCTGAGGACAGTTTCTGGAAGTTGTTGCTGATTTTACAGACACGTCTTTTAGGGTTCATTTTCACAGCTTTTATGATTTGTCTGTCATCAACTACTGTTGTTTTCTCAGCCGATCAGGTAATTGTTGGTTGCTGGTGTCGCTGGTGGTTTCCAAACTCTTGATTTCTCCATGCCCTTTATTTTTGCTATAGCTCTAATTGACTTCCTCTTTTCTTTTAGCATCCAAATTGCTTGCTTTTCTCTCAAAGTCAGCTCCCTCATCTTCATCCTGGTTTGTGTGTGTCATCATCGAATGCAGGATTCAGAATACAGAAGTAATGGATATAACTGATACGACACATTCCCTGCTTTTAATATCTGAAGAATTAATGCAACAGGACACAGCTGATCACTTAGAAAGACCTGTGAGGCAACTGTTCCAATACTCATGCTCACATCAGATAGAGGGATGAAACTCTAAAGGTGCTGATCTTCTTAGCTGGTAAAACATCTGTGTTGAATCACCCAATAATAAAATGTGACATTCTGTAGTTTTGTCTCATATTCATCTTTTAATCATATTTGTAAATGTCTTGACTCCACAGCCAACAGAGCAATTTTGTCTTCACTGTTCCAATACTTATGGAGGGCACTGTATATATATATAAATATATATATATACATATACATATTTAAATATATGTGTGTGTGTGTGTGTGTGTGTGTGTGTGTGTGTGTGTGTGTGTGTGTGTGTGTGTGTGTGTGTGTATATATATATATGTATAATTATTAGTGCTGTCAAACGATTAATCGCATCCAAAATAAAAGTTTTTGTTTATATAATATATGTGTGTGTACTGTGTATATTTATTACGTATATATAAATATACACACATACAGCATATATTTTGAAAATATTTAATTTATTATATTCATATAATTTATATCTTTTTTATGTGATTAATTGTCATTAATTGTTTGACAGCACTAATATATATATATATATATATATATATATATATTGCCGGAGCTGGATTACCTCCCCTGTTGCAAAGTCGTGTGTCTATGTTGTATTGATTATGTGCTTTTGTTGCTGGGGTGTTTTTTTTCCTGTTCTCACACTGTACTCCCAAAGGAGCATAGTCTGGGTTTTTTTTTTTTTCTCTCCCCCCCTTCCTCATGTTATGCTGCATTTCTTCCTCAATTCCCTGTCTTTCTGTCCTGTCTACCCCTTGTCATATTGTATGTATGTTGTGTATGTATGGACAGGTTGATGACTAATTTCGCTGGTACTTGTGACTAGTGACAATAAAGGGCTACTACTACTACTATATAATTATAATAAAAATTATTATTATTATATTTATTAGCTAGCAGTGAATGGTATACTTTGTATTATCTTATAATTAATATATATTATATATATATATATATATATATATATATATAGTTTTTATTTTTTAATTATATATTTTTGAAATGATAAAAGATTATGCCAAACTGCTTAACAGGATTTTCAAGAAATTATTCTTTTAATGAGGCTTTTTTTCTTTATTATGATATCAGGACAGTTGTGTATAATGCAATAATTAAAACATGCTCTTCACAGAACAGGTGTGTTCAACTCATTGTACTTATGAATGTATCTATTTTTTTCATTAATACACAATTAGCTCCATGTCATTAATCCACAAGTCTGTTCATGACACGCAGTTGAGCTGTTCCTTTAAGACAGTGAAACCCATTAAACGGACCATACGTCTGTCCTTCACAGCCGTTTTTCATTTGTGTTAAATTAAATATAGTGTCTACCCTGACTAAGGTCCACGTCTGTCATTTTGCCATGCTGAAAGGTGCAGTTATGACTTGTCACACACAGTTTCTCTCTCTCTCTCACACACACACATTAAGGTTAGATTTATGTTCCTGCACTCTTCAGAATTCACTGAAACAGTAGTTCATTTACTGTTCACTGAAGATCATTTGGGAGTGGCTGAAGGAAGGAATAGCTATGAGAGAGAAGTATGTGTTTTTGTGTGTGTGTGTGTGTGTGTGTGTGTGTGTGTGTCTGTCTGTCTGTCTGTCTGTGTGTGTGTGTGTGTCTGTATGTGTTCTAACCCACTGAGTGTCTACAATAAGTAAACGTAGCTTAATGGAGTTGATTTGAGCAGGAGCGAGTGAAGGAGTCATATAATGGTATCACTAGAGCTCATTAGAAAGGTTTGACTCACTGTGAACGTAATGTTTGCCTCAATGTACAGGATTCACCCTGTTTATTGTTTATATGTCTCTTCATTTGCATAGTCCACTGCATTTACGGTAGCATAAATATCCTGGTCTCAATATTTGTCTTCTCAGTTGACCACTCTTTACCTCTGACACACACTGTAGCTCAACACAGTGTGACCTTGCCACTTCATCAGAGTTGATACTTACAGCCAACAGCAACTCAAAATCAACAATCTACTACTAGAATCTTAATGAAACTTTATTCATTTGCGTGTGCTATTCTGCATAAAACAAAATAGTTTGTCTTTTTTAATCAAATTAAAAACTTGCTTCACGTTTGTTTAGACAACAGCCATGGATTGCTGTCATTTTCATGTCATGTCCAACTTTTACTGTCCAAAATTTTTATTTTATTTTATTTTAGAATAGAATAGAACAGAACAGAATAGAATAGAAAATCCTTTTTCAGCAAGGAATGCCTTAAATTGATCTAGACTATTTTACTATCATTTCTGACGGATAATGCGACACTGAAAACTGAGTTATGATGCTGAAAATTCAGCTTTGCATCACAGGAATAAATTACATTTAAAAAAAGAAAGAAAAAGTTTACATAAATGTATTTCACAATACTATGTTCTTTTATTGATTGATTGATTGATTGTTTGTTTGTGTGTTTAAATTAAAAATATTTAGGCTTAGTCAGCATAAGATACTTCTTTCAAAAACACAAATCTTACCAATCTCAAACTTAAAAAAAAAAAAAATGTTAGTTTACTTCACTGTGTTCATTTATTGTAAAAATGCAGAAAACGTCATGATTATTTTTAACTAGATTTTTACTGTATTTTACTTTTAGCATTAAACATTATAAATCTACTTGGCAATAATGTATGAATGCATAAAATAACATTAGAACATTTTAAAGTCATTTAACAGATACAAAAGTATCTAATTAAATATATGGAATGTTGTGGTTCCGAATATCTGTGACAGATTGTAGAAGAAAAAAAAAGTTGCTGTGAAGGTTCTTTCATCTTGTTAAAAATGATTCTCTGTCTTTCTCATTTATTTTTTATTTTTCCAAGCCACCTGGGGCAATGGTTTGGATTTTGGCAAGCGTTCATCTCTTTCTACCCAGGCACCTTTTGATGTTTATGAGGGTCCTCATAGACTGAAGGTTGGACCCACCTGTGTCCTAAACACACCGATGACTCATAAAATACAACAAGATCTTCAGCCATCACTTAATAGCTCAGCTCACAGCCTCTTCCTGTGTTTTTGTATGATTGCTGCGTCTTTGTGATTGATATTGTCAACCGGACTGATATACTGGATCAGACAGGCCAATTAATTAGCAGATATTTGCCATTTTATGGTTATCAACATCAGCCGATAACCAATCCCAAAAATCTTTAGCTTATTAACAAAAGTGTTATGTGTTTTCAGCTTTTCTCAATTAAATAAACATTGCATCACGTAATTCACGTAATTATAACAGAATCAATTATGAGCCACAGAACAAATGAATTCAACAGTGCTTAAAGTTTTATGTGAAAGCAGAATCATGTATTCAAGTAATCAAATACAAAATAAACTACTTAAATTATTGGCACAGTCTTCACTGCATGACTATTAGATACAATGCATGAATATTGGATGCTGTTGGAGTTTAAATGAGAAGCAGGCCTGTAATTAAAATGTGTAAATTAATTATTTAGCTTTCTTTAGGCCTGGTTTTATGTTCATATTTGATTGCAGAGACTTAAAGCTATCCAGCAAACATCATCAGTGAACATTTATCTTTTTCTTGTCAATATTAGTTTGGATTAATATTTAAAAAGAAAACATAACAGACAGCAACAGGTCTATTAAACTGCATTAAGCCTGAAAGCACAGATCATTTTTTATATACATATATAATTTTATTATTTGCACGCTTTGCCGCATTGCTGTATCTCTTTGTGCAAGTGCTTTTCACATACATATAAACACAAACAGGCATGTCAGTGCATAAAATTGCTTTTTCACATTTTAGTATCGGCTTTAGTACTTTTGGCATCCCTTGTAGTGACCCTACAGTATATGTATATATACAGTATATCCTCCTAACATATCCCTCGAGACTCTAAGTAAAGCAGTTTTTTTAAGTAGCTGTGCATTCTGCTGGTGCCCATGCAAAAAGTATTTTGCTCTGCTCAGGGGAATAGGGGGAAGTAGATTAATTGTGGCATACAAAGAGCTTTAAACCCGAGCCGCTGACACATCGCATCTCATTATCACTTGAGAGTCAGCCCTGCATTTGACGTTGTTTATTTATTTTGCTTCTTGTCATGAGTCTCTTTGTAAAACCTCTTCGTCTGTCACACCAGCAGAGCTGTCTTATCACTAATGTTCACTTAGTGCTCGGTGACGGTAATCACGCTCGGGTCGCTCTTCACTCTCTCTAAGCATTCACAAATTCACTCCTTTAAAAGCAATGAACTCTGATTGTTCAGTGGAAATATATGGCGACTCGTTTCAGCTTATTTGTTAATGTGTTATCGTGTGTGTGTGTAATGGTATGAGGGATGAGAACACTGCAAAAAATGTCTTTTTAATCAGTAATTTGGTCTTGTTTTTTTTGGAAATTGTAAAATCCTTGAAAAAATACTTTTTTCTTGAGAAGCAAAGTTGTGTTGGATAGTAAGACTTGTTTTCATAGAATGCATTTTAATTTTTAGAATTATTCAATTTATTTGGATTGATTGATTGATTGATTGATTGATTGATTGATTGATTGATTGATTTATTGATTGATTGATTGATTGATTGATTGATTGATTGATTGGGGCAGTTCAATTTAAAATTTTAAAGCTGAGTCTTCCTCATTTAGCCTTCTTTCTCTGGATCTACATATTAGATATTTCAATTATCTTCCATATGAAGGCAGTTTATAGTGATAGTGGCTGTTAAGCTCCTAAATAATAATTTGCTACATTTATGATGACTTTTGTGAGGAACAGAGTCAAATTAAGCTGTCAAATGAATCAGTTTGATTTATTAACCAATTGTTCAGTTTGGTTCGCTTTACAATGTTTCATTTGTGAACAATAGTCAATTAGATTAATTGCATAAAAAAGAATGAACAATACTTCTACAGCATTTAATAATCATAGTTAATGTTTTTCTCAATATTTACTACATTTACTTTTTTATCAAAATTTGGAAACAATTAATGCACTGTGAACTAAAACGAACATTTTTATTAACTAATATTAACAAAAGTTAACAAGTACTGTAAAAATATATTGACTGAAATAATAGTATAATACATTACTAGTATAATACATTAATAGTTTATGTTAGATAATGCATTAACTAAAGTTAGAAAATGTGTTACCATTGGTTCATTGGAAAGCTCAAGAGAAATTCAATCACTGATTCGAACACTTGACTATTCCTTAAGCATAATTTAAAAAAAGAAAAAGAAAGAAAAATGACATAATAATTCATGATATTTTCTCTGAAAACTTATTTTTTTATAAAGTAAGTTATTTTAAATAAAGTAAACGTAACTTGTCATAATGATGTTTACATGACCAGTATTTTTTGCATGTTTTCTGGAAAACTTAAAATATTTTTGCAGTACATATGAGGCAGCCACATGTGGCATGTTTCTCCACAGCGACTCTTCTGGTGTCACAGCATGAAAAGGAAAGGCATATTTGCTTGTGTCACTTATCATAGGAATAGCTGCAGCAGTCTGTATGGGGGTTCGTGTGCGTGTGTGTGTGTGTGTGTGTGTGTGCTGCCTCTTGTGTATACACAGAGTGAGTCACCAGCGAGCACGGCACACACACTGGGAAGCAAGACAGATGCTGGGTTTGCACTCGGTGTAAAAAGCTATTACCCCTACCAGCGCGGTGCCTCTTTGAAAACGCGACGCCACGAGGCAGCTTCTAAATGCAGACGGAAGCAGAGCTTAAAGAGGAAGTCACGAGTGGGCTGAGAACGATGTGGGAATGAGGGATGTTGGAATGAACTCTGTGTGTGTGCATGTCTCTTGGTGGTAGAATCATTATCGGAGATATTTTATGACTATTTAATGACTCTTGTGGTGAGGGGGTGGTTTAATTACTCTAATTAAAGGGATAGTTCACCCAAAAATGAAAAAAGTAATTATTTACTCTGCTTCATGTCGGTCCAAACCTGTATGACTTTATTTGTCCTTGGAACACAATATTGTAGGTGAATTTCTGATGAATATTCTGATTGCTTTTTTCCATAAAGGAAACAGAATGGGGACATGGGCTGTCAAGCTCCAAAATTCCAAAAAAGCATCATAAAATGTGACTCATGTGCAGTATTCAGAGTCATACAATAGCTTTGCGCGATGAAATAGAGACCAAAGTGTAATTCATTATTCACTGAAAATTCACTGAATGGGTTTTTTTTTTTTTTTGTTTGTTTTTTTGTTTTTTTTTTATCGGATCTTTTTTTAGTGAAACTTTAATTCATTTATAGTCTGAACCATTCATTCATTCATTCAGTGAAAATTTGAATTGGACCAGTCTGAACAATTCATTCACTGAAAATCCTTCTTTAGAAAAGTAGCAATGACTGGTTCATGAACAAATCATTCTTTTAAATCAGATCCGTTTTAATGTATCATTCATTTAGTTCCATTTGAATGATTCATTCACAAATCTGACTGATTCAGTTTTCAAGGTCAACTTTGACTCACTGGAAATTATCGGTGTATAACAACTTAAATTTTCTTTCTTTCTTTCTTTCTTTCTTTCTTTCTTTCTTTCTTTTGCTTTTTTGGAATATATTGTCAGAAGACTTGAAATATACACTGAAAATGGCGTAGAAACAATCTTTGACAGGGAGATGGCTGTTAAAGTTACGCGGAATTTAAACGGAATTTAAAATTTGTTTGAAGTAGAAAAACAAATGAATTTACCCTCTGAAATGTACTCCACTAAAAATTAATAAAAACAAAATTTTTTACAGTAAAGAGCATAACTTAAATGGACCACTTTTCGATATTTTATGGTGTTTTGCATCATTTTTTGAAGCTTGAATCGTTCAAACTCTATTTATTATAGTTGCATGGAAAAGAGTGACTAGCACAATCTTCAAATTTTTCTTTTTGTGTCCTACAGAAGAAGGAAAGTCATACAGGTCTAAACTGACATGAGGGTGAGCGAATAATGACAAAATGTTAATTTTTGAATGAACTATCATTTTAATGACAATTTAATGACTGTTAATGACTTAATTATTCTAATTAGGGATCTTCGGCTCATTCTTTCTCTCTCTCTACTTTACCCCCCACAGGTCCCTCACCAGATGAGCACTCTGACCTTCTACAGGTATGAGCAGCCCATAGTGGACTACTGCCAGGCCCATCAGCCCCTGCGGCTCAACATGAGCTACGAGGGGCCACCACAAAGCCTGGAGGGGCTGGAGGAGCTTCCCCCCCGCGAGAGGAGCACCATCCAGACTGTGGCCCTTCCGGCAGTGCCCACCATCAACACTGGCACCACGGGACCCTGCTCCCCACCCAGCCAGAGAGCACCTATGGAGGGGCCCAGCATCCCCTACCCCACCACAGAACGCTCCATTAACTACCCAACAACAGAACGTTCCACCAGCACCCTCACTTTTAGACGCTAACAGCTATGCTCGCAAAGCAAGGCATGATGGGTAATTTCAAAAGAGGATGTGCCTGGGCGGTGATCCACATTCTGCCGGCATTAACACAGCAGCATGTCTGAAAACTGTGCATACTGCTGCGTGCTAACTGTTTCTGGTGAATATAGAGAAGTGAAAAACATTCCCACGACATCGCTGGAGGACACAAGGATCTGGCATACGGTACACTTTCATTGTGGAGTGTAGTGTATCCTAGAAAATGGGATTCCATTCGTCTTTTTCCATCTTTACTTTGTTCCGACTCAAAGGCCCGTACACGTTTTGTTGTCCCTGTTCTGCTCAATGGCAAATTGAAATCCAATGCAACATGCATGAGACGTTAAACGTGGCTTTGGTTTCATTCAGCCCTCGCTCTGTACCAACGCTACAGGACGCCTTCTCTGAGGAGTAGATAATTGTGATTCTCTCATGCTGAGTGAAGAATGAATAGGAATGTGCAATAAACAAGGTTTTTTTTTTGACGAGGGAGAGAGTGTGAGAACGAGAGAATGAAAAGAAACAAATTAATGTTCACCAGAGCTCAAAGGCCTCTCGCTGTTATTTTCATTTAGCTGCCAGGGAGTGCTCATAAATGCTGTCTTTATTTGATTAAAAAGACAGATCTGTCCAGACATGAGCATGTCTGATGGAAGATCTCTTGAGTATAAAAAAGCATTCATTAAAAGTGAAATGAAGTTTCACAGGGCAAGGTCTTTCAGCGTGCACATGTACCAAAGATCAAGCTTCTTTAGATGTACATATAGCTTGTGTTTCTTTTCAAAAATGTAATCCAATTAATCAGTATGTGTCTAATGCATACTGTAATGTGTGGGCCGCCAGAGTTTATGACTGAGTGAAAAACATCAAGCTCAGTGTTTGAACGCTACATGTTGACTAGATAGTGTATGTGTGTGTTTGATGCTTGTGAGTGTATGTGTTTTTTAAGTTTAAAAGCTGAAGTGTGTAATTTCTGCACCCAGTGGTGTGAAAAATAATGATTGTTTTCGAAAAGGTTTCCCTTATCTGCCATTGGGCAAACAGAAAGCCACGCCCCCAAACTTACACCATTGGTTGAGCCAGTGTTGCTATGTTGGCTTGTCAGAGTGTTTAAACAAAGTTTTGATAGTGCCACAGTGTTTACATGTGTTTGCTAAGCCAACTGCTTGTTCATACTTGTTACTGAATACTAGTTGTCTCTGCTTTTCGCTAAAAAGCCAAAAAATTACACACTTCAGCTTCAAGAGGGAAGAATCATAAGGGGGCGAAGCAAACGTCCCTCACTTGGTTAGCTTGTTGGAGTTACCATACAGTGGCGGAAATATCTTCTTCGCAAATATGCAACGCCTCCAGTGGGAGCGGTATTACGCTGCGTGTGTTAATATTGAGGTGACTAGCTATACGTCATTGAGGAGTGTGCTCAGCTATAACTTGCTCAGCTATATTTTCTTCAAACTATTGCTACGCTATGACAGTAATTGACCTAAATGGAAAAACTGAGAATGCTGAAAATTCAACGCATACTTGAGTTTCTGGCAGATGACAATGTGTGAAATGGAGCTTGGCTAGAAGTGTTTGCATGCTTGTGTAGAACATGTTTCTGACCAAAATGATCTTTCTAACCCATTTTCAAATGGCTTTCCAATGATCTAACAATAGGAAAGCCTGAATCTCTATAAAGAGCCTTCAGTTGTGTCGAAGAGCTGAATAAACCAATATTTGCTTCAGATGAGTTCAGAAAGAGGTGGCCAGTCACCTCAGGTCATGGCGTGGTAGCCAAGAGATTTTTTGATTCCTGATGTCACTCAACAAAGTAGCAACACGGATGAAATTGCTATAATTGGCTATAAAAGCAAGACGAATGGGAGACTGGGGACAATTGTAATAGCAATTTTCCTATATAACTCAGACTACTACAAATCTACATGCCATGTTTTGATGAAAGAACCGTATATATGTGCCAACTGTAATAGTATCATTACATTGAATTTAATACAAGTAGTCAGAGTATTATGGGTTTGAATGTGACAGTGACTGGGGGCAATCATAACACTTACAAAAAAATGTTTATTAGCCTATTGTATCTCCAATAAGAAGGCACATCAAAATAATAACATTATTGATTTAATATGTAGTAATATTACTGAATCATTTTCACTTTTAGGTGATGATTCATCTTTTAAGTCTAAGTGGAAAAAAGCTAAAACAAGATAAATTGGAAAATTGTTTTTATTAAAATGTTATTGTTTTATGTTATATATATTATTATATATAAAATATATACATTTTTATTAATGATTCCAAATAATAAAGATACAATTTTTTATTTATGTTTTTATTTAAAAGTATAATTTTAGACAACAGAAGAAAAAAATCAATGTTATTTCTCACAAAGTCAAACCATCATGCTTTTCCTCAGGCGGAAAGTAATCTCTATTGGGCATATGCTGAATAAGTGTTACAATAGCCTCCAGTCTCCCATAGTCATTTGAGGGCCTGTTCATTTTTAGTTTGAGCTGCGATTAAGGCAGACCAGATGCTCCTGTGTGTTTTTTTTGGGGGGTTTTTTGAACATCAGACTGTTACTAGTCTAATAGACTTCTGTGGTCATACATTAGTCACATTTCACTGATTCTGTATCACTCAGTTTGCTGTTTCACTCACCATAGTTCAGCAGAGTATTTTGTTCAAGAAACTCTTGCCATTGTCCAATCGCGTAAACGTTCTGTTTGGTTTTTCTTACTTTCAACCTTCAAAGGACTTTGAGAATATGGAATCATTGCCTGTAAACACAGTTTTTTTTCACCCTGTGTGCCTGTGCGTTTGGACTTCACACAATGAATGTGGACATGGTACCTCACCAACAGTCAGTGTGGATATTGCAAATGTTCAAATTCCGTTCAAGGCCTCCGGAACAATGACGGAACGTCACCCGTTTCCTCAGGAGCCACGATAACTGCTTTGGCCCCTCCAGAACTCTACAATGGTATGTTTATAATGGACCCTGATGGATAAAACGCAATGATGTCACAGGAAATGTGCTGGCGAGGTAAGAAACGGATTTCACACTGTCATGTCTCAATCTCTTCAAGAGAAGTGACGCTGTCAAGATGATCAAAGACGTTTTGAAACGTGTCTTGGCGGCTTCCGGCACCAGTTATCTTCGTATGTTTATCTTGTAAATAGAGAGTATAAAGAAACATATTGTTTTGCTTCTTTTGACACAAGTTTTGTGAAAAAGAGCGAAGGCTCAGCTGTTTAAACGCGCACCCTGATCAAAGAATACGCTTCTAGAGAGACTGGATATGACCCCTCATTTGGAAGATTGATATTTTTCTATCTCAATCGGTTCCTCATCTCATTAGCATCATAGATTTTCATTTTCTTCATATCACTTTACTGCTGACATCTGTTTGGGAATAGAAAGATTGATATCAATGCTCATTTAATGTCATATATACTTTGATTCTGCTATGTGCCCTAACCGTTGTGATCCTCTCTCTCTCTTTCTCCTCAGTTTGTATTTTTGAGACACCCAGGCAAAATAATATCTACTTGTTCAATGAGAGTGGCTTGTACTTTGCTCCGAGGCTTCATGCATGATGTATCAAGTATAGGCTTGATGTTGTTAAGTAAATGCTAATAGGGTTACCTGCCCACCGCATTTCAATTCTGAGTAAGTCGCAAGAACTTTACAACCTCATAAAATGCTCCTTACAGCAAGGCATTAGCTCAATGGCAGTGTTGCAGAAAATCCATACTACTTTCTGTGTCCTGAATTTGAAAAGGCAAAGTCAGAATGTTGTTCAGGGGAAACTAGAATATTTCATTCTAATTATTCTAATTGAAATTAAATAAATCATTTTATAGAATTTTCTCCATTTGTTATAGACCTCCTGTTTGGGACTCTTTGCTTGGTCAGTCTTTATAAAATACTTAGCTCATACTAATTTATTCAGAACCACACAATTTCATCAGTTTTCTGCTTTAAAATAAACAAGGAATGTGTAGGAAAGCATCCGATCCTATCAGCTATTTGGATGAGTTAGCTTGTCTAGATAATCTAAGCTCTTAAACCGTCATTCAAAGCAACGATTCTCCTCCTCCACAAAGTCGCCAAATCGTGATGCCTTATGTAACTGTCTCTTCCCATTATTTTGACAATTTGCTGCTTTACGGTCATTTACGTAAGGCTGAGGACGCCCCTGCATCTTCTCTTCGCTTGTCATTCACATTTTGCCATTTACGTTTTTAACCCTCCCATTGTCTTGTTCATTTTTGGTAAAAACAATACACTAGAAATATGAACATTTTTGATACTGAAATCTGTCTTTGTGACCATGGCTTAACACAATTCTAATAATTGTAATAATAATAATTGCTTGTATGAAAATAACTATTTAAAAAACAATCTGTTGTCAGATTTGGCACATGAAATTTTTTTTTGTAAGGATGGATTAAATTAATCTAAAGATTTGATCATAGAGTGTGCATACGCTTAAATCCACGCCAACGCTCATATTTGTAAAAGCTGTCTTTGACATGGAAAAGTGCTTAGCATCATGACAGGGTCTGAGCAGACGTACGCACTTTTTCTTGTCGGAGTACTGCAGGTTTTTGAAAATGAAAGCTGTTCTTGCAGCCTGCTGTTCTAAATTATGATTATTGGTGATCTTTTATATGTTAATAATGACATTAATTATAAGTCGTTTACAAGGCAGAGAGCTGAAACCATTAAGTTGCGTAGTTCAAGATCATTTGCGATTCATAGATTTCACATCTGAAAGAGACGCGTACATGGGTTTTCTCTTCGTACGTTCATTTTATGAATCATTTGTACGCATATTCGAGAGATGATCGTAAGATCAAATTTAGGATGATTTCTGTGCAACATTTTATAAATGAGGCCCCTGGAGACTGGAATAATGGCTGTTGAAAATTCAGTGTTGCACAGGAATAAACTATACATTTTAAATCATTTAAAACAATAAAAATGATAGCATGGACTGATAGTGTGCGGGATAATTTTTATTGATTGGATTCCACATCGTTGTTGGATTGTTTTTCCTACGCACCTATCTATTTCTCAGCTGTGCTGAGTTTGTGTTTTTAAAACAGAAAACAGTTATTTAAGATTGTAATAATATTTCACAATGTTACTAGTTTGCTTTATTTTGATCAAATTAATGCAGCCTAAGTGGCTCAAAATCATTACAAAATTGGACAAACCACAAATTTTTAACGGTTGTGTATACCTTTAATTTATGAATAATATTTGACCCCAAAATATTTGACATTTAAAAAAAAATAGTAGTGCCTTGCACTTTCGGCAAATCAGTGATTTTTAATGTAAGTCATTTATTTGTGAAATATAAAATGTAGCTTTTTACACAAATACTTTTTATTCAAATCTGTAATCATAATACACTTTACAAGCAGAAAAAAAACACTCTACTTAATGTGAATAATCCCTAATCAAGAATCCATGAATTATTAATGGATTTCAATGCAATCAAATTTAAATTTGGCACAAGGATCATAGGTGGGCACAGTTTCATGCAACAAGAGGGGGATTAAATCAAACCTGTGTTCATGTTTACAAAGCAAAACACTTCCAGGAGATTTTCTTGGAAATATCCAAGGAGCTGTTATTAAGCTGCAGAGAAAAAACAAGCTAAATGCAAATTTCCAATTAATTTGTCTTTGTCCGCAAAGGATGTTCTTTAACAGCAGTAGGCATAATTTGCTAATATTCAGAGGGCACTTTCCATACAAAGAATCTACCAACACAGTTCATTCACATGAACGCGAAGTTTGAGCTTCAAATGAAAAAAAAAAAAAAATATCACAGCTTCACTGAGTTTCCCTTCCGTTTGTTTGTTTGTTTTGGTCGTTCTTTTTCCCCTTGTGATCTAGGCCCCGGTGTCTTCTGGGAACACGTTTTTCCTCAAGGGTAGGATTTAAAGGAACAGAAAAGACTTTTATATTTCTGTGCTGACTCTCAAATGAGTGTCTAATGCAAATATCCAGAAGGACAGGAAGAGGCCTGAGAGAAAGAGAATTTCAGCTCACTGACCGTTTTCTTCTCTGCTGCGCAGCCATATAAATATTGGGGCAAAAGTCTTGGTGAAAGGAGCTATATACGACATACATAAACACATACATCTGCTCATTTGTGCAGAAATTGGAGGAGAAAAAACCCTTTGCTTATCTCCAGGCTTGCACATGGCTGAGAGGTAGCGCTGTTGTCAGTGTGCAGGGGTTGGCCCATGGGGCTAACATCTGCTGCTATTGTGGACTTGGCTCTGTCACCATACTTATTCTGTGTCTACTAAATCTGCCACATTCAACCAGCGCTCTAGCCCACAAACTATCTACTCATTAAGTGTCGTAGTTTAGCAAGTGAATGTTGGACAGAACGGCCGGGCGTGAAAACAGGGCCAAAGAGCCAAAGGATCTGTTCCAAAATCTAGTGAGTTGCCTCACCACCTACGTAGACAGCATCCTAACCAGCATGAATCAACAGAAGTAGCCAATTTGAAATGCTCCACATAGAAATGTCCACATTTTACATGAGCGTTAGCATGTTGCTAAGCTAACAACACAATATTTTAGTAAACATAAAGACACAGCACACTAATTTGGGGTAAAATAGTCTGTAACTAGTCTAAACTTGACTAGTTATGAGCTACTCATAAAAAAAAGCTACATAATACTAACACAAATCTGAATCTTTATCGAATCAAGTGAATCATTTTAGTGAACAGATTCATTCCAATTAATCAGAATTCCCAACTTTAATAAAATTCAATTCAAATAACCAAATACTGTCGAAAAAATACTTGGAAAAAAAGATGGAAGGGTTTGAATGAATCTACGAATCGTTTTGAAGCACTTTCTGAACCGTCTGAATAAACAGATTCACGTAAATTGATATAACCAAGTAAAAAGCATAGTGATCACTAAATAAAAATGAAAATGGATGTAAATAAATCTATTAATCTTTTTTGAACAATCTGAATACGAATCAAATGAATCAGATTTTATTTGGCATACATGCCAATTTATATACAAGTATTCAGCAAGTATTTATTTATTTATTTTTTATTTTAGGTAAGTTGATCGCAATGCATTGTGGGATTGTCTTCTATGTAAAGAAGGCATGTGAATCTGCTGTTTTGAGTTGAATTGGAACACTTTTAAACAGGGAACATGCTAATAATGCCTTAAAATGCTGCCTACGTAGGCAGGGCGCTGTGTTTTGGAACAGAGACACAATTTCCTCTGAAATGCTAAAAAAGGCATTCATTACTAATATGAAATTGGTCATAATGCAGCTCTGTGGGACAAAACACACTCCAACCTGAACGTATTATAATCGATGAACAGGAAATAACAAAAAAATAGACAGGGAAAATGCGAACAGGATGGAGAGATGGAAGTACGGTCTGTTCAGTGTGTCCTGCTGGTCTGAGATCATTTATTTTTCATGAGCCCATGTTTTTTGGAGTCTTTTTATCATTGAACATTTCTGGAAATATAAATGTTTCATTGTGTGAATGACTGACAGAACTTGAACTGACTGTACATCCATCTCAAACAGCCCAGCTTTTGTTTGTGACCGTTTCAGTATTGCATCGACTCTGACTAAAGCTTATTGCTTTATGTATTTCACGCTGATTTTGAGTTGCAGTTATATAGCTTTTTGAGTGTCATCTGCTGGAAAAAGCATCTGATATAGACAGGCGTTTGATTTGTATTTTGACTGGTATACAGTATAGGCCTACTTGTCACAGTAGCTCCCATGCATCCGTTTTTACTGTCACCTGAAGCCTTGATGTATAAAGAGAAAAAAATGTTTTTGTTCAATAGACGTCTTTTAGCTGGCTGTCTGCAAACCCATCCAGCATGTTCAAGGTTCCTCAGCATAGCATTTTGAGTCGGATGTTTTGTTCCATTTGTAAAGCAGAACCGCTTTGTAGGAAAGAAGATGAGACCTCAAACGCCGTTCTTTGAATTGAAATTGAGTTTTATACAAGAGCTATAGGAACATCCATGACATCACTGCTAATTATGTAGATATCAACGATCTGGCCACAGTGATTTATGGAGAAGTCAAACTAATGATTCAAGTGAATTTTGGCTTTTTGGTTCTGATTCATTTCCCCCCACACAATCTATTAATGGAGTGCATAGGGCAAAAACAC
The DNA here is from genome assembly GCF_936440315.1 of Barbus barbus. Taxonomy (NCBI): domain Eukaryota; kingdom Metazoa; phylum Chordata; class Actinopteri; order Cypriniformes; family Cyprinidae; genus Barbus; species Barbus barbus. The sequence goes on from NC_136725.1 coordinate 15,021,320, forward strand.
AATGAAAAGCAATATTGTCTCTCATTTGTATTCTCCCCTTGTGTTTTAACCTTCCACTTCATCCTCTGTAGGCCCATTAACTTCCATGAAAATCATGTTTCTCTGACTTTGCCTGGTCTCAGGCCATGGGTTATTGTTTTTCTGTGGGATGTAAATATGCATTGTTATAACCCTTCTGTTAGTTTGCTGTTGTTTTCTTTTGTTTTTGTCTGTACGCAGACTGAAAACAGTTTTGTGAAGACCTGCTCCAAATGCAAAAATGTGGCTCTTCTTTGAGTATATTATTGTCAGAAAAAAAATGTTTTGTAAAAATTTTGATGATGAGATCAGAAATAAAGTAATTTAACGATCTAATGTACAGGACGGTCCTTTTGTTTGTTTGTTTTTGTCACTTTGAATGTCATTTGTATGTTTGCAAGTTTGTTTTTTCTGGAAAAACTAGGACTTTCCGAATGAACACATTAAATATATTTAATGTTGTTTTTCAGCTGTTATACTTTATTTTTTTTAATTATGATCGTTTTATTTTATTTTGTATGATTTCTATGTTATTCTAGGTTATTGAACTGAACTGACACTACAGAATAATAAATAAAATATTAAATATAAAATTAATTATGAAAAGTGCTATAAAATTTGGGGAAAAAAAGCATAAAATGTAATTATTACTAATTATTTTATGTAAAATGTATTATTATTATTATGTGAATTTTATATTAAATGAATCACCTAAATAAGTACATAATGTTTCATTACTAATTATTTTATATTATTATTGTGAATAATTGTGAATTTTTTATTAATTATATTCCATGTAATTCTAATATATACTAAATAGTGCAATTTAATTTTAATTTAATTGATAGCCTTATGAAAAAATAACACATTAAAAAAAAATCGAAAAGGGTTTTATCTGAGCTACAAGATTTTGAAACTAAAATTTTGTGCCAGCAATTTCTATCATCACAGAATGTCCCCTCATTTCATATGGTGGGCCAGGTCTTTTCAATCCTTTTTCGAATCGGTGCAAAAGTGATACAGTATCAGAGGTCAGGACATTGCTCTCTTGTCCCCTCCTTCATTTCCTGTCCCCTTCGAAGAAGAAAGCTGTCATTCTAGATGTCCTCATCTGCCCTGTGCTGAAATGGTGGGATGAGACATTTAATGTCCAGCTTGCAGCGCCAAAAAAGTCCAGTGGAAAACCTCTTCAGCTGAAAGGTTAGGCACCCCGCTGGGGCATTTAAACATGAACTGGGCCCGAGAGAAGCTTTAAGCTGCTTATGTAGTAGAGCATTTCTTCTTCTTTGCTCGATTAGCTCAATCAGCACTACAATAAATGTTATCATTTCATGTTACCGTATGAGACCATTGACTTACGCTGCAGTGTGGGGGAAGCTTCTTTTTCAACTACTTTCGAAACTGCTTCTGAGCTACCCATTTGAAATATATGGCTATAGCCTACCATATTCTGTAATACGAAAATATGACACATTTTTGAGCTACTTCATTTAAAAGAAACATCTATGTGAAGAAAAAGATTGCATTAAATGAATGTGTGTTCCCAGCTCAATGATAACAGCACTCAAGCAAATTGTATAACCGAGTAGAAAACATATTGATCATTGTAGGTTGAAGGTTTTAAAGGGGTCATATTACGTTGCTAAAAAGAACATTATTTTGTGTATTTGGTGTAATGCAGTGTTTACGCAGTTTAAGGCTCAAAAAACACATTATTTTCCACATACCGTATATTCTTGTTGCTCCTCTTTGTCCCGCCTTTCTGAAACGCATCGATTTTTATAAAGCTCACCGTTCAGAAAAGCATGGTGTGCTCTGATTGGCCAGCTATCCAGTGCATTGTGATTGGCTGAATACCTCAAGCATGTGACAGAAATGTTACAACCCTTACCATATTCGGAAACACAGCGTCTCCACGACATGGCCCCATTTATGAATGGATATATATGAATGAATGATAATGAATATAGGAATCTTTTTTAACCATTTCATGTAAATGAACCATCTGAATGAACAGATTTACTCAAATGAATCAGATTTCCCAACTTTATTAATGGGTCACACATACAGATTTATATGAACCAGTTTATGTATCTGAAAAATCGAATGAATCAGATTCCCAAACTTTATGAGAGGGGCACTCCAGCAAATATGTCAACAAGATTTAAGGGTTTGTATGAAGCTTTTTTCAACTACAAATGACCCATCTGAATAAACAAATTCAAACTAAAAAAATGTACACATGCAAATGGACTATATAGTGTATAGTGAACTCAAATGGGGTGTTTGTGAACAAATCAGGAGCCAGGAGTGAAGACCATGTGACGGTAAGTCCATATCAAGTGCATCATTTGGGCCTTTTCCAGATGACCTATTCTAGGTGAGCACATTTCATTACCATCCCATTTTGCACGGCGGTAAAGCATTATAGTGTGACAAAAAACACATTGCAACTTGATGGACAAAATAGACACAATTTTGCAGCTGGCATGCTCCTATAAACAGTGTTGCTACTTTTTGTTAGCTACTTCCAAAAGGTGCTTTTGTTTGCATTTCCACGAAAGAAACAGAGGCTTTATAATCTTGCATTTTACTGCAACTTAAATCCTTAAAGAGGTATCGATGAATGGATATGGCCTCAAATCAGGTTCCCCTTAAGTAAAGCTGTAGAATCCAATACTTGAAACACTGCAGAAATACTAAACTCACTCGCCCGTTTTCTCCGCTACAGATGTTTGCCAGTGGCGTTTGCTGCATGAGCAAGAGGTCAGCGGCTTCATAATTATTCTGCGTGTGTTTTCGCCCGTGCCCTTTAAGGCTGCATCATTGCCAGGTTCTTCTAAAGGTTTTGTGTAATAGAGGCCATCCGATAGTGAATGACTGGGAAAACAGACACTGTCAAGAAGGAATCCAGAGGCCAATATTTCCTGATGCCCCGTTACTGATTTTCTGTTAGAAACATACATAGTTGTTAAACTTAATAATGGCTGTGAGACAAAGCAGCCCGGAGCATCAGCAGAAGAGGGTGTTTGAAAGCCAAAATGAGCTTTTTGTGAACTTTAATAGTGGAGAGGAGTAGGAGTTGTACACAAATGAAAGCATTCTGGGAAAGTTTTCTGCTGTTGTTAGGGGTTTTTTTTCTTCTTTTTTCTCTCCTCACAACACATAACAATGTTTACCTAAAGTAAACAGGCTTTTTGTAGTATCCCTGGAGAATTTGTGGTGGTAAATAATGCAGCCTTTCTCATGAGCTCTTAACATTCTACATAATGGATTATGATTTCAACATATGCAATAACAATACAGGTGCAGCCAGTTTCACTTTTGATATATATAAAAGAGGACATCGGAATATCAATGATTCGCTGCTTTGGTTGAGGTAAACAAACAAACCATTACTCCACAGCTAAAACGCTGCATTTCATATACATTATGTATAAAATTGTGCCGTTCTACTGAATAAACACCTGTTTTGTTGCTTTATCTGAAGGTTAACACTCATCTGGAGGTGAATGTTGTCTAGAATATTTTAAAAAAAAATTAGAGGTGTACAAATGGTAAAACTTATCTAAATGTATAAAAATAGTAAAACATACCACTTAGATGCAGTGGCCAGTATATGTACATATATAACATATTTAGTATGTAATAGATTTTGATTTCTGTTCTTTATACATGACAATAAAACAATTAAAGTGTGTTTGTGTAGCTGTATTTTGAGAAAAAAATATGAAAAATATTAAATGATGTTTATCTGAAAGTGTGTGTTTTAACAAATATCATGAATTATTAATTCATAAATATCATTTATGCTTTAGGAGATTTTTCCCATGCATGTTGGGTTATTTGCTTATTGACGTTAAATATTTAAATCTAAAATTTGCTTGAAAAGTGTATTTGTGTTTCTTTTATTCAGTTAAATGCTATTTGCTTTGGTATTTTGTTACCTAATACAACATCATTAATTAAAATGAAATCAAATTTGGCCTTTTGGGGCCGGTTTGTTCAAACCTCTAATGTGAATGCAGAAACTAAGAGTGAATCCACTTCCATACTCGTCTCATTTCTGCTTCTTGTCTCGGTTTCTTCTGTGCTCAGGGAAGGTAATAGAATGACATTTATAAGAGTGTAATGACAGAAGCATTGCCCCCAGTCACAGCTGCAGAGAGCCCCCAAACGCTCTGAAGATGGACTAATTTATCAGCGTAATAGGGCAAATTTATCAAGACACATTGGTCCCAGCAGGGCATGGACTTCACTGGTAGGGGTCTAATGACTCAGGGAAAAAAATAATCACCAACGCAGCATGCAGACGGCCATAGGGAGACTACAGTCCCTTGCACCATTGGTCATAGATGTTGTCGGTTGTCTGAAGTGGAGTCTCAAGCACCGAGAGAAGAGATCCCTTTTCTTCATATAAATTATTGGAAAAACATTGAGGGGCTTTTTGAGAGAGCAATTTCCTTTAAGAATATGCTACCACTTCTGAACAACCTCACCATGTCCATCACAATAACAGTGGTTCAGCTATAGAAGACTTCATTTTTCTGTAACAAATGAATTTTAAAGGGATATGTCACCCCATAAAAATGACATTTCTGTTATCATTTACTATGCTCATGTTGATCCAAACCTGTGTGACTTTCTTCCTTCTGTAGAACAAAAAAAGAAGATAATTTAAATAAGCAATTGTTGAATAAAGTCGTTATTTTTGTTTTCTTTGCACACAAAAAGCATTCTCGTAGCTTCATAAAATTAAGGTTGAACCATTGATGTCACATGGACTATTTTAACAATGTTCTTACTACCTTTTTGGGTCTTGAACGTGATAGTTGGGTTGCTGTATATGGAGGCTCAGAAAGCTCGGATTTCATCAAAAAATATCTTAATTTGTGTTCCAAAGATGAACGTAGGTCTTACAGGTTTGGAACGACATGAGGGTGAGTAATTAATGACAGAATTTTAATTTTTGGTTGAACTTTTAAATCTTTTATTCCCTTAAATCTTGCTAACAAATTAAATGTCTTGTTCATAACTGAACATAAATGCAAATAATATCATTGTTATGTGTAATATGTCATACTGCATTGGTCTCAGCTAGTACGAAACAAGAAGTATATTGTTTCACCTGCAAAACAAACTGTTGTTTGTATTTGTATATCAAAACCTTAAAATGCACACAGGAGGTGTTCTATTCAAAATGTGAAAAACTACTTTGCAAAATGTACTCCAAAACTTGCCATAATGGATTTATTGCCATTATAATTCTAGTATATGGGAACATCAGTGGAGTATATGTTTCACAATAGGGTGCTGCTAGCCTGCAAAATGGGTTCATATTCCTTGGCAGTAATATACGCATTCAAAGCAATACAAACTAATGGCACCCATGTGCTAGCAACAGTTGGCAATGAAGTTTTAGACTAAAAGCATGTAAAGCTATCAGGATAGTTTGAAAACTCAACAACTGCATTACTTTGTCTAGATGTTTTGTGCAACTCGCAGCAGGCTATTTGTGTTTATTTCATGGTCTTAGAGGTTTTCAAATGTCAGGTCTGTCATAAATTACAGTTTTGTGAAGCTGTATTGTTTAGATTGGATAATAATACTGTTTCAATTTAACGGTAATTTTTCAAAGCTTTCTTTTTTTCTTTAATACAATCAATTAGCTCATCTATGTGGCCATCCGCTCATTATTGCTTACAATTGTTTTAGTGCTTTGCCAATACAGTTTGTCCTTGTTAAGCATGAATTGCCATTATATATGACACTGTTCCCATTGGCACATCAAATAATTTCCAGTTTTGCTCTGGCAATTTAACCTCTGAGACACATGGCTATTTTATGTTGCTTTGAAAATCCACACATCAGAAATCTAATTGTTGGACTCTTTTACATCTGACACATCCTGCTATTACAATCAATCTAATATTACTCACCTTCACAACTGCATGTGTAAATGTGCTTCAATTCCTTCAAGGTTCAACTTTTCAAAGAATATTACTGTGGTGAAAATTGCCTTTGCTGGGTTTGTGTCCACTTCAACATTAGTTGAAAAAATACAGAAACTGACCTAACGAGTTCTCCACTTCAAAAGCAGATAAAAGGGGTGACATTTCTCCTTTTGTTATCGCTGAAATTGTTTTGCCACATACTGTTTTCAGTGTAAACTTGTTAACTTCAAAGCTGGTAGTGTCTTTTAAAGTGAAGGCACTGTGACAGCGGAGAGCTTTGCGTGAATCCCAGATTCCAATCTTTTTCTCCCTGAGATATCGCAAAGGAAACGATAGAGCCAAGCAGCGTGATTCATCTGTTTCGCTTTATATCACAAGCTATATCAGTAACACTTATTTATCATTCTCACAGTGTTCGCTGTCATTTCAATGAGCAAAGCTTAAAATATAAAGCAAAAATAGTGAATTGCTTTTGATTCTCTTTGCTTCTTGACTAATGTTTTGAGAATGAATCAATGCTTCTTTTTGCTGAACAGTTAAAAGGAACAATTCATCCAAAAACGACAAATGTTTCATCATTTTTTTCACCCTCATGTCAGTCTGTGAAATAAAAAGAGAAACTTTTAATAATGCATTGGTTGCTCCTTTCCATAGATGCTTTCAATTAACTGGAACTGGAGCTTTCAAGTTTCACATAGACACCATTAAAGTGCCATAAAATATCATTCATTAGACTTCATACATTAGATCTTCTGACGTGATGTGATAGCTTTTTGTCCACCTGACATTTAAGGTTTATCTTTAGATAAATCTATCACAACATGACTCTTTAACTCTGCACAGGGATGTATATCATCAGTAGTGAACAGCAGTATCTCGCTCCCATGGCATTTATGTATGTTTCATAGAAGGCATCTAAGGTTAACAGGAGTTGTGTTGGTTTGATAGATCTCATTTCATTGATGTCCAGTTTTACAGCACTTTCACAGCTTTTGGCAGAGAGCTGAGTCTGTTATGTTCAGAGTTCAGTTTGTTTGGTTGGTGCACTGTAAAACTCAGAAATTTACTGAAAACTTACCCTCAGGGCAACCATTGTAGACGTAGATCATTTTTTTTCTTCATCAAAACTAACTGTAACTAAATTAATTGTATTTAAATTTAATTGATTTTGAAATGCAGTGTATGATATTTTCTCTGATAACCTATCATACATGATTGTAATGAGTTTTGTAAATATATTTTTTAGAAAAGTCAAAAATAGTGAGTCATTTAGTGCAGACATGCTTTCTTTCTTTTAGGTTTAATATGTGCTGTATTTACAAAAGTCAGTGTTATTTGCTTGTCTCAGTTTCATATTTTTATAAGGCACTCATTCTTTACCACCGTAGATAAAAGGTTTGTTTGTGACACATTTGATATGCAGATACATTAGGATCTAAATACCTTTTCGTTTCCATTAAAAGTTATGAATAAAATTCCATCTTTAATTACCTTAGTCAAAGACTCTTATTAAGCATAGAAGGTCATAATGGGCCACTATAATCTTTTTTCATAATATAAAATGACTTGGTGTAGAAGTTTAATGCAAAAAAGTGTAATTAAATGCTAAGAGTCTTTTATTTCAATGTTTTCTAAATGAGTTGCAAGTGAGGTTACTGATGGATACATTCGTTAAAAGGCATGCTTTGCAAGGCTTGTCTGTGAAAAGAAAGGGATGCAGTATGCAATAAACAATGAGCATTCATAGTAATCAAAGCACTTCATAAAGACTATAACAGCAAATGTGCTGTTGCGTGGACAAGATTTCTGCAGATGTGAGAGGTCACTGCATGAAAAGGCTGAAGCGAGGTGGAAAACACAATTGTGCCAGTGAGTGATAGTGTTTCATAGAGAGAATGTGTAGTTACTCATCTCCTGACACAGCTGTCTCGATATTAGAGGGAAGGCAGAGGTGTTTGTGTCATGCTGGTGATAACACAGAGAGAAGATGACCCCCTCCCTGCACAAAATCCAAAACATCACTCTGGTGGCTAGACTTCTGCAGCTGTTTCTCTAGCTGCCTTCATATTAAGACAACAGGGGCCAGTTGTAACCACCGTGCGTAAATTACTTAAGCTAGGTTTGGCATAACTAAGTAAATAATCTTATTGTGTTACACATTAAGATTTTACATTAAAACTTTAATTAAAGTTAAACGCAACCCAAAAGAACCCCAAAATCTGTGAATTTGTGACTGTTGATATTATTTATGCATAATGCAAAGAAAATCACAAAGGTTTGGAACGACATGAGGGTGAGTAAGTAAAGACAGAATTTTTATCTTTAATTTAAGTTTCAGTGTTGTCTCAGATGTTTCTCCTAAAACTCCTCAGGAGAAATAAAATCAAAAACAGAGTACAAAGCTACAAACATTTTTGAACAGCTCAGATTATTAGGTCTTGAAGAATGTGGTCAGAAATATTTGAGCTCATATTGAAACCTGCAGATTTTAATATCTTGGCAAATCTGAACTTTTTTTCAGAAGAAACATCTGAGAAGCAGGAGAATTGAGCAACAATCTCCATTTGCTCTGATTGATGCCTGGGAATAGCAAATGAGATACAGAAACGATCTCATTTGCGATGTGGCAGTCGCAGATGTGTGTTTATGGGCTATTTTACAACACGGCTCATCCGATCAGACTCTAGAGCTGGATGCGTTTCATAAAGAACAGTATTCCAGGCATGCAATATCTGCCTGAGAATAATTGCAGGATCAGTGTCTTAATTACCATCTGTAATCAGCCGATGAAATTACAGTTCTTTGCGCACATTACCTGAAGTGTGTGTGTCACAATAGATCCCTTTGTGTGGTGCGAACACAATCCATACACTTGCTTGAGTTACATAAAAGTCGGATTTTAAGTTTCCAAGAGAGTCTCTCAAGGCGAGACTTTTGTAAGTGCCCATTACACAAGTCACTCAAGAGAAAGAGAAGCGGCCCCTCACATAAATATCCATTCTCTTCACTAAATTTAGTCTTTATACTGCATCAAGCTGTTAGTAAGACTGTGAAAGCCCATTACGTTTCACAAAATTGGGCTGAAGCAGCACTTTTCATGAGGAATATTGATACTATTGGATGCGTTCTTGAGATACGACTCCAGTTACCCTTCATAAGATGCCACAAGTGAAAATGGCCAAGCAGGAACCTATCTATGGGTTTCTGTGGATCAGAAGAAAGGGATATCAAAGAAAGCCACCCTCTAATCACGCTTCCTTGTTGCCATGGCTTTAGAGGGACTAACGTAAAAAAAATTGCCCATCGCCGCCTTAACACACACATATCAACCTGTTTTCTGGGCCACAAAGAAATGATGAATAGCTGAGAGCAGCTATTGTTTCTTTTCACGGTAATCAATCAATGTATCAAACCGATCATTTCTGTCAAGACCAAGTATTGTTTTGGCATCAATCATGCTTCTGAAGAAAAACCGTCAGGCGTATTGAGTCAAGAGCTAGTAATGTGGCTCAAAAGAGGGTTTTTGTTTGAGTGTGTGTGTGTGTGTGCAGAGGAGTCCTAAGAGAGATGGCTGTGAATGTGCACACAAAGCTTGTGATTATGTTGATGTACAATTATCTAAGAAATGACTGGCTTCAGGTGTAAATGCTTTTACTCTCATTATTAGAGGCAAATGGGGTGTATTTGTGGTGGGTTTTTAGCAGAATCTTTGAATTTATTAAAAAAACAGCCTTTTTATGCCAAAAAAAAAGTAATATGCCATCTACCTGCACTACGGGAACAACCCGCCACTATTTATTTTGTTAAAGTGTTAAAACATTTATTGAGGGGAAGGTTTGGTTTTTATTCCATTTGATTTAATAATGCTTTTAGAGATAGCGTGCCAGATGTTCTTTTACCTCGGAGGCGACTCAAGACTTAATTTTTAATGATTAGCGGCGCTTGCTAAGGCAAGCATTAGTATTTCAAACACTATTAGTGCTCATATAGGTAAGGTGTTTTTAAACTAAATATTAACTTAAGTGGTGCAAACATGAATGATGCTGCAAATTATGTGGCTGATTTAGGGAAGATTTACTATTCGTTTCAAAGCAAACAAATTTATGGTTTTGCACTTGGCAGATGATAAAAAAGACCAAACAATCCTAGAGAATATAATTTTCTGGAAAGATTGGAATATCATAGAGACGTGAGAGTGGGCTGTTTAGGCTGTATAGTGCTAGTACTAGTACATGCATTAAATCCTCACAGATTATTAAAAATAAAATAAGATTATTTTATTAAAAGAATTGTTGCCCAAAAATAAAAATGCTGGAAATATAGTCACTCTCAGGCCTCCATCAGGCCATGCAGATGAGTTTGTTTCTTCATCAGAACAGATTTGGAGAAATATAGACTTGCTAGATCAACTGTGATGAATGGGTGCCGTCAAATGTCCAAACAGCTGATAAAAGCATCACAATATTCCACAAGTAATCCACACGACTCCAATCCATCAATTAATGTCTTGTGAAGAGAAAAGCTTCATGTTTGTAAGAAAAACTCCATAATTAAGAGGTTTTTAACTTCAAACCATTGCTTCCGAATAAAATATGAGTCCTCTATCCATAATATTGCTTTCTCCAGTAAAAAAAAGACAACTTGTCTGAATCAGGAGAGAAGTATGTATAGCTGTTTTATAGCTTTTCACTTCACAAGACATTAATTTATGGACAGGAGTGGTGTGGATTACTTGTGGATTATCGTGATATTTATATCAGCTGTTTGGATTCTCATTCTGACAGCACCCATTCACTGCAGAGGATCCGTTGGTGAGCAAGTGATGTAATGCTGATGTAATGATGTAATTTCTCCAAATCTGTTCTGGTGAAGAAGAATCATTTTGGATGGCTTAAGGGAGAGTACATTTTCAGCAAAGTTTTGAATGTACTACTTATTTAAATTAAATAAAAGCATAAAAGGCCATAAATACATAAAAATTAATGCATTCAATTATGTAACATTACATAACATTAAAATGTTCAAATTTAATACTAGTTACATTGTCTGAAATACTTTTAAGTTCACCGGAGATCATTCTAAACGGCCAACAATGGACGTAAATGAAAGTATCAAGTTTCCGAAAAAAAAAAAAAAAACGTTACAGCTGTCATTTAATAAATATATTTAGTTTTTTTCTATGTGTTTTATGTACCACAGTGTTTTAAAAGCATTCCTTGAATCTCAATGAAGTATTGCTAGACATGCTATAATTAGAATGTTAGATTACTGATAGTCAGAGATCTCGAACAGCACTTGCAGATCAATTATGTGGTGAATGCTAGACTTCACACCATGACTCATTACATAATCAAGGCTGTATATTTCAAAGATCACATCAGCGGTTTTGTTGAATAAAGTGCCCTTTAGTGAAATTGCAATGACTTACACAATATGTCGGTTATGTTTTACCATTGCAGCATTTTACAACCCACTTTTATAATTAATGCTAGAAAGACCATAATTTTCTTAAAAATAGACCACTTTTTATGCATATTCATGACAACAACAATAATCAAATAATTTGTATTAAGGGGAAAAAAGAGGGAAAGGGCTTGATTTTACAAGCACTGAGTAACAAAAACAAAGAAACACAACAAATATTCCTACTCTTTTTCATAGTGCACCATATGGCTATGGAGAAGAAAAAAAATACAGTAGGCCTATGACTTAGAATACCCACATATCAACTCAGCATGAAAACAGGGAGTGACAAAAGAGAACAGGGATGTCATTTCCATATGAATGACTCTCGTGTTGTCATTTCAGGCACCAAATCTTTCTACATTTGAAAGTACACTGATAAGTGCCTTCGTGATAATGGCTGAAACATGTTCAGCCCACTCTATTTAGCCCTCTGCCACAATTTCATAACTACAAGAGCGTTATCCCTCGCACTACGTGGCTGTGAATTGTTTTTGTACAGCCATGGTGGAACACAAATATCATGTTAGCATCATTAACAATGGATAACTGTTTGTTTATGTAAATATGATCTGCAGCGTGAGAAAACAGCTCATCGTTTCACCTGCATTTCCTTATCGATAAATCTCCCAGAGAGAGTCAATTAAGTGAGTGCTGGACAAGAATGTCTTTTTCTTTCTGACTAAAAAAGTGTGATGGCTGCGTGCGGTCTGCGCCATGAGAACCCTGGTTGCCAGGCAATAGATGAAGACGCAGAGATATGCGTCCATTTATGTTGAGATATGTTTATTAAATTTGAAAGATAATAATGGAAGTGGTGAGAGGAAAGAAAGATAACGACGTGGGAGAAAAAAGGAAATAGAAAGTACAGCTGCCACTCATTTGTTGGAGGATTAATTGAGACAGAAAACGCGCAGTAGAGACTTCAGAGAGATGTCAGTACGGTACATTGAGTTCAACATCTGGGTTATGAAAATCCTTTTTTCTTCATTGAAACTGATGCAGAATAGAAACAAGAAATACGCTTTTTATAACGCTATTTGAGCAAAAGAAACAACATTTATGATACAGTTGTTGACAGAAAGATTTCTTTGGTGATTTCAAATATGAAATTTAATCATAAGCTTAGTGAACAGTTTTCTACTAGCCTTGAAAGGAGTGAAAAAATGTTCAAATACTCCATGTAATATCATAGAACTTTACATCTGGGTCATTTATGCATTTTTCATCTGTCACTGGCCATAATTCTAACTTTGAAATCAAGATTAGACAAATTAAGATTTAAAAATCATTCATAAATGTCCAAATTTACATTCAGCAAATATGATGCAGGTCGGTGTAATCCATGTTAAATCATTTGTTTTATATTATAATATTCATTTTATGTTATATGCTCATTTTATGGATTATGGTACAAAAATGTGTCACACCCCTGGACTGTTTTTGTTGTGTTTTTGCTCCCCATGTGTCCTGTGACCCAGTTTCTCCCCAGTTTGATTAGTTGATTCCCCGCACCTGTCTGTCCCTCATTATCCTGTGTTTATAAGACCCAGTCTGTTCAGTTTTGTTCTGTCGGGTCTACTTGTTTCTACATGTGTTTGCTCAGCTCCTATTGTGGATAATGGAAGTCGTGGCCTAATGATTAGAGAGTTGGACTCGTAATTTAAAGGTTGCTGGTTCGAGTCTTGGGCTTGCAGGGATTGTAGTTGAGGGGAGTGAATGTACAGCGCTCTCTCCACCCGCAATACCACGACTGAGGTGTCCTTGAGCAAGGCACCAAACCCCCAAATGCTCCCCCGGCGCCGCAACATAAATAAATAGGCTGCCCACTGCTCCGGGTGTGTGTTTTTTCTTTGTGCATTCCGTGTTCTTCCTGAACAACGTTACGGTACAGAAATCTATTCCTTGTTGTATAATATTAATATATAACACAATGTTGAATCTTATTCTTTGGATTTTCATATCCTTTTTTTTTTACTTCTAATCAAAGTGTGCAATGGTGTGATTCATCTCAGAGCCAGCTGGTTTGGTTCATGACTAGAACTCTTTACTAAAGAATTATTTCATACCCCTATGGAGAAAATGAACGGGAAAACTATTTCCAGAATCAAGACTGCTGTAAAAAAGTAGGTGGTCATTGTTGCGCTGTATTGCAGAAATGTTGAGTTGAAAGGAACCGTACTCTTTGAAAGTAGCGTCGTCTGTTGTATTGTGTAATAATGGAAGGAAAAAACCCTATGATCTCCCCTCGCACTCTTTGATTCACTGTGCAAGGTCTCCTTCTCTGGCCAAGTTATTTGAATAATTTTGGAAACAGAGCTTTTCTAATGCTTGATGGATGTAAGTGTGCATTGCACAGATTGGATGCATAAGCATTGGATGCGTTACATTAAGATTTGAATAGGGTAAGCAGCTCTGGCAAGTACAGATAATCAGTTCCCGTCCTGACTCAAATCATTTATTTGTACATTTATAAATGTTCCAGATGAATCTTGAATCTACATTTTGGGGCAATCTTATCTTAAAAGAAATATTGCTGTAGGGACTTCTATTCATTTCCAAAATCTTGACATCATATGATTTTGTTCAAGCTTTTGTAAACTTCACATATTACTTCTCATTCACATTTCATACTGTATAATTGGTGTCAACTACAAAATGTTGTACATTATAAATATAAATTACAAATTACTTTACATATTACATTCATGTATATAAGTATATTATTACATATTTCTTTGTATTTCTATTATGTTATTTATTTTTAATTTTTTTTGTATTTTTTACTGGGACAGGACAGTACTGACGGGGGAAAAACTACTGTAATACATTTATTAATTTTGCTGTATTTTTGTTTTTAGTTAATCACTTTTTGTTCACTTTCATTGTATGGAATATTCTGAATGTTCAGAATATTCCATAAAATGAAAGTGAACAATAAGTTACTGTAATACTGTTGCTGTATTTCACACATACAGCAGCTGCAAATGATATATAAGTGTGTCAGCAGGTATAAGTGCCTGCCATTTATTCTTACTGCATGTTGGCAACCTGTGGACTTCCATCAGCGGCTCTTGACAAAAGAAATTAAGGTCTTATGTCGTGTGCCGTCGCTTTGGTTCAGATATCTTAAGTGCTTGAGTGGATGTGCTTCGACACCGGAAATTAAAAAGCATGCAATCATGCCTGAAGGACTTCTGAAGAGCAATGAAAGTGTAGAAGACCTTTGAAGACTCGGTTTAGAGAAATTACATTGTGCGTTTTACACCATGCGCTAGCTTCACGTTGCATTGGGAATTACTGAATACTGAAAAATTAGCAATGCTAAAAAGAAATTAGCATTTCTGTTCTAAACTGAATTAAAACATATAGCTTCTGTTCTGACTCTTACAAAGACATGCTTTATGGTAAAACTTTCCTTCTCCCTCCTTTCATTTTACATGCAATCAAGTATGCAATCAAAGCAAGAACTCATCAATTTTCATGTCTTGATTCATGTCACACCACTCTTAAGATGTACTATATCATCTCTTTTGGGTCAGAAGCAGAGTTAATGGATGCGGGTATGTGCTGCATATAAAAATTGCCAGTACAGACAGAATGGCTTATCTATCAGTGATTGAAGCTGTGTTTTCTTCTATCTTCTCAAAAGTTGAAGAACATTTTGTACAAACAAAATTAATTTTTTTGTATTTGAAGAATATATTTGTAATTAAGCCTCTTAAAATATATGTGATTAATCCTGCATCTTGTATTTTCCATAATTCTGATAACAAGTGAAAGCGTTGTTATTTGGGTATCAATGATGTGTAGTTTTTGCTAATATTTTTAATTATATTTTATTTTTATATTTTTGATTTTAATATTAGTTTTTGTTAAAGTTTTGGTAAATGTTTTGATCTGTTTCTGTCATTTAAATAAACGTTTTGTCATATACATATGTTATTTCATATATTTTGTTATATTATGTATATGTATATATATATTATGCAGGCATAGGGAACGTCAGTTCTGGAGTGCCAATGTGCTGAAAAGTTTAGCTCCAACCCTGAAAAAAAAACTCACCTGCCCTGGTCTTTGTCCAAATACCCACACTTTCAGTCTTTGCACTTGACCACTTGACAACTTATATGACATATTTCCTTTGTTTGGCCCAAGTGTTCAAGTGAGGATGAAGACCACAATGTGTGTCAACTTTTCACTACCTGATGGGACACACTTATGGTGTTGTAAAAATGCAAGTGTTTACATGAATTTATTTTCATTTTAATTTGAAATACTTTGCATTTTAAAATCAACTTCCAAATGTCTGTTCAGTAATCCCTATAACATGGCATAATTTTAATTTATGGTGCTTCTAATTAAATGATAAAAAGCATTTGCAAATGTTGTACAAACTAAATATCACCACTACTCATCTTTGCACCAATAAAACGTAAAAACAGTTTTTCTACCAAATTATTTGTAATAAATTGTATATAATTATTATATTAATATTTAACTTATCAGTGTGTCTTACCAGTTTAAAATCTGTGTGTGTGTGTGTGTGTGTGTGTGTGTGCATGTTTATGTGGTTTATGAGGACACAAATTTGTATAATGACATGGGTATGACAGAGGTATTACAATATGAAGGTGGTTTATGAGGACACTGCCTATGTCCCCGTAATTCAAAAGGCTTAAAAAACATACTAAATGGTGTTTTTTTGAAAATCTAAAAATGCACAAAGTCTCCTGTGAGGGCTAAGTTTAGGTGTAGGGTTGGTGTAGGGCAATAGCACACACAGTTTGTTCAGTATAAAAACCATTACGCCTATGGAGAGTCCCCATAAACCACAAAAAACAACATGTGTTTGTGTGTGTGTGTGTGGATTAAAACCTTGTGAAAGCAAAATGCTTTCTTGTCACTTTGATTAACTTTTTTGATCCACTTCAAACGTTGACTATCGTATATACATATATATACATATATATATATATATATATATATATATGTGTGTGTGTGTGTTCCTTTTTTTATATTTTATTTCAGGTAATGTTTATTCTTTTATTTCAAGTCATTTTTAACGGTTTAAGTCTTATTTTCAGTTTAGTTAAGCCTAAAACACCCTGCACAATTTTAGAAATCCTATAAAGCCCAAAACACACTGCACAATTTTCGGAAATTCACTGGAATCGTGAAGCAATCGCAGCGATTTCTGATTGGCCACGATTGTTTCACGATGCCAAAATTTCATCTGGGACAGCCAAAAATTGTGCAGTGTGTTTAGGGCTTAAGATTACTGCATGCCACATTGTGCGACATGGATCTAATAAACTTGGGTACGACATGTGTGAAGACTGTATGATGATGACACCTGTTGACTCGTAGGCTACAACGCACATTACTACAGAAGAATAAAACGTCATTATCATGCGCTAGTGGTAAACAAAAAGAGCAAGATAAATCACACTTTAGCAGTAGCATTTTTTATGTGTGCTGAAAAAAGTAGAAGCAGAGAAAGAGGAAGGCATAAGAGCTTGAGGTAAGCAGTTTTAAGCTTTAGCACCATGTCAGGTTGATTTCATGTCGCATTTCTATTGGTTGGTCAGTAAACGTGGATCATACCTGCGAACACACTGTGCGATGATCATGCTGTATCGTAGGCTATTTTGCAAGACCGTGACAATGGCCGTCTTTGAACCTCTCTCAATATACGGCACAGGACCACCGATTAGGAGCCAGGATCACAGAAATCACCACGATTGTTTCACAATGTCAATCTTTCGTCTGGAACAGCTGAAAATCGTGCAGTGTTTACAGCTTTAAGGATAGAAACCCTCGCTGTTGCAGCACTGAAAGTACTGAAAACATATCAATGGTAATCACTAAAACTGTCAAATTGTAAAATATTTACACAAGTTAATTTCTGAATTAATCATCCAATTTGTTCCCGTAACATAATAAATTAGCTCTTGGTTTCGAAGTTCCTCTGAATTTGTCAAATCATAAATCCTTATCGCACTCTCCAGGCTTGTTTGTTGGATCCTGGTGAAACTTGGCACTATCTCCTCATCTCCCCAGAGCTCCACCACTTGACGACTGGCTGGATCCTAAAAGCATGAGATGGATTGCAGCTCCTGTCATACCGTACAGTATGCTGTAATGTTTAATTAGACAGAATCAACATGATTAATTTCACTAATTAAAAGTTAAATGTATTGATAAATAAACAGTGTTGACAGATTAAGACTTTAAATGACACCTGTTTCATATTTAATTAAGCAGATGTTTGGAAATAAGCTACAGTATCTCCCTCCACACAAGGGGCTCTGTAAATTCATTATAGTACCTGCTGCAGCGGCAAGTTAAACAGTGGGCTTTTACATTTAAATGGAAAATAAGATTACTAAGAGCTACACATTAGTGAACAGCAAATTCTAAAACTGCCGAATTGATTTTGCCTTTGCTCAGAATATATAAACGCCATCAACTAATTCTGGGGTCTCAAACTCAAATTACCTGAGGGTCAGCAGCACAGGCCAGTTGAATAGTCACAACAAATAAATGTTTCAACGACCATGAATTTTAACTGTTGGCCCAGTAATATGGTTATCGATGCATAGATGGGCCTTTTCAGAGCTGAATGCCTCATCTCATCCTCGTATACGGCTCTGCATGTTTAGCAGAGTAATGGCGCCTGAGATGAACGGCAGTATTCTCTTGCAGATCAGGCAGGTTGCAGTCGCATTAATAGAGCAACAACATCACGATCGCGATTGGTCAGTTGTTTAATGCATAATATATAAGGTAAAATGCGGACTGGATTTAATAATGAAGCATTCAAACTTGAGGGGCCCTTTTAATTTTTTCCAGTTTGTAGTTTGAGACCACTGAAGTGAATAATTTCCAGAGTTTTCTTTAGGATTTTAATACATTTTGTAATTGAGCCATTAAAGAAATAGGTCACCCAAAAACAGGCCATCCAAGATGTAGATGAGTTTGTTCCTTCATTAGAACAGATTTGGAGAAAGCATTACATCAATATGGGATTGGACAATATTTGGCCGGGATACAACTATTTGAAAATCTGGAATCTGGAATCTGGAATCTGAGGGTGCAAAATAATATAAATATTGAGAAAATTGCCTTTAAAGCTTTCCAAATTAAGTTCTTAGCAATGAATCAAAAATTAAGTTTTGATATGTTTACGGTAGGAAATTTACCAAATATCTTCATGGAACATGATCTTTACTTAATATCCTAATGATTTTTCGATAATTTTGACCCATACTATGTACTGTTGACTATTGCTACAAACATACCCATGCGACTTATGACGTTTTTTTGTTTTTTTTGTTTTTTGGTCCAGGGTCACATATTGCTTTCAGTGAAAATAGTTGTCTCATCTGAATCAGGAGAGAAATATGCACAGATGAAGCACTGTTTACAAGTAAAAACAGTCCAAAACAAATACTATATGTTGGTGGATTTTTATGAGAGAGGACAACAGGGACAGAGTTTTTCACTAGAGGAAAGATTGTTGTAGATTATATATGGATTGTATTTAGGCTAGGCGTGATAGTTTAAAAGAAAAAAAAAATGCCTTAACAATGGTTGTGTTTCTTACAAACACAGCTTTTTGCTTCACAAGATGTTTATTGATGGGCTGGAGTGGTGTGGATTACTTGTGGATTATTGTGATGTTTTTATCAGCAGTTTGAACTCTCATTCTGACGGCACCCATTCAAGTGATGTAATGCTAAATTTCTCCAAATTTGTTCTGAAGAAGAAACAAACTCATCTACATCTTGGATGGCATGAGGGTGAGTACATTGTTGACAAATTTTCATTTTGGGGTAAACTATTCCTTTAGTTGAGGTCTTAATATTGTAGGTTTATCTAGATTTGCGACCCAAAATCTCAGTTTGTCATCAAAAGTCATTATGAAGAGCTCTCAGCCATGAAGACTGTTAGTTCGGATGAATAAAGCATTTTATTGTTCAAAGTGTGCAATTACAAAACAAATTAGTTCCTCTTCAGGAACTCGAGCTGCGTCTGGAGACGCTTTGGGGATGTGCGAGCACTGGACGCATACGTCCACAGAGCTGCCCTGTGGAAAAGGGCGGACCAACTTCTGATTTGCTATGGTCCCCCTAAGAGAGGTCTTCCTGCTTCAAAGCAGACCCTCAGTCGGTGGATTGTCGATGCCATTCACATTGCCTACGAGTCCTCTGACCTCCCCTCGCCGATGGGAGACAAGGCTCATTCCACTAGGTGTGTGTCAGCCTCCTAGGCCTTCCTCGCAGATGTCCCAATACAGGACATTTGCAACCCTGCGGGATGGTCTACGCCCCTGACCTTTGTCAGGTTCTATGGCCTGTACATGCGGGCCACTCCAGGCTCTTCCGTCCTCTTGCCCTAGATGTGCTCCGCATGGATACACACTGGGCAGGGATTGGTAAGTCTGGCAGCGTGGATATCTCGTTCCCCAAAGCGTCTCCAGACACAGCTCGAGTTCCTGAAGAGGAACGTCTTAGGTTACGTATGTAACCCCAGTTCTTCGAGGGAACGAGACGCTGCGTCTCGAGGCCACACTTCCGGCATCCCTGTGAGCGCTTGCTTCATTTTAGAAGCTGACGCCGGTTTCACCGCATGTGCTTTTATACCAGCTGGTCATTACGTCACCTCGCCCGTGACGTCTCGCCCATCCTTTGGACAGATTTCACTTGTATTCAGAGCCGGTTACGCCGGTTATGCTCCTCGGGGAACTGGGGTTACATATGTAACCTAAGACGTTTTTCCAAGGTGGATTTCGTTAATCTCTGCACCATAATAATGCTGCAGTTTTATTAACCTCAGCTAGAAAATCAGAGACTCTGAAACATTTCAAAGCATCATTTCAGATTTCCCCAACTATCATGCTTTGTGCTTTATGTTCCTCAGGGATTCAGCATTTTTTAAGCCAAGAAACATGATCAAAGATGTGGGTCGGTCAGGTTCACCATTCATATTTCAAGAGAAATGTTTTTGCACCACCTTCAAAGTTACATTTTAATCAGCACATGCTAGACTGAACTGATAAGCCGTGTTTTTGAACATCACAGCCAGCAACAATTACCACTCTGGGAATATATGTTCTTCTCACTACGAGCCTTTGAGAAACTACTGTACAGTATATTGTCTCTTATTTCATATTATGGCACTGATTGGCTAATTATATCCAATTATCTGTATTGTTTTTCAGCAGGCAAAAATATAAAGTATAAGGATTCTTTCCTTACAAAAAAATTCACTGCCAAATTGGCGAAAATCTGTCCTGCTGTGCTTCTTGCTAGTCCAGGCCAAATGCGAACTGCATATGATTAATATTCATGTCTGTGTAATCAGTTTATTTTCAGAAACTTCCTCAGAAAAGGGATTCATCCAGAGGGCAAGATGGGATAGCTTTTAATAAGCCAGCTGTTAGGCTATGACTGTAAGCAATCCACACAGACTCTGGCGCAGTCATTGAAATTATAAAATAAATCTTCCCTTATTATTTGAATACACCGTAGCCCTCAAGCACAGATCAGGAGAGTGGGGTAAGATGTGTCAGTGGGTAATCTAGAAAACTGCACAAAGTTTGTCATGTTACCATTTATTTCAAGATGATCCTTTGTTTAGCTGAGAGCAAATGAGAAATGTATATTAGCATTCATCTTTTATTTAAAAAAGAAAATGCATGTATGTGTTTAAAGGCATGTCATTTTTGTGACTA
Source organism: Barbus barbus (assembly GCF_936440315.1). Classification (NCBI taxonomy): domain Eukaryota; kingdom Metazoa; phylum Chordata; class Actinopteri; order Cypriniformes; family Cyprinidae; genus Barbus; species Barbus barbus. The sequence continues at coordinate 15,042,494 of NC_136725.1, forward strand.
AAGATGAATATATCTTCAATGAGGAGGGTTGTTGCTAATGGGCTGAAAAGCAGTGAACAGCTCTGGAATGATTTTGCATTGATTTAGGATCAAATTAATTTGTTTCCCAGCTAGCAAAACAATGTATGTTTTTCTGATGTTGCTGTTAAGTTATGAAAATGTTATTTCTGACATTCAAAACCCCTTCTTTTTCTTCCTTTTCACTGTAAAAAAAGTTGAGCCAACTTAAAATTAAGGCAACCAGCTTCAGCAGATTTTTGAGTTTTCTCAACTTGAAAATTTTAAGTTGGCTCAACTTTTTTTTTTTTTTTTTTTACAGTTTACTTCTTCATCATCATCATTTTTTATCTAATTGGTTACGTGAACATCACAGAAAAGAGAAAATGAAGGTTCTCTGAACCTTTGGAAATAGCATTAATGTTTTTTTATTGTTGTTGTTTGTTTGTTTTGTTTCGTTTTGTTTTTTATTTTTAAAAACTGTAAATTATGAAAACACTATTTCTGAATGTTCCCTGGATTTTTTTTTTATATGTTACAGAAAAGAGAAAATATTTGGACATAGTATGAATTTTAAAAAACTTTCTACCTTTTCTTTTCTTTTCTTTTCATATTTTATCTTTTCATATTTTATGTTTTATGTATGTAATATTTATTTATTTAAATAATAATAGTAACACTAAACCAGAAAAATCCACACTTGTCTTTTCAGCTGGTAAGATATTACTGAAGATCATGTTTGATTTTATTATGGACCATAAATGCCTATGAATATAATTCAGATCCAATAATGTTAAGAGAAATTACTAGCTCTTAAATGAGATCAAATATTAGATGAAAGATTAAATAATAGCAATAACTCTGAAGAACATCAATCAAAAGAACAAATCAAACAAAGACAAAAGGACCAAAGAACATAGAAGAGAGAAACACAGAGACATATTATATACATAATATGTCTCGGTACACATAATTCATATGTGTGCTAAATGCCACGGCGTTTGGTTCTCTATGAAGAATTTAAGCTTTTTTCATTTAAATGATGTTGGAAATATTCTACGAAACATTCAGAATATCAAACATTCTCCTTGGTGGTTTATGAATAACTTTTAGAGAAAGTGAATAATGAATAATGTACAATGAATGCATCAATGCTTTATTAAAGTGCTGGGGTCAAAATAAAAGAGCATTTACAGTTCAAAAGAAGATAATTCAGCCCAAAAGATTTGATGCTTTGTTACATTAAGCTTAAGGGGAGTTTCTGCGTTGATATTTTTAGGTCTAATATGTAACGTAGGCTGATAAAAATCCTTTCAGATAGCATCATGCAAACTGGATATGCAGTGTTTGGACATCATGTCGAGTTCAGTTTCACTCTGAATACTACATATGAGCAGAAACGGCCCATTTTAGAGAAGAATCCAAAGAAATACAGCATCCACACATTCAAAACCTCATGTTCTCCAGACATGCAACGTTCCATGCATGGATGAACTATGTCAGACATGACAGACATGATAGATTTATGGCATTCTATGATCTCGTATCTGCAGAAATAAAGCTGTCCCCTGAGTTTGCAGAATTTTTGGCCCAAGCGAGTGGAATCGGCAGACACAGACAGTGGCTGTTGTTGAGAGCTCCCTACGGTTTCACGCATGAGCAGAACTTGTAGGTCAGCGTGTCTTACCAACACCATCAGTGATACAAGCTTCCGTCTGTGTTATCTCTAAAAGAGCAAGACCAGATACCAATAATTCTCAAGTGCCCCATAAATCATGCATAGATAGGTCACATTTTCTCATGCATGCGTGTTCCACCTTCAGTTTTAACGTTGTGTAAGCAGGCCCGCGTGGAATATGCGCCTGTAGAATTCCATGTGAAACACTGCACATTTCCATACTTCATAAAGTTCCCTTGTGTGTTCATTTATTAAATCATTTAGATCATTGTATTATACTTTCAGCTGCCACACATTTGATAATCTATTCCAGATATTTCCAGCCAAAATTAATAGAAAAAGTGTACATATTCCATCTGGGCCTACTTATAAGGCAAAATTTAATTGATGTAGGATTATACTCTCTCTAAAATTAAACCTTGACTCAAAATCCTATAATAATAATAATGCCAGAATAATAATTTGTTATTATTTAGGGCTGTCAATCACAATAAAATGCTATTTATTATATGGTATGCATATTAATAAACTTGATGCAGTTTGTTTTATACATTCAGACTCTACTATTCAAATAAACATTATAAAACATTTAATTTAAATTTATTTAATTTAATAATTTTGATTTATTTAACTTTTATTTTATTTTATTTTATTTTATTCAGACTGTGATATTAAATAAACACATTGAAGTTATTTTAGTTATTTTAGTTTATTCCAATTTAATCATTTATTTTATTTCATTTTATTACTTTTTAAATCAGATTGTGTTGTCAATACACAAACACACTAAAACTGATAACCATAATTATTCTGCTATTTGAATGAACACTATAAAACACTATAAAATGAATTTTCTGTATTTTGTTTTTTACACTATAGTTTAGTTTAGTTCAATTTAATCATTTATAATATTTTAATATTATATCAATATTATATTTTATTATATTTTATTCAGACTGTGTTGTCAATAAACAGTAAAACTGATTACCATAATTATTTTATTTTATTTTACACTATAAAATGTGTTATTTTAGTTTAGTTTAGTTCAATTTAATCATTTATAATATTTTATTTTATTATATTTTATTCAGATTGTATGTCAATAAACAGTAAAACTGATGAGTAATTGTTTATTTTATTTTACTTTATTTTACATTGACCCTGTAAAATTTATTTATTTAATCTTAGTTTAATTTAGTTCAATTTAATCATTTATAATTGTTTTATTATATTTGCTTCAGACTGTGAATATGTGTTATGTCAATAAACAGTGAAAAAGATTACCAAAATTATTTTATTTTACTTTATTTTATTTTAATTTAGTTTAGATTATTTCAATGAAATTCTATTTAATAATATTTTATTTTATTATATTTTATTCAGACTGTGTTTTGTCAATAATCAGTAAGACTATTGACCATAATAATTTTGTTTTGTTTTGTTTTGTTTTTGAACCTGAGCTTGTGTCTGAGAACGTTTCCAATGACAAAGGTCACTTGCGACATCAAAAGCCTCTCTCTGTAGCATCAATCCCACAGTGCACTAACACCGACGTAAACCGCCAGCTATTCTGGCATCTCCCTTTCACCTTCACATCTTCACAAACAAGAAAAGACAAGGCGTAAACCAAAGGCAAAACAAAGAACGTCCGTCAGCATAACATCTGAAGTGTGCCACGGCCCACAGGTCGATTCTGACTTGAGAAATCATCTTAAGAGTACAAATAATAAAGAAAAAAACACAGCTGACGTTCACCTTACGTGGCCTTGGGGACAAATTATAATTTCAGGGAGTAAAACAGCTCGATTTTCCAAATGAGAGTGTAAACAAATGATGGATGGCGATAATCTGAGCAGTCAGTGGAGCACAACGAATGGCTGAACGCCCACACAGCCATGTTTGAACACACTGAGAATATCAGTGGCATAGAAAATGGAGGCCAGAAATAACTGACAGATTCAACAGAAAATCAAGGTGAAAAAGTATTTTTCTCTTTCAAAACAGCAAGATGATAATGACGAGGACATTTCATTTTTACGCTCTAAATGTTGCAATGTATTATTACATATAGAAATATACAGTATTATGCACACACTATTATGCACTATAATAATAATTAAAAAAAATTATTAAGTATGACTGTCAATCAAATATACAGTGGTGTGAAAAAGTGTTGGCCCCCTTCCTGATTTTACATTTTTTTTGCATGTTTGTCACACTTTAATATTTCAGATCATCAAACAAATTTAAATATGAATAAAAGATAACACAAGTAAACACAACATGCAGTTTTTGAATGAAGTTTTTTATTATGAAGGGGAAACAAAATCCAAACCCACATGGCCCTGTGTGAAAAAGTGCTTGCCCCCTAAACCTAATAACCGGTTGGGCCACCCTTAGCAGCAACAACTGCAATCAAGTGTTTGCGATAACTTGCAATGAGTCCATTACAGCGCTGTGGAGGAATTTTGGCCCACTCATCTTGGCAGAATTGTTGTAATTCAGCCACATTGGAGGGTTTTCGAGCATGAACCGTCTTTTTAAAGGTCATGCCACAGCATCTCAATAGGATTCAGGTCAGGACTTTGACTAGGCCGCTCCAAAGTCTTCATTTTGTTTTTCTTCAGCCATTCAGAGGTGGATTTGCTGGTGTGTTTTGGATCATTGTCCTGCTGCAGAACCCAAGTTCGCTTCAGCTTGAGGTCACGAACAGATGGCCGGACATTGTCCTTCAGGATTTTTTGGTAGACAGCTGAATTCATGGTTCCATTTATCACAGCAAGTCTTCCAGGTCCTGGTGGGTTTGGATTTTGTTTTCCCTTCATATATATATATAAAACGGACGTTCTTTGTTTTGCCTTTGGATTACGCCTTGTCTTTTCTTGTTTGTGAAGATGTGAAGGTGAAAGGGAGATGCCAGAATAGCTGGCGGTTTACGTCGGTGTAAGTGCACTGTGGGATTGATGCTACAGAGAGAGGCTTTTGATGTCGCAAGTGACCTTTGTCATTGGAAACGTTCTCAGACACAAGCTCAGGTTCAAAAACAAAGCAAATTAAATTAAAAGGGCACCAATTATAGTGTGTTTATTGAAATAGCACAGTCTGAATGTATATATATATATATGTATATATATATAACATTTAATAAAAGTTATACATTCAGATTGAGCTATTTCAATAAACACACTAAGACTGATGCCCTAATAATTTTAATTTATTTTATTTATACATTCAGACTTTGCTATTTCAATAAACACACTATAATTGGTGCCCTTTTAATTTAATTTAATTTAATTTAATTTAATTTAATTTAATTTAATTTAATTTAATTTAATTTAATTTAATTTAATTTAATTTAAATTTAATTTAATTTAATTTAATTTAATTTAATTTTTACAGTAACACTGTGCTATTTAATAAACACAATGCCCCTAATGATTTTGGTGTTTCATTTATTATTTTAACAAAACAAATGAGCCTTGAGTCATTTTGAGAGCCCAATATCTCTGGAACCAAATCATATAGGGCCTTAAAAATGAAGATACCAAAAGAAAAGTTTGTTAAGACCCAAAATCTAAAAGGGCATTAAGATATCTTTATTATTTTCTGAGTTACAGGCATGCAGACTTTGGAGAAAAAAACTTGCTTTTGAATGGTCACCATTGGCACACAATGCAACAAAGATTACTAAAGTCAACAGATTTTACTACCAGACCTACAAATCTCTGTGTAAAACTAACATTATGATGCTGCCATCTTTCTGAAGTCATTTTTACACCTCTGTAATTTGGCTCTGAATCTCAGGTGAAAATTGCCATTTTGACCCCCCTCTACCAAAAAGCGCATTACTCAGTAAATATTCATCCATGACATTGAATATTTTGGCGTTAATCACTAAACATGTTTATCTTTCTTCAGAAAAAGTATATTTGCAAAATAAAAATTGAAAAATGAGGAGGGGAAGTTTCTGAAATTTGGTTGATTTGACACGGAACGACCCAAATGTATTCTGTCTGTAATATATTTTTAATATTTGGTTTATACATTATGAATGTGCCAGTGTTATATTTGATATTTCTGCATATTTTAGTCTGATAATAAATTTCATCTGCTAGTGATCTTTTTAATATTTGTTTTATACATTAAAAATGTGTTATTAATTATTTATTTTATTTTACTGTATTATTTAAATTTTATATTATTAACAAAACAGCTGAACATTTCATGTCCATTATGCAAAAACAGTATAATGTACAGGCAATTATTGCTGCAATAAAAACTTCTTCAAGGTGATATGTGTGTGTATATTTGCATATTCTAGGTCTGCAGTTTTAGTCTGTTAATAACGTTCTAATAATAACTGTGCATTAGCATTTGAGGCAGATTTTTTTAATACTTTTTTCTTCTTCTTTTTGGAATAAAATTCACCTCAGTTCACCTCGCTGAACTCATTCTCACACCATGCTGTCCCATCACAGTGGCCGTGAAGATTTCTGAACTATGTCAGAGTTAAGCCCTCACCTCTGAGAGCAGATCCAGACAGGGCCATCAGGATTAGGCTCAGATCTGCCCTGGTTATAATCACAGAAGAATCCAAATGGATATTGCACAGACCGAAAAAAAAATCCATTTGCCTATTTTGTCAATGGCGGTATTAATCACATAAAATGCCATTATGTGAATAGGGCTTTTTACATGCTTATAAAAAAAATATTGTTCCTCCCTCATTCTCGCTCTCTCTCTCTCTCTCTCTCTCTCTCTCTCTAATGTGTACAGTCTATTCACAGAAAACAGAGAGGTACGGAAATTAAGAAAGAATTTATGGAACGAAAACATTTAGATTCAGATGGAGCCTTACTTCTTTCTCATAAAACAAATGGTTCCAGCGATAAATTGTGATCAGATGAGCTGCATTCAAATTTTGCCAAAAATGGCAATTAACACACATTAAATTTGTGATGTAATTCTTATGAAGCTTTAGTATGAAAACCTGTTTCCATCAGAATAAAAGATTTAAAAATTATCTCACAATTCTGACTTTACATCTCACGACTTGGACTTTGCATCTCACAATTCAATTCTGAGAAAAAAAACACAAAGACTTGTGAGATACAAACTCACAATTGCAAGAAAAAAAGTAACAACTGTTATATCTCTGTTATTACAAGAATTCTCAGAATTGAGAATTTTTTATAAAAAAAAAAAAAAAAAAAATCACAAAGTTTATATCTCAAAATTCTTATTTTTTTCCTCACAATTGTGAGAAACAAAGGCCAAATTGTCAGATAAACTCAGAATTGCTAAACAAAATTAAGTTTATTTATTTTACTTTTTTAATTATTTTTCATTCCATGACGGAAAAACAGAATTGTGAGATATAAACTCAGAATTGCAAGGGGAAAAAAGTGAAATAAAGAGTCTAAATTACCTTATTGTCACGGTATTAGTGGTTGTAGTAAAATAAAATAAAGGGTCAGGGGAACGAAGTAGCATCAACACACTTTTATTAAGTGGTGAGAACCACTTAATATTCAAGCCCATTACCATTCCCTCGCATATTGGCTTTAGATCACAAAACATGTCTTTAAAAATTTAAATCAATATATTGTTTTCTGTGAATGACTAAGCTGAATGATTTTCACATAATTGTGAAGTAAATATTCTAGCTTACAAGACTGATTACTCAAAAGTCTTATTCAGGACGATTTAGTGTGGCTTTTATGGCCTTATTTCAGCTACATTATTTTCCCCAAAACTTACTAACCACGCATAATATTTTTTTTCTAAGAAATGCAGACATGTACATCCATCTTGGTCACATATTATTGTAGCACAGTTTGTGCTGAATACAAAAAAAATTACATGTTGGTTAATGTATCATCTTTTGTGTTTTTCAGAAGAAAGTCATACTGGTTTGGAAAGACATAAGGGTGAGTAAACGATGACAGAATATTATTTTTTGTGTAAACTATCCCTTTAATGCGTCAATACCAGCTTGTGTACTTGGACCACATAACACTGACTCACTGATGCAGCTGGCTTATTTTGACAAATACGCTACTGGCAGAATTAACCTAGATGTTGCCATTTGATTGGATGTCCTCTAAGAGTCAGTCAACACGTGAGGGGTTAGCGGGCTGTTGAGTATCAGCCTGGTTTCAGACTCACATCTGGTGCTGTCGAGGAGTCGACCCACTGAGGGTTTTGGATTATACTCTGCTAAAGAGGGTCAGGGGCCATACACACTCACAAATACACACAGACCTTTGTTCGCCAGGTCTTCGGATCGGATCGGATCAGAGGCAGTGTGCCATCAATTTGCAAGAGTGTCTGTGTTGGACCAGAGCGTGTCGGAGACCTGCAGGACTGCCGTAGAAGACTTTTCCTGATCCAGACATACCTCTACGCAATTCCCCCGATCTCCTGGCCCCTAAACGGATTAACTCCGCAGCTGGCTTGGGGAACCGTCTCACCACCATCTCTCGATCACACCCCTCCTCTTTCCCTTTTCTATCCATCCCTCCCACCCTCCTTTTTCGTCCCACCCATCCTTCCTCTTCCTCTGCCCTGTGACATGCCAGTCCGGCGAGGGATTTACTTGCAATTTCATTTCCTCCTCATCTCACCTCATCTCTTCCTCTCCCATTTCCCCTGTCCCTCCTTCTGACAGAATTCTCCTCTAGTGAGCTAGTGACTCATATGTTGTCTCCTCTGTTTATATTCCCCCTCCCATATGTCTCCTAGCATAGCATCCTCCATAAGAGCACAGGAGGTGCTTCCTTGGGGGAAATCTTTGCTTATTCTTTTTGAAATGGGAGGCATCGTTGTGTATTTGCTCCCACAGGAGCACAAGGTGTGGAATACTACTTCCCATTCGCCCGCTGACGGATATTTGACATCTCTAAAGATACAAACACTAACTCTTGTTATATGTCAGACTATGTCAGAGATACCTGTGCATCGTTTTCCAATGCTGAGTCGCAAACAAACTTGGCCTTTCGCATGAGAACTTGAAGCTAGATGAAAGAAGTGCCTCATGATAAAATTAGCTTCAGAGCTTCTCTAATTATTCATCATAAAACTTTCCTTCTCATACCAGTCGGCTCACCTCTTGCGAGCTTTCTTAGCTCTCAGCCTGAAATTCATCCCCCTCCCACTGCGGTCCTGTTCTAGTTAGACTAAATTAAGTCATAGGAGCTGATGTATGTACTGGACAAGAATGAGAGAGCAGGAGTTACCATATCTACCACTGAAGTAATGCTTCAAAAGAAATTTTGAGTGGTGCTTGTCCATGCAAAATTCACCATCACAATGTCCAGATTGTTCACTTGTTAACTAACACATTAGCATGTTGAAATGTGGAGGACAAGTTTCTATCTATCTATCTATCTATCTATCTATCTATCTATCTATCTATCTATCTATCTATCTATCTATCTATCTATCTTAATCTTATCTATCCTTAATAAGGCCTATAAACCCTGAAATTCAAAACTTTCGCACAAGGCTTTGTCAAGTCATAATTCTTGACAAACTTTGCTTTTGTAATTAATAATTAGTCATATGAATTTCTTTCAATTTATTTTGACCCAAGTGACCCAATTCAGATTTTTTTCTCCCATGTGACAGATCACATCTGACCCACAAAATTGTAAGCAGGAAAAAAGCACATATATTTCGATAGTCTCCGATCAATGTCAGGCCTCATTCATATGTGGAAATAAATCTGATATGAATCGGATATGCATATACATTTGCATCTGCCATGTAAGCGGACGGATCGGATATTCCCTTGTCAATGTGAGTTGCACATAATGGAAACTGCGATGATGGTGATTGACATAGACTCAGGTGGATGCTTTCCAGGCATTGTTTTCTGTGGAACTGGGTTACTTTTACACTGTTGCACGGTAGTTTTTAAGTCTGCAGGTTAAAGTAATTTCCGACAGAGAGGAACCCCCACTGGAGAGGAAACACAGTGCAAAAACCAATTGGGCTGGTTTTGAATAGCAATTGGGTTGGTTTTGTTTTGCAGACCTGGAAACCTGTCTGTACATCTATCCTGGGTTGTTTCAACAAGTGTAGGCGATAGTGTAAATGCAGATATCGGATATGGGTAACTTCTAAAATATGTAAGCTGGTCATCAGAAAAAAGCAGATATAATACGCAAATCAGAATTGGGCATCAAGAACTGCATTGTAAATGTGGCCTAGCGGATTTATTTTAATTCCAATTTCTTACATTCAATTTTGAATTGCAATTCTGCACTCTGCTTGCTAAACCTCAATTCAAATTAAATAACTGATCTGTAATTTTCTTAAATTAAATTCTGCATGTCACACACCTGATATTCCCTATATCAGGACCAAGAATTCCAGTGATACAACAGTGTGCTTTCTTTGTGACCGGAGCTTAATTCTGTATTTAGCCATGGCTTTTTGATCTATTAAACCGACGTTTACACAGAACGCTTTCTTGCATTTGAACCAGTTAGACGGAGCGCAATGGAATGGAACAGAACACTGGGGTCTCAAGACGCTGTTCACAGTTGAACTGTCTTTGAACCTGACACAGTGTCTTAAACAGAGCGAGATAAAAATAAACAGCAAGACATGACAAAGACCAATTTACCAGTCTGACATGTACATGATAAACTACTGAAATAAAGAGCAACTGTACTGCAAGAACACGTCCTATGTGGACTCCCCTCTTCTCTTTTCAGATAACGAAAGTTACTTTTCCACCTTTTTAGCACAGGTTGTTTGATTGCAGCTAAAATGGTATAGCACCATATTATACATCATACGGTTAATGTTTTTTTTCAAATGCCTAAGCCTAGTGTAAGCCAAAAAAATTGTGATATTGCCTTAGAAAACACTGTTCGTAACAAAAAGGACAGTGTTTGTGCTTGACTTAGGCTCTCAAATGGCAACTTATGAGTCTGATGGACAAATAAACAGAACCGAGGAAGGTGCAGGGTGCGAGTAGGAGGGTGAGAGGGAAATAAATATGTCCTAGCAGTCAGTCATCTCATCAGACGGATCGACACCGATCACTCACACTCTGTCAGTGGGAGAAATAGAGCGAGCGAGTGAGCGAGAGAGAGCAATGTATTTGTGTGACGGATCGGTGGATGCATCGCACGCCGTTGCCCCAGCTGGTCTGGTTAATGAAATGTGTCCCATGACAAGATAGAGCAAAGTGATTTAAACCGAACCAGCCAGGCTTGCCTTCCTCTACCTCAAATGAGCCTAGAAATTGTCTATTTCCCCACTTCAGAGTGTACATCCCGTACTTGATTCTGCATAATATTTAGATAAAGTAAATGAAAATTGCTTTCCATGTTTGACAAGCTGGTAGATATTTGAATACACTCTCTAATAAGTAGAAAAAACAGGCGACAATAACGCACATGCAGCACTCATGAATACAGCTTTGATATTTTAATTCACCTGTCAGAAAACGTGCTCTACCATCAAGTGGCATCAGATTTGGCCCCCAGGGACAGGGAAACATTATCATATCATGTGTTTTCAGGCAAATATGAAATAAGAAAAATGCAAAGAACATTTTCATTTTGTTTCCATGTCCTTAGCTGAGCCCTCCAAAGGATTCTCTGTGTGAATGACAATCTGTGGAGAAGAATAAATGAATGATTAAAAGTGTCATTGAAACATGGTCACCAGGGACGACGGTCTAAAAATGCCAACTAGGACAGAAATGACCTCAGCTCTGCTCCATACAATTACACTTACAGACACACACACAGCTCACGGAAAGGACACATTGTGCTAATTTTGTGCACCGACCAAATATATGTGAGAGGTCAAGTGTAAAATATAGAGTCAAAAGTGTTCATGTTGAAAGTTAGGGCATTTTTAGCTTTTATAGAATCACCAGCAGTGTAAATTTATAGACTTGTGTTCACATTTCCACTGTGTTTTAGGTACAGTTTGTCTTTTAATGAAATATTAATGTTATTCTTTATATCATAATGCAATTACAGTATTTTTAATCTATTTTAACGATATTCAAAAAATGTATACACACAAAAGTTTGTGGTTGCTAAGATGATTTTGAAAAAAAAAAAAAAAATCTAATAAAAAAAATAAGTCATATGCTCACCAAAGCTACATTTATATTTATTTTTCATCAAAATAACATTTAACATTGTCATTGTCACACACTGGATGGAGAGGCACAGGAGGATGAGTAAGGTAAGAGCTTCTTTATTTCACAAACTGAAGGCAACGTCAAGAGGTAAGTGCCAAAACTCAAAGTTCAATGAAGCTCAACAAACTGAGGAAATAAATAAATCCTTATCTTCCCCTTTTTGGAGGATCAATGGATGGAAGACATCTACGAAGTCACAAGGATCCAGCAGGTGAGTGTCGAGACAGACAAAAAGCTTGTAACCTTGAGACCAGACAATAAGCGTATGGATTGAGTGTTGTTTTACACGGAGCATGATCGGCAGCAACAGGTGAGGAGGATTCCCTGATAGAGGTCAGGTGTGAGTGATTTATGACAGAGTGCAGGTGAGTGGCCAGAGGGATGCTGGGAAATGTAGTGCAGTTCAACTGGTGACTGTGACAATTATATTAATAAAATAGTTAATATTTAAATTTGAATAATTATTTAATATATTTTAAAATGCAATTTATTCCTGTGATGTACAACTGAATTTGCAGCATCATTACTCCAGTCTTCAGTGTCACATGATCAGAAATAATCTAATAAACTGATCTAATTCTTTAAAACATTTTTTATATTCAAACATTTTTATGTTAATAATCTTTTATATGTTTGATACATACTGAAGTACTTATATGTAATGCTGTGAAGTACTTATTGATAAAGCTGTTTAATGTAATACATATATAGTATGTGTTTGAGTGAGCTAATTAACTCACTAGCAAAGCATTCAGTTCACTGGCTTTGCGTTCAAGTGGGTCAGTACTACAGTTTGAATGGATTATTTGAAAGAATTATTTCTACATTTTCTTTTCTAAAAACATTGTTAGTGCAATTTTGATACTTTGCACATTTTCTTTCTCAGATTTTTTTCATGAATACTATATTCTGGTTAAATTGAATTATCCTCCTGGTACATAATTATTGCTTTGTGTTCTTTATCCTTGACAAAAAACAAACAAAACACAAACAAACCGTCAGTAATTTTGTTGTTAACACTGATTACTATTCTCCTCAAACCTCTTGATTCCTTTTTTTGTGTTTAGGACATTTTGCCACACACCTCTTTCTTTCTCCTAGTGCCTCTCCTTGTGCGATGATGGGGTCTCCTGGGGGGCCTAAGGCTCTGTTTGCACTGACGAAGAGAGAAAGGGCCAAGGACAACATTCGAGAGCACTGATGTTTACACATTCTCCTCCACGGCTCCATGGGGCAAATCCCACTTTTCCTAGTTTCCTCTTCTAATCCATACTGCTTGTTTCCCTTTTCATGTGGCTGTGTGGCCTGAGAAGAGACACTCACACTCACACTCACACTCACACGCCACACTTCACAAACACTTATCCTCAACAATCCTCCCATTGCTGATGACATATAACTAGCGCTATTACTCCATCTTAAAATGAACTGAAGTTTAATTAACTGCATTTATTTATCAATATTTGCAGAGAAAAGGCTCCAAATTTAACACATTACATTTTAATGTGAAACAAGTGAATCACTGAATAGACAAAAAGTGGCTTTAAGAGTCAAAATACTGCTTGTAATATTATATGTTATATTGTTTATTTAAACATTGCCTTTTTTATGCGCCTCATGCAATGAGCACCAAAAATTTTTATGACACTTTAAGATAAAAATACACTGAGAACCCTGAGTCCGATTCCATTAATTCCATTAACACATTAAATTGACAACCCTGCATATAACATATCTCTATTCTCCTTCTTGACTGTATGTGTATGTGAAATGCCTCATTTCCCTCCCTGGAATAATTGATTTAACAAACAGACATTGTGTTTGGTTGGAGGAGGAAATGACAGGGTGTGAGGAAGAGAGCCGTGAGCCAAAGGGATTAATTAGGCTACAAAATCTACTTGATGAAAATTAAACATGTCTAACAAATCATGGCACTTAGTTTCAAAATTTCAGCATCTCAAGTTCATCATATCCATAGTGGGCAATGGGAGAGAGAAGCATCACTGAAACATCAGAAGACAATGTAAACAAAACACTGAACACCATTGACTTTCTTCAGATGGGGGTCTTCTTTTATGTTCCATAGGTGAAAAAAGACATGAAAGTCAGCGACTGATTTAATTTTTTTTGGATAAACTCTGTATTTAAAAGGCACAAAACATGCTGTCAGTATGCTACTAGGCTTTTGCATCATGCATATATTGCCTGCCATTTCTTCCATGGGTCAAGTAACATTAAAGGCTAATACTCAGAGTTAAGGACGTCTTCAAATCCCTATTCGCAATTGTAATAGTATTGCTTGCCAATTCAAATGAATGAAAACATCCATCTCAGATTTGTTCATGAAACAAAACACAGAGGGTAAATTACACCTAAATGTCAACAGAGCAGCGGAACCTGCACAAACCAAATTACATTAAAATGTATGTCCGTATAAGAGATCCTTTGTGCTTAGTGAAGGGATACTACTGCCTGATGCAGCGGCCTTTTGCATAGCAAGCTGTAGGCTAACTCGTTCCCACAGGAGCTGGTCTGAATCGCTGAACTGCTGGGAGAGCATCCATGAATGCAGGATTCTTTACATACTACGTGCACGGGGACACTGTGGCCTTTTATGCATACCAATAAGATTTGGGACAAAACGGCAGAGCGTTCATTTAAGTCACGTACTGAAAATGCATTTATGTGAGTGTCGGCTGGGTGAATTAAGGGTGAGGGAGAAGGAGAAGTGCGCATCTGGTTAAATTTATTACTTTGATCACTCAGTGGTTGCCCTCGTTTAGTAGTTCTTGGTGATTGGCTGCACGCTCTAATCCACCGCATTTCATTATAATTCAAAGGGATGATTGGAAGCTGAGCTCTTCCTCTTCAGACTAAATCAATAAGCCAAAAGAAATAAATATATGCTCACTTCTCTGCCTCCTCACGGAGCGATATTTATTTTCCTGCTTAAGACGCCTTGCAAACATGAGTCACTCCCCGGCGAACACACTCACACTGGCAAAACACAAAGCAGACTTTTTGTGACCTTAATAACAGGTTTAACAGAAATTCCTTATCACTCTCTGCATTTCTGATTGCTGCATGCATGTGGGTGTCTTGTCTTTGATGCTTTTTATTATTATTTTTTTGTGTGCAGAAAGAGTTCTCGGGTCCACAAAAGCAATCCTTGCTCTTTTAAATGAGCCATTGTGGTGTTTTATAGAGCTATAGTGTTTTTTTAAAGGGGCACCAGAGGCAGTCCTGACCAACAGATTCTCACTCCCAACTCGTCACATATTGATGCTTGGTGCCCCTTTAGTATAATTTTTTGACGTGCAGGGTCCTCTGTTGCTCTAAATAAGAAACCTTTGGCATCATATGCAGATGCGAAAGGCATTGGGAATTTTATCGTTGATTAAATTATATATTGGGTAATATTATTGCTGATCACCGTCTCCATCTGCCGTAAAGTTCAGATCCTGTGTGTAATCTGTGCGCAAATTGTGACTGACTGCATCATGCTAATATTTGGGAGTACACTTGTTTTGTGAATGAGATATGAGATGTAAAACCTTATGATTTACTCTGTTCTTCGCATAAAGATATCATATAGCTTCAGAAGGCTTGGAATGCAAAACAACTTGTTTTTAATACTTTATACTGCTTTTTTATGGTCAGTTTTTGCAATAAATACCTGTGACATTACTTTTATTTGGATGTTACGTGTTTTATATTGTTTAGAAGTGGGTAGGTTTAGAGTAGGGGTGGGGTTTGGTGCTCTAATGAAAGTATAAATTCACAATTTTTTTTTTTTTTTTGCATGCAAACCATTAAAATTAACCAAACAGCTGAAAGCTTCGGAGTACTTTGTGTGTTAAAAAAATGACATGAAAGCTATGCCAAGGGGTCCTGGCCAAGTGTCAATATGTGACAAGTTGGGAGTGAGAATTTGTTGTCCTGGCACACTTGGTGTCCTATGTGAGATAAAGGTAAAAAAATAAATAAAATGGAGATAAAATACAATAAAATTAAACATACAATAACTTATGAACAGTTACATGAGATAAAGAGTCAGTTTTATTACTTATGGGCCAGTCAAATACTTCTTTATTCAAGTATATATATGTGTGTGTGTGTGTGTGTGTGTGTGTGTGTGTGTGTGTGTGTCCTTCCCTACACTCTTGCTCATGGAATAAATTGATCATGGCTTAATATGAATAGTGTGTTTGTAGTCAATTCAATTTAATTTGATAATTTTACAAGTTTTTTAATTTTTAATTTGATAATTTTACATTTAAAAAGGCATCAGTAACTGAAAACTTTTGCATCTTGCTGCATCCACATCACTAGGTGTCAGTAGTCCTTGACTGCTATATCAGTAAATATTAATAATATTAGCCACTTTTAAATACTGTAAACCAAGCAAAACTAGCTGAGCAGCTTTGACATTTTGATAATAGTTATTTTCGTGTTCCACAAGGAAAAAAAAAAAAAAAAGTTGGTGTGTGGGTAGATTTTATCGAGTTTTTTTATATGCTTGAATAAAATAATCAGTTACGGCCTTAGGTAGAAAAAAAATACCTTGTGTTTAGCCCATTCTTGGCAGTTTATGATATTGTGCCTGACTCACAGCACCAAGCGGGACTGAGTACTGCTATCAGAAGGGCCTTCTGGCTCTTTTTTATGATGATATCACTCGGCTACATCATCTCTGAGGCGCTGTTTGTGCTAGCGATGAGTGCTATGTGAAGAGTAAGATATCACCTCACGATCATCTGAGACGCTGTTAGCTGCCGAGGCTGTCGTTCAGGTTATCACTCCCACTTACCCCATAAAAAGCAAAGTTTTCTTTCTCTCGCTTTTATAAAAAAAAATGTCAGGAATGTGTGAGAACTGTCTGTCAAAGGAGGATTTGTGAGTTACAAACATTCAGCGTGAACTTGTATGAAAATTGTTTATGGTGAAATGGGAAATGGCTAGCTAAGATGCTAATTTGTTGACATTATCTTATGCAAGCATTCAAATCTTTTCAAATGTGTGAAAAAGAATGTCTATAATGTGATTGTTTAAGTCATGGAGTTTTAAAAATTCAACAAATATAGAGAATATAGCAAACTTCATAACATGTGAATCCCATATGTTGTTTTGGAGGCCAAATTGAAAGACTTTACTTCAGTATTGTGACATGTTTCTGAGTTAAATAGAAAACTGAATAGAGGACGCTCTTGTTGATGTTTTCCCCAAGCCGTTAACCTGACGTCATCAGAGAAGCAATGTCATTCCAGAGAGGAAGCAAATTATTTGATTTTGACTGGAAGATTATGTGGACAAACACATTAAGCACCCCTGCACTTATCAGAAAGGTGAGGCGAGAAAGGCATTGTGGGAACTGATTTTTATGGAACTGTCACCTGTGTGATCTGTTACCGAGGCCACTGTCTTGTTCTTTCAGACCTTTAGCTAAGTTTTAGTCAGACTCTGCATGCAAAGAGCTCAGACTGATTGATGGAAAGAGAGTCACAAGAGAGACAGAGAGGAGTAGAGCTGACTGAAAATCCTCTCACAAACACCACACCAGGCCATTAATCATTGTCTGTTAGGCCACGACCTCAAAAAACCTGTATACTTTACATAGAACTAGAAGCTAACAGCATAAGTCTGTCAGACAACTGTCCTCTGCTGTCCTGTACTTCTCAAGTTTGTAATGCATCTAAAAGAATCAGGAAGTACGCAATTTGAATTCTACCAACTTTGCTCCAGTGTACTTCAATCTAGATTCTATTTTTTTTTTGAGCCAATCAACTGTAAATGCCATGTGACTAATTCTAGAGCTTCAGGATGATGTCAAGACAATGCTGATTGGGTGATGAAAAACAAACAAACAAACTTGAGCTTATTGGAAGACATGGCTACGTTTAAATGGGCACCAGTGGAGAAAATCCCCAATATGGTGTAATTACACAATCTACCAGCAGGGGCTAACTGGATCATGCTAACTAGCTAAACTTTGACATTTTGTGCATAAACTGTCATTTCCTGCTTGCTAGAGAGCATGTTATTGGCCAAAATATGAGTCATCAGTGTATTTGTTGCTTTTTAGGAGCATGTTAGCGTATTGATGACCTCAAAGTGTACTTTAAATACAGTAGGTTTATTCTAGAATCTAACAGTCCATGTCTGTCAGGATTCAGAAGGACAACCATCCTCTCGTCTTTCTGAAATTTGTCTTTCTAGGGGGTATGAAAATACACCTTTTTTTTTTTGCATATTAAATATTTGAAATATTAGTGTTCCTCGGTATAATATTATGGAAAAATTGTTGCCTGACGGTAGAAAATTCCCATAAGCAATGCCAAATTTGTGAATGAATCACTCTTTTGATCTAATCATGGTTTGCCAGCAGTTCTGCAATTGTTCACAATTCAGTTTGACAAATTACTAACATACTGAATAGTTTACAGCAGTTTCTCACATTGAAATATTAATGGGGCACTTGATAAGACAGAAAAAGACAAAAAGAGTGCTAAATAAGGTGGATATTTACATACAATCCACTGAAAGAAACAAAATTTGCAAACTTCTTCCACCGTCTGTCAGCAATTAAGCAGCTCTTTATTGCATGTGCAGCTTGTGAACGACTCTTTACTGCAGGTAGAGCAATTTATATCCATATTTTCATAATGGAGAAATATATTTTTTGCTTTCAGGATGTTTTAGTTACTGCATCTACCTGCAGGGGCTAATTGATGATGCTAACCGGTCTAATCATCATAGTGAGGATGCACCCATTCTAATCCAGAGCTTCTGAGGCTTCAAGTCCTGTTCAGCATTAAACACAAGAATGAGATGGTTTAGTAAGTGTGCATGTTTCTGCCCTCACGAAATCTGAGCTTTCTGACCCTGCATAGACAGTAAGGGTACTGAAATGTTCCCAGACCCAGAAAGGTAGTAAGGACATCAGTAAAACAGTCTGCGACACATCTGGGCTTTGAACGTGTCAGTTGCATTGCTGTCTAATGCAGGGTCAGAAAGCTCTCGGATTTCATCAAAAATATCTTAATTTGTGTTCCGTCTTACAGGTTTGGAACGACAAGAGGGTGAGTAATTAATGACAGAAGTTTTCATTTTTGGGTGAACTAACCCTTTAAATTATAATTTGAAGACTCAAACAACTTCCTATTAATGCCATACATGCAATAACAACCATCTGTGGTCTCCCAGTGGTTTGCATTATGCACAACAAACCAACAGAAAACAATGCCTTCATCATAATGAAATTGGACGAGCTCAGTGCCATTTAATTTTCAGCTAATTATATTTCATGAATTTGAGTATGTGCAAAGGATTGTGGGTGATCGAAGGACGCAAATGATACACACAATGCATTTTTCAAAACAGGCTGAATTAAGGATGTGAAATGAAGACAGCCTATGGTTTTTCCAAGATGGCGGCGCGGTCAGATGCAGCGGCTGCTCCGGGTCCCAAAGACGGTGCTTTTATGTCTTTTAATGTTGTCTGTTCGTCTCCAAATAATGTAAAATTACCGCTAACTCACAAGGAAATCACTCCAAAACACATATATGATCGCCAAAGCCTTTTGGACATCGGCAACGTGTACAAACACCAACTCTCACCGGCGGCTACTGAGAAGCTACGAGGCCTTTGTTTACTGCTGGAGCCGGACCTCGAGACCGCGGCCTCGCCTACTGACGCTACGCAAGCGGTGTAAGAGAGAGGACGGAAGCGCGGTAAGCACGGGGGTATACGAGCTAGGCTAAGGGCTAACCCCACAAGACCGGCTCTTCCAACACTCATGCTCTCAAACGTTCGCTCTCTGGAAAACAAACTGGACTTAATTAAACTCAGTCGGTTTACACAGCATGAGGCAAGGGATTGTGGTGTGTATGTTTTCACCGAAATATGGCTAAACGACAACATCCCGGACTCTGCCATTCAGCAGCACGGGCTAACCAGCTACCGAGCGGATAGAGATTCATCACTATCTGGTAAGACCCGCGGAGGTGGCTTGTGTGTGTATATCAACAAAGACTGGTGTAACAATGCTGCGGTATTATCAAAACACTTTTCATCGCTGGTGGAGTTTATGTTTGTGAAATGTCGACCGTTCTATATGCCGCGGGAGTTCACGGCCATTGTTATTGTCGCGGTTTACATTCCCCCATGTGCAAACGCTAAAGACGCACTTCGTGAACTGTATAGCGCCATCAAAGAAACAACAAACAAATAACCCCGACGGGTTTTTCATCATAGCCAGTGACTTCAACCACGCAAACTTAAAGACAGTTTTGCCAAAGTTCTACCAACATGTGAACTTTGCAACAAGGGGAAACAACACACTAAACTTTGTTTACACAACAGTAAAGAACGCTTACAAGGCTGTACCCCGCCCCCACCTCGGGTACTCGGACCACATCTCTGTTGTGCTAATCCCAGCATACAGACCACTTCTCAAACTTGCCAAACCGGTTCAAGAACTCATCACAATTTGGCCAAATGATGCTACCTCAACACTACAGGACTGCTTTCAGTGCACAGACTGGAACATGTTTCAAGAGGCAGCCACCTACAACAACCACACAGACCTGCATGAGTACACTGAAACTGTGACTGCTTACATCAAAAAGTGAACTGATGATGTGACAGTCACCAAGACTTGACCAGCTGCATCACTGTCTGGTACGGGAACTGCAGTGCTGCTGACCGCAAGACCCTCCAGCAGACAGTGAAAACAGCTGCAAAGATCTTCGGTGTCCCTCTCCCCTCCATCCTAGACATTTTCCTTACACGATGCTCCAGCAAAACCAACAGCATCGTGAAGGACTCCACCCATCCCTCCCACAGTCTCTTCCAGCTCTTACCATCAGGAAGACGGTACCGGAGCATCAGAGCCCGCTCCGCCAGACTGCTCAACAGCTTTTTCCCCCAGGCTGTGAGAGCCCTGAACTCAAACCACCCCGCCCCCCTCTGAAACCCCATGCAAACCCCTACCTCCTGAAACATGGACCACCCCCCACCCCAAACCTTACCACACCAAAGAAAAAACTGTATGGAACTTTTTTGTGTAATTCAAAGTGTGCTACACACAGGTGAGTGGGCCTGTACAAACCCCCTGTAGTAACACACTCTCCTCTATGTGCACTAGACACTTTACACACACTGCTGCGTGTACACAATCCCACAAAAGACTCAGCATGTATATGTATGTTTACATGCTCATGCACTACAAATCATCCTGCACTGTTCCCCAACCAGCTGCTTGACTCAAAATGTTTCTCTTTGCACATGTACAGTATTTATGTGAAGCATTCGTATAGTTTGTATTTTTTATCTTTTATTTTTTTTAGTTTGTATAGGGTAAATATTTATATATAGTATACTTATAGTTAAAATCTGTCAGTAGGTTAGTTAGTGTATAGGTTTATAGTGTTTTTTTACTTCATTGTTGTATGTCTGTATTTATGTAGCACCGTGGTCCTGCGAGGCACGACATTTCGTTCCACTGTATGTCCCCACATGTAGGGGAATGACAATAAAGCTCAACTTGACTTGACTACTAAGGATCTTTCAAATTGAGATGTCCTTCGATGGAGCTTGATGAAACAGCAGCCATGTTATGCAGGCTTATTTGGACGCATCCTTCTGACCGAGAAGCCCCTCTTGACTATGAACTCTGATTTACTACTTGATATTGCTAATAGCTACCAAGTGATATAAGAGGAGGGTTGTTATATAAGAGAGCATTTTATTGGACAGTAATCTAGTGCAGGATGATTCATGAATAGTTTTGTCAACATTTAGGAGCACACTAGTATTTAGACATCCTCAGATATTGTGTACTTCAAATAGAAGAGGTCTATTCATGAAATTAAATGTTTTCTAGGATTCTTCAGAAGGACAACTGTTCTCTGTCTTTCCCAGTTTGTCCAAAGTTATCTTACCTTTCTCTAGCACAGTTATGACCCGTCTCCTCATTTTTGGTCACATCTCCAGTGAAATACCACCCCTCGCCACCCCCCCCCCTTTTCTCTCTTTTTAGAGTGACGAATTAATCAGGCCAGAATCGTGACCGGACTAAATAGGCGGTGCATGTTAACAAGATCTCAGTGGCTCAGAGCATTTGTTGTAAATTGTACGCTTTTTACAGCTTTGAATCATGATGGGGCATGTTTTGTTTGGCTCCAATGCTTCTGTCAGCATGCAAACAAGCAGACAGAATCACTTTAGACTTTACTGTTGCCAAGTAAAATCTACAAAGCGTGAGAACCAAGAGTGCAGCTAATGTCATAAATATTCTTGGGGTGAAAATGAACAAGCGTACTCGATTGGTGAACTTTTGCACTTTTGGTTAGTGCTTCAGGTCAGTTATTCTCACTGTTTAGTGTGCTACAATACAAGTCCAGATTTACTAGTGACACACTGTGTCGACATCAGACACGAATGTTGTTGTGTAGCATCGCATCCACAACAAAGAAGCTGTCTACACTGGACACAACAAAGTGACCATTGCAAATCCATTTGTCCTTTATGTTAGAAGTAGTGTAGATGTTTGGAGTACATGTGGCATTGGTTTACTGTAAGGAATTTGTTGTGTTGTATCGTGTCACGCCACGTCCAGAGTAGACACCATCACTGATTATAAGGGGTTCTATTTTCTTTAGTCTCCGCTGTAGACAGGGTGACAAACAGCACTCAAGAACACTTGAAAACCTCAAAACCAGTGCACTTAGCTGTGAAACACTATACAGCGGTAAAGTGTTTACAGTGGTAAAGAACTGGCAACAAACTTTTAGAGGGCTGTTGTACTCGCTCTGCCAATTGAGTATCAACCATCACTTTGAAAATGATAGCTTAGGGTGATGGTAATATGAGTCACCATAAACTAATTCTATCCATAGATAAATTCTGAGCAGCCCCCAAAATCATAGATGAGCTTTGTCACCACTTAACACATTTTATAATTTTCTGTGAATTTAAACCACAGAATTACTCAAAGGTATTTAAATGAATAAATGATTATCATGTTAAAATAATCAAACTGTTATCTAAATTAAATTTAAAAGAAAAAAAAGCATAAAATCAAGATGTAAACCATGATATCTTTTTTTTTTTTTTTTTTCTTCCTCAATAACTTATATACAGTAATCAGAGCTGTGTAGATTACTACATTATATATTTTCAAATAAAATGTACTTATTAAAAAATGAAATATTTTGTTTTCCTGGATGTCCTGTGACCATTAACAATGTCAGAGAAATGTGAACGTGTCACATGTTTGTTCCCGTTTAGTTCCGTTTTGCCCTTTTTTGGTCATGTTTCCATTTCCCTGATTAAATCATTCTGTTCCATCTGTGTTTATTAATTATCTTATTAGTTCTCTTTGTTTTTTTTTTCAGGTTTATAAGTTCTCAGTTCTCCCTCAGTTTTGTCCGATCTCAGTTATGTTTAGTGTGTGTGTGTTCTCCATGTTTCTAAGTTTGACTATTAAATGTTCCTACTGAAGATTCCTGAGTCTCTTGCGATTTCCTGCCTGACACACCGTGACAGAAGATCAGACCGTAACCGAAAGTGAGCAGCGCTTCTTCTCTCCTTTTGTTTCCGTTTTTTTTTTTAAAAGTCTTTTGTTTTCCCGTTTAGTTTTTTCCCTGCGGAAATGGAAGTCGCCGCTCACCCAAGCCCGCCGGCTTCAACCCCAGAGCTCCTGGATACGGCGATAACCCCGGAGTCCTCGCCCGCCTCTCCAAGGCCCGCTCCTCCAGGGCCAGTCCCGTCGAGCCCTCCATCGTCTCCTACGTCTCCGCTGGTCCCATCCAGCCCTCCATAGTCTCCTATGTCTCCGCTGGTCCCGTCCAGCCCTCCATCATCTCCTATGTCTCCGCTGGTTCCGTCCAGCTCTGCTTTTCCAGAGCGCCCTCGAGGGCCCGTTCCTCCAGTGCCCGCTCCTCTCAAGCGCCCTCCAGTGCCCGCCTCTCCAGGGCCCATTCCTCCAGCGCTCGCTCCTCCAGGGCCAGTCCCGTCCAGCCCTCCATCGTCTCCTACTTCTGTGCTGGTCCCGTCCAGCCCTCCTTTGTCTCCTACATTTCTATTGGTCCCCTCCAGCCCTCCATCGTCTCCAGAGCGCCCTCAAGTTCTTGCTCCTCCTGAGCACGAGCACCCACCAGACTTCATAGTTTCCCCCTGGAAAATTTTTATTGGGGGGGGCATACGCCATGGCCGCCGGAGTTCCCTGACCCGCCAAGGTCCCCCAAGTCTCCTGTTCAACCCTGGAGGCCTCTCCAGTATCCTGCCCTGCACCGGCCTCCTTGTAAATAACAAATAATGTGAATTTGTGCATTTAATGTGCTTGAAATAATTTTTCTAAATCCATTGGTCAAATACTGTGTAGCCATGGTCTTTGTGTGAATGTCCGCAAAACTGCAAGACTTTCTGAGTGTATATAAGAGGTAAGCTATTTTAGAAGAGAGTATTTAAACGAGGAAAAAGAGGAATACAGGAGAATCAATAAATTGTGAATAAAATATTGCTATTGTGTGAATAAAATGTAATCATATAATCAATAAAAGTAACTGTAGTCTGATTACGAGTATTTTAAAATGTAATTTAATCTAATTACTAGGGTGTAAGGATACGCGTATTCGTATTGAACTGTTCAGTACGAGGCTTTCGGTTCGGTACACATTACAAACTGAACGATTCATTGGACTAATCCTATTATGTTTGGAAAATAAAATGGCTTAAAGTGTGTGAAATATCAGTGCCACTGTGCTCAACAACGCAGCCCAAATGGCATAACAAGCATTGTGCTGTCTGCCCCGCGATAACTTCCCCTTGCTGGGGTGCATAGAAAGATGATGATCTTGTATCGACGATAGCCATATTGTCAAAAACATCAATTATTGGCAATATTAAGAGAATTTGGCATTTCCAATTAATGTAGGCCTGTTACATTCTTATTTTTATTAGGCCTATTATTATTATGAAGTTACTTTTATTAAATTAAAAGTACAATTAATTTGCCCCGCAATAATTACCGCATAAATGACACGCTGCAAGGATAAGATTAGGCTATATTAACTCTTCAATTTACACCTCAGTTTTTTAAAAACAGGTCTATTAGGCTATAGGCTACGGCTACCTACAATTAATCATAGTCCTATAATTAAAATATTAACACTGCAGTCATCAAAATAAAAAGCTTTTATTTCAAGCACCAACTTTCAAAAACAACCTGTTTAAAACTAAATAGCTTACGTTTCTTCTCTTTTTTTCTCCTATACAGGCCACAAGAGAATTATTAAGGAAATAAATGAAAACAACTATAGCCTATATCGTTATCAGCATATGCTGAAGTAGATTTGTCTCTCTTTGTCTCTGAGAGAATATGTGGCGTCAGATGCCGAAAGCTCCATCATTACTCTGTCATTCCGTTTTTACTTGCACTTTCTGCTTATAGTGAATTGACTGAGATTAAGATGTTCACCGGCATAAATCTTGTGCAAAGTTTGCACGTGTGCAAACCCTGGTGCAAACTCGTGCTTGTGTGATATCCATTGGCTCGCCTTCATGCTTTAAAACGGAAATATTTCCAACATTGCGACGTAACCAATTGCCCCGCCCCCCGTATCGAAAATGTACCGAACCGTGACACCACTGTGCTGTGTCGAACCGAACCGTGGATTTTGTGAACCGTTACACCCCTACTAATCACATGTACTTAATTTTTTAAATCTGATTACGTAATCAAGATTATATGTAATCAATTAATACCTAGCTCTAACAGTAATATTGTTCTTTCTGAAGAACATACAATACAATTTTTTAAATTTCTGGAATCACAAAATGAATTATGGTTCATTTAAAAAGCACCTTTCTCCATTAACAACCATTGAAAAATAGAAGTGTATTTTGACAAAATACATATTTAATTTGGCTTCAGTGCTATTTTTGTCAATTATCTTTTTTGGAGGGCTCTTAAAAAATGTCAAATGGACTATTTGACCGAACAATGGAGAGAGAAAGGAAAATAGTGGGAGGCAGATGAGAGAATGGAAATAACAGTACATAGCGCATGTCAGACATGATGCTGCATCCCTGTGGAAGTTTTAAGCTTTGGCTGTTTTTATTTTGCTATATGGTTTAGACTAGTGTATGTGCACTTTGATAATTAAATTATTTTGTTTCTGTGTTACAGTTGAGTGACCTAAAGATGTACTACCCGAACTTCCTCTAACATTAAGCTATGCGCACAGTCGCTGTGACCAAATAACACTATTATTAATGACCAGTGGGGCTCTGTGCATCTTAACCAGTTACCGCGGGACGCGTTTTATAAAAATAAATAAATAAATAAACACATAAAAAACTATTTGGAATAGTCATGCTAATCTATCATTCATAACTTTAATAAATGTTATGTATCTTTTAAAAGGAGAGAGAGAGAAAATTAAAGAAGTGCATTTGAAAATCTACCCAGCAACACACAAGGGAGAAACAACATTGAGTCAATACTGTGACATTTTCCTTGCAAAGGGTAAAGACTGTCAGTAATTGGAGGTGAATTGACAGGGGTCTGACTCTGCAAAAAGGCCTTTACTGGGCGGCCTTTAAGACTGAACACACACTCATTCAAATGCAAGCATGGATTGCACACATTCCCAATCCATTTGGGCGAAGCTGTAAATTCTCTCCCGCAAAATGCCTCTGATCTCAAGCCTCTCCGTGGCATCCATCTCATTAATGATCTCTCTTATGGCGAACAAAACAACCTTTTCAAGTTGAGTTCTTGAGATGTGCCATTCTCTCCAAAGCAAAGTCATGGAGCCAAAGCCCCTTGTGAACTCTCTCAAAGAGCCATCCATATGGGAGGGAATCTGTGGCAGGAGCATGCAGGGATCACCTGCCATTCAAACCAAGGGCCAGATGGACCACTCTGTATATGATGCATTAAAAACCATGACTGTTTCAGATGTACTGTTGATTGTGATACACAAACACAGATAGATATATTTGATGAAAAAACAGATACAAAGGATTACAAAGGGTGGATTCGATGACCAGCTGCGGTCTCAGGCCTCCACGACTGGCAGAAGTATTATACTCTAAGGTCAGAATAAAACAGCTTTACTCAGGGTATTAACTCAAACAGGGAGGTCTAATGCCACAGGATCAAGCGTTCCGCATCATTGACAGGAATGAGGGGAGTCCCACAGGATCATAAACTCTGTCCTGATCTTGTTATGCAGTCAGAGACTACATCTTCTCTCTAACTAAGCCTTTCTGTGCCTGAGTGGGACAGACTTGCAGAAAAAACCTGGCTTATCATCTGCTGCTTAGGAAGCTCTTCATCAGAGGTTTTCTGCGCATGATGTTGAGGAGCTAAACAGAAGAAGTCCTTGAAGATGGGAGAGAAAATGAAAATAGTTTTCAGGCATTGCTTTGACAAGCTATTCATGATTCAGGGCCAGTGACAAATACATACTGTACAAACACATTCAAAATCTAATTCAAAATACACTCAGAGTGTAACATGCATACTGTGTAAAAAATAAACACTTTGTTTGATATTTTTATGGGAGCAGAGAGAGAGAGAGAGAGAGAGCGAGAGAGAGGTTAAGTAAACTTAGGGGAAAAGGGGGAATAATATATTATTACTTCCATATTATAAAAATTTTAACAAAACAGATTCACTGCTTATTAATATTTAAAATGTTAGGTTTATGTTGTTAGATTAGTTCTGGATTTACAATATAATAGCGCAACTCACTAAAAAATTATTTATGGATATTATAATATATTAATATTTATTAATATAATACAAATAATTATTAATATTAATAAGTATTATTGTTACTTAGAAAAAATATTTTAACAAAACTGATTCACTGCTTATTAATATTGTTAGATTAGTATATGTTAGATTAGTTCAGGATTTACAATATTATATAGTGCAGCTTACTAAAAACATGTCCAGAAATGCCTAATTACTGATTTGTAAAAAAAAGGTGCACAGTGCACACTATTTAAGCTGTGAGGAAATTATTACTTTTTAAATATTCATATTTTATTATGTCATCAAATGTAAATTTTCCCCTTATAATCGTATAAAAGTTTTCGAAACAAACACATATGAACTACATACAGTACTAATACAAACTACATACTAATACTTGCAACATTTTACAATCTTTTGAAGTTCCCCTTTGTCAATTATCTTAAAGTTTTTGGTTACACTTTATTTTGATAGTCCCACTTTAGACATTATACTAACTATAAGTAACTTTGTAACTACATGTTAACTACATGTCATCTAATTCTCATAAATTTGCAACTACATATCTACTAACTCTCAGAGTAGACTGTTAGGATAGGTTTAGGGTTAGTAGAATAAGTTGACATATACTTGCAAAGTTTCTCATCGTCAGTATGTTGTATGTTGTGGACCCATCAAAATAAAGCGTTTGAAGTTATTAAGCAGACAGTCTACTAATACTCTAATGACTGCTAGTTGACATGTAGTTGCAAAGTTACTTACTGTTAGTACAATGTCTAAATCAAAATAAAGTGTTTCCAAGTTTTTTTTTCTTTGAGTGATATGTTTCTTATTTTATAAAGAACAACAGCACTTGCTATGTTATGTCAACATATCACCCATTACCAATGTAAAATGTGTGAGCAGCATGCAGTTGCTATAGTTACCCTGAGGCAAATATGACTTCTGTTTGCCACTGTTTAATTAGCAACAGGTAAAATCATACATTTATCGCTACTGAAACATTTGAAATATACATATATACACAAGCACCTATTTTTATATAAAAAATCTTTCTAACTTAGTTCAAGACTTAATTAGGGGGCAGACTCTCCACAAACACCCCCATAAATCGCACCATTCAAAGCAACCATTTTCCTGTAAATATTGTTCCATTCAGTTTGTAGGCTGAAGCAAATTAATAGTAAGATTACATATGGTGGTGGATGTTTCACCAAAGTTGGCAATGTAAATCGAATGTAGCAATGCAAAGTTGAAAATGTAAATTGCGCAGCTTTAGCAGACACTTCACATAGCCTCTCCGTCACCTCTTGTTATTAACCGCCCACTTTCCGTCTGCATGACCGACTAGCGTGGATGCTTGGAGTGGCAGGTGTGGGGGCTGCCACATGATGGCTAATAAAGCCGCTTGTCAAAGGGGCTTTATGAAAAACCCAGCTAACTAACACTTGTTCTGATTGTTCTTAGCAGAAAAGTGGCCACAACCTTCCCTCACCTGCGTCTTCTCGCCCAAACACCTCGACACACTCTCTGATATCCCTCTTAACAGTTTTTCAGGTTTGGTGAACCAATTTGATGGCACTGACACCACTTTTGTGTGACTTTGCCCAAGCTCCCTTGAATAGAGTGCTATTGTCCGATAGTTGGATGGTGAGAAGGGGATTTGATGGTGGGTTCCCATAGTGGAACAAACTGAATTCTGTTCTGTTTAGCAAGCAGGACAGGTTTTGACGAGAGGAGAGAGGAGGGAGGGGATTGTCCAGTGGAATGACGATCAGATAGCGTAACACTATTCTGCTCATCGTATAATGCGAGACCCCACAGAATGGGATGGCGAGGCAGGTGGGTCTTTGAAAATGGATGACAACACTGGCGGGCTGTTTGAGGCATACAACAAATAAAGCAACCATTAAGTCATCTCACAGTTCAAATCCCCTCAAGCTGCTAAAAGCCTCTCCATTTTAAATGGAGGGATTAATTTCGGCTCCGAGGGGTTCGTTTTTGTGAGTATTAATTGAAGATCTTTGTTTAGGCTCAGGAGTGAGCATTCACATTTGTGGTTGAAAATAATTGTTTAAGAGATTCTATGGTACTTAATCATTAATAAATAAATTGAGACTGCAGGATGTTTTCATTTAGGAAAAATTATATAAAATACCAAATAATTTATTGACATTTGTGTCCCAGAAAATAAACACATTTGCTTAAAACGATATTTAAAAAACAATAAAAAACTACAAGAAAACAAATTAAACGAATGAATAAATAAATAACCAGAGCTTATATATGTGACCTTATAGCAGGTGAAAGAAGAAAAGGGACTGACTTTAATTTTGCCCGTTCTTATGAATATTGGACACTTTTTGAAAAAACAAAGAAACAAACAAACAAAAAAAAAAACTCCTCTTAATTAATATATCTATACATAGCAACATTTCCTTTAAAAATATACAATATTTCTGTTTTTATTAAATGTAACTGAGATATCTTGTTGGGGGGGTATCTTGAGATATTTTGTTATTATTTGCACTAATAAAATCTCTTCTCTTTATGCATAGTAGAAATGATTCTGTAAAAATATACAATATTTCTTGTAAATGTAATTGAGATATCTTGAGGACAGGGGGTGGGTAAATAAATAACTCACTCACTAACTAGAGCTTTTGCACTAATACAACTTTTCTTAATTAATCGCTTTAAACAACCCGAATTCCGGAAATGTTGGGACATTTTTTTAAATTGGAATAAAATGAAAACTAAAAGAATTTCAAATTACATGAGACAATATTTTATTCACAATAGAACATAGATAACATAACATGTTTAAACTGAGAAATTTTACAATTTTATGCACAAAATGATCTAATTTCAAATTTGATGCCTGCTACACGTCTCAAAATAGTTGGGAAGGGGGCATGTTTACCATGATGTAGCATCATGCTTACCATGATGTAGCATTCAAAACAGTTTGAAAACATCTGGGCATCGAGGTTATGAGTTTCTGGAGTTTTGCTGTTGGAATTTTGTCCCATTCTTGCCTGATATAGGTTTTCAGCTGCTGAAGAATTTTTGGTCATCTTTGACATATTTTTCATTTAAAGATGTGCCAAATGCAGATCTGGACTGCAGTCAGGCCAATTCAGCACCCGGACTCTTCTACTACAAAGCCATGCTGTTGTAATAGCTGCAGTATGTGGTCTTGCATTGTCCTGCAGAAATACATGTTGTCTGGAGGGGGAGCATATGTTTCTCTAAAACCTTTATATAACTTTCAGTATTCATAGTGCCTTCCAAAACATGCGAGCTGCCCATACCATATTCACTGGGGCTGCACGATATATTGCATGCGATTGTCATGCGCATCTAGTCAGTAAAGCCGGTTCTGTGATTAACGGTAAATCTCCATCACCTGTTTTCAAATGGAGCTGCATTTAATACACAGAGCCGTAGTTCACTGACAAGCTAGGCAATATCATGTTCAATATCGCGGGCGATTCATCTGCGATTCTGAGCACGAATTGCGTAGCTTGTCTGTGAACTACGGCTCTGTGTATTAAATGCCACTCCATTTGAAAACAGGTGATGGAGATATAATATTAATCACACAACTGGCTTTACTGACGAGATGCGCATGACAATCACATGCAATATATCGTGCAGCCCTAGTATGCACTCATGCTCCCCCATACCATCAGAGATGATGTCTTTTGAACTGAACGCTGATAACACACTGGATGGTCTCCCTCCTCTTTAGCCTGGAGGACACGGTGTCCATGATTTCCAACAAGAATATCAAATTTGGACTCGTCTGACCATAGAATACTTTTTCACTTTGAAACAGTCCATTTTAAATGAGCCTTGGCCCACAGGACACGACGGCGCTTCTGTACCATGTTCACATATGTTTGTTTTTTTGTTGCATGATAGAGCTTTAGTTGGCATCAGCAGATGGCACGGCGGATTGTGTTTACCAACAGTGGTTTCTGGAAGTATTCCTGGGCCCATTTAGTAATGTCAATGACAGAATCATGCCAATGAGTTATGCAGTGTTGTCTGTGAGCCCGAAGACCACGGGCATCCGACAAAGGTCTTCGGCCTTGTCCCTAACACACAGAGATTTCTTCATTTTCTTTGAATCTTTTGATGATGTTATGCACTATAGATGATGAGATTTCCAAAGCCTTTGCAATTTGACATTGAGGAACATTGTTTTAAAAGTAATCCACAATCCTTTTACGCACTCTTTCACAGATTGGAGAGCCTCTGCCCATCTTTACTTCTGAGAGACTCTGCCTCTCGAAGACATTCCTTTTATGTTACAGACCTGGAGCCGGATTCACGAAAATCTTCTTAACAAATAAGTTAAGACATTTCTTAAGATAAATTATACGAAGTTCATAAGAATGTTCTTAAGTGCAATTCTTGAAAAATTCTTAATAAATTCTCAAATATATTCTTAAGAACATCTTAATTTTTTTCTTAAGAAGAAAATGAGAGTCTAAACTCTTTATTGTCTTTTTTCACTTCCTGCAGATTACCCTAATAATCATAGTAAGCATGCACACTCTTTTTGTCACGATTTTGACTGGCGCTCAGCTTTACATTTTTAATGCGGCATGTTTTTGAACAGCCTGTCTCAAACCGCAGCGATCTGTTTCATTCAGTTTTGTAGTGCTGTGCTTTTGCACTCTCATCCGAGTGAACGCTTCCGCTATGTGTGTCCGCGCTGCATACTGCCAAAGATTATGTCGTATTTTATAAGCTAAAGTAATAGCGTCCAATTAAAACTCCCTATCTTACTCGTTTTTGTAGAGTTGCTACTGAGTTTTGAAGTCAGCAAAAAGTAGCGTCACACACAGGCTAATCATGACCGATCATTGTTTACATTATCAGTCATCGCTGTCACTTCAGAAAACTCGCGCACATCGCTATTAATAGTCATACTATGTACTAGGCTATATGTAGCTAATGTTGTTGTAATGCTTAAATATAACAATTTATTTGAAATAACCCAATAAATTCATTAAATAATTATTACTGTTTTGGATTTAAGACCAGTCCGGGGGTGTCCTAAATTTAAGAAGTTATTTACGATGATTTTTAAGAAGATTCTTTTCAAGAATTTTAATTCTTCTTCATTTTTGTCTTAAGAACAATCTTAAGAAAAAAGATAAGAATATTCTTAAGAAGAATGTTTGGGAATACAAAATATTCTTAACTTTTGTCTTACGTTAAAAAATAAGAAGAAAATGGCAGTTAAGAAGAAATTTCTTCTTAAGAATGTTTCGTGAATCCGGCCCCTGGACCCGTATTCTTAATCTTAAAGATTCTAAGAATCCTCTCAGTGAGCTCATAATTTAGCCTAAAAATGTCTAACTAGGAGTCTTAGCTTAAAAGTGATTCAGGATCAATCTGAGAGCAACTCTGAGCAAGGAAAAGACAAAAACTTTTATCTTAGTGAGGAGGCGGGGCTGACCCCGTTGCTAGTTATGACACAGTCTTTTGAAGACTGTGATTGGTTGGTTGTCCAAGAAGGAAATAAAAGAGCACTTTTAAAAGTATGGTCTGTCATAAGCCTTCACTTTGAAATTACAAGCACAATTTTTCCTGTTTTTCCATACTCTCTCTCTCTCTCTCTCTCTCTCTCACACACACACACACACACACACACACACACGTGTTGGTTTTTGTGGTTTATGGGGACTCTCCATAGGCATAATGGTTTTTATACTGAACAAACTGTGTGAGCTATTGCCCTACACCTACCCTACACCTAAACTTAGCCCTCACAGGAGACTTTGTGCATTTTTAGATTTTCAAAAAAACACCATTTAGTATGTTTTTTAAGCCTTTTGAATTACGGGGACATAGGCAGTGTCCTCATAAACCACCTTCATATTGTAATACCTCTGTCATACCCATGTCATTATACAAATTTGTGTCCTCATAAACCACATAAACATGCACACACACACACACACACACAGATGAAACACACTCACACACAAATGAAACACACTCAATTAAACCAATAAAACTCAATCTCTCTATACAGCGACAATTCCTTAAAATATACAATATTTCAATTTTTTTATGCAATTGAGACATTTTATTGCATTATATTACACTAATTAAAATTGTATATAATAATAATAATAATAATCATCATATTTTGTGAGGATCATTCTAGTGATTCATTTCAAAGTGTAAACGCTGCTGTTTTCATAATTAATGTCAGGTAGAGTTAATGTCTCAAGACACAATGAATGTTATATATCAAAAAAGACAGGATAACAGCAACCAAACAAATGATAATGTTGGAAAGGATGGTTTGAATATAATGCATAATTAAAAATGGAGATAAATCTGCAGCTAGCTCATAAAAGCTGTTGATTACTGCATAATTAATCATTATAATTAAGCACATGCTTCTCCCTCAACCAAAAAAAACAATATATAAAATTAGTTCCAATCAACACTGCAGAAACTTGTGGAACATGTTAAACTGAACAAATGCTCTAAAAATTAGCAACAACTGTAACTAGCAAGCAAATGATGTCCGATAAGATGGAAAGTTTGCTGGCAAGCATTTGCTGTGTGGCACAGGGCAGGGTTAGCATTAATAATTCAGAGGATGTGCCTGCACAAAAGAAAACTCTGGATTTACAGTTTTTTACAATCCCTTTGCTACTATTTTCAGAACCTTGATGTCATTTTTCACAACTCTAGACAGAAAACTCACAACCAATGATCAAAATGCACATTTTCAAAACTCTAACCCTTTTCTCAATTGCTTGGATACAATACACATAACACTTAGATCATTTGTTCATTCAACAAAAATCACCTGTTCAATATGACACAACTTAACATCAAAGTACTACTATTTCAAAAGGCAATTCACACATTACATTTCAAATGAGTGTCTATTCATTTCCTTACAATAATCTAACTATCAATTGATACAACTGCTCAAAATGATAAGTAACTGTTGCATTACTCTTAATTCATAGTTGTATGGAAACAGACAAACAATCTTCCATGTTTAAATCGTGAAAGTTTCAAGATACTGTAACGATATTCATTGTCACCGATTAACGTGGAGCATGAACCAATTAGACTACAATATCCATGGATGTAGCC
The DNA here is from genome assembly GCF_936440315.1 of Barbus barbus. Classification (NCBI taxonomy): domain Eukaryota; kingdom Metazoa; phylum Chordata; class Actinopteri; order Cypriniformes; family Cyprinidae; genus Barbus; species Barbus barbus. The sequence goes on from NC_136725.1 coordinate 15,077,255, forward strand.
TAATATTTTATCATAATGCTTCATCAGACACTGTGTCTATGGTCCCAAATACCACCTTTTCAGACTATTTACAGTATTGACAGTACTGCACTTTATAGATGCAGGCCCTTGTAATTGCTTGTCCAATTCTGCCAACTCGTTACTGATGATTGAATGCATATTGTGGAATGAGTATAAAAAGAGTTGATTGGGATCCAATTGCAAGAGCATAGTGATACGTAACATGGAGCCAGCAGGTGATCCAGGTCACAATGGAGGTCAAGCAGTGGTGGGAGGAAGACGAGGAAGACGTGTTGGTCAAAGGAATGGCAGGGGACAGGCACCCCTTCTGAGAGGTGGTCGTGGGCCTCGTTTGAGAGGTGTGGGGGAACGTGGTAGAGGACAGGCACCCGTTCTGAGAGGTGGTCGTGGGCGTCGTTTGAGAGGTGTGGGGGAACGTGGTAGAGGACAAGGCCATGGACCAAAACAGCGGCAGCAACAGCATAGAGTGTCCAATGAAATTCGGGCAATAGTTGTAGACCATGTCATAAATCATGGCATGACAATGACTGAGGCGGCTACAATGATACAACCAAACGAAGGTCAACCGTGGCCTCAATAATCTGAACTTTCCGCAATGAGAACCGGTAAGTTATCAGCATGCATTAAACATTATGCTACTCTCATTTGTCAAATGACTGCATACCAATGTGTATCACAGAATAGATGATGTGACCAAGTGTCTTCTTACACTAATGTTCCCTGTAGAATTGTGACCAGGCCAAATAGTGGAGGCAGAGGCAAAATTCTAACTGACCAACAAGAGCAGGCTGTGGTCGATTTGGTTCGGGCCAGAAATGATATTCGCCTTACAGAAATTCGCCAGCATATCTTGGACAATGAAGACATGTTCAACAATGTGGGATCAATAAGTTTGCCGACTATTGCACGCATACTGAAAAGGCACCAGGTATCTATAAAACAACTATACCGTGTGCCTTTCGAAAGAAATGCAGACAGAGTGAAGCAAATGAGGACTGAGTATCTTCAGGTAAGTTCAGTTTCAAGATGGCTGTTGTAAAAACATTCCCAAAAATTCTACATTGTATAGTAATCTCTAAATCTCTTTCCAAAATGTATTTTTAGAGGGTGATGGAGCTGGATGCTGATGACGACCATCACAAATTCATATATTTGGATGAGGCAGGTTTTAATCTGGCCAAGACAAGGAGGAGAGGTCGGAATTTCATTGGCCAGCGGGCAACCATCCAAGTACCTGGACAACGTGGGGTCAACATTACCATGTGTGCGGATATATCAGAAGATGGTGTGGTGGGACGCAGACCTCATATTGGACCATATAATGCAGCTCTCCTTGTCACCTTTCTTGATGAGCTCGATCAGGTTTGTAGAGCTGAAGGTGTGACCTATGTCATTGTGTGGGACAATGTCAGGTTCCATCATGCTCATGTGGTGCAAGCATGGTTTCAGGCCCATGCACAATTTACCACCCTGTATTTACCCCCATACTCTCCCTTCCTTAACCCGATTGAGGAATTTTTCTCCGCATGGAGATGGAAGGTTCATGATAGGCACCCTCATGAACAAGTCACTCTTCTCCAGGCCATGGATGACGCCTGCAATGACATCACAGCAGACCAGTGTCAGGCCTGGATTCTCCATGCCCGAAGGTTTTTTCCAAGATGTTTGGCTAATGAAAACATCCATTGTGATGTAGATGAGAACCTGTGGCCAAATCCACAACACAGAGTTGATGACAATGTAGAAGTACAGTAATCACTCCTGTTTTGTTTCTTACAGTACAAGCAAGTTGAGGAACACTGCATTTGATGTTTTACAGTACTGTCTTTTCTATTTCATAGCTAATTACTGTATTTTTGCTGTGATTCAAATAAACCTATGTTGTGATTGTACTGTAGTGTTTTGCATCAATATATTACAAACTTTGTTCAATGATTCCACTGTGTCTGTAGTATTCTCTCTACTACTGCAGTACTTTTACAGAGATGTATTTACTGTACATGTAGTACCATAATGAAACCTGTATCACCTATTGTGTTCTACAATATTTAATGATTGTACGAACAATGACACAGTGAAACTATCGGTTGCTTGTGTGTGGTGATCTATAGTTATGTTTCAATGGTATTTCACAGTAAATTTGTTTTTTGAACCAATGATTGTGCAAGTTCAGGTTTTCTTTAAAGATGTGAATGCACAATGCAATGTTTTGAACATTAGACAGCCTGTGTTACAAGTGATTACCGTTTTGAGTTTTGTGTCTAGAGTTGTGAAAAATGACATCAAGGTTCTGAAAATAGTAGCAAAGTGATTGTAAAAAACTGTAATGAGTTCATTTCCACACCGTGGACGAACAAATTAATTAGGAAACACTACCTCCAAAAGACAAACCCAGGGCACATCGGTTAAAGTTTCAGAGATGATATTACAGTGAACGCTTTTCATTAATTCTACTGTATATGAAGTCAATATGAACATGAACTCATTTGCTTCCACTTTAATTTTTTCTTAATGAATTTTGAGAGATTTGTGTGACAAAATCGATGTTTATGAAACATAACTGCGCTAAAAAAATCACCCTATTAATTAATATCACCTTATTAATTGCTCATACAATTTTTTATATAAGACCACCTGTTAATCCGTGTATATCTGCACACTTACAGTCAACACTTCACAAGTCTTATGTGTGAGCGTGAGGAGGCAAAAATAGCATGCAGCACATATCATGAAGCAGCCAAGCCTGAGACCCTCCTCACATTTGCCTTTGTGTTCATGGATTTCTATTACTATGTTTCTGAAAGTTGCAACCTTGTAATTCTCAGTTTGCTAATAGGTCTTAAAAGCTGAGGCCATTTGAAATCACACGTACACACATACTCCTACACACTGTCACTTAAGTTTAAAACCACACTATATTCTTGTAGAGACACATACTTTTACATTAATGCTTTTGGCAGACAGGTTTATTCAAAGCAACTTGCGCTGCATACAAGAGGACATTTTATGAGTTCAGAACTAGGTATTTAAACATACAATGTGGTTCTAGCACTCATATTGTACATGTAAACATTTTAGACAATGTCTAAGAAAGTATTTAGGTTAATGGAATTTATAGAATGAATAGAATTATTATTTTTTTATTTAATCAATGAGAATAATTAATATTTACACAGTACAGTGATCAGTATAAATACTACTGAGATCAGGCTGATGTTAGCAATATACTGAGTAGTATTTCCTCTTTTGGATCATATAATGTAGTTCTTATAGACAAGCTGAGACATATACTGTGCATTCAAAAATGCAATGTGTTGTTATAGTAACATCATCAGGTTGGATGAAATGACATCACTTTGACCGGCGTCTTATGTGCATATAATAAACATCATGTAAGGGGTTATTTCCAGACGTTTGGTTCTGTCTGTCTAGCTTCAGGAGTATATTAAACCTTTGACATCGGCTCATTTCATTTTGCCTTCCCATAGCATTTCTTCAAGAACCTGCTGTTGTGTGCCCTGAGGCGTTATTAAAAAGCATATTGAAACATCAGTTTAGCATTTAGCCTAGATAAGATGCAGCAACGATAAGAAGTAGCCTAGCGGGAGAATGCTTCTGTATTCAGTGTCGTTTTCGCTCTGAAAGATCCCTAAAACAATGTGTTGGACCTTTCGTAGCTGTGTGTGGGGATGTGGCTTGTCGGGGAAAAATGGAAGTGACAGCTGGGATTTAAGCGAGGTGTCTGGCTGCTATCTTTCTGTGTCAAACTTGCTAGGTTTGGTCACTCTGGACATCCCGGGGATCCCCCAGCGGGCCTTGCGTGGATGCAGCTGTGGGACCAAGAGTCACTGTGTGATTAATCACCACTCGCTGTAACACAAAGATGCACACACATAGAGTGCACAACGCTGCTCTCAGCCAAGGGGGTGACAAAGGGGACGTCCCTCGACGAGCGTAAACCCTCGCACCAGGCTCGTGCGGATTCCTTGCATATCCGTTTTTACACAAATCAATCCAGGAGAGATGTAAGATGGGATCATACAGTCTCACGTGGCTTAGAGCTACTGATCAAAGCACAATTTCAAGTCTGGAAACTTATTCTGCTGCTTTATCGTGGGAATAGCACAAAAGCAATGGGAGGGAGACGTTTTGGGTTGATACAATAGTAATTTCAATTTCACCACGCTCTCATCAGATTCCTTTTATTTTTTTTCAAGAGCTCAATTTCCTGGGATGTTATGTGTGGGAGTAGCAAGGCATTGCTAGTCAGACAGGAGATCTTTTAAAATGAGCCCTGCAAAAATGGAGGCAGTTCAAAAGACATTGTGGATACTTCCAAGTCTCCTGTCGATTCCAAGTCCTTTAGAGCTTAAGCGTGCCTGCTTAATGAGCTCGCGTTAGCTTAATTAAACCTTGCCCATCAAGATCCTTGTCAGTTTGCTTAGGTTCATTGGAGGGGACTTTGGTTTAATTGGGAAAATGGCCCCGGGTTCAATGCGGGGAAGTATGTTGTCAACGCCATCCCTAGATCCTCCCTGCAAAGCTTTTATATTTTTCTTTCCCCTGTTTTAGCCACCCCTCGAGTACTTGGAATCTTATCGTCATAGCAACACAAACTACCACTTTAATGTCCTTTAGCTGGCAATGCGAGTAGAAAGGTTGCATTTGGAGACAAAACACCCTGCTGCCATGGTGACTGTGCACAAAAAGCAGTCATGGCCATGTGCATTTAGATGAACATGAAACTCAGTGGCTGGAGCTTGAGGGTTATTCAGATCTTAGAATGCTTCCTGCATTCTCTAGAGAATTAATACGTATGGGTGCATTAAACAACGTGGCTCACGGCTATTCTACAAGTAGCCTACTGAGAGGATAACTAGGCCTTTAATTGACAGCTCAGTGTCACCTCATTATCCCTTTATTGGGTTATGTTAATGAGGTTAAAAAGAACCCGTAGCTCCTTGTGGTAAGTGTGAAGGCAAGGTTAGTCTAAACCCAGGCTGGCATTTGCACACGTTTTTAATAAAGGACAATAAGACTTGTTTTGATTGTTTACAACTCAATTTATTTTGATTGTTATAACTCAATGCACAGAACAGTGGCACAAAAGTTGTTTGTAGCTACTTACTGGCATAATCTGTCAAAAAGTTCAGTGAATAAAACTGAATGATTAAAATTACGGATGTGTAATGAGGACTGGAGCGTGACAACAGGGATAAGATCCAAACGCAAGCTTTATTATACAGATCGTGGTCAAGGCAGGCAGGGTCGATCACCAGCAAACAATAACATCCAGGGCAAGGCAAGAGAGTAAACAGAAACACAGGCAATGGTCAAGGCAGGCGGCAAACAATCAATAACCAAGAGAACAGTGCAGAGTCCAAAACACAGGCAAGGCAAAAACAAGATAATGACAACGCTCAGAAATGTCCAGATACAGCGGAACAAGACATCGCAAAGGCCTGTTTGGCATGACCCTCTTTATATGGCTGCCAAACAGGAAGTAACCATAGAAGCAGAGGGAGCAGTAACAGTCTGTACTAGGGCAAGAGCTCCCTCTGCTGGTGTGGCGTTACAGGATGCAACAAAAATGTATGTAAAAATGTAAACTTATCGGTCGAAAATGGCATTTTTGGTTTTCGGCTAAAAGAGAAAAACAGCTGAAAATATGAGCTGAAAATATATGGCGCGCCGCGCCACTCGGCAGTGTTCTGTGTGCAGGTTTCACTCCCGCTTCAGCCATTGTGACTGTGCGGTGTGATGCTACGCCCAATATTTCATTCTATGACAGTGTATCCCACTGGAAAAGCAAAGTCTCCGCTCAAATAATGCGGCGATAGGAAATTTCTATGTAGTATACTGTTTGCAATAGCGCTACTGTGCTGTAACATGGCCACGCTGCTACCCTCTCGTGATGCTACACTCTGGTCACATGCTCTGATAATCATAGGTTTGCAGGACTATAAATTATTTGGATAATTAAGGAAAAAGGAAAAAAATATATATATATATATCCTGTCCAATTTAATTGTGTTATTTTCAATAAAATGTGGTTATTTTATTGACTTGTGTTTTTTAAGTTCAGCATCATTAAAATTATTGAGTTAAATAAAAAGGCTTACAAAATTACTTTGGATTATTTAATAAAATAATAAATAATTATTACAAAGTATTTTCAATTTCGGTTTTCTGCAGAGTGCATCCAGAATTTTTGGTTTCGGTCCAGAATTTTCATTTTAGTGCATCCCTAATTCAAATAAATCCCAAAGTTGTAATAAAACTGAAGTAGTGAGTGATCATATTCTGTAGTATGATATACAATCTGACCAGTTTTGCCAAGTCTATGGTTTCCCCACAGAATTGGGCTACTTTTATACTGTTACCTTGGATTGTTTTTTTAGTTCACAGGTTGAAGCGTGATTGGGCTAGTTTTGAGTATCAGTTATGCTGGTTTTGTTATGCAGACCTGGCAACCCTGAAACCGAGTAACAGATTATCCACAAAGGAAGAAATGTAAAAGTAAGGTGGGGACTTGGTGTTATTCGATTATGGATGGACTACATGATTGGAGCAAACGTAATGACGTAAAATGCATATGTCACCAGATAGAAGTCTGTAATTTTCATCAGACAATCCAGTTTTGACATTTTGATTAAACAAAACAAAACAAAACGTTTCTGGATGAATCATTTTCAATAAGATCTATAGCATGCATTTACAAAATAGATAGTATTAGTTTTTATTTCATAATGACTAGAATACAGATTCAGTTCAAAAGAATTGAGTCACTCGGATGAATCGAATGCTGCATTAATTTTACATACATTAGCTTAATTATACATAAAGGTTGTAATACAAGGCATATCTGCGAATAGGAATATATATATATGTATATATATATTAGATATTCTGCTTTGCGTAACATGCCAGCTGCTATTGTTCGTCTGTCTGCAAAGCTTAAATCAAAAACCCTTAAGTGGGGATGTGCAGAAAAACCACAATATATATAGACATACAGATATAGATTCTGCACATCCCCACTTAAGGGTTTTCGATTTAAGCTTTGCAGACAGACGAACAATAGCAGCTGGCATGTTACGCAAAGCAGACTCCCTTTACCAAATCTCTGAACCAACAGTAACTGAAGAGAACCAAAGAAACAAATCTGCATGCCAACACTGAAGAAAACAAACAGATCTGCTGTAGAGGGAGCACAAGTCCCAATGCAGAATAATTAGTACTTAAGGTGTAAAGGACACTGGAGAACAGTGTGGATAATGAGGGTAGAACATATAAAGAGACATACAGGTTTTCCAGCATCTGAGGTGGAGTGTAGAGGGGTGACACGAGTAGGTGGCGATGACAGAACACTTAAGATGTTGCTTCAGTATGAATACAGAATGAATAGTTGCAAAGGAAATTGTACACATACTCCACCGTAAACAGGACAACTGAAAAAAGATTCTTTCTCTGCTTATAATTGAGCATTTTGTCCAATTTTTCTTCTGGTCCGCTACAGTATTTATATGTGTTTGAATACAGCAGCTCGAAACTCTTGTTACACATCTGTTCAGTCCAAGAGAGGCTTGCTTGTCTTTTGTTTTAATGAGATCAGCTTTATGAATTTTAATTGATATTGAATTGTTTAATTTGAATTAAAGTAAAAGTTCACACAAAAATGAAAATTTGCTTAAAAGAACAGATTTGGAGGAATTTAGCATTGCATCACTTGCTCACTAATGTATCCTCTGTATTGAATGGGTGCCGTCAGAATGAGAGTCCAAACAACATCAGAATAATCCACAAGTAATCCAAGTAGTCCATCAGTTAACTCACCTACATCTTGGATGGCCCGAGGGTGAGTAAAATGTAATTTTTTGGTAAAATGTTCTATAAATAACCATAATTAAAGAAAATCAATAAATCTATCTAATAAATTTAAAGGGAGTCTGAATTTTACCCAACTCTGCTGCCTAGCAACTGCCCAGAACAGCCTAGCAACACTCATCCCCTGCCGTTTGTGCTACAGGTTGGCTATTTTTACTTTTTTAAGTCATTGGACTTACAATGTTTACCTTGCAAATGGAAAAAAAGGAAAATTATCTATAGGCTAATATTGAAAAGGGATCAGAGGAATCATATCTCGGCATTAGAACGTCATAGAGACATGTAGGTGGTCTCTTTTTGCTCGGGTCAACAAGCAGATATTCAGTAACACCCTAGTACCTGATTAATGATGCGTGAGCAAACAGAACAGCCTTGCACCAATCACATCTTCTATAGAAAATCACATAGATATGTGTGCTTTTTATTCTACCTGGTAACAAGTATTTCTGGAGCTCTGGGATCTTATTAATTAATCCATTATTCAGGCAAAACTCACTATGGTTTCAATCCCTGCAGTAAATTTCAGTAAAATTTCCAACTTAATCCAAACTAGCAGGTGCATGTGCACAAGGGTCTACAACCTAAAACAAATGGCAACAAAAGCACGCCCCAGATCTGATTATCTGGTCCCAGACAGGCTGCCAGATTGACTATAAATACTTTTTCAATTTGGACGATTAGAAGGGGAATCACTCTGAAGAGCCTGAGAGCTTTTGGGCCACTGCAGGTAATCCCTTTTTCCGCTAAAAGCTAAACACCAGGAGAAGAGATCCATATCTATTCCCTGGTGTCTGGAGGGAAGGCTTATCAGTGCAACTTCTAGCATCACCAAAGAACGACATGTTGCGTTAAGAGAAGTGTGGCATATCATCAAAATTAAATTAAAACTTGAACCATGCACTCTTTTTTCATTTGGTATCCGGACAATCGGAGATCCTTTGTATGCATCTGAAGGAGCTTCCCTTATTATCAGAGCATCATGTGACCTCATGGATTATGGGATTAAACTGAGAATCATTGGTGACCAATCATGACTTGTTCTCAGATAAGCGAAAGCCCTTGTCACATATGAACTATATTGATAATGCCATCGGCTAATTTCTCATTATGTGAGCGAAATTACTCAGAATTCAGCTGCCTGTTTTAAAACCGCACACAGGTTTGTCTTCATGCTTGTGACACAAAGGATATGACATGTTTTCAGAAATGGCAGCGTGAAGAAATGGAAGATTACAAGAATAGCCACATAATTTGATGGTCTGGGGCTAACCCTCGCCGTGAACTGCATGTCAAGTATCATCTGCGTAAAAATACCATCCAGGCCCATAACACTTATGTTCCTCAGCGCTTCCTCGGCTGTCATCTCTAGATACATGGCCGTAAACTGATCTCCTTCACCAAGTCTTTGTTATTATTAATGATAGTTTTTTGGCAATGTCACTCTCAGTCTCTTCCTTTATGTGGAATGAATGAACGAATGAATTTCACGCCTGCCAACAAACAGGACTTTTTGAATGTTTTGCTAATCACCTGTGAGCCGTCCAATCAGAATGAAGAAACCTTGTTGACTTTTAATCAGTGAAGCTTGTGACCCAGTCCTCAGTCTTGCTATATGCTGACTCTGAAAATGAAGAAAATGGTTATTAGTTTTTCCTCACATAATGGCACCAAATATTGGATCCAGAAATGTTCAACGTTTTATTTAGATTCTCTCTTTTTGTCAAATAAGCGTTGTGGTTCTGTAATCCAACAAATAATAATTGTATCAATTATAAGCGGTTGTTTGTTGTAACTCCTTGAGTTATTCTTGGAACACAGCTTTGGGATGTTGGGAAGATGGAAAAGAGATGAGGAAGGCAGTGAAACCAATTAAAACCAATCACGGCTTATCACTTTGATAAATATGCTTGAATTAATTCCATATTGCTGCACTAATGTGGAAAGCATGTTTCCACAACCTTGTAATTAAAAGACCTGCTTGGGTGGAAGTCTTTGTTAACCATAATTTGCACTGATGATTAATTATTTTCCTGTAGATATGATACAGAAAAGGTCACTGGGTTATGTAATTGTTCAAAAAAAAAAATATTTATTTTTATTTGCACTTTACTCACCTTTGAGTATATAATGAAAAAAGGACCGTCACAGTAATTCAGTTATATTCAAAAGAGCACTAATTATAACAATAACTGTGATTGTATTTTTGAACCTAGGTATATATTGAACTAAATAAAACAAGTGTCAAGCAAACAAAATCATTTTCATAAAAAAATTCAGTGAAGATATGCAGTAGCTTTTTACAGTACTCAAACTCAGAGATATACTACACCTGCCAATTTTTTAGTCAAATTAAATACATGACATTCTTATTAATAAAGATAAATAAATAAAAATGTATTATTTTTTACATTTTTAATATTTACAATTTATTTAATTATATATTTTTTAAAATCACTGAATGCCATATATGTGTAACTTTTTTAAATTGCATGATGGTAATAACATAAAGCAACTGCAAAATGTGCAACATCTCTAGTGATTGAGGAAAAATCCCCTCAAAAGAACTAAAATCAAAGCTTGTCTCATCAGGACTTGCTTATACTGTTAATCAGTGTCTAACTGCTATTGAGAGAATTCTGAATAAAAATCCCCAGGGATAAAAACTGCTTTACAAAAGCAAAAAGGAGTCTACATGGTGCATTGAACTATTGGATTTGATAATCTGAACACTGACTTCAGAAGCCAAAGCTTTAAAGCCCTTTAGTCACTATAACGTAAACGAACACCTACGTCGTCTAACAGGACATAATGATCTTTCAATACCAATGAACTTTTAACTGATTGGTGTATTGTAGAGAACAATTTAACAAGCTAGCAAATGACCTACCGAGCTCTTCAAATCCACAACAAAAATGCCCGGGGCTCATTCAAGCACCAGAGGCAACTTTATGTCCGCTGACAACTTGATTTAACATCACTGCCTCCGTTTATGTGTTCTTTTATTCCAGCAGCATGCAGAGCTGTGGTCATCACGGAGGAACGTATTGCTTTCGAGTTCATAAAGCTATGGAAAAGAGAGTATATATGTTTGACCTCAGTCTTCTCGCTGAGCTCGACCTCCGCCTTTCACTTGAAATGCTACGGCTTTGTAAAGAGGTGTTCCGATATGAGAACAAATGACCTCTAAGAGTGGATCTTATCAACTTATCTTCTTTAGTTTTTTTCATGTGAACTTTTTTGCAAACCAAAGCAGATGATTACCGAGACTGGAAATGCAGCGGCTTCCTGTCACTGCCAAACTTAGACCGGAGTGTTCCCTCCAGAGGCGCCTTTTCTAGGCCCTTAGAGAGGCTATAACGCACTAGACTGCCAATGGGGGAGAGAAGGAGAAAGTTGGAGGACCTAACAACTCCCAGGTTTTAATTAAGACACATGTCTTTGAGGGCAGCATTGCAGAAAGTTCACGGCGGCCTACTTCTGGCTGGGTATGGAGGGCCTACGGGGGTTTCTCCTCAGCAGAACATTCAATTGATTACGACACCCCACAGCCGGGCTGGCAGAGGAGACCTCCTCCAACACTTTGGTATCGTGCTGAGCATCCTTGTGATGTTCACAGCTTATCTTCGGCTGATTTTTCTGATTTCTCTTGAAGGAAATCACTAAAATGTGTATAATTTGCTCTTTTAATTTCAAGGTTGTCCTGTTTGTGATGGAGAAATTGCTGCTATTATAAAGTACTTTGTTAAGAAAGAACAGAGAGTTTGGGGGATTGTAGAGAATTATAAAATGGATCATTCTGATTCTGGATGCTGTTTGGTCAACACCAAGGTTAATTATTAAAGGGGTCATCGGATGCAAAATTCACTTTACAAGTTGTTTGAACATAAATATGTGTGTACACATCCATCAAAATCCAATCAGTGTTTTTTTTTTTAGTTGATTGACAAGGCCGTTTTACCTTAGACCCGCCCTGAATGAGCTGTCATCAGTCTGCCATTGTGTCGACTCCTGTGCAGGGGAAGACAAGATGTCTCCGATTAAGTGATTGAAGTGTTTAGTTGTTGGATGTAATAATGAATAGCAGTCGTCATTTACTCCCGACATCTGAGCCGCTGAAGACGCAGAGGATTAACTTCATTTAGAATGGAATGCGCCGATCCCCAATCTACATAAATACATCTATGTTCGCCCAAATCATTCGTGATCCAGCTTTATCTATAGAAGAAGTGAATATAAGGGTTTTTATGAAACTTTGCAAATCACCTTTACTAATAATGTGCTAGTTAGCCAGTTTCACGGCTGAAATTTACTATTCTCCATAGATATATATACCTAGATGCCTCATTATCGACTGTTTCTATGGGGAGTGATATGTAAGCCATATGCCACTTTTGGAATGGTCTGCGAATCTTTGAGTGCATTGACTGTGTGCGTCTACAACAGCAAGACAGACGTTTGTACATCTTTGAATATTCATTGATTATTATGATGAATGCGAGATGGCTGACGCGCCAACATCTCTGGAGTGGTTGAATAGGGACTCTACACATATCTATGGTCTGCTTGTCACGAGATGGAAGAGAGGGGCGGGGTCAGCAGAGCTCATTAGCATTTAAAGCAACATGGATTAGAACAGCATGCTGAAAACAGAGCTGATTTTGACAGGAAGGTGTTTTTACACTACCATTGAGAAATATTAACTAAAGTATGTTGCAGACTGTTCATTAAGACCCTAAAGAATCATATCAACTTGTGTAAAATGGACATCCGATGACCCCTTTAAGTAATCAACAATATACTGTTATTCTGACAGCTTTTTAGCCATTGCTAGTAGGTATTTCTTTTTCAAAACTCTTCACACAACAGTCTATGTGGGCTAAACTGTGGATCATTTTCAATTTCTTTTAGTACAATATACATTTAAAGACTACATTCTCTTCTCACTCAAACACAACCACCACCAAAACTTTATGAACCTGCAGGCCAATTTGCACATTTACCTACTCTTTTGAAAACGGTTAAACTTACATTAAATTTAAAGCCTAACATAATATACAACTGAATATGAAAGCAATTTGCTAAATTTCTCTATTAATACCATATTAAAATACATTCCACATCTAAAAATTGAAAATACTATCAAAACCATTAGATTTAGCTGAACACCTATAGGTGTTAGTCTTTCAATATCACTACCATCTCTAAAGAAAGGCAACTTAGAAATAACTATTCCGTAAATGTAAACATGAACCACATAATACTGCAGTGGATAGAGAAATATTTACTAAATATATCATTGTATAATGCTGTGAGCTTATATAATGAAAAAAAGTGTCAAAATTGTGTTTTGACAAGCTTATTAGATGTTGTTGCTATCTTCACTGTTGATTCACTTTATCTAGCAGTTTGACAGGAATCTGTACATTCTGCAACTCCAATTGCATTAATGCTTTTTCCTCATTTGGAATATTTACAGACACAGGGATCAATTATATTAAAACATTAATTCATTTTAAGTGTTTAACATAATATAATTGCATTTGTGTATAAAAAACACAATTATAGTTTGAAATTCAATTCAGACAAAAATAAACATGTTTTATAGAAATGGCAAGATGAGTGCACACACAGCTGTTCCAACAGAGAGAAAGTTCAGAACCATTTTGTTTTTAATAATTCACTCAGTTTTGTAGTTCTGCTGTATAAATACAAAAATTATAGGAAATGATCATTTCATTTTTACATTTAAATAGTATAAATGCATATTAATATTTAAATAAAAAGCACTATTTGGAACATTGCGGTACAGAGTGACTATATGGATATATATATATATTGTGGCAGGAGGAGTAAACGACATACACAGTGGGTGTGGCGTCAGGCCTCGGAGAGGTTTTTATTAAACAAAATAATCAAATAAAGTGTCCAAAGGGGGTAAAAGTGTCCAAAATAAACAGGGGGTCTGGTGTCCTCGTCGTGCTGCAGGGTTCGTGCAGGAGGGCAGTGTTCGGAAAGGAAGGGTCCAGGTAAGGGGCGGAGTCCGGTGGCCGCACGCGTTCCCCTCTCGGGGCCGGGGTGCGAGTGGCGGCGGCTTTTCTTCAGCGGCTTCGTCCATCTGCTGTCTGCGGCACTCCAGGGGGATTCTACGGCCCGGCATCCTGGCCCATCAGCCGTCTCACGTGTGCAGTTTTCCATCTGCTCTGGACGCTCCCTTCCTGGACCCACGAGGACACCAGCGTGCATGCACGCGGAAGAGACCGGTCTCCCGAGGAGAGGCGCGCTCGGCATTTAAACAGTGGCGGTGATGAGGCTCTATTCACATCAGGTGCGCCTCATGACACGCCGCCAGCCCTAGCTATTCAGCGCCCCTCAACATTAAACATTAAATACAACATTGCTCTGTTGCCTGCAGAGTCAAGACATTTGCAAATATGATTAAAAGATGAATATGAGACAAAACTACAGAATGTCACATTTTATTATTAGCCGTTTCAACACATACATGTTTTACCAAATAAAAAGAACAGCACTTTTAGAGTTCATCCCACTCATTGATGTTGTCATGAATCTGGTCTATGAACTTCTGTTAACTCACCACCAGAGGTCACTCGCTCACCACATGGACTCTTGCACCACACTAACTGTTGCACGCCACCTCAGACTACAATTCCCATCATCCATTGCACTGACGACACACACAGCTGATTGCACTGATCACACACCCTACATAAACCATGGACTTCCTCTTCCTCTCTGCCGAGTATTGTATAGCGTATATCACTCTCCTAGCGATAGCTACTCTACTGAGCCCACTCAGTTATTATAGTCTTGCCTTGCCTTGCGTGTTTTCTAGTGTTTTGATTCTTGCCTGTGTTTCCTGGATTTACCCCTTTGCCTTGCCATTCGGACTCTGTTTGCACCTCTCTTGGACTATTGCTCGTGTACCTGGATTATCTCTCTGCCTTGCCCTGTTGGATATTGTTCGCCGATCGTCAACCCACGCTTGTCTGTCAGTCCAGTTTCCCCTCAATGAGTCTGTTTTTGAACTTGCCAGTTTCTGTCACTGAACTGTCTGCTTCAGTCTCTGTCTATGCCCCAGATCCTGAATTATCTGTATGTCCTGTTCCAGTCCTTGAGTCTAACACTGAACTGTCTGTCTGTCCAACCGCTCTCAGGGAGGCCAATACCGAGTTTGTTGCCCTGTCTGTCACAACCCAGAAACCCGCCTTTTGAACCCTTAATCCTGCCAGTCATGAGCCCAGAGACAATCAATGCATCCCATGTCTTTCATGTTAACTCTGTCACTGTCATAGAGACTATTTATGAACTGTCATCATGTCCAGTTTCAGTCAATGAACCCGATTTTAAACTGTCAATCTGTCCCGTGTCAGCCAGTGAACCTATTGATGATTTTTTTAATGTTCTCTGCCTCGTCCCTTGGGGCCATCGATTCTCTGTCTGTCTCGCATGTCTCAGTTTTCCCTAGGCTCCAATCTCTGCTGTGGGTTCCTGATCCGTCGTGGTGCTCTCCTGCCTTGTCTGCTCCGCACTGGTGGGCTCCTGGTCTGTTTGCTCCATCATGGAGGTCAGCTGTCTCACTCTGGTTGTCTTTTGCTCCGCCGTGGTGGTCTTCTGCTTTGTCTGCTCAGGTCCGGTGGTCATTTGCTCTGCCGTGGTGTTCTTCTGCCTCTTCTGCTCAGGTCCGGTGGTCAACTGCTCCGCCGTGGTGGTCTTCTGCTTCGTCTGCTCAGGCCTGGTGGTCATCTGCTCTGCCGTGGTGGTCTTCTGCTTTGTCTGCTCAGGTCCGGTGGTCATCTGCTCTGCCGTGGTGTTCTTCTGCCTCATCTGCTCAGGTCCGGTGGTCATCTGCTCCGCCGTGGTGGTCTTCTGCTTCGTCTGCTCAGGCCTGGTGGTCATCTGCTCTGCCGTGGTGGTCTTCTGCCTCGTCTGCTCAGGTCTGGTGGTCATCTGCTCCACCGTGGTGGTCTTCTGCTCCAGTCTGGTGATCTTCTGCTCCGCCTGCTCTGCCGTGGAGATATTCTGCTCTGCCCTGGTGGGCTCCAGTTCCGTCGACTCCGCCCTGGCTTCCTGCTTTGCTGACTCTGCCTCGGTCCCTGGCCACTCCACTTCCACATGGACCTGGCCCTCCGTCCCGCCCCCTGTTCTGCCTCCTCTCCACCGCCCTCCTGGATTGTATAGGAGCGTCTGGAAGCTGCTCCTTGGGGAGGGGGGGGGTGCTATGTCATGAATCTGGTCTATGAATTTCTGTTAACTCACCACCAGGTCACTCGCTCACCACATGGATTCTTGCACCACACTAACTGTTGCACGCCACCTCAGACTACAATTCCCATCATCCATTGCACTGACGACACACAGCTGATTGCACTGATCACACAGCTGATTGCACTGATCACACACGTATATCACAGCGTATATCACTCTCCTAGCGATAGCTACTCTACGGAGCCCACTCAGTTATCATAGTCTTGCCTTTCCTTGCCTTGTGTGTTTTCTAGTGTTTTGATTCTTGCCTGTGTTTCCTGGAGTTACCCCTTTGCCTTGCCATTCGGACTCTGTTTGCACCTCTCTTTGACTATTGCTCGTGTACCTGGATTATCTCTCTGCCTTGCCCTGTTGGATATTGTTCGCCGATCATCGACCCATGCTTGTCCTAGGATTATTCTTTGTCTTGCCTATGTTGTTCCTGCTTGCCACTGAATGAACCTTGCTTGTTTTGTAACGACGCCATGACACCACCTCCAACATGCTTTACAGATGAGGTTGTATGTTTGGGATCATTTGCAGTTCCCTTTTTTTCTCCACATTTTTGCTTTCCCATCACTTAGATAAAGGTTCATCTTTGTCTCCTCGGTCCATAAACACACTTCCAAAACTCTTCTGGCTCACCTTTGTGCTTTTTTTTTTTTTGCAAACTGTAATCTTGCCTTTCAATTTTTGGTGCTGGTCAGAGGTTTGCATCTTGCTGTGTAGCATCTGTAATTCTGTGTCAAAGTCTCCTGAGGACAGTAGATTGTCAGAGCATCAACCCAACTTTCTGAAAGTTCAAGTTCAAGTTCAAGTTGAGCTTTATTGTCATTCCGCTACATGTGGGGACATACAGTGGAACGAAATATCGTGTCTCGCAGGACCACGGTGCTACATAGATACAGTCATACAACAATGAAGTAAAAAAACACTATAAACCTATACACTACTAACAGATTTAACTATAAGTATACTATATATAAGTATTTACCCTATACAAACTAAGAGAATAAAGGATAAAAAATACAACTATACGAATGCTTCACATAAATATTACCCTATACAAACTAAAAAATAGAAGATAAAAAATACAAACTATACGAATGCTTCACAAATACTGTACATGTGCAAAGAGACATTTGAGTCAGCAGCTGGTTGGGGAACAGTGCAGGATGATTTGTAGTGCATGAGCATGTAAACATACATATATTGCTGAGTCTTTTGTGAGATTGTGCACACGCAGCAGTGTGTGTAAGTGTCCATAGTGCACATAGTGTAAAGTGTTGTTGGTGATTTTACAGACACGTCTTTTAGGGTTCATTTTCACAGCTTTTATGATTTGTCTGTCATCAACTACTGTTGTTTTCTTAGCTGATCAGGTAGTTGTTGGTTGCTGGTGGTTTCCAAACTCTTGATTTCTCCATGCCCTTTGTTTTTGCTATAGCTCTAATTGACTTCCTCTTTTCTTTTAGCATCCAAATTGCTTGCTTTTTTCTCAAAGTCAGCTCCCTCGTCTTCATCCTGGTTTGTGTGTGTCATCATCGAATGCAAGAGTCAGAATGCAGAAGTAATGGATATAACTGATGCGACACATTCCCTGCTTTTAATATCTGAAGAATTAATGCAAAAGGATCACTTAGAAAGACCTGTGAGGCAACTGTTCCAATACTTATGGAGGGCACTGTATATATATTTATATATGCATGTATATAAACCTTCAGTCAGTAATTATACAGCCAAAATGTGACACAAAAAAAAAAAAACTTGCCTCCAAAATCAACAAAATGGGGTTAAAACGTTTCCTTGGTTACTGCTGTGCCTGCATTACACTGAGCAAAGTAATCACGGCATGCAGAGGAGTGGAAAAAAGTACCCATCTAAAAAACACTTTGCTCAGCAACCTGTTTTTTCACACAGCCTGCTTTACCTGAGTAAAACGAAGACTAACATGAATGACATTAATCATAATAAAACAATAAATGTGCATCATATACATTGGTGTGTCATAATATGCAGCACTCAACTGTAACCATTTCGGAACCTGTTCTGTTTGAAGACTGACCGGATTTAAAATCTAGAAAGTGACATTTGAAAGTTGGTTTGAGGTTAGAGACCACTATAAGGCTGGCATTAACATGTACTGTATAAGAAGACATGGATGTGTGTGGAAAGCGCCCGTGTCACAGACCCGGCCCACATTTCCTCAGTTAGCGGTAATCTCTCTGTGTCCAACCGCTCTGATGATCTGGGAACCGTGCCACCCTGAGCTGGATTAGTGGAGAGCTAACAGGATCCTCCCGTTTGTCAGGTGGAAATGGCATGGGGAGGATCGCGGATGGGGCATTACATTAATTACAACCTTTAGAAAGTAGGACGGCTCTAGATTTCATGCACCGCTTCCTGGGATTGAGATGTGTGTGTGTTTGTATTACATACACCTCTCATTCCGTTCTCTCTCTTGCTTATTCTCTCACAGGTTCTCTTATATTCTCGTTTATTTTTTTGATCATGAGGTCACAGAGGACAGGCTGACAGAGATGGTGGGTACTCTGGGATCACATTACCTTCTTTAGTCACTTGTAGTGGAAAGGGTAAAAGAAAAATCCCTTTATACCACAATAGGAATCCTGCTCAAGCCATGTCATGGTTGGGATAAAGACTAACCATTTGCCTGACCCTTATTCCAAGGGTTTCTAAAAGAAAAAAGTCTCTTTCTTTTTGCGCTTTTGCTCAGAACACACACACACACACACACAAATGACATTCAACCTTTTTTTTCCCGAATTTCCAGAAAATGTTCCAGCGTGACATCCGATGGGTTTTCCCAGATCGCATCACATATTAAAAACAAACAAACAAACAAAAAACAAAA
This sequence comes from Barbus barbus, assembly GCF_936440315.1. Taxonomy (NCBI): domain Eukaryota; kingdom Metazoa; phylum Chordata; class Actinopteri; order Cypriniformes; family Cyprinidae; genus Barbus; species Barbus barbus. The sequence goes on from NC_136725.1 coordinate 15,096,303, forward strand.
ACAAACAAACAAACAAAAACTTATTTTATATCAGCTAAGGCAACATTTCTATACATAATGAAACAATTACTAAAACGAAAACAAAATTACTAAAACTTTAAAAAAAAAAAATTAACATAGAACTATAATAGTAAATGATACAAAAATAACACTCTAACTCTAATCAATTCCCAGTGGACACAATCAAGTCCTGCCCTATATTTTTTCTCATTCAAGTAGCCATTTCTTTTGGATATATGCTCGCAACTTCTGTTTCATGCACACTTTAATCAAATTTAACACTTTTTAAAAATTAAAATACTTAAATATGGTGGGATGAGTTGGGGTGAGTTCTAAATTTGCACAGTTACTTTTTGTTTTATACCACTGTTTCCAGAAGAAAATTCAATAAACAATTGTTACAAAAAAAACGTAAATATGTTGTTTGTACTGATTCCTCATTTGCATGTTTTTTTGGTTAATCAGTTGCTTAAACCACACTATCAGTGGCTGCAGTTCATTCCGAGTGAATTCTCCCCAGAATGAATGTGACGTACACTACACTTTTCAGTAGCTTCAATGATTTCATCTCCTGGGTGTATGACTCTGAGGTGGACTGAAATGCAATACTGCGGTTTCTGTCTGAGTAAGATTTTTCATTAAACGTACAGAGGAACAGAACTATATCTGCAGCATAAAGCCCCTTCACCTCTGAGAGCAAAGAAAAGCCAACAACCTCTGTGAGGTTAACGCATCCTGACAGTGGCCTCCTTCGGGCCGGAGTCTTTCGGCCAACTCTCTCTTTGTATCTGCTCGGTAAGGGGAGACGTCTAGTAGAGATGAAAGTCTGAGCATGGGAGTGGAGCTTGGGAGATTAGTCCGTCACTAACCTGGACTGAAAAATTTTAACTGATAACAGATAGGTCATGCTATGACTGACAAGCAGAAAAATATAAAAATATAAAACACATTTTATACAACACTTAATAAAGTAAGTGAGTTGTAAGTCATTCGCACATATCCAAGCAACGCAGTGGTGTTTTGTTACTGAATGATTCTTTTAAATGAATAATTTGAGTGACTGAATTGCGATGACTGCATGAATAAGTTGGTTGGAACAAATCGGTTGAATGAATGATTCAATGACTCATTCATTAAGAGAGCGACTTGCCACCATCTCTTGCCGGTTTTAATTCAGTATTAAAAATTTTGTATCAATTTCAGTTTTTAGTACTTCAAATTAAGGAAATAATTTCTTCCATTGCATATTTCTATATTTAAAATATTATGTTTAAACGATTAATCTCACAATTACTTATACAATTGTTAATTTTTAATGTACATCTGAGCTTAAACAAGTGAAACTTTAAATTCACTTTCAGATTCATTAAATTGATCATAAAACAATGTTAATTAAATAGAAATCACACACACAAATAGTTTTTATTTAATTAACATTGTTTTAATTCATTATAAAACACAGAAATGCATGTTTCATATCTAAAATTGACATTATATTTATTAATTTATTTTTTAGTGGATTTAATTCAATGAAAATAAATATTGGAACACAAGTCTTTATAAATCTTATATAAATCTGACAAAATTTGTGACTCGAATTAGATGTGAATATATACTCTAGAGGGCAGTACTGAGTTTTTGAATGAATGAAAACATCAGAGTTGTTTTCCATCTATTGCTAAATGAGGCTAGAATATGTTAAGCCAAAACATTCAGCTGATACACAACCACTAGAGGAAACAGCATATTTTGAAAGACTAAAAAATAAGCAAAAATGCAGGAAACTGTATCATCTCATTAGCATCTCTGTGCATGTTTCATGAGCAGGCCTAAATTATGGAAGTCACCAAACTTTTGTCATTACATTCCAACCGACATCATCTTAGTTTGTTTCTGATGTAGCCAACATCTGCCACTAGAGCCTTTCCCTCAACTGGCTTGTGAAGTCAAGATGAAAAAGGAACCTCGAAAAGATCTGAGCTTTAACAAGTGTTGGCCCTGGCATGTCCCACTGAAAAACTGCCTTTACATGAATCACTGTACTTCTTGTTATTGAGGGTAATGCCAATTGGGCTAATATGGTGTTTGAGAAGAGGGTGAGCTTACAGCAGCAGAGCTAGACCTTTCAAAGCATTTCTGGGAGCTTGGACAGAAAGAAGGGAACGTCTGGGATGGGATGCGTGCTGGGTAGGAGGCTTTAGCTGAGCTATGAATTTGGGGTGCCGGAAAATAAGTTCTTGGAAAACGTACCTATGTACTATTTTATGCCAGAGTGGAGGTGGATTTAGATTTATTTTGAAGACACATTCTTGTCAAATGTAGGTGTAGAGTGTCTAGTATTACTTGTAGATGTGTTTCTATGGCAGCGCTGGTTGATTGAATTAAAAACTAGCATATTTATACTTCTTTTTTCTTTTTGTTATATGAAGGTCACATTTGTTATATGAAGGTCACATTTTTTTCCCTCATCTTTTTTTCCCCTAGGTTTTTATTCTCATCCCAGACCCAGACTTTCAGTGTTAAAATCCACCACAAAACAATAAATATGAATACATACGTTTTTTTTTTATTATCTGAACATAGAATAATATAAATATGAGCCAGTTCAATATAAATCTTTTCCCTGCAATATATATATATATACATATATATATATATATATACAGTGGTGTGAAAAAGTGTTGGCCCCTTCCTGATTTTTATTTTTTTTTGCATGTTTGTCACACTTTAATGTTTCAGATCATCAAACTAATTTAAATATTAATCAAAGATAACACAAGTGTAAACAACATGCAGTTTTTAAATGAAGGGGTTTTTTTTTATGAAGGGAAAACAAAATCCAAACCCACATGGCCCTGTGTGAAAAAGTACTGTGGAAAATACTCTGTGGACTGACGAGACAAAAGTTGAACAGAAAAAGAACATCATACCAACAGTCAAATATGGTGGTGGTAGTGTGATGGTCTGGGGCTGTTTTGCTGCTTCAGGACCTGGAAGACTTGCTGTGATAAATGGAACCACGAATTCAGCTGTCTACCAAAAAACCCTGAAGGACAATGGCTGGCCATCTGTTCGTGACCTCAAGTTGAAGCGAACTTGGGTTCTGCAGCAGGACAATGATCCAAAACACACCAGCAAATCCACCTCTGAATGGCTGAAGAAAAACAAAATGAAGACTTTGGAGTGGCCTAGTCAAAGTCCTGACCTGAATCCTATTGAGATGGCATGACCTTAAAAAGGCGGTTCATGCTCGAAAACCCTCCAATGTGGCTGAATTACAAAAATTCTGCCAAGATGAGTGGGCCAAAATTCCTCCACAGCGCTGTAATGGACTCATTGCAAGTTATCGCAAACACTTGATTGCAGTTGTTACTGCTAAGGGTGGCCCAACCGGTTATTAGGTTTAGGGGGCATCACTTTTTCACACAGGGCCATGTGGGTTTGGATTTTGTTTTCCCTTCATAAAAAATTAACTTCATTCAAAAACTGCATGTTGTGTTTACTTGTGTTATCTTTTATTCATATTTAAATTAGTTTGATGATCTGAAACATTAAAGTTTGACAAACATGCCAAAAAAAATAAATAAAAATCAGGCAGGGGGCCAACACTTTTTCACACCACTGTGTATATATATATATATATATATATATATATATATATATATATATAATTTAAATCTTAACAAAACACACTTAATTCATTTGTCATTTACATTTCTGCATTTGGCAGACACTTTTATCCTAAGTGAATTACAGTTGAGCTATACTCTAGAGTGCCAACAAGTTCAAAACAGGTCAATAAGGCCAACCAAATTCTGCAGGAACAGCAACCTGAACCACTCACTCAGCGCACACTACCATCATCCAGCGTTCAGCGAGATTATAGTGTGCTGTATGTTGGAGCTCTGTACTCATTTGTTTGGGCTCATTAGGTCAGTAATGAAGTATAGCCGAAGGGGAGCTTCATGAGTAACAGCCCATATTTGTACTAAAGCGACAGCCTGCATCGGCTTTCCCTTAATTCTGGACCAAATGCACATTTAGCTGAGACATATGGAAAACTTTCTAAAGTGTGCAGTCGCTGAACTTAATGTGTGTTGTCATTTCAGTTAAGCTTATTATCTGTGTTCTTCCACTACCCCGTACTGAAGTGAAACACAAGCAGACATCTGCAGAGCTAGATTGCGGGCAATGTTTTGATATTTTCAGCGTGATATTTAGCGACAGTAAGTGTGTTTTGGAGATGGATTCGATTGACCTTACACTGACATGCTTTTCTGAGAGCCTTAATCTTCTGCACAGGAATTGCAGCCTGACAGACACTAGGGTCACATCTGGAGTGCTATAGATTGTTTAATCCCTAACAAGTGTCCACTGTGAGAGAGATCCATATACTCCTATCTTGTAGCATTGACATTTGATGAAAATAAAGGAACCATGTGGGGTCAGATCATTAAGGTAGTCTGAAAACAATAATTGTTATAAAAAGACTTTGGGGGGAATTGAATTGGATGAATTGTGGCTGTTGAAAACAGTGTCCATTTGCTATGTTATCTTTGTTCTTTTAACAACAAAATATATGGTGAACATCATTTGAACGCCACGATTGCAAAACTTCCATTTCTGAGTTCTGTATTGTGAAGAATTCTGCAATCTGACATGCCTTCCTGTAGCTTATAGAGTGGGTTATGGGTTTGATTCCTACAGAGTAAAAAAAAAAAAAAATCAGTAAAATTTACAGTAAAAAAACGGCAGCTGTGTTTGCCAGAATTTTACCATAAAAAATATGGCAGCAACATTTGAGGTTTTACTGTTTTTAACTTAAATTTACATTTAAATACCGTAATATTAATTCTGGTAACACTTTATAATAACGGCACACTATGAATCAAGCATTAGTAAATAGTCAATTCATCCTTTATAAAGCATTGTCCCAACATTAATAGTCATTAGTAAGCAGTTTATAAATGTGTTGTGTTTGCTTATTTTTTCTGTTTGGGAGATAAATTAGTCTTTAAATCTCCTTTGTAATAGATATGCTCATAAATCAAGAACAAGGCATTTATAGCTGTATTTATAAACTGCTTACTAATGCCTTTAATGTTGGAACAATGCTTTATAAATTATGAATTGACTATTTACTAATGCTTACCTAATGATTCATAGTGTGCAGTTATTATAAAGTGTTACCATAATTCCTAGTTGCAATCCTGTGGCAGAAACAAAGAAGCAAATAGAGATGGAATTCTGTTCCAACCAAGCAAAGATGATGTGTTTAACCCAAGCAAAAGAATGAAAATGTACATTTGATCAGATACAGCTGAAGTACAAAGTTATGAGATAAATTATGTGAATGCTTGGCTAAAAAGATGAGTCTTTAATCTAAATTTAAGCAGAGAGAGTGTCTGAACCCTGAACGGTATCAGGAAGGTTATTCCAGAGTTTGGGAGCCAAATGCGAAAAAGCTCTACCTCCTTTAGTGGACTCTGCTATTCTAGGTACTACCAGGAGTCCAGAGTTTTGCGACCTTAGGGAGCATGATGGATTGTGTGACACTGATAACCACCAAAAGGTGGTGGTGATGAGAAAGTCACATAATGAACCAAATAATCAGAATCAGAATCAGAATCAGAATGAGCTTTATTGGCCAAGTATGTTTACACATACAAGGAATTTGTTGTAGTGACAGAAGCTCCACAGTGCAACAGAAAGACAGTAACAGGACAGGACACAGATAATAAAAGAATAATATACAAATATCCAAATAGGCAATGTACAAAGTAGCAAAAACACAATATACTGTATAATATAGACAACTATTTATGTACAGGTCAAGTATGTACAAATTAGAAATGAGAAAATAAAAATAAAATAAGTGAGTGTGGTGAATGGATAATGTATTATAGTTGTGTGTTCCAGATTTATTGTTGAGTGTTCATGAGATGGTTTGCCTGAGGGAAGAAACTGTTTCTGTGTCTGGTCATTCTGGTGCTCAGACCTCTGTAACGTCGACCAGACGGTAACAGTTCAAAGAGGGAGTGTGCTGGATGTGAGAGGTCCAGAGTGATTTTACCAGCCCTTTTGCTCACTCTGGATAAGTACAGTTCTTGGAGAGTGGGGAGGGTTGTACCAATGATTCGCTCAGCAGTCCGGACTACTCTCCGTAGTCTTCTTAGGTCAGATTTGGTAGCTGAGCTGATCCAGACAGTTATTGAAGTGCAGAGGATGGATTCAATGATGGCGGATTAGAACTGTTTCAGTAAGTCCTGTGGCAGGTTGAATTTCCTCAGCTGGCAAAGTACAACCTCTGCTGGGCCTTTCTGACAATGGAGTCTATGTGAATATCCCACTTCAGGTCCTGGGAGATGGTGGTGCCCAGGAATCTGAATGACTCCACTGCAGTCACAGTGCTGTTCATGATGGTGAGTGGGGGAGAGCAGGGGGGTTTCTCCTGAAGTCCACAATCATCTCCACAGTTTTGAGCGTGTTAAGCTCCAGGTTGTTAAGACTGCACCAGACAGCCAGCTCCGTAACCTCCTGTCTGCAAGCAGATTCGTCACCGTCCTGGATGAGGCCTATCAGTGTGGTGTTGTCTGCAAACTTCGGAGCTTGACAGAGGGGTCTTTAGAAGTGCAGTCGATGGTGTAGAGGGAGAAGAGCAGTGGGGAGAGTACGCAACCCCGAGGAGCTCCAGTGCTGATGGTACGAGTTCTGGATGTGAATTTACCAAGCTTTACTAACTGCTATCTGTCTATCAGGAAGCTGTTGATCCACTGACAGACGGAGGTGGGGATGGAGAGCTGGGTTAGTTTATTCTGAAGGGTTTCCGTGATGATGGTGTTAAAAGCGGAGCTGAAGTCCTCAAACAGGATCCTCACATAAGTCCCTGGTCTGTCCAGATGCTTCAGGATGAAGTGCAGTCCCCATGTTGACTGCATCATCCACAGACCTGTTTGGTCTGTAGGCAAACTGCAGGGGGTCCAGTAAGGGACTAGTGATGTCCTTCAGATAAGCCAAAACCAGTCTTTCAAATGATTTCATGGCTACAGACGTTAGGGCCACAGGTCTGTAGTCATTAAGTCCAGTAATTTTGGGTTTCTTTGGGACGGGGATGATGGTGGAGCGTTTGAAGCATGAGGGGACTTCACACAGCTCCAATGATCTGTTGAAGATCTGTGTGTAGATGGGGGCCAGCTGGTCAGCACAGATTTTCAGACAGGCTGGTGACACACCGTCTGGGCCTGGTGCTTTCCTTCTTTTGTTCTTACTGAAGACCTGGCACACATCTTCTTCGCTGATTTGAATTGTAGGTGTGGGGGAGAGGAGGCTTGCTGGAGGTGTTAATGGTTGTGTGGAGAGGAGTTCAGGGCGGGTGTGGGGTGATTTTTCAAAACGACAATAAAACTTGTTCAAGTCGTCTGCCAGGTGTTGATTCTCCCATCACAAGCAGCTTTTAAATATTAACATATATAGAAGGTGCACAGTATCATTCACACAAACACTAAACACCATCATGTCAACATACATGAAACTGAAATAATGCAATAAACATTACTTTAACAGCACCAAACTGATAAGAAAAAAGAAACATGGTTATTTCAACAAACAAACAAACATCACATTTGAAATGTAACGCAAGGAATTCTGGGAATGTCAAGTTACGGTTATTCACTGTAAATTCTAAAAAAATTTCACTTCCAAAAATGGTATACTACCATAAAATTACATGTAATGTCCAATACAGTTTTTCATCATATAAAGTAGGGAAACTTACCGTTAACCATTTAACAGGTTTTTACTATAGCATTTTTCAGTCACGGCCATTTTTTTACAGTGTAGGGAAAGTAAGAACTGATACCTTGAATGCAATGTAAGCTGTTTTGGATAAAAGCTTCAGCCAAAATAAAATAATTTTCTTCCAAAACCATCAAGTTTGCCCCTAATAAAGTCTTATAAATAATCAGATTGAGAACATAGTCATATTCAAGCATTTACATGCGTGTTTTTTTTTCAGATCTACACCACCTCTTTTAATCCAATCGACATTTCATTTGGATCGAGCTCATTCGGATTGACTGATTGGTGTTTACATGAAGACCTACCAGTCTGATTCTATTCATCAATTCTATTACTACTGAATCATTTGGATGTATGCAAACTTGCTAGATAATGGACACTAAAGCTATTTGGTTACCAATATTCTTCAATATTCTTTTCTCTTTTGTATTTTGCAAAAGAAACGAAATGAGGGTGAGTAAATGATAACAGAATTATTCCTTTCAGATTAAATGTGACATGTGATGTGAGAAAAGTAACAATATTTGCATTTTGCAATGTATTTTATTATCAGTCAAGACCAAATTTTGACAATGAAGTGTGAAGCATTTATTAAATTGTGTATGTAGGATACATAAAATGTATCCTACATACACAATAAAAGATAAAAGAAAATTATTTTCATAGCTCCAAAGTAACTTTGCTCGTACATACCAATTTATTCCACAATCCTAAAATAACAGTCTACTAACACTCTAATGCAAGTTAGTTGACATGTAGTTGCATATTTATAAGAGTTAGCTGACATACATTTGCAAAGTTATAGTGAGTAGAATGTCTAAAATGGACTATCGAATAAAGAGTGTTTTGAATGTTTTTTTATTATATAATTTATTATTTTATTTATTAATATTATTTTTTAATAATTGTTTACCACCTGCTTCAGTAGCTCAGTGTTGACTCCTCCTGACAAACAGAGCTGAGTTTTGTGAATAAAGCACAATCTATAATGATCCTAATTTGCATAGCAAGGAGTCATGTTTGCATTGAAAATATCCCCATTAAATACAATAAATAGCACAGCACTATTTTGGCAGTAATAGTAGTTGGTTATGGTACTGTAAAGGTTATAAGTAAGGTTTATAAAACACAAGAGTTTAGGTCAACTGTTTAGTCAATTCACCCACTCTGGTCCTCAGCTTCAAGACAGTGTTTGACCTATTGTCTTTCATGCACTCTAAACAGAAGGCCAGCAGTTTGCCAAAAGAGCCAACTGTATGATGTATTTTTCCTCTCAAAACAACATCTCCCAAAGAAGAAGTGGCTGTCAAGTAATTTGAGAAAAGTGCAATTTCAAGAGACCAATTTTGAGCAGAAAGGAAGCCAGTTTTAGGCTAATCATTCTCCAGACCGCTCTCTTTTTGTCCGTCTATCGGTCTCTCTCTGTCACTCTCTCGTGCTCTTTCACCCCTCATCTCAGTCCATTCTGCCTTTCCTTTTTCGGAGGCTAAAGCGTTCCATCACCGGATAACAGTAAAACCACTTTCTGCCGAGAAAAAGGCCAAGGCTATACTTTTGTGAAGGTCAGCTGTCATGTTGGCATGTCTGAAGGAAAGGACTAACCTGATTGAAAAAACCCAGCAGCCCGAGGGGTGAAGCCGCTTCCTGGGCGAAGGTTCAGTGGGTGTCCTTAGGCAAGGTGAGGGGTTACAGGGGCTTTTAGATTGAATTGTTACCCATGAGAAGAATGTCAAAGAAGTAAACAACAGAGGAGGCAGACTGCACCGTAAGCAGATGTTATTCGCTTTGGGTTTATCTCGCCTTCTACCTGGCAAACAACGTAATCTGACTCCGGAATTCTCCGGAATTGATATATTTGTCAACCAAATCCTTCAGCGCAAAAGACGGATGACTTTGAGCCGAGGCTCAAGACTCAAGAGATAAAATCCCATCTGTAGCATATGCTAAAAGATAATAAACTCCCTTCATGAAGATTCTGTCAAGAATATGAATGCAGTATAATAGTGATTTTCTTAAACAAGCAATTGATTGTGTAGTTTAATTAATGTGAGTGATGAGCTTTGCCCATGGCCTGAATCTGTGCCAATAAGAGAAGCTAAATCATAATCGTGTCAGAGATCGTGGCACAGAAACCATTACAGAAAATCAATTTCTCTCTCTCTCTCTCGCCCCTTTCTCTATATCCCTTTTTTCTTGTTTGGAGCGATCCCCACTGCTCTCCCAGGTATCTCCTTTGAAGCTTTTATTTATTGATTGTCTAACCCCCTCTACTTTGTTGTGCTTTTACTCTCTGCTCTTATCCTCTTTCGCTTTTTGTCGGGATGGTTTTTGCAAATTTCCCAGCGGGCAAAGACGCTTAAGAATTTTTCTGAACATAAGGTGGTTCAGTCATGAGCGGGGGGCTATGCAGCCGTCTGTTTCTTTTTTAAACTTGGAAGATTTTGAACTTTTTTGATAAAAGATTTGCCAGCACAACAGGCTTCAGTGAAAACACTTGTCTTTTAAAGTAAGGAGAGGCTTGGGTTATGAAAGGTAACAGTTTGACAGACAATCTTATATCGTATTACTGACAGCACATTTGAATTTGAATGTTTTAATTTTCCTATTTCTCTCTGGAATAAAAAATAATCTGCAGTTTCAGAGGAGTTATGAAACTCTAGATGGTTCAGTCCGATAGGTTCTAACTCAATCTAACATAATGACATCATTATTTACGTGGCACAGCTGATTGGTTTCTTTTCGTATCAGCAGCCAATGTGTTTGCTGCTCAGCATTCAAATACTTGGCTAGTGCTTACTGTAGCAGTTGCAGCACGCTTCAGCACTCTTCAGAAACCCTCCACCTTCCCCAGCTCCACCTGTATATATCTGCTAAGAGGTGATTCATGTATGCTATATATGGGGGTTATTTCATATGTTATTAGATTAGATTAGATTAGATTCAACTTTATTGTCATTGCACATGTAAGGTACAGGGAAACTAAATGCAGTTAGCATCTAACCAGAAGTGCAATAAGCAGAGGTACTGGATATACAGTGCCTACAATATGTTACATATGTACAGAAATATACAGATAAGGCAGTACTATGGACATAATTTACAAATTTTAGATACTATCAGTATGATATACAGATGGGTGATATGAACATACTATACAGATGGATTATGCAGTAAATGTATGTACACTATGACCAAAAACTATGAACATAATTACAAATGGATATGAATAAGCTATACATTAAGATATATAAACACTAGTGCAATGAACATTGAAAGTGCATAGAAAATAAAAATTTCCAGTACATAGTACTCAGTGTGTAGATGGATTTTTTTTTTTTTTAAACGATTTAGTGATGAGGAGGGGTGGAGAGTTTGTTGTGGTGTGTGAGGGGGTATCATCGGGCAGAGTTCAGTTGGGAGACAGCTGTAAGGAAAAAGCTGTTCCTGAGTCTGCTGGTCTTTGTTCGGAGGCTCATGAAGCGCCTCCCAGAGGGCAGTAAGTTAAACAGTCTATGGTCAGGGTGAGAGGAGTCCTTAAGAATGCCGCGAGCTCGATGTAAACAGCGTTTTCTCTGGACTCAGTGCTTTGCGGTCAGCAATTTAGCAGTTCCCATACCAGACTGTGATACAGTTGGTCAGGATGCTTTCAATCACACAAGGGTAGAAGTTCACCAGGATGGCTGGAGACAAGTGGTTCTTCTTCAGTGTCCTAAGGAAGAAGAGGCGTTGGTTAGCCTTCTTGACTAGGCTGGATGTGTTGGTGGTCCAGGTCAGGTCCTCCGAGATGTGGGTTCCCAGGAACTTGAAGCTGGAGACACGTTCAACAACCATCCCGTTAATGTGGATGGGGTCATGCGTGCCACTTTTCTTCTTCCTGAAGTCCACAATAAGCTCTTTTGTCTTACTGGTGTTGAGGAGCAGGCTATTGTCAGCGCACCATACAGCCAGGTGCTGTACCTCCTCCCTGTAGGCAGTCTCATTGTTGTCTCTGATGAGGCCAATCACTGTGGTGTCATTAGCAAACTTGATGATGGAGTTGGATCCATGCACAGGCCTGCAGTCATGGGTGTAGAGGGAGTAGAGAAATGGGTTCAGCACACAGCCCTGTGGTACGCCGGTGTTAAATGTGATGGTGGTGGAGCAGCTGTGGCCTGACCTAACATGCTGAGGTCTGTTGGTCAGAAAGTCCATAATCCAGCTGCAGAGGGAGGTGTTAACACCCAAGTCTCCAAGTTTAGTGGTCAGCTTGGAGGGAATGGCGGTGTTGAATGCTGAGCTGAAATCAACAAACAGCATCCGTACATATGTGTTGTTGTTATGCAGGTGTGTGAGTACCGAGTACAGTACTGTGCATACTGCATCCTCAGTGCTCCTATTGCTACGGTAGGCAAATTGGTGTGGGTCCAATGTGGGTGGGAGGCAGTTCTTGAGGTGTGCCAGGACCAGTCGCTCAAAGCACTTCATAACAACGGGTGTGAGTGCTACGGGGCGGTAGTCATTCAGGCACGTTGGGGAGGAGTGTTTCGGCACTGGCACAATGGATGTGGACTTAAAGCATGTTGGCACAGTTGCTTGGGTGAGGGACAGGTTGAAAATGTCTGTGAAGACCCCTGCGAGCTGCTCTGCAGGCTCCTGCTGAAAGCCCGCAACACTGCTTTCAGATTAGATGACACTCAGGCCTACAGCATATCCAGGGCTAACCTGAAGAGGGGCATCAAGGCGGCCAAGCACTGCTACAAGCTAAAGGTAGAGGAACATTTTTCCAACTCTGACCCCCGGCGCATGTTGCAGGGCATCCAGGTCATCAGTGACTAGAAGCCATGCAACTCCACTCCGACGGTCACAGACGTCTCCTTCCTTAATGAGCTAAATGACTTTTATGCTCGCTTTGACAATAACAACAAGGAGACAGCCACCAAGATCACACTCTCAGGAGACCATCAGACCCTCAAACTCACCTCCACAGATGTCTGCACAGCATTGAGCCAGATCAATGCATGCAAGACTGCTGGATATATATGTGCTGCATATATGTGCAGCATTATATGTGCAGCAGCACTATTTCTTACATGCTAAAAGCAGCATGTCTGTGGATGCATTGGCAGTAGCAAGTCTCAGTACTTGCTATGCTGCAGCATTACATTACCATACTAAACTCTTCACAGACAGAAATATGCTTCGGCATATTGCCAGTAACACAACATTATTATAATTGAGAAAAACAAAAATAAAAATGAAATTTTTTTTTTGTGTGTGTGTGACTAAAATAAAAATAAATCTAACACAACTGAAAAAAAACCCCTGAAAAAAACACCCTAACAAAACAACAACAACAACAAAACTACAACTAAAAGTTAGTCAAAATCTATTTAAAATGAAATAAAAATGCTTCAAATTAATTTTAGTATGGTACATAACATCATATGATAAAACTCAACATACTAATATTATTTTAAACATTAAACATGAAAAATGTTACTAGATAACAATTACATTAGGCTGTGCTGATAAATTTAACATATTAAACATGTGAAATGATACCAGTTTTGGCATAAACTTTGGCTGCCCTAACATATAAAATGAAAATTAAAACTAAATAAACTGGATCTTGGAAACTCAATGAAACTAAACTAAAACTATAACAGAATGAGGACTAATGAAAACTAAAGTAAACCTGCCTCAGATGCTTGCTATGTGAATGACAAAAACCGCAATGTACAGTAGCTTATAAGCACTCATTGGAAAGAGTAGCATGTTATTTTGCAAAACATATTCTTGCATCACTACTCTTAGCTACTTAATGCACATCACTGTTGATTTCCTTAAGATCAGCCTGTATTTTCCAGTTCTGTTGAACACTTAGAGTTATTTAATGGAGCTTGCGCATTATTGGCTGACACGTCTAAAACATCTATTGGTTTCACGAGGATCCAACTTTAAGATGGCTTAGTTTTAAACTAAAGATGATCAATCAGAAAGTAGTTTCTCATTTCACCATCATTCCCCTGCTCGTAATCTTATTTCAGCTTTATGGTTACATTTTAAGACAGTAAAAACTAATTATTGTAGATCTCATTGGTCAGGATGAACCTTTGGCTTTACTTTTTAACCCCAGCTCCTTGCCTTGTACCAGCGAAAACTCTCTTTCTTGGAACTGCAATTTTTTACAACCATAGATTTTTTTGGGAACCTTGCAAATTGCTCTCTCAAAGTAATTTACTCCCAGGCTAGTAAAGTTATATTCGCAGGCTCTTACCTTACAAAATAGCAAGGTTGTCATTAGTGGTTTCTTCTTCTTTTCTTTTTTTATTAACTTTTGATATTACTGGGCCACCGAGACTTGTACGATAGAACTGCACTGACATTTGCACTGTGATGTTGCTGGCACAAGAAAGCTGAGAGGACAGCCAGATATGGCCTTGTTGTTCCGGAATCCTGCTAGATTTACCCCAGAATGCTTCTCAACATCAGTGTCAGCTCAGCCATTTCACTGATACTTGTAATGCTACCCAGGACTTTCTGAAGTTTAGAACAGCTTTGATACTGACTCCACTGAGCAAATACAGATCATCACATTTAAAAGGACAACCAAGAACTTACACAAATTTTGAGTTTGACATACACGTTTAATCCAAAAATAATTATTTTGTCATCATTTATTGACCTTCATGTCATTCCAAACTCGTATGACTTTCTTTCTTCTGTAAAACAAAAAAGGACATGTTTCAATGAATGCCAATGCTGCTCTTTTCCATATAACAGTGGTCTATGGTGATGTATAGTGCCAAGCTCGAAGAATGGCATCAAAACATAATAAAAGTCTTATAAATGTAGCATGTTAACACACATTTTATGATTATTTATGGTCCCTTATTGTCCTTTTTGGACAGTATAATTTATAAAGATTTAACAATCCACTCATGTCACGATTCAGTTCAATACACAATACTGATCTCACAATACTATACACTATATATATATAAAAAAATAAAATTTTAAACTTAAAATTTTGAGGCAACCAGCTTCAGCAGATTTTTGAGTTTTCTCAACTTGTTGTTTTAAGTTTATATAACAAAAAGTTGAGAATCTCCTACAAAAATAAGTTCAGAGAACTCAAAAATCAGCTGAAGCTGGTTGCCTTAAACTTTTAAGTTGGCTCAACTTTTTTTGTTTTTTTTTCAGTGTATTCTCACTCCACTATAGTAGAGTTAAAATGGTACTTAAAAAATTATATATATAACAGTTCACTTCAGCTACTGTTCACTTTTAGGTTTCTGACTTTCTAGTTATACAATATTTGATGCTAAACATAAACTTTAATTTTGGTTACACAAAACATTTTGTTTAATCATTGTATTGTGATAATGTGACACAAAATATTGTTAGACCCCTTTTGTGTTTCATAGAAAAAAGCTGATGATATAAAGATTTTTTTGGGTGAATTGTTCATGGTTAGTACCATCCACTAAGTTCAGTTGCTTCAGTTGCTTGTTTGGTTCCAGATTAAAACCTTTTTGTTTATTTGATGGCTGCCTAATGTCAAACAATTTCTTTTAAATTTATTATTATTATTTTTTAAATAATGTATTGCAAAACAGCACCAGCATGTAAAACTCAGATTACCTTGAATTCAAGTCAGCTTAGCAAAAGTGGAAAATTTTGGTCTTGTGTGGCCTTCATTAATCATAGTATGAGTTCCCATAGTATACATTCAATTAATCATGCCTCCAAAGAGGAATGTAAGGGCACTCTAATTAAATAAATGGGGTCTGGGTTGTGGGGTGTAATATTAATTCAATAGAAATGCAAGAAATGTACACAGTAACCAGGCTAGCATCGAGCTATGGTACAGCACTGATCTCCACAGGGTGACAATATCTATTCCTGTGCCAAGGGAAAAACGATGTGTTGAAGAGGCTGTTTATTTTTACTACATGGTTCGGAGACACAATGTGATGTGACTGTTTGGGGAATGTGTCAGAAGACTCTTTGGAGACAAAAGGCAATTGACCCAAACTAAATTTCATCCAAAAGCGGAGATTTTTAATGTCCATTTTGATTTTTCTAATGTTTATGCATATAATGCTTGCACAGTGACACGGTCGGGATGTTTCACCTCAAGCCGAACTGAAGTGTGAGCATCGCTGGCTATGCAATTCTGTAAATAACACAGCAGAATATATGCAGAGACAGATGGGTTCATTTACAGGTCAAAAGAAAGCATTTTATCACGATGTTTGTACCTGCATCATGTTGAGACTAAAACTGTAAAATAAGCCGTTTTTCTTTTCAATGCACTAATTTCAAAAGCCAAAACTATGTGGGCATATGTGCTTGGCATAATATAAATATACAACATAATATAATATAAATATAAAAAAAGATTACTGGAGTGTGTTTTAGAAGAAAATACAATTTTCATCTTCCTGCATTAAAAACGAAAAAAAAAAAAAAAAAACGTTTACATTAATGTGTTGCCATTTCTTTATAATTATTTGTAAAATTTACTAGCGATTTCTGCGTGAAAACTGTTTTTTTTTTCAGTGTACTGTATGTGCTTAGCATAATATAATAATTATGTAATAATAATATGCTAAAATGTATACTTTTTATTTATAATTTTAAAGTATTAATATTAATAGTATTAAGATTATCATTAAATATTTATATATCCCAAAAAAAAATACAGGCATACTTTAATAATGAACAAAAATATTAATTATTTAAGAACGTTTATATAATAGGTTATAATAAAAGTAATAATTGTCTTGAGCCATTGAATTTTCTTCTTGAATAGTTAAACAACTTATGAAACTTTGCCTTCCATTCTAGACAGCAACTTGTGTACTTGTTAATAATGTAGATTCTAAGTAACTGAATGTTCAGCGAACTCCAAGTTCGGGAGCTGAAATGTTTTACCACATAATATCTCACACATTGTAATTCTCTGAGTCTTAGTGTAGTTGACAGGATAAGGAGAGATGCTAGACAACAGGAGAGAGAAGGAGAGACACAGAAAGAGGCATTTGTTCTTCGCGCCCTCCCAGAGGGTAACAACAGACATCTTAATGCCGGTATGATGAAATGGAGGTACAATTGTCCCTTCTTCCTTTTCCTTTGTGGATCCCATACAGTGGAAGCATCTTTCCATCCACACAAAACTCTATTCAGGCCTACTGAATCTTGCTTCGAGATTACACATTACATGTCATAGTTCTGTACCACCTAATTTTTGGATAAGGCTATGTGAGGAATACATGCTTATGATGAAAAAAGCCTAGTAGATTAAGTCGAATATACTACAAGTATAGCAGTATATGAATCCCCCGTGGTGGGATTTGGATTATCTTTCAGAAGAGCAACAGTAATTGTGTGCTTATTACATAAGAAACTGGCCTGCATGTTAAACAAGATCAAGCTATGAAAACTGCCAAGCACCAAATCCTCCCCATTAATCAGAATGGCAATAATTTTTTTTGTAAATGTTATAAAACGTCACCAGAATTTTTTTCTTCCAACGAACTAGACACACTTCCTCTTTCTAGGGAAAAAAATAAAATAAAAAATCGCACACACGCTTTAGCGTAACCATAGTATTTTTACCTGTCAAGCAAAACAAAGCATTTCGGCATTAGTTTTAAGGTTCTGAGTGGCAATAAAAACCTTTCTGATGTTCTCTCTTGTCTTGTCTTTTTTGGTTTCTTTATTTTCTACTATCTTCATTACGTTTTTTTTTTTTGTGACATGAGAAATCGCAAACATTTTGCACTCATGAAACGCTGAACTAAATGTTCACGCTCACAGCTTCTGTCTTCCCATATATGGACTTCCCACTTTGAACGCATACAATTATTGACATGTAGAGAGTACATAAAAAGTCTTACTGCAGCCACTTTTTATTTTACCGTTTACAGAAATGAAGACTCACAGAAAACTCTGGACAGGTATCTTGCCTACCATTCCATAATAAAATCACTCACAAATACTTTAATATCACTGTAAAATAAGTAAATTTATAAAGCAAGTCAGTAAAGTCAAAAAATTAATAAAAGATAATAAATAAATAATGTTTTCCATAAAAGAAATCCAAAAATATTTTAAACAAATATATTTTTCTTGATAACTTATACATGTTTTCTCATCCCTTTGTTTATTTATTTATTTCACAATGTAATATAATATAATATAATATAATATAATATAATATAATATAATATAATATAATATAATACAATATAATATAATATAATATAATATAATATAATATAATATAATATAATATAATATAACATAATATAATATAATATAATATGTATTCAAACTGGGTTAAATTATTCTGAATGCTTTTTCAATCTTATTATTTTCTCTCTGTTTTCCTTTGAAGCTATTAACCTTTGCTGCTGGTGGTAATTTTAGAATATCTGAACTGATATAAAGAGGCATTTCTGATTTTTATCACAAAGGCTTTTAATGTGTTTGCCCATTAATATATTAGGTGAAAACAAACTGTTTCAGATATAAATAGCAATGCTGCTGCAAATTAATATTAAAGCTCTGTATGTTTTGAGTTTCATTAAATGAAACACTCATAGTTTATATCCTCACCATGTGATTTTCACAGCACGGTTCGGTTAAGACTGATATAATTCTTTCTATCTACAACAATCAAATCAAATCGAGGTGCATAGCCAGAAGGTCAAACACTGAGCGCCCACGTGTACACACACACACACACACACACACACAGGTTTTAGCAGTCAGCGAATAACTATGTTACAGTCCCAGGATTGTAATGGATTTTTCTCCCTAATCCCTGTATGTCCCTTCCCCATCCATATTTACCTCTGGATTTACACTTCAATGAGGGGGTGGGTACACCATGATAATGCACCGCGCACTTCTGCCAGGATGAAACTGATACCCGCAACTGTTTATGTGAAGGCCTATTTATGTATTTAATGTACTGCATTCACATTTATTTGCATGCAGGACCTTTTCCCTATCTGTTCTGGTTTGGCCAGTTTTCTGCCCAACTTTGCTTTCGAAGGATAAAAAAAAGTTGGAACTGAGGTTAGGATTACGGAAAGGCTTATATTCCATCGAAAATATTTCACGAGAGGAATTAGATCCGGAAGGAGAACACGTTGTCTCGGGTTTGATTCCGCAGGGGATGACTATCTCCTCTTCCAATGGAAATGATATATGAAGCAGCCCAATTTACATGACTATACGTAATAAAAATAGGCATCAAGCACGTCCTTAACATGAAACCTATTCACCTTTCCTTTATAGCTAACACCTTTACCGTGTAATCCCCTTTATCATTCCCAACACTTTTCTCATCCCCCTTCCTCTCTAGGTTGACCGTACCTCCTTATCACATTTATTGGAAGTCTCCAACGAAAGCCTCAATAAATCCATAAACCCATGAAGATGACAGAAGAGGGAATATATGATATATGCTGAGAATCACATCCGTATATATGTGTGTGTGTGTGTGTTAGTTTTTAGCTGGGGAATGGCTCATACCTTGCTTTCTCCTTGTCATCCCTGCCAGGCGCATGACCAGTGGTGCATGAGTGTGTATATATATATATGTATGTGTGTGGTCTGACAATACGACTTGTCCTCCACTGTGTCCCACAGGCGTCTCAGAGAGAGCGAGAGAGACAGAAAGAGACATCTAACTACTTACGGCAGCCTTCAGACAAATGGGGCTTCGAGTTCCTGTGTTAAAGGTGAAGTGTGTAATTTTTTCGATGTTAAAATACTTTCTTCTGTGCTGGTGTAATGTGCAGAGACAACTATAAGTAAGCCGTTTTTAGGAAAACTTCACAAGCTTAACATGTCAGAGTTTGGTTTAAGAAGTGACGTACTGGGACTAAATAAACAGTTTAGGGCCAATGCACAATGATACAAAATTAAAAGAATAGTTAACCCCAAAATTACATATTGGAACAGATTTGGAGAAATTTAGCATTACATCACTTGCTTACCAATGGATCCTCTGCAGTGAATGGGTGCCGTCAGAATCCAAACAGCTGATAAAAACATCACAATAATTCACAAGTAATCTACACAAATCCAGTCCATCAATTAATGTTTTGGGAAGTCAAAATCTGAGTTTTTGTAAGAAACAAATCCCTCATTAAAGGGATCTTACCAAAATTCCAGTCCATAGTCCATAATAATGCTTCATTCAGGTCCATCTGCTGTCATACTCTCACATCAAAATCCATCAACACATTTGTTTTGAACAGTTTTGTACTGTTTTCTGTTGTCAATGATGCTTGATTTTTTTTTTTTGCATATTTCTCTCATGATTCTGACAAGACAACCATTTCACAGAGAAAGTAATATTATATATAGAAGACATGTGGATTATTTATTTATTAGGGGACTTGTGGATTATTGTGATGTTTTTTTTTTCTTTTTTTCAGCTGTTTGGACTCTCATTCTGATGGCACCCATTCACCGCAGATGATCCATTGGTAAGCAAGTGATCCATTTTACCATTGGTAAGAAGTGTACATTTCTCCAAATCAACTTTTCAATGAAGAAACAAACTTATCTTTTTGATGGGCTGAGGATGAGAATATGTTCCGCACATTTATTTATTTGGGTGAACTGTTCCTTTAAAAAAGTTAAATAATTAAAAATATATTTTTATAAAAAATTAAACAAAAAAATTAAAAACAGTTTTTGATTAGAATCGAAAAAGTGTAATTTTGGTGCAAGTTCAGCATTCATCATTTCGTAAAGGTTACATTTGGCTACATCACATTACAGGTTAACATCACATTACGGGTGCAAAATAGGTAGCAACTGGCAATTAACATCAACAAGATATGAACAATTGGAACCAGTGTGGAGAGGGCAGGCAACATCCTCAGCATCTCTTGTTCATGTTTTTTTTTCCTTTATTCAGTTCCATTACACAAAAGCACAAGGCAAACATAGGGCAACGTTGTACATCTAAAAGCATGCAAAACAGAACAATATTAAAAAAAAATACTAACATATAAATTAAAAACTAAAATAAGATAAAAATAACAGGATAAACAAAACAAAAAACTAAATAAAATAAAATAAAATAAAAGTTACACATACATTAGGGCAGTTACATAAATTTGAAATGCTTTAGAATTTTTATTGTTTTTAAAAGCTTCTTATTTTTTGTGATCACATATTAGGGGTTTCAATGTATATTTTAAGATCAGTGTTACAAAATGTAATATATGATAGTTTCTTTTGAATTACTTTTGACTTCTGAATGAACTTTTCTAAGATAATTAACAGATTAATAATGTAAATTTGTTTATCAGAAAAAGATGGGTTTTGAAAACAAAGTAAAATATCGTGAGGTTCAAAATTAAGGGCTTTGTTGAATTTTTTTGTTATGTCTATTTTAAAGTCGACCCCAAATTAAATAGAAAAAGGGCAATAGAAAAATAAGTAAGTAGAGACTATTTACAAAAAGTTGGGGATTTTGTAGGCTTGCATTATTAATATTATAACAATATAATTATGCCACTGAGCCCTAATTACTTGACATTCTTTTTAGTTTACAAGAAACCCATATTTTATAATAAAATTAGGGTAAGTAATAATATAATTGTCCAATTTTGTCAATAAGCTGGTTTACAATATGTTATGCTGAACCCAATTCTCCATATATAACGACTTGTTATTTTGACCGATATTACCATTGTTCCATATAAAACACCTGCTAGGAGAAAAATGAAAGTAATGCTTGTTTGTGATAATTGGCCAAAGCAATAGGAAGTTTGCCAGTTATATAAGGACACTGCAAGGACAAGTTTTTCAAATAAATGACATGGGACAATATTGAAAATACTTGTTAGATTTTTAATTTTTAAGTCGATTCATTTTTTTAATTTGGTTGAAAAAACATTTAACCCACCATCAGATAGTTTATTAACAAAGACACTTTTTTATTTTATGAAGTTTGTTTCTCCAGATGAAAAGTAAAGAGTATTTTAATCACTAAGAAATTGGACAAACTTGGATGCCTGGATTTATTTCAAATCTAGGAGATGTTCCATTTTAAAGTTTAAAGTTCCAAATTTAATAGAGCTACCACAGTATATAGTTTTTACACTTTTGATGAAATATTGTCCGAAACCAAAGTTTTCATCAATAAACTATAAAATTATTTGAATTAGCTTTTCTAAAATCCAGAAACATTATTAAAGGGTCTCCATTTAATAAAATACTATACTGCACTAAATCAATAACTAAACGAATATTAGAGGAAATGTGGCGACCCTTCATGAATCCACATTGAGCTTCATCAATTATCTAATTTAATGCATTTTTCATACATTTTGCAAAACCCGATGCCATTATTTTATAATCATTAGTTTTAGTTATGAGATAGGTCGCCAATTTTCTAATAAAAGGATATCTTTGTGACGTTTAGGGATCAAGGTGATAACACCTTGTCTAAATGATGTAGGTAAGGACCTGTTGATGGCCTTTTCATATACCCCTAACAGTAATTTAGTCATTTATAAAAACTTTATAAAATTCTGATGTAAGCCCATCATTTCCGGGGGCATTTGTTGTTATCTCTTGTTCATGTGGTGTGAGTTTTTGATAAACAGTGCTGCGTTCCACAGTGTGAATGAGAGGTCTGTATTGATTTGCAGCTCCTTAAGATGCCCCTAAGGCAGAGGCAGCAGAGACTGGATGAATAAAACAATGATTATGCATTTCTCTCTGTCTCTCTGCATCTTGTCTCCTACACAGCTCAGTCTGACTTCCCACCATCTGCTGACAAACCTCAGAGATAGCGGCCCTCCTCGTCTGGTCACCATCTGACTGCAGCAGTCAAAGAAGCATTTGCATTTTTGAATAACATGTTACTGACCCCGCCTCCACACTTACTGAAGAATGATAAAACTTTCTGTGCTTCTTTGAAATAATATATAAAAAGAGATATTTTTTCCTCTTATGAAGTATGATGTCTAAAGTATGAAGCCTGTTTCTAAAGAATAAAAATTTAAAAATGCTCGTCAGCGCCCTCCAGTGCCCGCCTCTCCAGTGCCCGTGCCTCCCAAACACCCTCAAGTGCCCATGCATCCCGAGCGCCCTCATGTGCCCGCTCCTCCAGAGCGCCAACTCCTCCTGAGTAGTCCCCAAACTATGTAGACTTTCTCAAGAATTTTTTTTTGAGGGGAGCCATATAGCCGAAGGCCAAGACCACAGAGCTCCCTGATCCACCATGGCCTCCCGAGTCCCCGGATCCTCCCTGGAGGCTTCCCTTGTTCTGGCTCTGCTCTAGCCTCCAGGGTGCCCGCCCCCGAGACGCACCTTCCGGGAGGGGGGCGATATCTGTTATGTGTTGATTTCTGTTTAGTTCCTGTTTGCCCTTATTTGGTTTTTCCTGTTCTAGTTTTGTTAATCATCGTTTATTCAATTCACCTGTTTCATATTAATCATCTTGTTTGCTCATTTGTTTGTTCCTTTCAAAGTCCTGAGTTCTCCCCTAGTCTTTGTCTGAGTTTAATGTTCATTAAAGAATAGTAAAAGTCAATGGGGTCCAAAGTCCAAAAACATTTTTTGGTCTACAGATGGAAGAAAGTCATAACACATTTCACGCAACAATTGTTCAGTGGGTAACAATTTAATTTCAAAGCAAGAAGGTCCCCCGTTTAAGTCCCATCTGAGCTGGGATGCCTTTCTGTAGGAAGTTTGTGTGTTGGCATGGGGTTTCCTTCAGGTGCTTTGGTTTTTCCCCCAGTCCAAAGACTCTAGGCTCCAACATCCCTGAGACCCAACCTAGGACAAGTAGTTTAGAGGATAGGTGGATGAATATATGTTTCTGACAAATATGTCAGACTACAGAAGTAAAATGGGCTACAAACTGCATTTCACATTGACTTTGTGAAAGCTCAGCCCATTACGTTAAATAAAAATTTGGAATGTATTTACCATTGAACAGACAAACTTGGCCGCAGAGGACGTATGCTTAACATAAGAACTGGGGATGAAGCAATCACTTGGGGTAATTGAGAAAACATCTAAGGCCAGTGGTGCTTAATGGACATATGACTCTACGCATGAAAAAGCTTGCCTTGCTCATTTGCAAAATCTCTCTCTTCTCTGGTTTGCTGTTTACCCCCCAGGTGCCACATCGCTCCCAATCTGGTTGTCTTAGTCTAGGGTAAACCCTATTAAAGGCATTCGGTCCCAGAGGGAATGCAGAGCTCCCTGTGCGCTAACACATAAACTCAAACACAGACACAGCCAGACAGCAGGCTAAATTTCTCGAACACCTCTGCTCACCAGCCGGGCTGCAGCAAAGCAGCTTCCTATTCAGTTGTTTTGACACCGCTGTCAACATACTGTTAGTCCCTCTGTGAAACTTTGACAGTAAATATCGTTACGTGGGTAGCAGAGAGGTCCCAAAACCCATTCCTTATAATTATCATGTTCTTTTTCTTGGTTAGCAACAGTGATCCACAAAGAGTAGACTGTGTTAAAGGAACCAGTCAACACATATCATATATAAACTGCGCAGAACTGCAGGGAGTGATGAAAGAATTATTCAGTGGGTGTGGTATTATACTGATAAAATCTGACGAAAACAGCAGCAATAATAAAAGATTACACAGGGGAGATGGAGGTCTTTATTCTGGATTGGTTTAAAGCAGGGGTGCAATAATTGGGGGAGGTTAGAACAGTTCAAGGGGCCATGTTCAAAAACCTGGGCCCTATCCATATTCATTTAATGGAAAAGAGCAGCGTGAACTTTCAGTGAAACCTCTTCTTTTGCGTTCCATGGAAGAAGGTCAGTCATACAAGTATATGTACACATTTGTCGATTTTATTGCTGTTTGCCTACATTTCCCAAGAAAAGTTGCTTGAGGTGAGTTCTTTTACACATAAGAGGGACGAACTACAAATTTCACAGTCTTTTTCTCCAAGGAAAATGGCTTGTGTGATTGGAAAGAAAACTCATCTCGGCTCGCCAGCAGCCCTATGGTGGAAGGTCAGGTCTCAGCCAAAGCAATCCCAAAGACTGCGTTTGGCTCATCATCTTGAAACACAATCCTCAAATAAGCAAGGTTCCACCGCTATTGCAGTTTATCTCAGCAATGACCAAAGTCATCATGACAAGGGATGAGGAAAAAAACTTATTTACGAATCCAATTACTCAAAGAATACTTTCTTCCAAGAGGTGAGGGGTTGCAAAAGTGGCCCGGCTTGAGGCAGAATCAAAGTGGACGATATTCATTCCAAGAGCCAATTGCATTTTCAAGTCAATAGATCTGCGTCAAAGACTGCTGTTGGCCAGGGTGAACAATCACTTGGCATGCTTGTCCTGTGACTGATAGCTATGAATCATTGTCTCCAGCCTTTGCATAGTCAGTGCATTTGTCACACATAATGTCCACACCTAATTGGCCTATAGGCTGCTATGCAACAAAACAAGTCATAGCAAATATATTATATCTACAACCATTGAGAATGTACATTTTGGTTTAAGAGCATTGGTGAGACATTATGACCTAGTACACCTTGCCATATATTCGTATTTTCTAGAAGAACATGTCTCGGCCTTATAGTGCATTATGTTAAATAAAATTGCAAAACAGAGAAAAGTACATCATTCAAAAGGTTCACATGGTAACATGACTTTCTTTGTGCCTTGGATGACTGATATGTGCTCACAAAAGAGCACTCTGACAGGAATAACAGCAAGTCGAACTTGCTTTCTTTCTCTTATTCTTTACTTTGACTTGCCTTTGCTGTTGGAGTGCATCGATGTAGTATGAAGCATGATCAGGTGCTGCCTGATTGCCTGGCTACAGTCGTGATTGGCATGTTAAGGACAACATGCCTCCCTCTGTTAGCTATCAGGTCTGGTTAACTTTGACAGGTTGCCAATTTTCAATATAAGTCTTAGGACTTTTTTAAATTAGCTGACAGACAAACCAATTCCAGACTGAGCTGTAATCCTTCTTTTTTGATTGGTCTAAGTAGTTTTGTTGTCGTTGTCTGTGTTCATGTTTAAAAATAACTAAAAGTAAGTGAAATAGACGCATTTATGAAAGGCACTAAAGAGTCCCTTTATAAGATGCTTTTTAGGTTTGTGTCACTCCAAATGTGCCATAAAATTAAATGTGCTTGGTTTAAAATCTTAGTGAGCTGCCAACAGGGGACAATTGTGCAGATGGCAGAAATGTTGATTATATACATATTTTTAAATCTTAAAAAAGGAAATTGTCTTTTCTCTTAATAAGTTTATTCTTGTTTATAATTCCATATTTGTATTTTGTTATTAAAATTCATTTTTATTGTATTTTCATTTTGTCTTTTCTTATTTGAGGATTTGAGGACTAAACATGCAGGTAGTTCATTCGATACTGAAAAATATTGATAAAAAATAATTTAAAATGGGTGTTTTACCCAACATGTTTGTGTGCTGTGTATATTATGCTAATAAAAGTATCATGTTGCGTCATACTTTGCTCTTGGCAACACAGACAGGGAATAATATTTACTTCATGAGCTGTTGTCACTGATATATTTCTTTATTTACTAGCAAACCATTTTCTTTGGAAAACGTACAGGTCCTCTGGCATGCTCCCTGTTTTGGTTTTCTGCAAGAGCCCCTTGTGAAGCTCCTTTAGGAGACTCTTAATGGAGCAACAGCTGTGCTGTAGCAGTTCCTCATTTAGATCACTTAGGGCCTGTTCCCTCTCTCGGCCCTTGAGTACAGCACAACGTAGCTGTTCTCTCACTGTCTCCTGCCCCCTGACCTGATTGCCAAACTTTTGTAAATAGTAGGAAGTAGATGATATTCTTCTTCATTTGTCACGTTCCTGCAGTAATGAGGACACCATCTAATACACTCCCATATAAAGGGCTGGTCTGGCCAGTCCAGTGTGAGTAATTCAGTTCTACAGTAGCTATACGTTTTGGTTCACATCCAAGGGGCCCTAGAAAACATACAAGGAGCCACATTATGACTTAAAATATGTGCATTCAAATCAATCTGACTAAGTCCCTGGCTTAGAAAATAGAAAAGAGGGGGGAAGTGCTAAGTAAGTCTATGATATTATTTTTCACTCTGGTGAAAATACAGTGTTGTCTCTATCAGACCATTTAAATCTTTTTCACAGCAGCCGAAAGGTATGTGTGTGTTTTAACTACTGTGAATCTCATTCCACACCTGCCCACTCCCACAGAGTGGTACATAAGGTCCCTGCTCACCATGAATTTGTTCCTGACTGAACCTGATTATTTTAACTCCCATTATTGCAATCCTTTCTGTTCTTTCTTTTTCTTTTTCTTTTACATTTGGACAAACCAAATAACTTGTCAAGGGGACATAGAAGGTACAAAAGCTGTCACTGGGGCAGTACCTTTGTATCATATTTATCCCTAGAGGGTGCATATTAGTACCTTAAAGGTACTAGGTACATATTATTATTGAAATGTTACATTTTAGTACCTGAATGGTGCAATTTGGTATCTTTTGAAAGCGTAAAGCCCCAGTGATTGCTTCTGTACCTCTTTTTTCAGAGAGTGTATGGGCTTATATAGTAGTAATCTGGATTGGAAACTATACATTGTTTTATAGTAATGTGTAGATTCAATTAATAAATCTTAAATCTGCATCAAATCAGATTAAATGGAAGAATTGCAGTTTGTTTGACTGTCCCAGATACAAAAAAAAAACATGGAGCAGTTATATAATGTATAAGTCCCCATAAGAAATGTGTAATAAGATGTTGTTGTTGTTTTTTTTTTATGATTTGAGGCTACGTCTTGTCCCTTTAAAAAACATCAGAAAAAAAATTAACTGACAGTGCACAAAGGATGTCATTACAGAAGCCTGTTATCAAGTATTGTTGAAAGGCGTTTTAAGGGATTGTGCCCACTCATTGAAAATAAATTGTGTCCTAGAGCCGTGGATAACTTATTCTGAGCATCTCCCTGTGCTATGCAGCCCCTCTCATCTGTCTGCCCATGAGAAAAGTCTCCTCACCTGCTAGAAGTCAGAAGCGAAGGAGGAATGAATGTTAACGAGAATGTTAATGTGTAGCAGTGTACAAGAGTGGTCAGGTATAATTGAAAAATAAAATCCAACCAACTGAGCTACTCTCAATTATTTAAAAATACATTAATTAATTAAAAACAACAGCAAATAAACACTATGTTAAATTATGATTTTATTTAAGTGGTTATTTATGTATGGTTTATTGTAAAAGTGGACCAACTAAACAAATATATTAATGCTGATTTATTTATTTATTTATTTGGAATATAATTTATGTGTGAACTTTTTTTATATATCCATGACATAAAATGTTCATGTGATCATTTATATTAATTTTGCGTAATAAAAATTATCGAATAACTAGACCAAGTAAATGTTACATTAAATGCTTATTTGTTTTGTGATTCATTCATTTGTTTTGAATAAAATTTAAGTGTGATCTTTTTTACATTAAAATGTTTTTGACTTAAAATGTTCAAGTGACTAATTAATTTTCAATATACAAAAGGTATTTATTTATTTATTGTTTAATATAATTTATATTATATATATATATATATATATATATATATATATATATATATATGTATGTATATATATATATATATATATATATATATTATATATATATTCGATTTTTAATTGTTTTTTATATTCATTTGGTTTATTAAAATACTAGATTATCTAAACAGTATATTAAATGCTATTTTGTTGTATTTATTTATTTTGTATTAATTCTAACCTAATTTAAATGTGATCTCTGTATATATTTTTGACTTGTAATTCATTTTAAGTGATAATTTATTGTAATTTACTGCATGAGAGTAGGGTGGTTGGTACATAGCTGACCTTGAAAGAATCTTAACGCCAGTTTGTTCATACTCATATAATTTTAAGTGTGAAATAGTTTAAGAAGTCTTGCTTTTTAGCAGATGTTGCTAATGAGTCACTGAAATGTGCTCAAAGGAACACGACCAGCACAGACATACAGAATAGAATTCAATGCCAACATGCAGGAAAGACAAAAACGCTTTGGCAGAATGATGGAAGTCTTTTCATAGCAAGAATAAAAATCCAAGTCACAACCAATTTCATCCGTATACTCCTCTGCACTCAGCCTTTTCAGCTCCTGTACGAGTGCGGGAGACTCAAGACCCCTACAAAGGTTCACTTGGACCTTTAGTCAGAAACTCTCGGCCGCGATTTCATTCACAGCCCTTGAACACAACCCTCAGTTAGAACTCAATGGCAGTCACTCAGCAAAGTTTCATAAAGAGTGAGGGTGCAAAACGAGCTGTGATTTCCCAGAGTGCTCTGCTAACATGCTAATGAAGGGCAAATTCCAAATGGCATGTCTTTTTTCATGCACAGAAAACACTGTGGTTTTCAAACTCAAAGAGCAAACAATGGAGATGTTTCACAGAGGGACCTTCGACAAGGCCGTGTGGGTAGGTTATAATTGTTTTAAAGACTAGCTAAAAAGAGCAGTTGTCTTTCGTACGTTGACATATTTCCTTTTAAAACAGGAAGTAGGGACGGGACTTATTGAAAGGTGTGTCACTTTTTTTTAAATTAGCCAATAGATTAAACTCAACACTGAATCAGGATTTGCTACTTACCATTGTTAGTTAAGAAGGCTATATTAGTGGGAGGGGCATAGACTTGCACTTGATTGGACAATATGCGGACACACCCACAAGTGCAAGATGACTCATCAGTATTTTTGGTTTGTTTCCAGGAAGAAAAACATATTTTAAATGCATAAATCAGTGAATCAAACTTTTCGGTGTACATTAGCAATAAACGCAAACCACAAACATTAATTGTGCTGCTGTTGTGAAGGCATCGTTTCAAAATAAAAATGGCAGAATGTACATAAATATATATTGGAGTTTGGTGTACCAAATGTAGCATAAGTACACGTCTCATCTTTGGGAAACAATCAGTCTAGATGCAGCACAGCTGTGACTATGAGAGGCAAGGGATTTTGTTTCAGCATTTCATCAGGTTCAAATCTGTCATGGTTGGCTCCAGAAATCTTTAAGGCCAAATTAATTAGGTAAAAAAACTGCTTTAATCAGCATTTGTTAAGACGTCAGACACTTTAAGTGTGTCAGGTTCACACAGGTATGTGACTCACTTGGGAAAATGCCAGGCATCTGTTTGCAATGGCTTCTTATTTTAATCCAATATATTATGAAATCTGATTCCACAAAGCATAAACTTTCCATTTGACATTAATCAGGCATAGATACAACACAAGCTAACCGCCTTTGTGTTAAATGAGAAAACGGCTAGCTGCATCTTCCAAGACCGTTGGCAATAACGTCTTGCTCTTCAGGCTCTCTTAGCGCTTATAATATCACAGCTATGAACGTCTGAATTCAGCACATGATCTTTCTGTGAAACACATCTGTGCTGAACCACAAAGATTTGATCCACTTTTCACAGGGTGCTGCAATCAATCAACTCATCCAACTGATATATTTTCCTCTTGTGAGGGAACCTCAGTTTAATAAGCCAGAAAAGAAGCGTAAGCAAGCATATTTAGGCGTTGATTAAGATCATGTATTTTAAAGGCAGTTTATATTGTTCGTCATGTACTGCACTGCAGATTGAAAGTGAATATGTACACTTAAACATCATCTGGTGCTTTGCTGCCATCATGTGGTTACACATTGTCATTTGTTGGTTGTGAGAACATTTTGTTGGTTCATGCAATGAAGGTCTTGATGACCTTATGTTTAGATTTCCTTAAAGTATCTGGGCAACAGAAACAATGAAAATTCAAAGACATTAAACTTAATGAAATGATCCCAAATCTGACCCACTGAGAATTTAAAGTAAACTGACATCCATTTGACACTAGTTGTCACTATAATGCAAACATTTATGGTCTTGTTTCTAAAAAGCAATGTGCCCAATCCTGTTCCTAGAGCTCTACCTACTTGCAGAGTTCAACTCCACCTTGAGTTCACCTTAATTCCTCAAAATATCTATTGGTTTTCAAATGATGTTGATACAGTTTGTATGAAACTTGTTGTATGTCATTTATTTTTCTGTGCTATGAATATATATTTGTAGCATAGCCAACAATACATAGTATGGGTCAAAATTATAGTTTTTTATGCCAAAAGTCATTAGGACATTAAGTAAATATCATGTTCCATGAAGATATTTTGTAAATTTCCTACTGTACGTTTATCAAAACTTAATTTTTGATTAGTAATATGCATTGCTAAGGACTTCATTTGGACAGTTTTCTCAATATTTAGATTTGTTCGCACCCTCAGATTCCAGATTTTCAAATAGCTGTATCTCAGCTGATGTATTTTCCATACATCAGTGGAAAGTGTATTTATTCAGCTTTCAGATGTATAAAACTCAATTTTGAAAAATTTACCCTTATGACTGGTTTTGTGGTACAGGGTCGCAAATATAAAAAAGAGGAAACAAGAAAGAGAGCGACAGACAAAATGAAAGAAACATTCAGTCTCATGTAATCATACTGAAGATCCAGTTTGGTGCAAATGTAACATGTATAACCAAAAAAAAAAAAAAGGCTGTCAGGCGACTTCTGATTCATTGATTAGTTTGGCAAATTAATTTTTTTTTTTAGCTTAGCCCAAACTGACTAAGTGGCTTGTTTAATTTCCGACAATCAGTTTTCCAGAAATCAATCTTTTTGGACATTTTGAGGGCACACAACCAGTTTGGTCAAACTTTTAGCCTAAACTTTCCAGGTATTTCATTGACACATTTTATACTCACCACACTTAGATGACAACTGGTAAAAATTTAGAAACTGTCACTAGTAAAAAAGTAATATATTATTTAAAATACCTTTATTTCATAAATTTACTGACATATTGCTCGAGAATTACAGATAAAAATTATAATTAAATGTTGAAGTACTACTTGTGCACAATGCACATTTCTTAATATTAAGCCTAAAATGTGTTTTATTTCTCACTAGGGGTGGTACTTTTCTCATTTTTTCCCAATGAACTCAGACCATAGTAACAGATATTGTGTTGCAAATATAAAAGAAAGAAAAAAAACATTGCATAATCTGACCTACAACGCCTTCCTAGATAACCTGTTCGACATAATCATCCACATTCCGCATTCAGGAGTAATAAACCAAGAACTAGTTGTTCAGTTATGTACATTAAGCTGCATATCAGGTCTTGTTACAAGAAATAATGGCAAAAAAAAGTTTCAGTTTCAGAAGAAGAAAGTTTTAAGTGCAGGACATTATGGAACAATACTGATGTGACACTAATATGTCTTGATGTTTCAGTGCACAACATGAACACAAGGGAAAGCATTAACCTTCCCATGTTCTTTCTCCAGTCTAACTGGGAGACTGAAACCGATCAAAGTGTGCACAAAGGTCCAGCATCTGCACAGATCAATGCACAGATTAGTAGAGGAATTGGAGAGCAGAGATGGTGACATTTGCTTTGCCAGTGCTGCCTTTCCAATAAATGAGAATTCCCAGATAACAGTCTACCTGTTGAATAGAATTGATCACCTGAGTTTGCTGAGGCAATCCTTATTGATTTCGTTTAATCAGCACGCATGCACTGGTTTTACAGACTAAGATGATAGATTCAGTGAAGTCCACACAGCCAATTACCACTTCGATTTGGTGTGTGTGTGCGTGCGTGTGTGTGTGTGTCTGTACTAAATTATTGTCAGAGAGAGCTGCAGGAAGTTAAGGCACATATGCAGACCTGAGATAAATCTTTTTATGTGTGTGTGTGTGTGTGTGTATGTGTGTGTGTGTGTGTGTGTGTGTGAGTGTGTTTGTATGTGTGTGTGTGTGTGTGTGTGTGTGTGTGTGTGTGTGTGTGTGTGTGTGTGTGTGTGTGTGTGTGTGTGTGTGTGTGTGTGAAACATCAGAATAATCCACAAGTAATCCACACCAACACAGTCCATCAATTAACATTTTGTTTTAGCTTGCAAATGCTGCTTGATCTGTTTATATTTCTCTCCTGATTCAGACGAGCGATATTATGGATAAAGGACTTTTATTTTAGCCAGAAGCAATGGTTTGAAGTTGAAAACATCTTAATGATGGATTTGTTTCTTAAAGGGGTCATCGGATGCCCATTTTGCACAAGTTCATATAATTATTTAGGGTCTTAATGAACATACTTTGGTTCAAATTTCTCAATGGTAGTGTAAAAAACACCTTTTTACTCTGTCAAAATCTGTTCTGCTCTGTTTTCAGCAAGCCGTTTTTTAGTCCATGTGCTTTAAATGCTAATGTTGTGTGATGGCCCTGCCCCCCTCTCTTCCGTGGGGTGAAGAGCAGTACTGTTTACTTTAGCCGTGATACTGACTAACTAGTACATTATTAGGAAAGGCGATTTGCAAAGATTGATACAAACCACTTAAACCAGGGCCGGCCCAGGCTCTGTTGGTGCCCTAGGCGAAATTGTGCCCCTGATCATTTTCTTTTCACGAATGATTCGCGTGAACATAGACGCATTTAGGCAGATCGGGGATTGGCACATTCACTTCAAATCGAAAGTAACGTTAATCCTCTGCGTCTTCAGCAGCTCAGATGTAGGGAGTAAATGACGACTGCTATATTCATTATTAAATCCAACAACAAAGCACCTCAATTGCTTAATCGGAGACATCTTGTCTTCCCCTGCACCGGAGTCGACTCAATGGCGGAAAGCTCTCAGCTCACTCAGGGCCGATCTAAGATGAGACGGTCTTGTCAATCAACTATCGTGAGAAGGGGCTGTACAGAACTACGTCATTCTGACAGGAATCTCAGAACAGCCTGAATTGAGAAAGGGGATTTTAAAATAGGGATTTAAATAAATAAAACTGGGTGGATTTTTATAATAATAGGATGGATGTGTACACACATATTTATGTTCAAACAACTTGAAAAGGGAATTTTGCATCCGATGACCCCTTTAAAAATAAGAAGGATTTCACTTCATAAGTTAGTGAGTTAGTTCACTTCATAAGGATTTTTGTGCTGTTTTTTCTCAGCTGTTTGGACTCTCATTCTGATAGCGCCCATTCACTGATGATCCACTGGTAAGCAAGTCATGCAATGCTAAATTTCCCCAAATCTTAAAAAACTCATCTGCATCCTGGCCTGAGGGTGAGTACATTTTAAGCTAATTTAAATTTTGGGTTTACAGTTTCTTTAAACCGCACTTAGCAATGTATCAATGTCATTGAGCTTAAAATATCAAACCAAGGAGCATCCAGATCGTATCACAACATAATATCAATTGGGAAATGAAAGTGATCTGCATTCCAAAAGGGTTACAAAATGTCATTATTTTATGTGCAAAATGTGAAGGCTAATAGGATCATCAGGACAGAAATCATTTGGAGTGACTGAAACTTGTTGAAGGAGAACTTGGTGCTCTTGGTTGCACAACTGAATACTAGATCCACCTTATTGTGATGCTATGAAACAAAAATGTACACACCCCTACTGAAGTTGACGTTTTTGTTTTGTTGTGAAGGCTTGACTCAAGACAAGTTATGCCAGACATTTTCATTGTGAGTGTGTGAAAAACTGCTTTCAACTATTTAAATTTAAAATCAGTAGTACTGTATGCAGTTGTGCATTTTATACAAATTGTTTCTTCAACAGTTCAAAAGTTTTGGATCTTAGATATTCCTTACTTTTACAGGAGCAGTTTCACAT
This sequence comes from Barbus barbus, assembly GCF_936440315.1. Taxonomy (NCBI): domain Eukaryota; kingdom Metazoa; phylum Chordata; class Actinopteri; order Cypriniformes; family Cyprinidae; genus Barbus; species Barbus barbus. The sequence continues at coordinate 15,130,829 of NC_136725.1, forward strand.
AAGAAACCCCTTTGGAACCTTTACTACTAAAAAGGAAAAAGTCACAGCCAAAAAAGGACTTTGCAGCCTAATGCAAGAAAAATTCATATTAAACTGTGAAAAAAATAGTAGAATTGTATTTTTATATAGTGATTGTGCATCTTGTTTCTGTCCACTACTATAGTAATGATAGACATTCACCACTGTTCTAAAGGTTTTTAAATACTTATATTCTGCAAGGATGCAATTGATCAGAAGTGGCAGTAAAGACTTTTATAAATGCTGTTCTTTTGAAATTCTATTCTTTGAAGAATCCTGAAAAACAGTTATTTTAAATTGTAATAATACAGTATTTCACAATATTGTTTTTTTTATCAAAAAAATTCAGCCTTGGTGAACAAATTTGACCGACCCCAGACTTTTGAATGGTAGTGTAACGTTTTTAATTCAGTTTAAATGTATTTTTATAGCACTTTTCACAATATATTTTTTCCAAAACAGTTTTATATCTTTACTTGTGATACAGCAACCTAACATCTGACAGTGGCAAGGAGAATGTGTTGAGTCAAGAACCCTACAGCGAAACCCATTGTAGATCCTAAGAGTGTTTTACAACAAGTGATTTCCAACTGTGGTTCTGTACTAACCCCAGCACTGCACATATTATACAGTCTGTCTCTCTACATGCACCATATCAAGCACACCCAATTCAACTGATTTCACTGATACAGTGTCACAATGATTTGGGTTGATTTCACACAGTTCACAGATGCCGTAATAATATTTACAGTATGAAGTGACACCGACTTTTAACTTTTCTCAGTCTCTTCTGCAAAAACTATTCACATGATGGTTGCATTAACATTTTAGTCAAGCTGGGCCCAGTTGTTTGATTACCTGCTATTTCATGTTTAAAATGTAAAATGAAATGCAAATTAAAAAAGACTCTGTGAGCTTTTGAAATGTCCAAACATAAGATTTGCTGCTTATATTTAGTATGAACTGTTTTCATTGCATTTGTGCATGAGTCTTGATAGCAATTATTATATAAAAACTTAATAACCAGTCTCCAACAACTGCAGATACACAGTGGAAAACTTGAAGAGTTCTTAATGTTTAGATCATCACACTACATTCATAGTCTATTAGGGTGAGGGTTTTTCCAGAGCTTTTGGAGATTTAGTGTGTCTGCTTTAGGAAATTACTTGTGCAGGTAACTTCATGCCACTAATCGTCCTGCCAGTTCATGACCTCAACTAGGCCTGCGTGTTAATAAACTGACATGATCTCATTGTCCAAATATGTAACAGGCCTTGTTAAGCTTGAGATATACAGTAAATTTAGTATTTATAAGAAAACGGTAACATATTTGGGACCTCAAGTGGCTTGATGTATTCTAAAAGGGCAGCCACACTGATATTACAAAACACAATAAGTAACTGCCTATCTGAATTTTACTGTGACCTCAAATGTAGCTCATATAATCAGAATCTAATTATCTAATCAAAATGGGACCTATATATTTTATATTAATAATTTAGTTTGTGCTAATCCGAATTAGGAAATGTTATGCAATCATGCATTGTGTGTAAAATTGCAGGCCTATTGTGTATCTCAAGAGCAGTCATTGTTTTAAATATAGCTAAAGAATTCTTTCACATACTATGTACATATATGGAAGAGTTACCAATGGGTGTTTCTTTAACTAAGCCACTTTAATGTCAGAGAGGTTGATTTTTATTCAAATGCATTATCTACATAAAGAAACCTTTATGTAGATAATGAATTTATGTAGAACATTTTAAAACCTTTTTACAGTACATTTTTGACTGACTGCAAATTACATTGTTATTTACAAACTGCAGTTGGCACAGATGTGGTGTTATTTCCATAACCTTTTGTTTGTTTTTTTAATAAATGGTCAAAATGTTATGCTGTTTTGGGGTCTTTTGGATGTGCACACCTCTTTGCATTTCTCTGTCATGTGCATAATGACAAACAAAGTTGAGTTATTTTTATTTCACTGATAAAATGTCACAAGATGTAATCTCCCAGTTTACAGATGCCACAATAATATTTGTAATATGAAGTGATACTCACATGAATAATTTTTCTGTGGTATATTTTCACTGAGCTATTCTCAGTGTCTTCTGCAATACCAGGTAAACCATCCTTGTGATGGGCTTATACATACACCTTGGTAAAACCCTAGTTCATATAAAAAGAAAGGGAAAAAATAACTGTTTTGACAGGGTTTTTTTAGCTTTTAGTAACTTACTATGCATTCAAGGAATACATTTTATCATTTGTAATTTAGTTCCAACATTTTATGAAAATCACATTTCCAGGTGATCATGAATTTCATAAAAATTTGTGAAGTGAATTCGTGTTCACTATTGAATTTTTTTTATTGATTTTTTTTAAGTAGTCACTTAAAACAGATAAACAAGCAAAAGTGTCATGGCTAACTGCTTTGTTTTGTTTTGTTGCTTATTCCCTCTTGTTACTCATTCAATGGAAAACCATTAATCAGGGCTAATGGATGAATTCATGGGATCATGATTTCTCCAGGAGTCTACTTTCATGAGATTAAACAACACGTCATTCAGGCAGAACATATTGTTCCTTGAATATGCCCCGCCACGCCCGGGCTTTCAAGTGCGCTTAAAACGCCTGAGAAACAGCACCGCGCCAGAACACGCGCTTGAGCTTGAGTGAGGCTGCGAGTGAACGTTTGTTGGATGGCAAAAAGTGATGTTTACTTTTCATAACTACTTCTGTAGTGTGTTCCTTTGGCATTGACGGCACTTCTGTATTTAAAGTTCAAGGAAAATCAATTTCAGCGCATCTTTTGTTGACACAGGTGAGTGAAGGAGTTTTAATAGCCTAATTCTGCATGTTTTAACACTGAAGAAGACCATTTCAGTAAATATATTCAGTCACAGGTATAATATTTTTGTACCTCATTTATTTAATCTTTTTTTTTCCAACAGACATTTCATCTGCAGTCATCTTCATCTGACGTTCATCCGTTAACCAAAAATGAGCAACACAAAGTACGTTCAGTAGTTTTCTGCAAAATAATGCATGTGATATTACAGAAAGTTAACTTTTTGTTTTTAGTTATATAGTATGAGTTAAAATGTATTTTGGGATAATTGATTACAAAACATTGTCACAAGTCTACATTGTCTGAGACCACAAATAAAAATGCTTTATTTTGTATTTAATAATTGAAATTTTAATTAATTTAACATGACATTTTTATTGTTGTTCATAGTAAAATAATTAGATGTGACTCTCAATTAGATTTTGAGAAAAAGTGTGATCTCACTTTTGGACCCAATTGCATGTCTCTATATTTTCCAAATTGTCTAATATAGCTTTTCCTCCATGTGTTTTCACAGAAGCTTTGGATTCGGCTTCTACTCTTTCCGTGATCGTGTGATGCCTGTGGATCTGGCCATGCATGCACAGATTAGCTCACAGGTGTCTCAGCTCCTTGGCATGTCTGCTCTCAGGGCTTCTTCACCCAACTTGTACTCTCCAGAGCTTCAACGAGGCAGACTTTCACCCCCTTCACCCACATCTTCACTATCCTCATCCGGCTCTGCCAGCTCCGTGTCCTCATACTCTCCTGGCACTGGCACGTTGCGCAAGAAGAAGAGAGTCATGTTCGCTGATGCTAAAGGTCTCGCTCTCACATCTGTGCGCATCTTCACCACTGACCCTTCGGAGTTGGAAATGGAAGACGCCCCTCAGCCTGAGGAACATGTGAAGCCTAGAGCGCCCATTCACAGTGTGAGACTGCGACTCAAGCTTGGTTTTCCACAGCCTGTTGCAGACCGTGCAAGCTTGAAGGAAACCTCAGTGCAGTTGGAGAGCTGTAGCCTGAGCGAAAAGGCATTGAGCGGGACAGTACGGGTCTGCAACATAAAATTCGACAAGACTGTCTTTGTCCGCATTACTTTTGACTCATGGCGAAGCCATAAAGACATTGCATGCACATATGTGAGGCAACCAAATGCAGCTTTGGAGACTGACTTGTATTCTTTTAATGTGTCACTACCGTCCGATCTGGACCCAAAGGAGCGCCTGGAGTTTGTAGTGGTGTTCCGACCCGGCAATAGCAAATCTCCGCACGTGGACAACAACAAAGGGAAAAACTACCACATTCTTGTGGAAAACGTGGTGCCGGAACCTCGGCTGGTGACAACAAGCAGGCGAAACTTCGTTACACCAAGTCCTCAGCGTTATTCTGCATGGCCCGGGGTCAGAGGTCATGAACTACATAGGATGAGACACCTGGCATGCAAAGGCCTGCCCTACAAGGACCAGCTGTTAAACAAGACCTGGGGAAGAATGGCCAATGTTCCTCCGTTATGTTAAGATGGGACTGAGGCACTAGAGCGGTCGACATTTCTACAGTACTTGATTTAATTGCGGATTCAACAATGTACATAAATGAAGTGATTTTATGCACCAGTTTATTCATTACACTTGAACGGACACAATGCTTGCTGGTTTGCACATGCTGCTGAAGCAGTGAAATGTGAATGTTTATTTTGATATGTACATATAAATATATTTTAGTTGGATTTAATTTATTTGCACATTGTACATTCCTTCTACAGCTAAAATAATGTTAATGGGAAACTGGCTCACTTTCCCTGTATCTGAAGAGCTAAACTGACTTGTAAAAGTGGTGTAAATGAGTCCTTTGTATAGATGTATATATGATTACGTATTTATTTTGAACTCTTTCATTAAAAAGAAACTGCTTTCCTTGAACCATTGTATGATTTATGAGTCTTGCACTGCAGGAACTGTCACTCTGTCAAGTTTAAGCATTGAAGCAAGCGTTGGGTGTAAGTTAGTACATGCCTGAGGCTTTTTCATGCCTGAACTGGTCTCATAACTTAATGTATTATATCGAGGCACTCCTCAGGTCTATTATCTAACTCAACCCACACCTAGCAACAAGCAAAACAATTAGTGAGCAATAATGGTCCAGATGTTCAAATAGAAAAGAACATTTCATACCTACAGCTTCTGAGAATGTCAACAACAATGAACTTTTTTTTACATTTTACTCAAGTGACTTTATTTTTACTCAAGTGACTTTATTTTCCAAATATGAGTGCTGAAAAATCTAAGTTCGATAATAATATAGTAATATATAAAATTAAAAATAGTAATGTGAAATACTATTACAATTTTTTAAAAACTGTTTTCTATTAATGTAATTTATATTTACAGCATCTATTATTCCAGAATATATATATATATATATATATATGCATACATACATATTCAGTCAGTGAGCTATGAGCTAAATGTTTATTCAGTAACCACTCTGATTGATTCATACACTGATACATAATTGTTACACTGATTCAAGATTAGTTTGTGAGAGTTTTGACAAATTTAATGCCGTTTAATTAGCCGTGAAACATACTGCTGGATCAACATCTTTGTTGTTTCTGGAATAACATTCTCATGCATTCATTGCCTTAGGGATGAGGTAAGAGTTTATAGTAGGTTTAAAGTTGAACGAATGTTGTTTGGGGGTAGAAAAAGAAAAGAAAAAATAAATCATGTTTAACAGTAATCTTGGCAAATGTCATTACCAAAACAAAATCACATGAAAATATGGTGACAAGGATGTTAGTGCCTGTATATTTTACATTTAGCCATGTATATTAACTGTACGATTTTACTCAAACCAGCCTACCTGAATTATTCGTCTTATGTTTTATGTACTTATAGTTTTTACCATCAACCTGCCAGGGGCTGCAGATGGAAAATTAGCCTGTATGGCTAAATCTGGCACATTTACATGATGGACTTCGGAAATTATCGTAAATACGTGTTTCCTAGTCAGAAATTGGCCATATGAGGCCTCTCTAAGGCCATTCATGATCAATTTCCGACTAGGAAGCTCATATTTACATAATTCCGAGAGCACGAGAATGCAGCATAAAGTGCTTTTAAAATAAAGAATAAAGAATCTCTCGTTTACCTTAAAATAACCACAGTAATGTAAACCACAAGTGGAGAAATGGAAATCCTTTTGAACTTTTAACTCATCAACAATGTATGCAGCATTACCCACCCAAACACAAAATGCCATACTAGTAACATAAAACACAACAATAAAGGTCTCTGCACACTGAGTCCAAAAGTTTCGTATGTTAAAAAATAAATACGACCTCACGTTGTGTCAATCAGGTTTGTGTCAACTTTCGTCCGTCAAAGAAAATTCGGATCAGGTTCGATTTTCTGCGTTTTCGCATCCGTAGCATGTATTTTGAGAAGAAAGGATGGGAAATACGAAAAAACGGAAAAACACACGCAAAAAATTCGGACTCAGTGTGCAATGACTTTGATGCATTAAACATTAACTAAACAAAATAACGTACCACAAAGCACCGATATGAGGAAAAACTGGTTTTAAAAAAGAAAAAACAATAAATGTCAATTCAGTCATAGATAATGAAACGTGATACATCATGCAAGGAACATAATTTTTTTAATTTTCAAAGAGTATCTCATACTTTTTACTTACAAAAAGCATAATTTTACTGTAAATGTACACATAAACAATCAAGATGAAATTGAAGTGCAGACATTAAGCTTTAATTCAAGCGGCTGGACAAAAATATAACATAAACCCCTCAGTTTCACAGACAAGGCTTAAACCTAAAATGTAAATCTGAGCTGTTTCAACTGAAAGAAACTTGCACTGACTGATCTTAAAACATGTCAGTGCCTTTGTTTTGTCTTTGGATGCACACCAGGGGACTGTTTCAAAAAACAAGTTTACCAAATAAGCCAGGCTTATTTCAGTTAGTCTGGCTTATTTTGAATCAAATCAAGTGACAATAAGTCAGACTAACTGAAATAAACCATGTTTATAAAAATAACTTAACCCCCGGTTTCACAGACGAGGCTTAAGCTAGTCCCAGACTAAAATGCATGTTTGAGCTGTCTCAACTGAAAATATCTTGCTCTGACATATCTTAAAATATGTCAGTGTCATTGTTCTGTGTCAAGATGCACACCTTAATGTGTTCTTCTATGGCATTTTTGTAAAAGTTGCTTAAATATCTTAATTCAACTAAGGGCTAGTCCTGGCTTAAGCTAAGCCCCGTTTGTGAAACCGGGCCTATATGTCCTAATTAAACTACGGCCTAATCCTGGTTTAGGCTAAACCCTGTCTATGAAACCGAGCCAAAATGCTTAGGAATTACATTTTATTGCGGATTCAACAATATAACCCCCCCCCCCCCCCCCCCCCCCCCCATTTTCAGGGGCCCAAATATAACTGGACAAATAAATAAAATCATAAATAAAATGTTCATTTTTGATATTTTGTTGAGAATCCATTTGTATGAAGCGCCATTATTTTATTTGTATTTATTTATTTATTTTGTACACTCAGGAAAAAAAGATAAAGCAATGCTGTCCTGAGAATACCTCTGCCATGAGTCTTCCCTCATTCACATTCTTTCCTCTCCTACATGTTCTGAGCTGAGGCAATACTGAGAATAATTTCACAGGCACTGGAATTAGAGGTTTCATGCACTGACTGACACGAGTGTAAGGAGGTGAACACCCCTCTCTGTTCTCCACCTCAACTGCAGCCTTGATTACGTGAGTTTGAGTTTATCGTGGTTTGTACAGCCCAGAAGAGTGAGAGGAACACACTGGAATGCCGTAGGAGTGAGAGTCTGTTATGCAAACCTGGCCCTTGCAGCTCAGAGTGTCTCCTCCAAAAGCCAGTTCACACGTTTAATGATGTAAGAAGCTAACCTGTTCTATCTGTGAACAACCTCATCTCACCCCTGAACACATGTACCAGTGTTTTATACTCACAGCATACTGTAGATAATGAATGAATGAATGTAGAGAAATAATGGAGAGAAAGGTTTTTGCAAATTAACTCTCTCTCTCTCTCTCTCTCTCTCTCTCTATATATATATATATATATATATATAGTTATAGTTATATAGTTACTGTTATTGCAAGTTATTTTGAGAGCTTAATTCCTTATGCCTTTAAACTGTAAGTGTCTTAAGAACTGTTCCACAAGTGCATGTGCAATAATTGTTTATGGTTCATTGCCAATCAAATTCTTTTTTGCTATAATAAAAATAAATAAGTAATTAAGTAAATAAATAAATAAATAAATAAATCTGATTGAAACCTGAGGGTGAGATTTTAAGGATTTGAAAATAATGAGTAATTTAGCTTTTTTTTTATGAGTAGAACATAGTAATCTCACTTTCGATTGTAATTCATTAAAGGATGTGGCTCATTAGAGAAATTATAGGTTTTGCTCAGCTCCCGCTTCATGACTGATGGCAAAACTAGCATTTCTATCTACAGCAGTCACCTCCCATTATATGTTCGCAGACAGTTTGTAGAAAGGACAACATGTCATGCACTGGGAATGTGTTTCAGCATGGGACTAAACAAATGTTGGTCACCATAGTTACCATTTATTTACCCATATATAATGGAGAAGCTGGAGAAAAGTATCCAATAGATCTGAATATTAAAAAAAAAAAGCAAAATTTGTGACTTTTGCACTTTAATTTAAGAAATAAAAAATCATGACTTGAAAGCATACATATCACATGCAGTTCCACACTTGCTTCTTATCATATAACAAAAAAAACACACTTTTTGAAGTTTCATTGATATTAAAAGCTGATCAAATTCACTTCATTTTCCCTATAGAAGTAAGTATCTGCTGTAACAATATGGACCATCTACATCAGTAGAAACTGAGAAGCTGAAAATGGCTTTCACATGAGTACACACTCAAGAACAGGGACAGTGCAATTATTGTGAGGACATCCCACCCGGACTAAAGCTATATTGCGTAAATAGATACCGTAGTCATTGGAGTAAAGATTTCGTGCCTGGATGACGTGAATCGAGTTACAGTGAGTACAAGGCATGGAAAGCCTCCCACGATTCCAGCAGTGCTTTCATGACGAAGTACTCTGATTGGTTCAGCTGTGCAGTGAGGCCAACACACTGGAATGTCTTTGTATCTGAGGGAGTTTGTCCCTCTCCCTTGTCATGTTCATTGGTTGTTGCTGTTCCAGTTTATGTTTGTAATGATGTCAGAAACAAACCTGTTCTCCTTCCAAGCCACCTGCATCCACAGCCTCCTCATTCTGCTCCCGAACTCATGTGCAAGTCTTTATATGGGTGTCTTCAGCTATGGGCACAAATAAAGCTTCCTAAAGGGAGTTTCAGAGAAGAACCCTTTTTGGTTCCTTAAAGAAGCTTTCAGTGAGTTACAAGAACCATTTTTTCTTGAAAAAGAACCTTTTTAAATTACAAAGCATTGTTTGTGCAATGGGAAGGTTACATGAATGTTAAAGTTTCTTCATGGAACCATGGATGCCAATAACCAACCTATTTTGAATTTTTATGGATGCACCTTACAATCTCACTAGTTTAAAGGTGCCATAGAATGCATTGATACAGTATTTTAAATTGTTCTCTGATATCTACACAGAAGGTATGTGGCTTAAGTAAGGGCAAAAAATCTCCAGAAACGATTTTACATGTCCATTTACAACCCTAGGATTTCTCCCTAGAATGAAACGGTCTGTTATTGGCTTATTTGGAATAATAATGAATAATAATGAGCTCTGCTCTGATTGGCTGTTTCACAGTACGGCTCATCAGCAAGAAGGAAGCACAGGGAGGAAAATATATATTTAAATACTTTCTCTCGCAGTTATATTGTCGGGTAATTATACTGTATATAAAACGCGGGCATCAGGGAGCCGTTATTAATATGCGAGGCATTGAAACTGCTTTTGAACGATCCATCGATCGCGTTATAGTTTCACTTTCAAGAGACGCGATCACACAAACTATGTTTACATTATGGAGCAACAGTACTTACCACACATTTCACAAGATCAGATGCTTGTCAGTGGTGCTCAGGATCTGTAAGTCATTCGCCATCATCCTCATCTCTCCTTACTGAGAGTGAAATCTTATGTACTGTAACAGGCTACCGCTAGCAAGGAGCTAACCATGTCCCTTTAGTGGCTCGCGTTATTTGCTTTCTGTGCCTTTCTGAATACAGACACCAACCCATCCCTGCACTTCACACCCCCTGCACGGCCTGGAACATAAAATGTATTTTGTTATTTTCGCTGTTGTCCGCGCTTGTTTATTTACAATACCTGCAGAGCTTCTGATGGTTCGGCCGGCTTAGAACAAGGGCGGGTTTATGCAAATGTTGGGGGCGTAGTGATCCCGACTGTTGTGTCACAGTCGGTGTTATGTTCTGATTCGCCTGTTTTTCAGTGGACTTTTTTAATCACGAGATTTACATATGAAGGAGAAAACTATGGTGTTTGAGGCTCACTGTATGTCATTTCCATGTACAGAACTGTTATTATTTAAATATGCCAGGGTAAAGACAGTTTTTCATTCTATGGCACCTTTAATTTGTCCACAAACAATGTCTGATAGTTTACGGAAGAATGTTATTACAATTTCCACAACTACATAATTGGTTTATATTTGGTTAACATATTGGGTTTGATTCTGACGGTGTGATTTTGATTCTGATTTTGATTCTGAATTAGAAATTACTTTTTTAAGGATGTAGCATTTTCCAGATCCTAAATACATACAACTGATTAATATTTTCACAATTAATTTGTGTAATTTAATTAAATTACTGTACAGCTTGATTGTAAATAACTCTCAATTAAAAATATTTGTATATTCTTATCATTTTTTTCATGTCTTCTTGTTTCAAGCTCTTTAATAATGGTGTCTCCTTGGCAAACAAGTACACTCATTTTTGACAAACTGGTGTGGGAAAAAAAAAGCAGACATAAACAATATGTGCAAAATCTGTGTAAACGATAATATAAATCAATTTTACACAAAAAAGAAATACAGAAATTGATCCAGCTTATTTCACTCATTGTTTATATTGTCATAATTAAAAATAATAATAATAATAATAATAATTATATATATATATATATATATTTATAATAGATTTCGATATTTTAAGATTGAAAACTGGGTCAGGAACTATAAAGATTATAAAACATTCAAAATAATTGCAAAATAGAGTTAGTAAGTTTCAGTTTTCAGTAATGTAAAATAAAATTTCTAATGTGATTTTCAAAGAAAAAAAGTATTAATTTAAATAATAATAATAATAATCTCATTGGACATACAATACCATTTGATTTTTTTTTATTGTTTTTTTTAAAGGATGTGTTCAATTCTAAATAAATACTGTTCTATTCTATTCTGAAAAATTTGTATCACAGTTTCCACAAAAACATATTAAGCAGCACATCTGTTTTCAGCTATGATAATAACACATGTTTATTGAACATCAAATCAGCATACATAGAATGATTTTTGAAGGATCATGTGACACTGAAGACTGGAAGATTGAAGAGTAATGATGCTCAAAATTACGTTTTACATCAAAGGAATAAATTGCATTTTAAAACACATGCAAATAGAAATTAGTTATTTGAAATAGTAATAATATTTCACAGTATTACTGTTTTCTTCTGTATTGTTTATCAAATCAATGCAGCCTTGGCAAGAGACATTAAATAACTTTAATAAGACTGCTCATCACTGAACAAAGATGTGGATTTTGGCGGGAAACCAAACCCTATCTGTTATCACTCGCTATAACCTCATCCACTCATTGTATATCTCTGAGAATGATATGATTCACATGATGATATCTGTGCAGCAGCTGGCCTCATGACTGGGAACAGAGAGCATTCCTACCTACAAACATCTCATCTGCTTTGACGGGCATCAGCCATCATCAGACCTGATGAAATGTGAGATGCGTCATGTCTTCCCTCAGCAGGGACTACTGTGTGGTGGCACTTGTACAGTACAGTACTGTAAGCACTGTACTGTAAGCAAACAGATGAACTGTAAGAATGGGAAATATGTGCTTACCATCTGTAAGACATGGGCACATACAAATTTCTCATTCATCCATTACATTCAGTGTCTTTTGTAAAACAATAATTTTATTTATTCAGTCTCAGGGTACAGCAGGTATGTCTCTCTCATTCCTCCACCTCCCTAAACTCTGATTTAACCACAAGTTTTGGTGATTTACTTTGTCTAGTGAATGAAGCAACAGACTGGAATGTCCTTGTGTGAGAGTGTGTCATACATACTGTTTCTCTCCCTTGTCATCTGAAGTGATTTATGTGTATTATTACGTTATGTGTTCTAGAGAGAGGAAATATTGCTGATGATCCTCAGGTGTGTTCATGGGTACATGCTGGGATGTCAATGTTCCCTAGGTTTAGTTGAATACCCCAAAGGTTTCTGGCCGAGTGCCAGATCTTTTGTTCTTGGCACACGTGATTGCCTGAATGAGGCTTCTCTGTGCTTTAAGAATTTCTACGAAAAGAAGAGACACTCTCACGTTTTTGGTGCAGTAAGTTGATAGCACAGGGGAATCGGGGGCTTTGTTGTCACAGGCGCAAACAGGAAAGGAGAGGGGCCGGGAAAAGGAACAGTGAAAGCAAGCTGTTTTTGTTAGTATGTCCTGTAGGCTACACATGTTCTTTAACGCAGGAGGTACTGTATTATATGACCTTATAACATAAAATGTGTCATGTTTAAAGACCTAGAAGTTGAGGAATTATTGAAACGCCAGTGACTGAACCAAGCAAGCATGCAGTTGTCAATGCATGCCAAGAATTGTCAATGCGTTACTTAAACACACCCTGTAATCTCACACAAATTAACAAATATATAATTTATTTGAATTTTTGTAAACTTTCAGTCTCCATATGAATAACAAATTAAATTATTAATTTATAAATTAAAAGGATGGCATAAAATAATTCTAAAATAAAAAATTGTGAAAATATCTAAACGTATATTTTTTAGCATACACACACAACACACACACACACACACACATATATATATATATATATATATATATATATATATATATATATACACATATAGTGAGGAAAAAAATGATTTGATCCTCTGGTGATTTTGTACGTGCACTGACAAAGAACAGTGAGAGAGAGAATTACAACAAAAAATCCAGAAAAACACATTTCAAAAAAGTTATAAATTGATTTGTATTTTAATGAGTCAAATAAATATTTGATCCCCTATCAATCAACAATATTTCTGCCTCCCAGGTGTCTTTTATACAGGTAAGGAGCTGAGATTAGGAACACTCTCTTAACGGGAAGAGAGTTTCACTCTCTGAAATCCTGCAGCTCCCGCAAGATCCCCTGCTCAAGAAAGCACATGTACAGGCCTGTCTGAAGTTTGCCAGTGATTCAGAGGAGAACTGGGTGAAAGTGTTGTGGTCAGATGAGACCAAAATCGAACTCTTTGGCATCAACTCAACTCGCCGTGTTTGGAGGAGGAGGATTGCTGCCTATGACCCCAAGAACACCATCCCCAGCGTCAAACATGGAGGTGGAAACATTATGCTTTGGGGTGTTTTTCTGCTAAATGGGTCGTGGATGGGAATTCCAGCATGCCAATGACCCAAAACACACAGCCAAGGCAACAAAGGAGTGGCTCAAGAAGAAGAACATTAAGGTCCTAGAGTGGCCTAGCCAGTCTCCAGACCTTAATCCCATAGAAAATCTGTGGAGGGAGCTGAAGGTTCGGTAACACTTTATTTCGATAGTCCACTTTAGACATTCTACTAACAGTAAGTAACTTTTCAACTACGTCAACTAGCAGTCATTAGAGTATTAGTAGACTGTCTGCTTAATAACTTCAAACGCTTTATTTTGATAGGTCCACAACATACAATATACTGAGTATTAGAAACTTTGCAAGTATATGTCAATTTATTCTACTAACCCTAAACCTACCCTAACAGTCTACTCTGAGAGTTAGTAGATATGTAGTTGCAAATTAATGAGAATTAGTTGACATGTAGTTGACATGTAGTTACAAAGTTACTTATAGTTAGTAGAATGTCTAAAGTGGACTATCGAAATAAAGTGTAACCGAAGGTTCGTGTTGCTAAACATTAGCCTCAAAACCTTAATGACTTGGAGAGGATCTGCAAAGAGGAGTGGGACAAAATCCCTCCTGAGATGTGTGCAAACCTGGTGGCCAACTACAAGAAACATTTGACCTCTGTGAATGCCAACAAGGCTTTTGCCACCAAGTACTAAGTCATGTTTTGTGAACGGGTCAAATGTTTATTTGACTAATTAAAATGCAAATCAATTTATAACTTTTCTGAAATGCATTTTTTTTTTTTTTTTGTTATTTTGTCTCTCGCTGTTCAAATAAACCTACCATTAACTGACTGATCATTTCTTTGTCAGTGGGCAAACGTACAAATTCAGCAGGGGATCAAATTATTTTTTCCCCACTGAATACACACACACACACACACACAATTACTATTTTAAGTTTTATATTTTTACATTAACTTTTTATATTTACTATTTTTATATTATATTTACTTTTTATATTATAATTACTACACATTAATAATTACTATACATTGTAGTAATTATAATTTATATATTTTTTAAATATTTAAGTATATGTATGTGTGTATCTACACATACTCAGTGCAATAACATTTATATTTTTATTTATACATTTTTATTTAATATTATTACACAATACACAATATACACGTGTGTGTGTGTGTGTGTGTGTGTGTGTGTGTGTGAGTGCGTGCGTGCGTGCGTGCGTGCGTGCGTGCGTGCGTGCGTGTGTGTGTGTGTGTGTGTGTGTGTGTGTGAAAAATTGGTGGTAGATATGAATAAAAAAGCAATATGATTTCTACATATATTGTAATTATAATGTATTAGAACTTTTAAAAATGTATTTAAATATATATACAGCATATGTGAACCTGGACCACAAAACCAGTCTTAAGTAGCACGGGTATATTTGTAGCAATACCCAAAAAATACATTGTATGGGTTAAAATTAGGACATTAAGTAAAGATCATGTTCCATGAAGATATTTTGTAAATTACTGCAAATAAACTTAATTTGTTGATTATTAATATGCATTGCTAAGAACTTCATTTGATTTTCTCAATATTTAGATTCTTTTGCAGCCTCAGTTTCCAGATTTCCAAATAGTTGTATCTCAGCCAAATATTGTCCGATCCTAACAAACCATACATCAATGGAAAGATTATTTATTCAACTTTAAGATGATGTATAAATCTCAATTTTGAAAAATTGACCCTTATAACTGGTTTTGTGGATAAGGGTCACATATGTGCAGTGTATACATTTATTTTATATAGAGATCAAAATTACATTAAAAATTATTTATAAAACATTTTTGAAAATATGTTTTCAGTAATACTTTTATTCTGCAAGGATGAATTAAATTGATCAATACATATTACTTTTAAAAAGCAAGGACTTTGTCATACTTGCCCGTGGCCAAACTGAAGGAGAGTCACATGAGTCAGAGACGGTTGATATGCATTTTTCCTCTCTGAAATATTTGCCTCACCTTCTCCTTTTGTTATGGGATGGTATCAATTCTATTTTCTGTCTGTTGTCAGAGAACGGCCTCTTCTCCACCTTTTATATTACAAACTCATACATTCACCCTGATTTGGAATGCCACTGACGCAGTTAGAAAGGTTATTCATAAATTCAAATTCTTTTTAAGGTCAGGACATTTACTTCTGGACAGTATGCTAATGCATGCTAAAATCGGGTTGATGCTAGTATGCAAGCTTGCATACTCAAACCAAGTTTATAATGTCAATAAAGCAGAAAATACTAACAGAGTACATCATTTCAAACTGTTTTTGAGGTTAAAGTATACATATTTGATTGTTGAACCTAATATTTTTGCAACATCTTGCAGTAATATATTAGGTATATAACTAAAATATACCACAGTCTGTCAGCTGTTTGGAGATATTTTCCCCTCTGGACAGAAGAATTCCTGTTGCTTTTGTAAGCGGATGTCTTATGGGAGAATAACTCCAAACAAAGGTTCATGATATCTTACTGTCAACATGATGTATGAACTCAAATACTTCCCTCCAAAATCTCAACAATCTTCACTCAATTACAAAAACAGCCTCAGGTCTATTTTAAATATCAATCAGTAATCAGTCTGTTGCTGTCTTCCTCACAATTTAAATGTACACATAATCTAGTGTAGTTTTGAATTTTGTTTCATTTAAAAGCATATATTGTCATTATACTTGTTTTTGCAAGTATAAACAATTAAATCAGACCTTTAATTGAATGTTTGCTTGCATTAATCATAACTTTGATTAAATGAAATAACTACATACAGTGCATTATTTTCTTCAATGTAGGCCTAAATATTGCATCAGATTATAACCTTCCTTAAAACATATGGATAAAGTTGATTATAGCGTCTTCTAGTGGTGAACTTTTAAATGAGAATATTTAACCTGAAAAGTGAGAGCTTGTTAACCTTGTTCACACACACGCACACGCACACACACACACACACACAAAAGTAATATAAATATATCTGAAGAAATGTCTTTCTAAGGCAGCAAGAAAAATCTAAACACGAATTGTACCAAGTTTCCAAGTTCATCCGCTGACCTGCTAACCTGTTTAACTCGGGAAAATAGAAAAAATCCTCAAGTGAGACCTCAAACTATACCAATTATAAAGGACTCATAAATGTCTACAAGTACAATATGTCCCTGGCAAACACTTTTTTTCTGTAAAATTGACCTGCAATACAGCATTGCAAGAAAGTTTGAATGTTCAGGAATCCAAACATTCCTGCTGATCTTTGACGTTTGTAGTTCTTTCTTCTCTACAGAGCCTGAATAACTGCATGCCTTTGTGTCATTGTGTATAAATGGATTATAATTTGTTACAATGTGTCCAGATGAGCCATTAAACCTCAATCATTCTTTATTGAATAATTAGGGCTATAGTTTGTCCTTTGTCTTAGGTTCTCCGAAAATAGAGGGGCAAGGACATATTTAATCAGGTCATTTTATGTGCTGTTCAAGCAGGTGACGGGACGAAAATGTTGTGTATTAATCCTGTGTAGTGGCAAGAAACAACATTTTGAACAATATTTGAAATATCCACAAAAAAAAACAAAAAAGATTCATCAGATAATAAAAGTGAAACAACAAATCCAGCGAGAAATGCATTTTTAAACCATGAGCACAAAGTATTGATTGCTTGCTAAAGAAATACATAACAGCATATGAATCAATGAATCAAAAGGCATTAATGACACACTACCAGTCAAAGGTTTGGATACATCTGACAAAATTTAACAGGATTTCTCCTTATTTGTACAACCTTTTGATAAACTGCTATGCTCGTATGCTTGAAGCTAAATATATATATATATTTTAGATAAATATTATAATATATATTTTGCAACATACACAACCTTTTTTAGATTTAAATTGCTTAATATATTTTGTATTAATTTATTGTAATACATCTTTGGTAACAAAATTAGTTAGCATAGCATTACATTTGCTAAATATTTATTCATCTTTGTTAACAAAAGTTAATAAAAACACAATTGTTAATTGCTAGTTCGTGTTAGATCAGGTCAATTATGATTTTAATAATGTTGACGTAGATGTTTAAATTAAGATTAATAAATGCATCAAACGTGTATGGAATGTAAATGAAACCATATTTATTTTTTATTTCTTGCATAGAAGTCATGCATTGTTTTTTTTAGGATTATGATTCTATTTATTGACAAAATGTCATTCTTATTATTGTTATTATTTTTTTAAACCACACAACAGTTAAAGATACCAAACATAACTTAGAATGAACAATGCAACATTCACGTGACCTGATTGGATGTTTTGCATTGGCACCACTGATCATAAAACCATTAGCACGCTTTTTAAGCCGTAATTTTCATTTTTGATACACCTATATTGTAGACAGACCTGTCTGTACTGCATAACTAAGTATGAGTATTTTATATCCATCTCCTGTGCTAATGTTCCAGAACACTTTACGGTTGTCATTTTCTTAAGCCTATGACTATGTAATTACATGAGCAACTACTGAGTAATAACATAAATTGTTTTAACATTATCTGCAATCTAGCAACGTACTGCTGTAAGTAGGCCAAGACATGTTACCTACTGCACATTCTTTCTTGGCTTGCAGGACATGTTGTATGGATGGTCTTGGATGGACAATCATTTATGAATTTCATAACATTGTGATAAACTTGACCACATCTTTGAAGAAACATGATAAACTGTTAGCTTGCTTATTAGTCCATTAGCACACTGTTTTAAAAAAAAACACAAAATACAACATATAATTTAGAACTATATATAATTTATACAACAAAAAATTTAGAAATCGTCAAAATCGTCATGGACAGAGATTATATACAGCCGCCCAGAGGTATTTCACACACCTCGACCAGTTAAAATGCATTCATTTCAGTATTAGATATAAAATATAATGGCATCTGGGAACAACTGATGCTTTATCAGAACTTCACTTTTCTGAACAGAAATAAATTTTAGTTAACTGATTTTAAGGTCATTTTTAGTGAATACATGTCTGTTTCTCCAGGTGTAGTTCAGAAGTGTGCAAATACTTTAATGTTTTATCTTTCTGTCCCATCTTTCACATATGATTCAGTTGAAATTCATTAAGTCAAAAGAAATGCTCATATGGTTTAAACAATGACAGATTCATTATACCCATTATATGCCACTATTTAAATAATCCAGGATGATATAATGGTCTACTTACACATAATATCCTGATGATTTCAAAATATCAAGATGTTTTTCCAATTTTTTTGAAGGCCCGGATATTTTTAATATGCTACTTACCCAGAATAAGGAACAAAACTAAACACAAAACTAAAATTTGGTGAATCATTTATTCAAAGTGATATTTAATTTCAAAGAGCATAATAGAGATTAAGACATTTGCAATATGTAGTTAGCGCTGTTCTAATAAAAATGCAGAAGATAACACATTTAAATAATAAAAACAATGGATTTAAAAGCTCTACTTTTTTCACAAAATTAAAAAAGTGGAATTAGTTTCTCAAGTAAAACGCAGTGTACCCTTTTTATATTTGGCCCCAAACAACTGGCCTTTTTCTGACCAATAAATAGCTGAAATGTCATTATGCTTTCTAAAATATATTAATATTTATCTACACACATTATTTAAACACAAAATTAAACAAACTACTGAACATTTCACGCTTTATTTACACTATTGAAGAACACACCTCTGCACTGGTTTTGATTTAGTCCATTTGACCCAGTCCCACTGAAGAGTTGGGATTACCCATTAAGGTGGGATTTACTTCTAAAGTGCACCTCTGTACATTTCTATTTACAGTAACACACACTATATAAAACAGCCAAACTAGACAGAGGTCGTGTTGTTGAGTGTTGAAATGACCATGTTTCTCAGATTGGCTTGTACAGCAGGGTTGTGACATATTTCTTCTTGTACCGATGTGTGGCACTCAGGACCATAACGCCATCCTGTCAGAGAGCCAAAGGAGATACAGTCATCAGAACAGACTTGAAATCAATAGCGGTTCATCTCACAGAGCTCAAAGTTGGTTTCTTACCTTAATGGACAGAGCGTACAGGTGATTAAGCATGACGTGATTGGGTTCAGGGAGCAAAGCTGGATCACACTGTGAGGAAACAAGAGTGTAATAAAATGTAAAAAATAAAATAATTATTCGATGTAGATCAAAGCTCAAATTCTGAGTGTCTCTTTATTTTATATATTTTCATTTATACTCATTTAAAATGATAGTTTACTAAGGGATTTTTATTTGTGGCAAGTTAAACTTTATGATTTTTCATAGAAATATTCCATGACTTTTTCAATTATTAAAATTCAAATCAATTCAGTAGCATTTGATCGTGATCAATTAGAAACCAACTGACCAATTCACTTGACCAATTCAAAAAAAAAAAAAAAAGGAAAAAAAAGGAAAACACTCAAAAGAATGACTCATTCACAGATCAGGCATCACTATTCCTTGCAAGAAAGTTTTACTCTATAATATTATTAACTAGAGCAATATATAACAATAGATTACAATATCAGCTATTGTTATTGTAACATGTAATAGATGATATATGTGACCCTGGACCACAAAACCACGGGTATATTTGTAGCAATAGCCAACAATACATAGTATGGGTCAAAATTATCGATTTTTCTTTAACGCCAAAAATCATTAGGATATTAAGTAAAGATCATGTTTTATGACGATATCTGTAAATTTTCTACCGTAAATATATCAAAACTTAATTTTTGATTAGTAATATGCATTGCTAACAACTTCATTTAGACAACTTTAAAGGTGATTTTCTCAATATTTAGATTTTTTTTTTCTGCACTCTCAGACTCCAGATTTTCAAATAGTTGTATCTCAGCCAAATATTGTCCTATCCTAACAAACCATACATCAATGGAAAGTTTTATTCAGCTTTCAGATGATGCATCAATCTCAATTTCAATAAAATTTACCCTTATGACTGGTTTTGTGGTCCAGGGTCACACATTTTAGAGCAAAGCAGAGTTCATAACAGTATAGATTTTAATGTTGTATAGATTCTAAAGTAAAGTACAATAGTGTTTATTTATTCGTTTTTTTCAAGCATCCTCTGATATTTCTAGGGCCCTATGAAATACAACTAGATTTTTTTTTTCTCCAAAATTTAATTTTATTGGAATTTCAGTTCTTGAGATAAAATTCATGTGGAATTTCCTCATATTGTGAGATGGCAGACTTTTTATAATCTCAGACACTAGTCCAAATATAATGCTTTGAATTTTTTTATTAATTCTACAGACTTACTTTTGATATATAAATTTTGTGACGTTCCATCTTTATAACTGAATTCCACAATTCCATCTGCATTTTCTGCATTAGGGAAATCATAGGGTGCCATATGGAATCAAATAATTTCATAAAATGATAATCAAACCCGTCACATTTATAGCCGAATGCAATGTCTTCAGTAGATACTCACTGAGATGCCTGTGTCCTTATTGAGGATGACCTGTAGAAGATGAGGGGGCAGAATGGGTGGAGATTTGAACTTCTCCTCCTGTTTGGGTAGATAAGCGTCCTGGTGGTACGGCCCAGGAGGAGAGCTGGACAGGTCTATAATCAATCAAAACAACATGTCACAACAACCCATAACTGACTGTTAAAACCACTTCTGCGTAATCATAAGTTAGGTAACAAATAATTTTCAGCTTATGAAAATGGCTTATAAATGGCTGCAGAAAAGATGAGATGGTTGGTTGCGTTCACACCTGACATGTCAGAGCATTTCTGTGAATCCACCATGAGCGCATCGAACACCTCAAAGTCTGTCTTCTTCACCTGGATGATGTTGTTGACCGTGCCGAGCTGGTTGGTCACCACCGGCTAAAGAGAAGAAAAGGTCAGTGTTATGATGGTTTTACAGTAATAATGGAGGATGGCGATGATTGATGTCTCCGTCACCTCTGTTGGGTCATGAGTCCACTGTCCATCCACAAAGAATTTATACTGGTGCTCACCCTCAGGCAAGTCCACAATCGCCACAAAGTTGTTTTGACTATTGAAGAGACAAGTAAAAATTAATGTTAAATTAACTGGATTTGAGGTTTATCTTAAAGATATCAGCGGAATAATTTCAGCAGAAGACTTATGTAGTAGTGATATATTAGAATTACTCATATACTATAATATTTCTATCAATATTTTGAGTTAACTTCTGTTTTATATTACCAGTATTTATTTTAATTTTAGTTAAATTTTAGTAATTTTATATTAATTTATTTGTATTCCTATTTAGTAGGGCTGTCAGTTTAACACATTAATTAGGTGTGATTATTTATGGAAATAACGTATTAAAATTATTAACATATTTAATGAATCCAATGCTTTTCTCATTTAACACAATAATGATTTTAAGTTTTCTTTGGGGGTTCATTTCTCAACCCAAACAGATGTGTGATTAATTTACGATTAATATGATTAATTAATTGGCACATCATGTAATTAATTTTTAGATTTTAAAAATGTAATAGTTTAGGTAATTTAGATTTTTGATTCATATGCAGTTAGTCATTTTAGTGCTTCAACTGTTACCAAAACAACATTTCAAATTTTCATTCTTTTCAAGTTTTTCTTCAATTTTTTATATTTGACTACATTTCAATTAAGAAAATTATTTTAATAGTTTCAGTTAATGTTAACTCTTACGTACCTCCTTATCAAAGGTATCTTATTGGTCCAATTATTAAAAGAGCCAGAAATATAGACTTCCTTTCCAGCTCCTGTCCACCGAAATACAGTGGGTCGATCTAAAGCGGGAACCTTTCCACTGGTCTCCAGGTCTGATCTCCAATCAATGAACTCCTCTTTTTCTAACGGCGCCTAATAGAAGATAAAGGACAGAACACATTACCATCAATCATATTCTTCATAAATGAACATTCAATGTGAGCCAACACACACTTTGATGCCCTCCCCGTGAAAAATATCAGCATCCTCTGGGCTGTCCATCAGGATTTTAGGACGGTCTCCTTCCTTGGTTCCTCGACTATCCCTCCTGTGGGCCTTTTCCTGGCCTATGCCGGCCCTCTCACTGCTTGTGTTCCCCATAGTGCTCCTAACAAGCCTTTCCAGAGGTCACACAGGGTGAGCGGCCAGCTGGCTGAACTTAAAATGATCTGTAAAACAAAACAAACACCACAATAGTGGAAGAAACATTGTGATCTTAATGTGTGGATAACATAAGCTGTGTTGACTTGATGATTTTGAACTCACTCTTTATTTTCTTTTGTAGTTAATTCAACTCCAGACTCCAATCAGTCTGGCCTCATTAAATGGTTTGACAGAGTTAAAAAAAAAAAAATCTGGGTGTATTGCTTTTTAAAACTATGATTTGCTACTTGCTAACACTGTTGCCAACTACCTTCAATGAAAAGTAGCTAAAGCCTGCTTGCTAAATGTTGCTGCTAGATGCGTCTCTGAAAACTAGATAAGGTTTGTCCAAGAAGGTGCTAGATTTGTCACTCGTTCATTTATTTTTTCACTAAAGGTGTCTGAAAAGTTGCTAAATTTAGCATAAAGTTGCTTAGTTGGCAACACTGCTTTGCTAAAGTTATTTATCAAAGGCGATGTTTGTAAATTTGGGAAGAGAACATTTGGACAGGCCTGATTGTATTTTATAAACATTTTGTGTATGCTTATGAATGCAAATTCAATGCAAGTCTATTTTACAGGTACTCAACAAAATAATATTTTGGAAGCTCCGTTAATTTAACTGCGTATTTCACTGCAAAAGACTGAGACCTCAGTAACCTCAAGGCACAGCTGTATTTTTCCACATGGCTTTAGAAACCTTACTCCACTGCAAGGTCACGAGATTTCAAAGGACGCCTGACAAGAAAAGATAGCGGACATCCATAACAGCTTCAAGGAGATCGTTCTGATATTAAACGCATATCTGTTGTTTTTAGTGACATCAGACGTCATCTCAGTTTTAATAAACATCTTCACTATGATGTGAAAATGTTGCAATCGTTTTGACTGTGCACCAATGCAGGACCGTTATTATAAAATTGCAAACAACCTTATGCTGCCGCGCCAGCCTGCAACAACACACTGTATAACGTTAACTTAGTGCTATTCAGTTAGCCGCAGAGAGCAGTCTTATCTGCTGCAAGATTCTTACTATTTTGGCATGTTTGAAATCATTTATTTTCGGTTGTACGTTGTCTTAATGTGACAAAACTTACATGGCCTTTTGCGCAGTGCCGTATGAATTCGCGACCGCCACTTGTCCCAGATCACAGTTATTTCGTCTATTTTTTTTTTTTTTTTCATTCACTCTGCTTATCGCCACAAACTCAACATCCTCGCATCCACCCCGCCCACTGTAAATCCACTGCGCATGCGCGTCTGCAACTACGCCCGCTAGGGGCAGACAAACTGCTGCTTTTACACAAAACAAACGCTAGGGGGACACACTGATATTGGACACCGCTGGTTTTCGAAAGCATTATAAAGCGATGTCAGGCTGTAAAAGAACACCCATGAAACGGTAAGTTCATAACTGTGCAGCAATTATCACTTTTAGTTCTCCGAGTATGGTATTTATGTTTGTTTTCACGGCATTTGAAGCATGTGAGGATGTGAATATGTGTAATGTCTATTAACCGCCACTGGATGGCGGCATTTATCTGTCACTCCACCGCCACATTTCCCAAACAAAAGCTTAGAAGAGATGGTGGTCTCGGGAATTAAATGGGCCCTGTGCTCTTTTTAATTGATATTATTTGAGATCCCAAAGATACTGTTGTGTGTTTGTACATTTATTAACAATAATTTCAAGTAGAGTGTGCGTGCATAGGCTGCATGGATCAGAGTTTGTCTCTGTTAATGCTTTTCCTCAGTCACAGTGTGTCATCAGATTTATTATGTGTGTCATGCAACGTGCAATTACTCCCCCACTGGTTTTCCCTCTGTCATAGCCAGTGTTACTGACCAACCACCTCAAACACACACTCATTCTTTCTCCTCTTTCTCACCCACCCACTTCACCCATTCAGTGATAAAAATGTGTTTTGAGTGCATTAAAAAGGAACACCGCAGTGCAAAAACAAGAATGTATAACATCGTCTGCTTTGCAAGCTTTCTCTGTGCTTTTATGTTGAGCTGCTGCCTTACAATCTGACAAGGCAACATTTGAATATCAGAATTTGCATTTGTGATCCCCTTCAAGTTCATCCTATTAGACAGCACACAGTTTTGCTTGTATCCATACACGCATGCACCAGAAGAAAAAATTAATAAATAAATAGCAAAAATACCTGGGGAAAAGAGTGGGAAACAAGTAGATGGGAGCAATCAAATCCACTTCAAAGTTAGGAAATCAAGAGTTTCGTTTCATATTAATCTTCAGTGACAATCTCCATGAGCACAACAACTTTATTTCTTAATGTTGCCTGATAGCAAAAGCAGATTTTTGCTATTGAAAATGCAGACTCTCTATGTCTGACTTCCATAGACGTGCACTACTGGATCTGCAGTAGCCTACATATATATTATTTATGATGATAACCAAGGTGTACCTCAGTATATAGGCCTACTGATTACTTCTCTTTGTTTTCTCCATACGATAGCAATTGATGAGATTTTTTGTTTTGGATGGTAAATTATTTAATGCACTCTGTTAAGATAAAATCGATAATATGAAATAGGTGTTGAATGCTTCTGTCTAAAGAACGAATTTAAAGACAACTCTGTGGTGCTGAATTCACATATATATATATATATATATATGTGAATTCAGCACCACAGAGTTGTCTTTAAATTATATATATATAGTGTATTTATACAAATACAGTATTTTGTATCTTGATATGAAGTAGGCCTACACAAAAGTATTTTTTTGTACAAATACTGTAAGTATTTGTATTTCCTGATAATATTTTATATTGTTATGTTTCCACTGGGGTATTTTTGTATCTTTTTTTTAAGTCATGAAAAATATGGGCAAAATAATCATAATTGACAAATTAAACGTCCTTAGAAAGTATATGCAAAATGTATGTTTTTATGTTGATTTGTAACCCAGATGTGCTGTTGTTTTTTTACTTTAAATGAACTCTTTTGGTCTTTTGCAGTTGATGTTGTTATGTTGAAAGTTCATGCTTTATTTATATCTTCACTAGAATCCTTCGAAAATAAGCATGACAAGTGTACAGCTGCTCACATCTTTCCTCTCTTTACTAGGATTTACACTAATAACAAATTGACTTCCGCTCTTGAATCTAATTCACCCCACTGACATTCCATGAGTACGACCTTACAGAGTGATTAGGCTCAGCATCCTGCCAGACTGTCCTTCTCAACGTCTGAGCAGCTGAGTGATTCGTCTTCACCTCAATGGATCACCACTCATGACACAACCTCCCACAGAATCAAAGAAAGGTGCTGTCAGGTGCCAGATTCCAGACTGATGTCAACATGGTGCTAAGTTTACAATCCTCAATATGAAAAATCGAAATATCCAGACACAGCAGTGCTCCATTCGAGCAGATTGACTTCACGACAGACGTTAAGTTTCATACAGGGTAATGCAAATGAAAAAAAAACGTAAAACACAGTAAACTCAAAGTGTTTATTTGGAGTTCTTCAACATACCATTCCAAATGGCAGTCTGATGTTTCCAAGAGAGCGTCGGATGCGGGACAGGTCCCATGGGGCCATGCGTAGGCAGTGGCGCTGTGCATTCACAGCTCCCTGCCAGGGGCCATGTCTGTCACACCTGCTACAGCAACTTCTCTTTCTGCTCTGAGCTGAACTTTTATTAGTTCTATTAGGGCCATCACCATCTCCAGCTGTTCCATTCTAACAAATACTCTGCACATCAGGAGGGACGGCATCGCACATCACAGCTTTTAATGGCATTTCACATGATCGAAATTGTGAATGTGTTTTGAATTCCCTGTAGTAAAGAGCATACAGATGGAAGGGAAATTAGATGAGCAATTTGAGTCCCAATCGTTCAGTCTAGGGTGTGAGGCTGTTTAGGGTGCTATGAGTGGTTTAGATAGATAGATAGATAGATAGATAGATAGACAGACAGACAGACAGACAGACAGACAGACAGACAGACAGACAGACAGACAGACAGACAGACAGACAGACAGACAGATAGATAGATAGATAGATAGATAGATAGATAGATAGATAGATAGATAGATAAAATTATTCTCAGTAAATAATTCAGATCCCACACGACTTGAGTGAAGTTAACATCATGCATTTATTTCCAGTACTACCAGCAAAACTCTGAGTATTGCACAGTCCCTTCAAATAACTGCCTTGAGCATTCCAACACAAATCTATAAGCAAATACTTTGGATATGACCATATATAAACAAGAGCGGATATGTTTCATACCCTCATACAGTTTGATATAATGAGTGTAAAGCCAGGTGTCATTTTACAGAAGTGTGCATGATTTAAGTCTACAAATAAAAAATGTTTTAAATATTAGAAAGTGTTTTTACCTGCACCAGATCTAAGAACAAATTCAACATGAATAAACAAGGAAGGAAGATCTCGGAGTCAGTTTTGTTTAGTAAGTTCTAAACATGATTATCAACATTTTGAGGGCTCTTGCCTTTAAATTAGCATTTCAATGAGTATTTTGGAAGATTGTATGTTTGCATCAGCTGTTTTAGCTAAACACTGAGTAATGTCACTTCTACAGGTGTTACATTTTTTTACAGCCCCAGTAAAGTGTTATAACTCTGAAACTAGCAAGTTAAAAGAAGCGTTCAATCAAAAATAAAACAACAGGTCATGACACAAGGTATGCAAGGAAGGATTATGGACCTACTAGGCCCCACTTTGTTACCTTTTCCCCAGGGATTAAAAATAATAATTCAAAATGAGATCTTATCAATTGTAATTGTGGCTTTACATTACACAATTGCTACTTAAAATTATTTGTCATAATTGAGATTTAATATCAGCCTAGTGAGCTCCTTTAAGACAGAATCCTGACATGAAACCTTAAAAGTGACCAATCTGAATTGATTTTTGTAGAAACTGTGATTTTTCAATGAAGCACACAGAATATACGTTACTCAATTGATTTCAGAGTCTGGCTTTAGCATGATGCTATGCTAACAACACTCTTACAGGTTTTAAAAGTATACAACAAATATCTGGGCAAAATAGATCAGAGATCGTTACTATTTTATTATTTCTCAGATATCACTATTATATCACTATTGAAATGTTCAAACTTGAAAG
Organism: Barbus barbus; assembly: GCF_936440315.1. Classification (NCBI taxonomy): domain Eukaryota; kingdom Metazoa; phylum Chordata; class Actinopteri; order Cypriniformes; family Cyprinidae; genus Barbus; species Barbus barbus. The sequence continues at coordinate 15,158,664 of NC_136725.1, forward strand.
TCAAAATGAATAGCTATCTTAGAAGCATAAGAGTTTGGAATTAGCAGGTTGCTAAGATAATGACACAGCACTCTAAAACCTTAAAACACAGAAAACACAAATATTGGGTAAAATAATCAATTTAAATTAAATATTTAATTAGATTTTAGAGTATTGTTAGTCAAAATAAGGTATCTTAAAAAGTATCAGAATTATGACTTGACTCAATTAATTTCAATAGAATTTGGAATTAGCATTTGCTAGCTAACAAATCAATAATCTAATAGTCATAAATATACAAAAAACTAATATTGGGTAAAATCACGTTTTTAAAATTAAATTAAAATATTTTTAATTAGATTTTCACTATTGATTTGCTAATATATGCTGCCCTGTACATTTTAGAGCAGATTTTGTTTCAGTAACATGCCTATATTGCCTTGAAATACTGCCTAAGTTGGCAGCTCACTAGGTTTTAGAAAAGAAGATCATATTTCACAATCCAGTAACAGGTAAAATTAAATTCCACCCCATTTTTTTCATTACATATCATGTTTCACTCATAAATACAATAAAAGAATTATAGTTTCTCGTAATTCTGACTCCCAAATGCACTTTGCCAAGTGACTGAAAACTCGAATTGATGCCAACCTTTTTATTATAGTATCTTAATTACAGTAGCATTTGTCTGTCAACAACTTTAAATTTTCTTTTTTTTTCCATGTCTCAACTTTAAGCCCCTGGCAGTCTGGAAGCTCCTTGGCCCGGTCCATAATCCATCCCTGAAGGTATGGGAATAAATACACCTACAATATTTTATATATTATATATATATATATATATATATATGTATAGACTGTATATAGTATCTCATGGCATCTCACTTTGATTCCTGTGTGGCACCGCTGCTGCCCACTATATTATATTCATATTTTGTGGTGACTGAAATTAGATCAGCAATGATTCAACCACTGCTCTCACATCGATCCATCGATCGCAACTCTTCCGGCTAGAGCCGCAACTCAAAAATTATACAACACATTAACATCAAAAACACTATGCAAACACTGTGGTGCTGTAATTTTGCTAATGTGTGACAGTGCAGCAGGTTCTCTGATCGAAACAGTTACTTGGTCACAAAAAAACGAAACCACACAAGCTCGTAAAAGCTCAAGAAGAGGTGACAGAGGTGCTATTGTTCAGTAGCGTTGAATTTGTCAGTGTGTCGCTATTAGATTGTGTCGTTAGAGGAAGAATCCGTCGATGGCTTGTACAGTCTTAGCATGTGGTGGCGTACTCTTTTGCGTTTGACTCTCGCGTAACTCTCGGTTTAGTCCTCAGCACTGCTATCTCGTGAATCCGGACCCGGGAAGCCCCTCTGGAAGTCTCAGGCTATGTGGCCGTGGTTAGAGTGGCAAACGAATGTGCATGGCTGAGCTGTTGGGCCTGGCAGCCAGGATGTAGATGGCGCTCTCCATCAGGAAGTTTTCCCAGGTAACGGGTCTGGAAAATGTAACGGTAAAATAGAGTTAACTCAATTAACCCACAACTTATGAAAGCCAAAAGACACTTAATAATTATAATAATTAAAATATTTATTTACCTATAGCTACTGTTTTACGCCACGTCGTAATTACCAATTTCAAAATGACAACATGTGACATTTTACTTGGAACTGCCTCGGAATTATGCATTTGTATGGCAACACTATTAATGTCACATCCTTGTAGAACTCGTAATTACAATTTGTAAGCTGGGAATCTTCTGAGAGCTCAAGCTGCATTAACACTATGTCGTAATTACTGTAATTTTGAGATAACCAGTGTTGGCGAAAGTCATTTTTAAAGTTAATGCATTACAATATTGTGTTACTCCCTTAAAAATTAACTAATTACGTTACATAGTTACTTTTTATGGAAAGTAATGTGTTACGCTACTTTTGAATTTCTTTTTAAATCTGGACAGGGCTAGTTCAACGCTATTCAGCAATAACAAAAATGAAACACAAATGTGTAATTTTTGCTTAGTATGGTTGAATTGGATCATTGAAGGTCAGTAGCAAAGACATTGGTTAATAAAATGGGATTAAATACATAAATTGTATTTTTATTATTTAACATTTTTAATTATTGCAGGTTTGTATAATATTCTGAGTTTGCATTTGACTGTTGTTTATTTTAAGGTATACTGAATCTGGTTTTGTGCAGGTGAGATGAGTAAATACATGTTTAGTCTAGAACTACAGTAACATCAAAGTGCACACAACGCCTCTGCATGTACTCCCGGTTTCTCTCAACATGGCAACATGAGAGCTGTCAGTCAATACATAGGAAACAAAGTAACTAGAGTTCCTTATTTGAAAAAGTAACTCAGATATTTCCCTCTAAATTAAAAAGTAATGTGCTACTTTACTAGTTACTTAAAAAAAGTAATCTGATTACATAACTGGTAACTTGTATTACGTAACTTGTAATGCATTACCCCTAACACTGGAGATAACAATACGTGACATTCTACTTGAACTTTCCTCAGACTCAGACAGAGCTGGGTAGATTACTTTGAAATTGTAGTCCGTCTCATGACAAAAATTGTAGTTAGTAGCGTAATCCATTATATTACACAATTTATGTAATATAATCAGACTACTTTTAGATTACTTTTGAGTAATCTAAAAGTAATTGTCGGGTAAAAAAATAATTCCAATCCATTTGTTTGTTTGTTTGTTATTCACAAAGGCGATAAATATTGCTAACCTATATAAACAACAACAAAATAATAACAGTATGAACACGTGGTACAAGCCGTAGCTCTCAGAAAACTCCCAGTTCACAAGTTGTAATTAGGAGTTCTACGAGGACGTGAATGCTTTTTATAAGTTGGTATCTCGTAATTACAGTTATTATGATATGGCGTGAAAGCAACTTTAGGTCGCTGCGTAGAATGCCACGTGTTGTTATCTCAAAATTATGGTAATTATGACATGCCGTTAATGCAGCTTTAGCTTTCAGAAGATTCCCAGAGTTCTGGGAATCACGAAGATGTGATGTTGATAGTTTTGCCACAGAAACGTATATGGGTCTGAGGACAGTTCTGAGTAGAACGTCACTGTGTCTCGAAATTACGATAATTACGACATTACGTAAATGCAGCTTACTTCAAATCATACCATAGGCATCACCTTGTTTCTAGGTGATGCCTATGGTATGCTAGGTGGATACTAAGGCATTGCTAGTTAATAGCTACAGAGTTCTAGTTGATTTACAAGGCATTACAGGTCCTTTTCAAAAAATTAGCATATTGTGATAAAGTTTTTATTTTTTAAAGTATTTTTAAAGTTTTAAAGTATTTTCTGTAATGTACTGATAAACATTAGACTTTCATATATTTTAGATTCATTACAACACAACTGAAGTAGTTCAAGCCTTTTATTGTTTTAATATTGATGATTTTGGCATACAGCTCATGAAAACCCAAAATTCCTATCTCAAAAAATTAGCATATCATGAAAAGGTTCTCTAAACGAGCTATTAACCTAATCATCTGAATCAACTAATTAACTCTAAACACCTGCAAAAGATTCCTGAGGCTTTTAAAAACTCCCAGCCTGGTTCATTACTCAAAACCGCAATCATGGGTAAGACTGCCGACCTGACTGCTGTCCAGAAGGCCATCATTGACACCCTCAAGCAAGAGGGTAAGACACAGAAAGAAATTTCTGAACGAATAGGCTGTTCCCAGAGTGCTGTATCAAGGCACCTCAGTGGGAAGTCTGTGGGAAGGAAAAAGTGTGGCAGAAAACGCAGCACAACGAGAAGAGGTGACCGGACCCTGAGGAAGATTGTGGAGAAGGACCGATTCCAGACCTTGGGGGACCTGCGGAAGCAGTGGACTGAGTCTGGAGTAGAAACATCCAGAGCCACCGTGTACAGGCGTGTGCAGGAAATGGGCTACAGGTGCCGCATTCCCCAGGTCAAGCCACTTTTGAACCAGAAACAGCGGCAGAAGTGCCTGACCTGGGCTACAGAAGCAGCACTGGACTGTTGCTCAGTGGTCCAAAGTACTTTTTTCGGATGAAAGCAAATTTTGCATGTCATTCGGAAATCAAGGTGCCAGAGTCTGGAGGAAGACTGGGGAGAGGGAAATGCCAAAATGCCTGAAGTCCAGTGTCAAGTACCCACAGTCAGTGATGCTGGTGTTGGTCCACTGTGTTTTATCAAGGGCAGGGTCAATGCAGCTAGCTATCAGGAGATTTTGGAGCACTTCATGCTTCCATCTGCTGAAAAGCTTTATGGAGATGAAGATTTCATTTTTCAGCACGACCTGGCACCTGCTCACAGTGCCAAAACCACTGGTAAATGGTTTACTGACCATGGTATTACTGTGCTCAATTGGCCTGCCAACTCTCCTGACCTGAACCCCATAGAGAATCTGTGGGATATTGTGAAGAGAAAGTTGAGAGACGCAAGACCCAACACTCTGGATGAGCTTAAGGCCGCTATCGAAGCATCCTGGGCCTCCATAACACCTCAGCACTGCCACAGGCTGATTGCCTCCATGCCACGCCGCATTGAAGCAGTCATTTCTGCAAAAGGATTCCCGACCAAGTATTGAGTGCATAACTGAACATAATTATTTGAAGGTTGACTTTTTTTGTATTAAAAACACTTTTCTTTTATTGGTCGGATGAAATATGCAAATTTTTTGAGATAGGAATTTTGGGTTTTCATGAGCTGTATGCCAAAATCATCAATATTAAAACAATAAAAGGCTTGAACTACTTCAGTTGTGTTGTAATGAATCTAAAATATATGAAAGTCTAATGTTTATCAGTACATTACAGAAAATAATGAACTTTATCACAATATGCTAATTTTTTGAGAAGGACCTGTATTTTGTGTTTGCTGGTGTCTTGGGTGGTTTCTATGCTGTTACTATTTGCTAGCTAAGCAGCTGATGGTGTGATGGTTGTTCAGATGTTTCTAAGTGGTGCCTATAGAATGTCCCAGGTGATTGCTAGGGTTTTCTGGGTGGTTTATATACTGCTGTTGAGTGTGTACTTGGTTGTTGCTAGGGAATTTCTTGGTGATTGCTAGGGTGTTGTTAGGCGGTAAATAGGATGTGCCTACATGGCTCAGATCCCTTCTTTATTGTATGGTTTTTTTCTACATAATTATTATTCTCCATCATCTAAAAATCATAATAATAGGAGCTGATTGTAATGGGAGCATTTTAGTATGGCTGTGCAACACATCTGTAGTTTGCAAGCACACATACACCGACCTGTTGTCATTCTCCAAGGCTTTATCTCTGCTTCTCTCGCTGCTGGAACTGCCAGGACTGCTCTCAGATATTGGACCAACATGGCTGATACTACAGATGAAGAAAGCAAGCTGAAACACACACTGTTTCATTCAGTCTCTCCCAGACAGACACACACACTACCGGACAGAGCACAGCAGGCGGCACTTCTACAGTCTGTGGGTTTTCAAACTCTAATTCGATGTTCTCATGACACCTCAGAGCCCTGAGAGAGACGATACCCAAGCACCGGCAAGACAAAACTAGTTCACTCATGAGCAGAAACATGCATTCAGGACTTGAATTGGAATTCAAAATACATTCTCAATTCAATTCTGAATGGCCCTTGTACAGGATATACAGTTGTCTGACAAACATTGCATGCCATTCTGTACACTGAAATGATCTGACAAACTTCATTGACTGAAATAAATTAATTTGAAACAAGAACTTCCTGTAATTAAGTTCAATGATGTGTGAAGCAAAACTGAGTGCGACTATGACCAGAGCGTTAAACGGTGACCCAAACATCTTGTCCAGAACTGGGACCACTCAGAGTCGAGACTGTTTGCTTTGATCTCAAGCCTTCAGTTGATTTTAATGAGCGTAAATTAGGATGCAAGCTTAGTCATGCCATAAACGCGCCAAACATACACACAAACACCCACAACCCCATGCACCCGCACACTCAGCCGCTCATTTAACCTGCTGTGCTCCTTAAAACTGATGAAAAATATCCTTAAGGGCTTCTCTGAGGGGAACAAAAGCCCCTCTTTTTGATCTTGATGATGGGAGGGCAAGATCTCATTTAATACAGCCATAGAGGCTGAGAGAACGGCCATTACAGTCCAAAATTACCCAATTTAGCTTTGATATTTTTAGCCACTGATTCCTTGGCCTCCATTATAGAATATTTAGCAATTGAGGTGATAATGAGTTTAATGATGATGATGGCAGGGAACGGTGTAAGATGTTTCCAGGGGAGGCTCATGCAGATCGAGTGACTTACCCCATACTGAACAAAGGGGAACACAATCCCATGAGTCTGCAGGGCAAATGGACATTCAGCAGTGGTGCAAACGATGGGATGATTGGTAAAAAAAAAAACAAAAAAAACAATAGCATGGAGGATGATGTCAAGAAAGACTGTCCAAGTACTGAATTCACAAATATGTTGATAAGACAATCAAAATTCAAGCTAAATATGTTACATAAATATATATATATATATATATATATATACTGTATACATTACCATTTAAAGGTTTGGGGTTAGTAAGATTTTTTTGAAAGAAATTACATTAAAATTATATTGAAATTATATTGCATTGAATTCATTAAAATGTGACAGTAAAGATAAAATAATTAGTGCTGTCAAATGATTAATCACAATTAATCACATTCATGTTTACATATATGTGTGTGTGTTTACTTTTAAATTTACCGGTATATTTCCCAGAAATTGTTTGTTATAGCTCATGAATTTAAAAGAAACATAAATGAGAATTTATAAATTGAAGTATCAACTTTATCTCTAAATTTCCTAAATTCATCAGGAAAATAGACACAAATAAGGCAATTGTTGACATACTATACCAGTATATATAGATAATATTTCTAATTATATAATTATGAATTTAGGTAAATATAAACATATGTTAATGCTAAAATTAAATATAAAAAAATATAAATAAGCGATTTAACATAACGTCCCCATTTAACCTAACCAGGAGAAAGATTTGAGATATTAAAGCCATCACATTTGTGATATTTCTTTCTGGGTGATGGTGCTTGAGGAATGAAGGATTCAGAAGGACAAATGATCCATTCGAGTTACCTGGCTCCATTTTACCCCACAAATCACTGCAAAAAATGCATCATTCTGACTTTTGGGCTCTCAGAGCGAGGATTTGAATTATGATATGACTGGCAAAGACCGCTTTGTCAAAGTCCCTGTCCCTGATTTTAGCCTGTCATTGAGAAACTTTCCTCTTCTCTACCACAGATGACTTACCCCACCACTTAAATCATCTCATTTATGTTATGCATTAATCCCAGAGTCAAAACTGTCCGCAAATGCACTGCTTAAATGATTCATACTCTCTCGGCAGAGTTCCTGAATGCAAAGTTAGCCCGTAATTCATGAGAAGAGATGAGGGATGCATGCTAATAAAGTGATGGCGGTTAGCATTAGCTAGCAGCTCGTGGAGGCATTGGCAGCTTGACATGGCTATAAAAACTGCCAAGCTTGATCCGATTTGTTGCTCCCAGAGGCCAGGCAAATTGGACGAGTCTCTGAAATGATTTTCAAGCGTTTGAAGTGTCTGAAGTTTATTGTTGATTATGTAAGTGAATCATTCAGAAATGTGCACGCAAAATATGATTAGCCTCAATGACTCTCATATATTCAGCTCACCTGACATTGCAGGACTGTGATTCTTTGTTAACCTTGTGGAACCAGGAGGTTTGGGCTTTTCTGGCTTCTCCAGCAGTAATGATCCCATCTTTGTCCTGGTCTATACTCTGAAATACGGCCCGTGCTCGATCCTTCTCCTTCGCTGTGAGGATTCTCACCAGTGAATTCTGGATTGAGGAAAAACAGAATCATTTACACAATGATTTTAGTTGAATGGTTGAATATACATTATAATTTAGCATTTTGAAAGTGTTTCTGTGTTTTTTTATTAAACATTTACCAAACATAAACTGCCATTCAGCCGGTTAGGATAATGAGCTATATTACTCGATAGATAGAAGGGTTGTGCATTTATATTAATCATAAATGTGGATGTTAACATATGGTTAAACAAAACAAAAAAAAGAAGAAATTACTTTTATTCAGCAAGAACACCTACAATTGATCAAAAGTGACAGGACAGACATTTATAATGTTACAAAAGATGTCTAATTCAATCTCTTCAGATGGGGATGAGAACGATCTTATAATTGTTGCATAATTAGTTGTGTAAAGTCTTTAAATGTGCACACAGCAACGGTTTGAGTCTTTTAGTGTGTGCTTTTTCCTCATTGACAAACATAAGATGGCTTAATAAGTAATCATTGCACTTTTTTCAAAAACACAAACTAAATTTGTCCATGTGCCACATTACCTCGGTTCGGAACTTCTGCAACACTGAAAGTGACTCGTGGTAGAGGAAGTCAGACCACTCAATCTGACCCTTCTTGTCTGGATCCAGAGCTGCAAACTGGGCCAGAACCTCCTCCTCCTCCTCATCGGTTAAGTCTCTCTCAAAGAGCTGCTTGGTCACAAAGTGCCTGTACTGCAGGAGTTCATCTGACACCAGGCACGACTCTGAGCAGAAGGTAGGTGAGAGGAGACTTACTGCATCATCAATCAATGGAAACAGGTCAGGCCTAATTACAGTACTGACGTGATAAATTAGTAAACCTTTAATTAGCTTCCTTAATTTACTGCACAAAGACATATTTAAACCAGAAGAGGTTGTTAAAATGGGACTGAGAGAAACACCTGGAATGATCTTGCACTGCTTGAAGGTTTCCATCAGACTGTACATCTCTTCTTCAGTAAGCAGCAGGTTCACATTATCCTGAGGGAGGAAGAGGAAGAGTCTTTCGGTTCTGGTAAAACAGACACTTCACTTTAAAGAGAATATTCGATTATACTGCTTCCTTGCTTGTGGACTAACTGTTGAAACCGTATCAACAGGAAATTCATTTTCAATATTAGTAAAATAACAGCAAGTATGCATTGTGAATTAACTCAAATGTAAGATATTTATAAATGAGTTTAGCATGAACAGGATGATGATACAAAACTGAAAATCGTGAAAAGGTTAGAAGCCATCTACCTATCCCAGCTGGCTTATTTGTTTGTTTGTTGTTTGTTTGTTTGTTTGTTCATTCGTTCATCGATTGTACAACCTAAATGAAATATTTAGTATTTTAATGGATTCTAATATTTATGAATTTTAGTACATTTTAGTTAATTAATGATGGACATATTAAATTAAAGAGATAAAGAGAAACACTTTTGAATTACATAGGCTACTTTTATAACAATCTTGATATACTTATATGCAGGCCTATATTTTAAATTGAAGAAACGCAATTAGCAATAGACTTTGAATTCGGACTGAATGATTGTGCTTATTTGGTCTGCAGGTTATTATGAGTAATGAAAATGATTATAATGTACATATATTCCATGGAATTATTAAAAAAAATCTATTAAATATAATAATGTCTCATTTTAAAAAAATAACAACATGCCACTGGATACCTTCTGCCCCAATTCTGAGAGGGTCACTTTATCACACAGGTCTGACTTAAACTAATTTATTTCAAAAATATATATATATTTTTAACAATAATCCCCCATTAGCAAATTAATCAACTTTAATATTCAGCATATACAAATAAAATCACAGATCACTATTATCCAGCATCAAAATTTATGATTTAAACTAAAAACTGTTCAGATTGAATAAATCTCAAAAATGTTAATGTTCAATTAAAGTAGAATCAACTGATCAAATTTTCAATGACCACTATTCACAATATTTACTGATTAATAATCCCATTCCCAATCACATTTGCAGAGAAAAGCCCCCAATAATAATAATAAAAAAAAACCATTATCCAGATTAATAAATCATGGAAAAACGTCATAACAAAATGTTGTCTATTTCTTTATCATTTTTCTAAATTAACACATTAAGCTGACAACCCTAATAAAAAGATGTAAGAAAACAGGCTTAATGAGATAAACATCCTGCACAAAGCCTCAGGGCCCTTAAGACTGAGCCTTGAAAACAGTTACATTAATTATCTCCAGCAGCAGGTGTTTCAGTCTCTCTCTCCCCCCTTTATCTTTCTAAAAAGGCTAACAATCTGAACCAAGGCTAATGAACGACCTGACTAACTCGGCTTTTAAGGAAACCTAATGAGTCTGAGGTGTAAGAGGTGCAGGAAGAAGCTCTCAGGTCAAATGATGGCTTGTCCTTTCATTTCAAATTCAGAGTGAGATTTCTTTCCTGGCTCAAGCTCTGCCTTCAAACGAACGCTGTCAGAGCCCAGCAGCATTGGGAGTGGCTTTCCCCAGCCTGATGAGAACTCATCTGAACAATGACACTAGAGCCACCAGCAGATGGGAAGGGTATGTCTCAGAGGTACCTCCATTTCCTGTCAGCGGTGACTGTGGGATACACTCCCCTTCTGAGGATGATCATCGAAATGAGAGTGGATATCATGTCCATTGTTTTATCCACCAGCCATTCTCAACAGACATCGGTCAGAGACCCCAAAATGAGTAACAGATGTTATAAACAATGCCTAGCGAGAGGTGGGATTCATTGTAGTCTCTGAGGCCACAAACATATTCTGCAGGTACACAGATGCGAATGTCTGGCCCCCACATCTCAGTGGTAGTTTCTCTGATCCCCTGGAAGGATTTGATTTGAAATCTGTTATCTTTGCTAGGTTATGGGCACTTTTTCTTGGAGCCAGTAAACACCATGTGACCATGTAGCCGCAGGAAAGTTACATCATGTCAACACAGATTGGCTGATGGCACCACAACAACGTCCAGTCCCACGTCATGAAATGAAAATGAAACATTTCAGATTCATAAGTTGCTTGCAGTGATTCCAGTACATGGCTATATGACCATAGATGGAGAAGCATGCTATTTGCCCACAAAATGGTGCAGTTATAGCATCTACCAGCTGGGGCAAACTGGCAATGCTAAATAGCAAAACCTTGCCCTCTTAGTTGAATATTGACATAAAATCAACCCAGGTGAAAAACAAGTGCACTTCCATAATGTACTTAAAGTGCTCTATTTTCGGGTGCTAATTTTGTATATACTAAAAATGATCCTTTAGTACTTCTTAAGAAAAACTTAAGATCATCTAAGTGTACTCAACTGTGCTATTTTGAGACACCATGAATATGAACTAAAATGCGCTTTTAACATGCTATCTTTGTATTTAAAAAATGTATTTATTTACCACTTGTAGTACACTTGAACCCATCTTTCATTCACTAGTACACTCAAGTGTACTACAAGTGGTAGTTAAATACGTTTTTCTATTAGAATGCACACATATCAAAACAAAACAAAAGTTCACAAGTTCAAGCTTGTGTAGCTAGAAGCTGTCATATAAATATGTTTTGGGTCTTAAAATTGTACTAGTCTTCTCATTTTGTATCATATGGGTTTGGAACATCATGAGGATAACTAAATGTTGACAGAACTTTCTGTTTTGGTTGGAATCTCTTTAAGCCTTCATGTTTGCTGAAACTCCAAGAGATTCGAATTTCATAGGAAATCCAAAAGATGAAACCAGCGTAAAGAACACAAGCACAGTTGTACAAGCTAGAGACCAGACAGAAAAAAACAACACCGCAGATTCTGCACAATGCTTCACTGCTGGGTGACATTTTCAAACCAGAAACCTTGAAAGATGTCAGAACAAGACAGAGAGAAAATCACCTAATTATGTTCACACAAATAGTACAGATACACAGCTTATCCCTATTGGCTGTATCTATGTTGCTTCAGCTCACAGTTTTTATTGTTGACGTTCCCCATCATCCATGGCATCATCTTTATGAGTGTATCTCCACACCAGGTGCATGTCATATCAGTTTGAGCTCTTTTATTGTTGTTTTTGGATGAGTAAGGGCTGTAATTATCTAAATTGTCACATTGCTAATCACAGTGCTGATTCTATTGAATGGTGAAGCCCACATTTGACGCCAAGTGCCAAAATTTGACAACCTCGCCTGGTCTCTTAATTAATTTTCCACCACGGTCTTCTCGCTAACACTTACTGATGCTAAATTTCATGCTTACAGTTCTCCACGCTGCTATAATTTCCCATTAAACCTTAGTTTGTCCCAATGCACTGAAATACACTTGAAGATATTGAATGGTATTACATGAAACAAAACATCTGTGTCCTTTGAAAGCAATATTCTACAGTGTTATCCCCAGTCTGAACATCTCTAGTGCTCGACATACTCATGCTTACGCACACATGGGGATTAGGTTGTAGCGAGGGCAGAGTGAGAAAATCAGACACATAAGCTGTGAATTAACCCTCCAAGGAAATAAACGCCAGACATTTCGACAACAACCGGGCGCTTCACATATTGTTTCGAGGGATGTGTCCACAGCTGTTAATGTTTGCAATGCAGCATGGGATGCAACCCATTTGAGGGTGTGAGTCTAGCTGGAAACCAGCGAGTGCATCTGGAGTGCGTATAGCCTCGAAAATGTCTTAAACTCTCAACAAATGAATTAAGCATCAGCAGCCTGCATGACTGAGATAAGCGCTCTACTTCACTTTGAAGGACGCTCGTACGCTTTGACAGCCCACTCTGTAATTTTTGTCCCAGACTTCTCTGACGCCGGGAGAAAAAGCACTTTGAACAGAGCCCAGACTCTCCAGCATAACACAATCATCTTGACATGCTCATCTTCACGCTGACCTTTGGGAGGAGTTCTGTGGGGTAAGGATCTGTGGATATAAGCTAGCCAACAGGTGGTCTATAAATCTGATCACTCTGTCAGCACTTTTGCTCAGGCCCGTAGCCAGCTATGAGGTCCGGACCTCAGTAAATTTTTCATGTTCAAAAATAAATTTTGTTCTCTGAATGATTCCTTTGCAGTTAAACATATGAATGTCTTCAGGACATGTATATTTCAGTTTAGACGGTTTGCAGGAATGTTTAGCATCTGTGGAATGAAAATGATTGCTGTGAGACTCTGCGGAGTGAACGAGACTTGAGAGAGTTGCGAGTGAGGGCACGGCACAAAGCCAGATCCAGCTATTATAAGCGTTTTTGGACTTGTCTTTTTCATTTAATTTGACACTTTAGAAAGTTAATAAAGTAGGACATTGCAGTTTAGAGTCAGCGATATCGTTATATTATCTTAATTGCAAAAAAAATTAAATAATTTTGGTTTATTTTTATTTATTTATCGTTTTTTGTTTGTTTTAATGGCAATATCTGGCAACAATGTATCGTTGGCACTTAAACTGACAGTAATCAAATGGACAGGTTATTGCTGACAGGATAAAAAATATAATTATATTATCTGTCGGAAATGTTATCCATGCTGTGAAAACAGTAGCATTTAGGTTATAGAATGAAATGAAATTGTACATTGTAAATGCAAGGTAAACACAAACACTAGCCATGAAGAAGTCTATGCTATGTCATTCAGTATAGTAGTTTCACAAATCATGCTAAAAACATTCATGAGAGCACTAGACAATGTTATTAATAAAAACTATAACAGTAATATGTATTGTTGCATGATAAACAGCTGATAAAATCCACCCCTAAATAGTAAAGTTCCCCTGTAGTGAAAATCAAGCTTTTTATGCTGTTTATGTGGTGTTGATTGACAAACTATGTGCCAATCCATTAATCAACACCATTGCTGAGTATTTTGCCCTTCAAACTGTAGTTTACCGAAGGCTGTACCAGAAATGCCGTTTGAAACAGCCCTTTTTTTGCTACGTCACAAAATTAAATAACCAATCACATCAACGCGACGCACATTTTATTCCTCGCTGTCTCAAGATGAAAACTAGTATATAGATCGCATGCAAAATATACCAATACGATAACTAGCACAAAACCAAACATAAAATAGAGCAAAAAACCAATGAAGCTGTGGTTTAACATGAATTTAGAACTGCTAACTTGAATAATAACAAAAATAGAACCGTTAACTTGAATAATAAAATTCTGATGCAATAAATATGATTTAAAAATGATCATCTCTCTAAAACAGAGAAAACATATTTCACAAACATCTACATGTCTGTCTCTTTTAAAGTGTTTATAGTGTATACAATCTGTTGTATTTGTAGGGGTTATTATAGCACAGTTCTTTAACACCCTGCCCTGGACCTCACTCATTTTCAAACCCTGGCTACGACCATGCTTTTGCTGGATAAGGAAATACCATGCATTTTAATACCATTCTTTTGCTGGATATTAAAAGAAGAGGAAAAACTTTGCTGGATATTAAAAGAAGAGGAAAACTTGGCTATATTCAGTTAAATGTTCTTGGTCTCATTGTGTCTCTGAAATTTATTTATAGGCAGGGTATTGGGAGAATTTTCATAATATGTAAAGTCCTTTCTTTTTAGCAGGAATTCTCAGGCACTTTTCCACTCTCAGGCTGTGTGGTTCTAGTGGTTCTAAGAACGGTAAGGAATGGTTCCAAGTGTTTCATTTGAGTTTGGTTCAGCATGGCGTGATTACAAATGTCTTGGCCCAGAATTCTGAGAGGCAATGACTGACATATTCATATTACAAGCTCTGTTTTCAGCCCAACAGTGAAAAATTTAAAAATATCCATAGCCGCTGGGCCGGATTGGCATGGATGCTATATGGTTAAGAAACGATGACCAAAGCATTTCCCCATGTAGTTTTTCGCAACGGGTTCAAGTTGGTCACACCAATTCACCGCCTTAACCGACATAAAACTGATTGAAGCTGAAGTTGTGCTTCATACGTCACTACATTTTTTGTCCACAAATCTTTTGCTGAAATTTCACCGATGTGACCACACCTTAAAGGATTAGCCCACCAAAAAAACGAAAATTCTGTCATTAATTACTCACTTTCATGTCATTCCAAAGTCATTCCATAAGACCTCCATTCATCTTCAGAACACAAATTAAGATATTTTGGATGAAATCTAAGCGCTTTCTGACCCTTCATAGACAGCAACGCAACTGACACGTTCAAGACCCAGAAAGGTAGTAACAACATCATTAAAATAGTCCATGTGACATCAGTGGTTCAACCATAATGTTTTGAATCTACAAAAATACTATTTGTGCAGGGGGGAAAAAACAACTTTATTCAACAATTTAATTTCCTCCGTGTCAGTCTTAGAAGCACTTTCGTCATGTTACTCTTGTGAACACACATTGAAAGCTAATACGGAAGAGAAGATATTGTTGAATAAAGTCGTTATTTTTGTTTCTTTGCACAATAAAAGTATTCTCGTAGCTTCATTACATTACGGTTGAACCACTGATGTCACATTGACTATTTTAATAATGTCCTTACTAACTTTCTGAGTCTTGAACATGTCAGTTGCATTACTGTCTAAGCATGCGGAGCCATCTGTTCTCTGTAGCTTTCTCTGTGTTTTGTTGTCATGTAACGATTGGTCTGCATGCGCAGTACCGCTGCGTCAGATGACGTCGTATACATTTCAAGCCAGTGTGAGAAAGCAAAACCATGACGGAGGCAGAGGATCAAATCTCTTCCAGAATTCTTTCTGCACCGTCACATTTTGAATCCCAAGTGTGAAACATTTTGGATTTTACACACTGCTGGGAAAACATGACTAAAACGGTATGCAAAGTAACATAGCACTTTGATTAAGTATTTTTTCTGCTCATTTTGTTGAACATTTGACTACTATATGTGCAAGTTCAGGGTTTTGGTACTTGAAAGTTTCATGGTTCAAGGTATTTTAAATGTGTATGCTCCTGAAATAAAACTTCAGAAAGATGTGACACATTGTTTTTGTTAATATGACTCATCATATACAGTCTCTTTTAAGGCTATAATCAAGTATTTTCAATTGCCTAGTAGTCTTTAATAAGCAAACAAAAACCAAAATAAATTGTAATATCGAATTGCAATAGTTGTATTGCAACAATACATATTGTAATTGTAGTAAAGTCAAAAGAAGATAAAATATTAAAATATTGAATACATTAAAATTGTAAAATATTACCTGGAAAAATTTACTTTTTATTTTTTCTAACTAATAGCCCCCTGAGACCCTGTGTCCTCATATGAGGTCATTATATATTAATGAATTTCTCTGAGACTCTGACTACATCTATGACAATCAGGTCATTGGAATTTCTGACTAAACTGTTAATTTAAGACAGCCTCACAGATAAATATATATAATTCCTGCAGAACGGATCCTTGCTACAGACTGAAAGACATTTACTGTAATAATTAGGAAACAACTACACACAGCCAGTGACTGGAAATGTGCTTCTAAATATGTCTGTATGTGACAGAGTGTGTATGTATTCATGAAGAGGCAACTCACGCAATAATAGCAGCTCCAGCCAGTGGTGGTGTGGGCCGTCTCTCTCATTTCCTGCAGGGCTTCAGTGCTCAGGTAACCCATCTCCTGCAGACAGCCATCGTGGAAGACACGCGTGCACGTCCGGCAGGGGAACAGATCGTCTGCCGTCCAAACCTCACACACCTCGCACATCTCATCGTTTACGGGCTGATCGCAGAACAGTGGGAGCGAACACAGATAAATCATCCTAATTTAGCATCGAGACTCTTATTGATTCACTGAAAAAAGGCAATACAGCGCACTAAAAATGCATAATTACATGTGACAGGAAGTGTGGTGACTCAACACCTCTACAATCAAACTTCTATACCTCCCTCCATTAGCTGCTTTCCATTAAAGGTCACCAAATATAGAAATAATCTCACTTGACATTCCCTGCTCATTTAAAGTCTTCAATGGTGGTGCAGCTGAATCTGCATGTGGTTTACTTTCATGTCATGATATGTGGACATCATGCTGCTTTGATGAATGCAGCAAAAGAAAAGGTTTTACTGATCCCAGGAGGGAAATTTATTTAAAGTTTTATTAATACTAAACTGTGATAGAATCAAACTGTGTAAACAGTATGGACATCTACCTGTTTGTTTGTTTGTATGTATGTATGTATAGTCATAGGCAAAAATATTGGCACCCTTGGTAAATATGATCAAAGGCTGTGAAAATTAATCTGCATTGTTAATCCTTTTGATCTTTTATTTAAAATATTCACAAAAATCTAACTTTAAAATGGGGGGAAATATCATTATGAAATAAATGTTTTTCTCTAATACACATTGGCCACAATTAACGGCACCCTTTTATTCAATACTTTTTGAAACCTCCATTTGCCAGTTTATCAGCTCTAAATTTTCTCCAATAATGCCTCGTGAGGTTAGAAAACACCTGACAAGAGATCAGAGACCATTCCTTCATCCAGAATCACTCCAGATCCTTCAGATTCACAGCTCCATGTTGGTGCTTCTTCTCTTCAGTTCATCTCACTCATTTTCTACAGGGTTCAGGTCAGAAGACTGGAATGGCCATAGCAGAAGCTTGATTTTGAGCTCAGTGACCCATTTTTGTGTTGTTTTTGAGGTTTGTGTTTGGATTATTGTACGGTTGGAAGATCCAAACATGGCGCATTATAATATTTCTAACAGAGTCAGTCAATTATTGATTTTTCATCTGTTGGTATTTGATAGAATCCATGATGCCACGTGTCTAAACAAGATGTCCAGGACCTCCAGCAGATATATAGGCCCACAACATCAAAAATACAGCAGTATATTTCATTGTACACATGGGGTACTTTTTATCCCCGTGTTCACCAAACCCATCTTGAATGTTTGCTGCTAAAAAGCACATTTTTTTAGTTTCATCTGACCACAGAAGCCAGTCCCATTTGAAGTTTCAGTCGTGTCTGATAACTGAATATGCTGGAGTTTGTTTTTGGATGAGCTAGGAGAATTTTTCTTAAACCCTCCCAAACAACATGTGGTGATGTAGGTGCTTGACTTCTTTTTTTTTTTTTAGGTTTTCTGACCCCGAGACTCAACTATTTTCTGCAATTCTCCAGCTGTGATCCTTGAAGAGTCTTTAGCCACTCAAACTCTCCTTCTCACCGTGCATTAGGACGATATAGACACACGTCCTCTTCCAGGCAGATTCATAACATTTTTTGCTGATTGTAAATTCTTAATTATTGCCCTGATGGTGGAAATGGGAATTTTCACTGCTCTAGCTCTTTTCTTAAAGCCACTTCACTAATTTGCGAAGCTCAGTTATCTTTTGCTGCACATCAGAAACATATTCTTTGGTTTTTCTCATTGTGATGGATGATTAAGGGAATTTTGGCTTTGTTTTCCCTCCTATTTATATTTCTGTGAAACAGGAAGCCATGGCTGGATAATTTCATGTTCATAATCACCCTGGAGTGCTCAAAATTGTGAATATAAATTGGAATATACTTCAGAGATATTTTACTCATAAGAATTTCGAGGGGTGCCAATAATTGTGTCCAACATGTATTTGAGAAAAACATTTATTTCATAATGATATTTCCCCCCATTTTAAATTCTCATTATCCAATGAAAGGTTATATTTTTGTTTAACATTAATAATGCATTAACAATGCAGATTAATTTTCACAGCCTTCTTTGATCATATATACCAAGGATGTCGATATTTTTGGCCATGACTGTATGTATTCATTCATTCATTCATTCACTTCCTTTTGGACCATTAGACACAATCTACTAACAAAAGGTAGGCTACATTGAAGCTACTTAGGAATATTTTGAAATATATGACTATATAATTCTTACAAAGGCATATTTTACAATACAAAAACACTAGAGTTTGTGAATAAATTAACAATTTAATTTAAAGTGGCAGCAGCACTACATTTAAAATGAATTTACAGCAAATAGAAAATAAAATAAACCATGATTTATAAACATTAATGAACAGCAATCATTCAAATCGATCAAATATCTCAAATATATGATTCCACAGGACAAGTCAAATTGATGACTTGTTTTATTGTTAAAATAAAATAAAATAGATTAGATTATTAGAAAAAAGAAAATTAGGGGAAGACAAATTGATGACTAAAATAAAATAAATACAAAAAAATAAATTAAATAAAATCAAATAATTCAAAGGGAAAAATCAAAATTTTTACCTGAAATTAAATTAAATTAAATAAAAAATTTTGCCTTGGCAACTAAACTAAAATCGCTAAAACCAAAAACTCATATAAACATTAATAAAAAATTAAATAGAAATATTTTTTAAAACTAAATTATAATATCACATAACAAAATGACTAAACTAAATATAAAATGAAAACTTAAAATATAAAAATAAAAGCTAACTCAAAATATTAATGAATACTATAATAGTATATAAATAATACTAAAGTAACAGTATTATACAAATAATATTAAAGTAACTAAAGTAATTTGTAGCCAGTTTTAACTTTGAACTCATCTCATTTCATGCAGCTCTTCCTCTCTCCAGCATCGCCCGATATAGACAGACCGTTGAGACTGAGCATAACTATTGACAACCTGTCACATTAATGCAACTTAGGGTCAGACATTTTAAAACCTTGGAAACGTGCAGAGACAAAACTGTAGTTCAAAGTTTAGATCATTCAAGGACTTTTGGTGCAGACCCAAGCGTCTCCACAGGAGTCGGGACGGTTTGAGAGCTGTGATGACTCATGGTCAGTTACAGCACAACTGCTGCTACTTCTTCTAGAGTCGGTGACGCAAACTTACAATCACAGCTAAATATTACAATGTCAAAAGAGACCCGCAGGGGAAGGACATGGAACATGGAAACCAAGCATTAAAATTAGCTTTAGCTCCAGAACCACTACTAACTAATCAACTTCAAGTAACTTGTTAATTTGCGTTTAAATAGGAGCTTTACACACCTTTTTTAAGGATCGTGGCACTAGGAAACAAGGGATCAAATACTTGTCAGATATTCCAGTTGAATAATTCACACTATTCTGGCGTAGGCACCAGACACACTCAGTCTTTGCTCTTCAGATTGTGACATGTGTCTCTGAGGAGGGTGAGGATTGTGATATGAGCGCGGGGGAGA
Source organism: Barbus barbus (assembly GCF_936440315.1). Lineage (NCBI taxonomy): Eukaryota > Metazoa > Chordata > Actinopteri > Cypriniformes > Cyprinidae > Barbus > Barbus barbus. The sequence goes on from NC_136725.1 coordinate 15,178,666, forward strand.
GAGGTGCTGTATTTAGAAGCTGGGCGATCAGAAGAGCCAACGGATGTCACCTTGCCACTGAGCCTCTGAAACTGACTCAAGCTCTGCATCATAACGAGCCATTGGTATTTAATTGCTGGAATGGTAGTGGACCCCTACTGTCTGTGGATGATAAAAATAGCATTGACATTTTGATTGCCCATAAAATTGGCATTTTATGGGCATATATTTATTATATGAATTGCCTTATTATTTTGACTTGACAAAGCCATGCTAATACTGTTTTATTGTACACACTTCATCACCTTCATCACGTTCAGCCTTTTTCTAATTGAGCTGAATTTTTTCTCATCCAGGGTCAGTATTGAAGTATTAATGCACTAATTTTCTTAGTCTTAGTCTTTTCAGACTTAGGCCCACCCCAAATGCTCTCATTGGTTGAGACACGTAATGACACCCATCCCAAGCCAGTACTGATCAACATCCTACCCCTCCTGTGACCCATCACCCATGGTTTGTCTGTATGTGTATTCAGAGCCAGTGAGCAACGGACTTTCAAAATAATAATAATAATTTAAAAAACTGCGTTAATGCACGATAAAATAATTGTTGGCGTTAATTAATTAATGCATTAACGCGACAATAACGTGTTAACTTGCCCAGCCCTATTACAAATATATATAATAAAAAGGAATATTCTCTTCAAAAAACCTTAATATTTATTGTGATATAAAAAGCATTTTTAATAAATTACAAGGTAATTTCACTTATTTTAGTGTAACAGTCACGTGTTGGTTTCAGTTTAGTTCCTGTTTGCCCTTATTTGGCTGGTTACTCTTGACGCATGATAAAATAAGTTTATTCCCCTTTGCCACAGCAAAAGTAAACTTTTTTTCTTTCTCACAATTATATCCACCAGCTGTTAAATTTTTCATTTATGTCAGTGCTGCCTGTTTGTTTATTCATTTTCCTGAACCTTATTTCAACATCGCCAAATACATCTATAGACGTAACTCACCAAGACGAGCCAAATTGCATCTCATTCTGCCTGCTCTTATGTCTTTTATATCTCCTGAGAGAGAGACCGCAGGTAAACAAAAGTAGTCTGTTGAGTGGAGTTGTGTGGAGTGGCTCTTCTCTGGCTCACTATGAGGCCTGGCCCCATCGCCGCAAGCTTCAGTGACCCCAATTAATTTCAGACTGATCCCAGGCGCCAGCGCAGCTCACCCAGCCAGGTTTTTCCAGCACAGTACCCGCTGCCCACGCACTGTCAACAAACCTGAGCTGCCATTTAGGCTGAGCTGGGATCAGCTTCCCTTACTCACAGTCTTGACATTTTCTCACATATGTGTGTCAGAGCGGGATTCAGCTCCGAATGAAAGAATAACCTCCAACAGATCCCCTCTATACTTTCAGATGAAAGGAAAGCCAGACTAGTTTGTATGTATTTTAGGTGAGTTATTCAATCTCATGCAGTTGTAGGCCTGGAATTTTTGTTTAAATAACCAGATATGAAGGTTAAGAGAGGTTGATCTAGAGGTGTGGAGTCTATGATTGTTGCTATAATGTCTAATCGCACTTTTCCACTGCATGGTACGGCACGGTACAGGTCGGTACAGTTCACTTTTGGGGGGGTTTCCACTGGGTACAGTACCTCGTCCTTTTTTTAGTACCACCTCGGTTGAGGTTCCAAATTAACCGTACCGTTACCAAAACGTGATGTGTAAACTTTGCTGATCACTGATTGGCCGGAGAAAATTGTCACTGCCTGCATCATTGAACTTGCGACACAGGACACAACAGACCTGCTAGATTTAAATAAGCACAGTCAGCGAAGGATCGAACGCAACTGTTTTGAATGAGCGCACCTTTCTTTTAACAACCAAAAATGGCTGTTTCGTTATCTGTTGAGGAAGTACAGACGTTCTTTTCATTGATAGCCGAGGAGCAGATCCAGCGAGAGCTTGATGGAGCGATGCGGAATCAAAAATGTTTTCAGGAGTCACGGCAGTGGAGGCGGCGCAACTATAATGACATGTGAATAATCCCGCCCATTCGAAAGCGGTACTAAATGGCAGTGGAAACGCAAACCAAGCCGTGCCGTACTGAGCCGTGCCGAGCCGAGTCGTACCACGCAGTGGAAAAGCGCCATAATTTTTGAGGCCTGGGGTATAACTATTTAGCGCCCCCCCCCCCCCCCCCCAAAAAAAAAAAATTTTGTTAAAAATATTTTTTATTTAATTAAAACAGTAAATAAATTTAAATATTTATTAGAATTATAACAATAATTGATGCCGATTGTCAATTGTTATAAAATATATTTTATATAATTTTCCAAACCGCTTGTCCAATGTATGGTTAAAGGGATATAATCAAATTAAATTAATTTATATATTATTTAATAAAAAAGTGATACTTGTTAATATCTATTCCCTCAAATAAATATAAAACTAAAAAAAAATGGTTAATGCAAAATAAATGTAAAAAATTGTCTATTTAATAAGAAATAAACAAATATAAATAATAAAAATAGAATTATAATAATAAGTTATGCTGGTAATTACCATTATAAATATATTTTATATATTTATCTAAACCGCTTTTCCAATGTATGGTTAAGGGGATCATATAAAATCAAATAAATGTATAAAATATTTAATTAAAAAAATAATAATGATAATTGTTACTATACTCCCCCGAAAAACTATAAAACTAGACAAAAAATGGTTAATGCAAAATACATTTAGAAAATTGTCTATTTAATAAAATAAATAAATAAATAATTCAGAAATTATAACAATAAATTATGCTGTCAGTTACCATTATAAATATATTTAAGAAAATTTTACAAATCGCTTGTCTTACTGTATGTAGGGTTGAGGGGATGTAATAAAATAAAATATATTTATAAAACATTTAATAATGTGCATAAATAGAGAATACTTCTACAGTAAACCCACTTAGACAGATGAGCAGGAATGTTTACAAAAACATTTAAAAAGAAAAAAAAATATTTCATCCATATTACCTGCTCTCTTTGCCCAAGTGGCACATCTACCGGTTGGTCATCATTGACCTCTCTCTTTGGCCGCACGAACGCAGGAGGAGTGTGCTGATGTGCCTTCTTAAGATCCTCAGGCTCCACCCCCTTCCCATCACGGAGCCGCCCCCAAGCCTCCTGATTGGCCTTATGCTCCTCTCTGGACGGAGCTGAGGCCTGCTGATTTGGTAATGACCCTGGTTTGCTGTCCTTGTCATTTTGTTCAGTATGCTCCTTGTTCGCCTGGTGGGATCCATCAGCTGATCCGTCCCCGTTCTCAGCTATTACCTCTTCAGTTGGGGTCACAGCCACTGGGGCCGCCCGGTCCTTCAGACCGTCTTTAAATGCTGTCACCACCACGCTGCACTTTTGCACCTTCTCCACCTGCTGTTTCTTGGACATCAGCACACCCATGGCTGCAATATAGTAACACAACAAAAGCTATTATTACAATAAGACATTATTGATTCATATCAGGCTATGCCAATGCTGTTGTTTTCAGAAGGTTAAGCTTCAAATGCTACATTATATTAAAATAGCAAAGAGAGAAAGTTCTCATGCTTGTGCGTTGGTGTTAGCACCCTGTTGCATAACAAATATTAAGGTTGAAAACAAGACATGTTCTGTCGACTTTGTCTCTAAATCATTGCTCTGGCAAAATACGCCCACATGCTGGATCAAGCAGATTTTGTAAACTACAGCAAATGTGTTGCAAACCACTTCGCTAGTGTTTTCTTCACACAGATCTCTGATATGATTGATCACTGCAAGGCTTGGTGTGTCTCGTATTGGTCTGCTGCCATCACAGACCATCAATCTTAACTAATGGCAACATATAGTGACTTGTGATTGCAGAGTGAACGGAGAGCAAACCCAATGCAGAGCTGTTCGATTGCAAGATTTTGTGATTCATGATCAGGGGTGTTGGCCGTTCAGAACTTGAATTCCAATTTAATCGCTGAAGCATTTTAGAATTTTTAAATAAATTCCTAAGGAACAAAGAATAATAATTAGATTTTAAGAAAGCAGAATTGAACATTCAAATAAATTCATATAATAGCCATAATGGTAATTTTTATTAATAAAAATAATTTTCAGTATTAATTAACCATAAAAATGTTGTTAGAGAACATATGGCCTTTATTTCTTAAAATTTTACATTAATTATAATATCATATCATTAATCACTATTTGTTTAATATTTGGCATCTTACCATTGATTATGTAATACTGACTATAATAACATTACAGTATAACTGAGAGCTATCATTTTTAACATTTATTAGACTTATAGACTAAATAATAACACCTTCTAATTTAAGTGAACATAAAACAATCTTCACAAAAACCCTTCACTGTCCTTCAACAAGTAGGAAATATACAGAAATTGAACATTAAAAAAAGAACACTAAACTCAAAATTAAATAGCCTATAGAAGAATCCATAAAGCTATAAAAGTTATTGATTTCCTCTTTTTTATTGATTAACAGACATCACAGCAGCTGGATTATTAGGTTATTTGGCTGCTATTACTTTAAGAGCTGCCGCTGCTGAATGTGACACAGATCTTTCATTCGTGCTTTAATATGAAATAATACAGCTAGCTCTGCCCCTGCGTTCACTGCATTAAATATTTTTAATGCCGTTAATCTGGAAAAAAATTAATCGCATGCATTAATGCACTAATTTTGAAAGCACTAATATATATATATATATATATATATGTACATAGAGAGAGAGAGAGAGAGAGAGAGAGAGAGAGAGAGAGAGAGAGAGAGAAAACAAAAGAATGATAGAATAACAGATAGATAGAGTGCTGGAACGCTAGAACAATAGATAGATAGATAGATAGATAGATAGATAGATAGATAGATAGATAGATAGATAGATAGATAGATAGATAGATAGATAGATAGATAGATAGATAGATAGATAGATAGATAGATAGATAGAATGTATATACTTTACTATAATTTAAATTCCTTTTTTCTGTCATTCCAGTTCAACTGTCATTGATTGCACTCAATGATTGCAAGGGAATTGCAAAATAATCAAATTCAGTACTTTTTCCAACCTGTTTATAACACATGAACTGAACGTGCACTAAAAAATGAATATGAAGCATTTCGCTCGGTCCATTCCATTCTTGAGGTGGTCATGAACTGTGATTTAGCTCGTCCAGACATCAGATAATCTTGAATGCTTCCTCCATCCATTCAGTCTTTAATCAGGGTAATGGTGTGAAACTGCTTCAGTTGGCATTCTCTCGCCTTCTAAACGCAAAGCACAGCATGCTTCTGAATTTCAATGGATATTTCCTTCCCCCATTTATTCTTAACTATCAACCCAAGCTCTGACCCATCACATTTTTCTCTCTGTGCACCCACCTAAACAAGCCACACTGTAATATCGCTTTTGTCCCTATAGGCAGTGTCTGAGAATGAACTTTAATTATGAGGAAAATCAAGGAGGTGGTGCTGAGCCCCATCTCATCAAAGGCCTGGGAGTGACACAGAGATTTTTGCAGTAATTGCCCATGGCTGTATGATGTATTTTACCCTGTTACAGCTCAGCGTGTTCTGATAGATGTCACATCAGCTGGCTGAGGGAGGTGTGGTTTAATGTCTTGTCGCCGAATTAATTAATGTGTATCTTTTAGGCACAATCTCAAAGCCGGCAACAAACTGCATATATTACTGTCTGATAATAACATTATTTCTCTCTTAAAAAGAAATTACAATCTATCTGGGAAAGCTACTTTAAAAGTGTAGCTTGTAAAACAAATGATTTTAAAGTAGCTAAATTACAACCGTTCAGAAAACAGGCAGGATTCCCAATTAGGATGACAGAATAAAACAACATTTTAACATATTTATTTACATCAGATACCACCAGTAAAACTAACAGTGATATAGCTGGAATTTGACTCATTTTAATGTTGTTTTATAAAAATAAATGTATTAAATATCGTATTATTAAATATCATGTAATGGATCAGTGACAAATGAATCAGTCAATTTTCAAAATTGAATTATGTATGTGTATCTTATATATATTTAAACAACAGTTCTTTCTGGTCTGATTGGCCAACAGCCGTTTCACCTTTTGTATCGCTCCGCTTGCTGAGGTTGCCGTATTTCTCACGGCGAGAGTAATGGTGGATGCCCAAATCCACTATCATTTGAAAAATAATACTGTTTTGTAACAGGGAGTGTAGTTTAAGAGGATTTTAGGCAGGAATATACTTATTTGGACTTCAGATATGCAGGTTGTTAATAAAGATAACGTCTATTTGAAAATTTGCTTTGACATTTTTGGAAACGTAAGCTCTAGAGCGTCAGTGGTAGTTCACCCGCTCATGAACCCGCGGAGAGAGCACCTCACCTCGGCCAGATCTTCTGGAATTTACCGCTGGCTCTGATGTCTCTATAGTGGTTAAACATGAGATATATTTAGTTTTGGGTAAATCTAACAGGCAGTCTTTGGTCTCATTAATCTATTATTGCTCCAGAGCAAATACTTGGAAAAATCTCATCATGTTTATGTAACTTCAATACTGTATATCAGTACGCTGCCTTTGACCGAATTGCCTAGCAACTTTTATGATGGCTGTTGTTCTTGTTTATTAAATATTATTATATATTATTATTGTCTGTGTGTTCGTGATGGTGATTTTAGTTACATTGTTCCACCATTAGATGATGAGAGAGGCTGTTTTTTGAGTCAGCAGTAAAGACATTAAATTGAAAAATACTAAAGTGCAGTTTTGAGCAAGGAAGTTATTTTTTCTTTCAAAAAGCTTGTATGAAAGGTTAGTACAAGCCTATCGGACATTCATGCTAATTTTGAATATGTGATTAAGGAATGAATGCTCTATCAGATGCAGGTAATCACGATCGCTCATTCAAGCTGTCTCTCATAAAACCTTTTTTTTATGCATTTACACACTCATGCTGTCTAACTGTTGTATCAACACAATATCATACGAGTAGACGTAGACATGAGATATGGCTGTACATCAGCACGCTATGAATACCTACGGCACTCGGCCTGTGTTTTCACATATTTCGCAAATTCTTTTTATTTCGTCACAGAGTAAAAACAAAAAAAATTAACAAACTTTTTTCTTGCTATTGTGAGTTTATATATCAAAATTCAGACTTTTCTTCTTAAATTACTCACAATTACAAGATATAAACTCTCAATTCTGAGAAATAAAAGTCACGAGATGTTAACTCACAATTTCAATATATGTATGCACAATTCTGAGAAGTCAGAAGTCAGAATTGTGAGATAAAAAAATATGAAACATTTTTATTTTTATTCCGTGGAGGAAACCAGGTTTTATACTAACATAAATATCCACTTTCCACAATCCAATCAACCCAAGAGGATTAAATCCTTTAAAATTTAAGCTTGTCACACAAATAATATTGCAATTTATGATGACAGAATGAAACAGCATTTTTAGTTGCATTTAAATTATTAAAATGTTGTCTTGTAAAATTACTGCATTAAATGAAACACAGAAATACAATAATCTTATTTGTCTCATGTAATCATCTTTAAGTGTTTTATTTGATAATTAATTATATTTAATTTATTTATTTAGAAATTGATTTCTTTATTTTTAGTTATGTTTGATAGCTGATTTATTTATAGCTGGTTCATTTAAATAAACTGAACTAGACCATTGACTAGAATCAGACTTCACAAAGCTTCATATGTGGGTGTTTTAGAAAGGTCTATGTGTTCAAATAATGTTACCAAAATATCCATGTTTGACATTACAAAAATGTTACAATGTTACAAGTACAAATAGTCTCATTACACTGCATGAAGCCTGGTCCACTTTGCCAGCTTATGCAACAATACTGACCACAGGTTATTTTTGGTGATGCTCACAGGTGAATCTGAAATCATGCGTTCCTCCTTGGAAGAGCTCTTTGCATCAGCCTGGGAAAGTGTGAAGGCAATTTTGTTTCCCGGCAGACCTGCAAACCCAACAGGCGGAAAATGCATAGAAGCCAGACAATCAGTTCACAGAACTGGTGATTTCAGCTAGCAATATTCATCAGACCGTGCATGAACAGACTGATTCTAGAACTAAAACTGTGACACAGACGTACAACTGTGACTATACAGTGATGGATGAAGAGTCCTCAGAGGCAGGAGGCAGAGAAAGAGCGAGAGGTCATCGCAGGTCGCCTCGAGGAGAATAAAAGATGAGAATCTCACCCCCTGTAATAACGTCTGAGTCAATCCCTTTGTGAAACCCTTATGAAAATGACTTCTGGCTAGAAATCCCACTGCATCCCAACTCTCAGCACAGATTACAACATCTTCATTCGAGTGACGGGCGATGCTTTCAGACGCAGGGGAAGCAATTACTGCCGAACAGTGAAATTACTCAATGAAAATAATTGACAAGACTGAGAACTAGGCTTTTTATCTTTTTTGTTTTTTTTTTTGTTCATAAATTATTTTAAAATCTATTATGTATTTTTAAATGTTTCTCCTCTCTCTTTATAATGCCAATGTAACTTCCATTTACTATTGTGTATGCTATAAAAAAAGTTGCCTATAGCCATAGTAAAAGAAACAAATTGTGAGTGTTAAATGTGTGTATTATGACATCAGTAAATGTGTGTATTATGACAAAAAAAAACATCAGATTACAAAAGTAAAATGGTTTTGGATGCAAAATGTGATTCTGACTATTTTCTCTTCTTAAAGGGATAGAGCACCCAAAAATAAAATGGTTTTGGGAGCAAAATCTCCAACAAACAATCAGATTCAGACAATTTTCTCTTCTTAAAGGGATCGATTGCCCAAAAATGAAAATTACCCCATGATTTACTCTCCCTCAAGCCATCCTATAGGTCAGTGGTTCTCAACCACATTCCTGGAGGACCCCAACACTGCACATTTTGCATGTCTCCTTAATCAAACAAACCTGATTCAGGTCACCTGCTCATTAGTAAAGACTCACAGACTTGAAATGAGTGTGTCAGACAATGGAGACATGCAAAATGTGCAGTGTTGGGGGTCCTCCAGGAATGTGGTTGAGAACCACTGACCTATAGGTGTATATGACCTTCTTAATAGATGGATGCTGTTTATTTGGGCTTCAAAATCTCAACTAACAATCACTGCCATTATAAAGCTTGGAAGAGCCAGACAGGACTTTTTTAATATGACTACGATTGTATTCATCTGAAAGAAAAAAGTCATATACACCTAGGATGGCTTGTGGGTGAGTAAATCATGAGGTAATTTTCATTTTTGGGTGAACTATCACTTTAAATCTCTGCAAGGATCTTGCCTCTGGAAATAGAAAGAACACCATTTGTATTCTGAGCCACACTTGTGAATTTTAAAAGAAAGATTTGCTAATGTTCTATTTTGTAGTGAGTTTGGCACAAAAGCTGTAACCACTTAGTCAGAATTGAGGACTAAATGTAATAATTAGAGAATCAGCCACTGAAAAACCCATACTGGTTGATCGCTCATTTGAGTATGGAGGTGGAGATCTGTGATGACTGACACGTGAGGAAGTGCTTTTTCAGTAACAGATCAGCTTCTCAAGGTATGTGATTTACCGAGTGGATTTTATTAAACTGACTTAAACGTTAAAGATGTGAAAATTATCTCCTGAGTAAAAAGTCTTATAGGTAGACACCTCAAGGAAAACAAATAAATTATTCTTTATTAAAACCCCTACCCAAGCAAATACAATATTCACTGACACGAATTTATTCACAAGGCTGAATATTTTTATTGCTCAGGGGAAAATCGAGGTCCCTGTGAGTGTTTAGATTTGGAGATTTGCACTAAAGGGTGCACCAAGGCAGCAATCTCACAGAAATAATCTCACAGAGTAGAATATCTTTTCCATGCATGAACTCAAAGGATGCAGTGTATTTTGGGCAACGGCTGTCTCACCAAAACAGCTCACTAACAGGCCAGCTATATTTCCCTGAAAAATTTAGATGACTCTCTTGAAAAAGAAATGAAGTTGGGGCGGAGGGGAGACATGTACGAAAACATGTACATGGCTCTACTGTCTCTGTGTCTCTCTTCTTGGCTTTTGACACAGACTCAGTGCTGCCGATCACATGGTCCTGAACTTAAGCAGAAATTTGTGTCAATAGTTTGTGTAAATTAATAGTTGAGTTTACCTATATATTAACAATTTAAAAAAATATATATAGTCTTTTCATATTTTTATATAATGTTTCACAAAGGAGAAATGTGTTAGTTTTACTTGGATGGATGGATGGATGGATGGATCCTTTATGATAATTAAATCACATTCATCCTGAGAAGCGCTGGTTATTATCTGTGCTTGTTTTTATTATCAGGTTGACATATATGTGAACCGTGTGAAATCGTGTCTCATAAAGTGAAGCTGTGGATTGGAGTTTATAGGCAATTTATGTGAGGACACCGGGGACACTGTGGCGTCTAATTATCATTCTGTGTGAGGCATCTGTCTGCACAGATGTTCAGCAGAATATGCTTTAGTGCATTTACTTCATATAAAGGTAACCATTTCTTCTTCTAAGTGTTCAATTAAATTACATTTTTTTGCATAATTATTTTTCTCCCTTAACTGAGGCAATAATCAAACTTACTCACCTAAAATATTCACTCTCCCTCATATATTAAAATGTGTTTTATCCTTCTGTATCCTAATGTTTCAGATGCATTGCACCTACATGTTCACAAGCCTTTGTTTTTTCCTCTAATATTATTGTAATACCATGTTTCACAAATCGGCTTCGCACTGTCAAGCTGTCGCTGACTTGAATCCCAACAAACCCTGTCTTTCATGCAGTGCTCCTGTGGGGAACCATTCTGTGAATAGGACAGCGACAAAGCATTCTTTTTTTCCATGGGAATGCTTCCCATTGATGTGAATATCCCATCCCCAAAAGCCTGGAACTAATCACACTAACGAGTTCACTAAGGCCACCTTCTGCCAGTGATTGGAATCACAAACACCCACCGAGGAAAAAAAAGCAGCCAAACTTCAAAAATAAAATCACCAACGCTCTCTGTATACGCTAATGAGCAACAACGTGATAAAACACATAATCTGTGAAATGTGGGCTTGTGCGCTTTGGGGACATTTATGAACGCATATATGCATCGCATCCCATAATGCCTGACCTTGGACGCTCAGTGGCCCAAAAGCAAAGTAAGTGCGCTGGCCAAACTATGAGTGCGGGGAGTTGAGATTCCTCTCGCACGCTGGCCTATGGGCATGGAGGCGTCGCAATGTGGAGGAATTTGAATGTAAATGCCTCTAGAGAGAGGAGCCCCCACGTTGGCATTCAGTTCCTGTCAGCCACTGAGTCTGTGCCAGGCACTCTTCTGAGAGGAGGTGACAATGAGCGCTGTGAGAGAGACGAGGGAACCTGGAGTGTCTGCTGGGTTCCAGAGCTGACACTCATGGTGCATTGTGGGTAGGAGGGCAGACAGCAGAGAAGCGAGCATCTAAATGTGGAGGAGAGTCCTGAAGAAGTTGGACAGGGCTAATAGCGGAGGTTCATGTCAAATAAATTGACTGAAGCAATACTAATATTGAACTATAATGAATAGCAAACTCATACGGTACTAGAAAAGGCCAAGAATAGAATATGATGAAATATATGAAATTTTATATAACAGAAAAAGAGGTGTGTTCAGGGTTGTCAAGTATACGTAGTAAGGTTTCACAAAATAAAACAAATGCAGTTCCTCAGAAACGTTGCGGTTCCAACAAAGTGGTTGCCGAGCAACACACAAATGTAAACAAAGGTGTATGTTTGTAGAGTAATTTACAACCATAGATATATATACGTAGATGTCTCATTAGCGACTGTTTCTATGGGCCGCTATACGTAAGCCATCCGTCATATTGCAGCGGTAAACTTGACATCATTCATCATAGTAATCACCGAGTATTCGAAAGATGCCACAATCATGCACAGAACGGCTCAACGGCTCTGAGCGAACCTACAGTATGGTGAATGACATCAAAAATACCGTTCCAAGATGGCGGCCGCATCTACGTGCCTGGAGCGGTCGAATAGCTGTAGACATATATATGTCTATATATGTCTACAGCTTCTATCCGTTTTATAAAGGAAAACTTTAAATATCTCGCCTTTGCTTTCATTTCAGAACATCTCCAAAAAGACTTTTTTTTAAAAACTAAACAAATGATTTACAATTTTAACATGAGTTTATCAAAGTATAAAATACAATTAGTGCTTTTGAAATAAGAAATGGAGGCGGGTCTGGATTTAATTCCCTCTGGGTCCGGATCTGGACCGGAGTTCACTTGAGAAGTACTGCTTGGATTAGATCAGGCTTACTTTATTTATGTTCTCTTTTATTATTATTATTATTATTAGCATTAGCATTATTAGCATTAGCATTATTACCATTAGCATTATTGGCATTATCAATAATGCAGTTTTTTTATGAAAAAAACAAAAACAAATCATTATTATCATCCTCACTATCATCAAGCTCTGGTTAAATCAGCCTTATATTCATATAACAATTTATTATTATGAATGATATTCAGCCAAGATAGTCAAAAAAATATTAACATCACTGAATCAACTTAAATACATGAACTGATACCATCAAATCATATGAAGAGTTCAGATGCAAAAGCCTCTAAGTGCCGTTTGAAATCTCCATCTCAAATGAGCAGTTTTAACAGACTCCTATGTGTAGGTTCAGTAATTTCACTTTAATGACAATAAATAGGTTCTTTTCATTGCCATTAAAGTGAAATAACTAAACATAAACATAGGAGCCTGAGAAAAATGCTAATTTTAAAAGAAAATTTCAAACGGCACTTTGCATCTGAACTCTTCATATTTTTATGGGTTATATCAAGTAGAAATAGCTTGTTAAGGAAATTAATAATAATCATAGGAAATTAATAATAATTAATAATAATAATTGTTGTTGTTGTTGTTGTTGATAGTATAGAACTGTTAATATTTATATTGCTATTTAAATCTGAAATAATATCACTTACAGTATTTATAAAACAATGTTACATTTGGTAATATAAAATGATGTTTGTTGTTGTTGTTATTTTTGATGATGATGCAATTATTATTATTTATTATTATGCAGGCAGTAATACCATAGAAATGCTCTTCAAATCTGAAATAGTATTACTTACAATATTTTAGTAATAAAAATAATATTATTTATCATTAATATTAATGATTAAAATATTATCTAAATAAATAAATAAATTTGCCAGTTTAAATTCTGTAGAATCAATAGAAATGTTTCTAACTGATGTTCTGTAAAATTCTACAGCTACATGACTTTCCCCAAATGTGCGACTTTTCTGAACGCAGGAACCTGACTTCCTCTCCTCAATGACTACATGAGACCCTGCTAGCTCCTGGACTGTGACGTCAGAAGTGATGCACAAGGGTCTCACAAAGAGACTGCAATTGATCCAGAAAAACTTACCTCTGCAGTGCTGCTCAAAGGAGCGTGTACACTTCGCCATGCACAAGTTATCGTATGAAACATTTGACTGCATATCCAACATTATAAATACGTCACGTGCAACATTAAGCGTCAGTGTAACAAAAGTTACTGCTTAAAGTCTGGCAGCTGGCTATCAAACCCCTGCCTCATTACATTTCACAGTGGAAAATGATGCAATATAATGCATGGCTCTCATCCACAACCGCCAAAACAGCACTGACCTAGATCGGCTGTTACAGACCGGGTATTTTCTACACCCACACAAAACTGATGCATGAATGATCCGTTTCGTGAAATTTACGTCCATGCAAGTTGCGTGCGTTTATGGCCAGCAATTTGAATGCATGTCCTATGTTGTATTCAATGCACGTCCTGCAAGCTTTACTAAATGTGGATCGTAAAAATCACAACTGTCTTGATTTAGTTAGTACCTACAGTTAGAAGAGAACTAAGACTAACCTGAAGGAAATGGGATGGTGCTCCGATACTTGGGACTCGATTTCTTCTGCTCCTCTCACGCGCCGCCAGCAGTCATCTCAAGGTTTGCTTTCGTCAGTGAAGGTTATGCGTGTGTAATCGCGGCGGTCAGTGTGTAACACCGTCAAACAAATATTCCGCAGCCGAGCAAACAGCGTTGTTTTGAGGCGCGAGCTGAGGGCGCGGAGGCTGGACAGCTCCGGTGCTGAATTCTGGAGTGTAACTTTACAGCTCGCGTAAATAAACACAACCCTGGTAAAAGTTGTGTCTGCTGCTTCAGCTGACTAACCCACTAGATTCGCGAGGGTCCAGTGTTCTTCGAGCCTCTTAGTGGAACTTGTTTTCAGCTGCGAAAGGAGACGTTTCATTGGTCTGTTCAAATGACGTTGGCACTGGGAAATGAGATGAGCCAATACATGGAATATGGAAGCAAAACTGCTTTAATAATAAACATACATCGTCTTGTTGATTTTGGGGTTCTTATCATTACATTACAATATTTTCAGTAATCAGTAAAGAATATCTAGACAACATGGTGTGCACGTAGGCTTCTTACAATTTTGGCTATAAAATCTAGGCCTATTAATTTAATAAATATATTGTTCATTTATCCCCAATAGCGGGGCATGTAGTCGCATTATATGAAGTAAGTTATACATTTAATTGTTTACAAGGTTGACAGGAACGAAAACGAGGTTCTCAGAATTTCTCAAATGACCAATCAGAATCAAGTATTCCAGAGAGCTCAAACTTAATAAAATGTCATAATATCATATGAAATATATCCTAATTAATGTTTATTTTACAGAACACTGACAAAACTCACTTTCTGATCTTCAAAGTTTTCAGACAATGGAACAAATAAAACATTAACAAGGTTTTAGATATAGTATGTATAAGGGAAGTGATCATTTAGGTGATGTAACTGGTAACATTTATATTTTTTTATATATATTACATATAGCCTATATTTTGCCTTGTAGCAGTTAGCCTAAACAGTCCTGTAGCTTGAAAAATTAATTTTTAAACTGTCTAAATAATATGAGGGATCAGTATGTAATAATAAGTCAGTAAAAAATATCAATAATAATGTCATGCTTCTGTGTGGAGTAAGGACGAGGAGCGCACGAAGAAGAAGATAATTCCAAAGAGACATTTATTACATGCACACACAAGGGTAACATGCAACAATAACCAACCACTCAGAGAACTAAAGGAAGGGAAGAAGAGCTAATGACTAAATTAACTCGGACTACTGAACGGATTATCGGTGCCCCCCTGTCCACCCTTCAAGAACTGTATACATCCAGAGTGAGGAAAAGGGCTCCGAAAATCACTCTGGATCCCTCACATCCAAGTCATCCCCTTTTTGAACCTTTGCCATCTGGCCGGTGCTACAGAGCCCCAATTACCAGGACAGCCAGGCACAAGAACAGCTTCTTCCCCCAGGCAATCCAATTTATGAACAGTTATATGCAGAACTGTATACACAATCATTTATGTTTCAAATTGTTTTTATTTGTCTTTTTTTTTTTTTTTTTTTTTACATATGTGTATTTTTTATTCTCATCTTATTTTTATTGTCTGTGTGTCGTTGTTGTCTCTGTGAACTGGAAGCTTATGACACTAAAACTAATTCCTTGTATGCGCAAGCATACTTGGCAATAAAAGCTCTCTAGACACAGGTGAACTAACTAAAGCAATCACGGGGAAACAGAAACTAGGTCAATGAACAAGACAGGCAAACAAAGTGCAAACAGGGTTATAGTGTGACAGACCCCCCCCCTTCCGGAAGGTACGTCCTCACTCCGCAGAAAAGAGAAGGGTCAGGAGAGGAAGAAGGGATGGGGGTGGCAAAGGGCTGACAGACAGGCAGGCAGACAACACTGGTGGAGTTTTAGGAGGAGGACAGACAACCGGGAGGAGGATGACAAACAGAGGACAGGGTGCAGCTGACAGAGGGAGGAGCCAGGGAGAAGACAGGAGGGACTTGGAGCAGGAGGAGCCAGGCGGGACCCAGGCCACAGCCATGATGGTGGCCCACAGTGGAGCCAACGGAGGGAGGAGCCATGGTGGAGGAAGGGTTGACGACTCCAGGGGGCCGACCGATGGCAGTGGAGCAGGTGGAGGTGGAGCCAGAGGTGGAGAGCCAATGAGCCCGGGCAACGGGGAGGATCCGGAGAGCCAAGAGACTTGCAGACCTGCGGCGATCCCATCGCACAGATGGTGGGCTGAGGGTGAGAAGAGGGGCTGCCAGGAGACAGTGGTGGCGATGATGAGGGGTGGCGCAGAGGTGGTGGGAGAGGGAGGCAGGGCGGGAGTTCAGAATGCTCAGGGGGTTCTCAAATGGTGTGTGCTGCCCACACACACCATAAGGACACTCCCAGTACCGGATGTACCACCAACAGGGGAACGACCTCAGCGGTCGAGACAGGACTGACGGACAATTCATGATGGGCAGATGGGCAACCTCGGTAGTCGTGACGGGACAGGCAGAGAGATCAGGGCAGACTAACAATTCACAAGAAGGCGGAAGAAGAGCGGGCATGCCTGCATATATATTTAACTCTCCCTCTGAGCTTAGCCTTTGCTCACCCTCAGTGGTGATGCAGTAGGCGGGGCTTTCCTCCGTGCCCTCGCGTTCCATCGTGATATCTACCATCGCATGCACAGTTGCCGGCTCTAGCACCTGGTCTGACGTATCAGGCTCTAGCTCCGGGGTGTCCCTCGGCTCTGTTGCTCTCTCTGGCGATGGCTCGTTGGTCGCGGCGGGCTTTGGCTCTCCATCAGAGGTGGGCTCAGGCTTATGCGCTACGGGGTGATGGTGGGCTGGGCTCTGGGTCTGGAGTGGGGCTGATGTTGTCATCCGCGATGTCCACGGTCAGCGAAGATCTACATGAAAACAGCACTCATTCAACATAATCCATGAAGCTCCCTCTAGGACCCTCATGGACAACTGCGCACAGCCATGGTGTTCAGTCCAGCATGCAAAAACATGCTCAAGCAGTCGTCCAGGAAGGTGGTCAGATGGGCTAGACCAAGGAATTCCTCCAGGTTTTCCTCAAGGGAGTGGTTCCCCTGCTCCAGGCACAGCAGAGTAACGGCAGTGAAGTGATCCATTGCGGGATGGAAAAACAAAAACACTGACAAAAAATGAAAAAATAAACAGGGTAGATCACAACGGGATTCTTTCTTTGTATTGGTCGGTTATTCTGTCACTCTTCTGCGTGGGGTAAGGACGAGGAGCGCACGAAGAAGAAAATAATTCCAAAGAGACATTTATTACATCCACACACAAAGGTAATATGTAACAATAACCGACCACTCAGAGAACTAAAGAAAGGGGATTTATACAAACGGAAGAGGAGCTGATTCTGATTCTAATTCTGATTAACTAGACACAGGTGAACTAACTAAAGCAATCACGGGGAAACAGAAACTAGGTCAAGGAACAAGACAGGCAAACAAAGTCCATACAGGGTGATAGTATGACAAATAAGGAAAAATGCATCCATTTATTACCAATAATCATCATGAGTAAAATTAGGTTGAGGTTTACAAAAGAGGCTTAAATTATTAATGATCCAAACACCCCTAATTCGTCACATTTTGTTCTTGTTTGTACAAGTAATAATTGCGACCAATAAAATGTCATGGTATTCTTTCTAAACCAATACATATTTCCATACACCTTCATCAAGATCTCAAATACCTATGAACATTCAATCCTGAGTAGGCAGTATGTTCAACACTTCCCAGTATAAGGTCCCAGTGCATGCTGGGTCAAATGGAGAGACATACATAATTAATGCTAAGGTAAATGCACATTGAACAATGGATGCCCTAGGGACCACTACAGGTTACTGTCAAAAAGGAAATGAAAGAGAAGATTGTATGCTTATAAATTAGACCCTGTAGCCAGCCCAAACTCATGTACAAATTTAATATTACTGTTATTGATATTACAGGCAAAGTGGATAGGCTAATTAGCCTTTGTGTGGGGCATTTTAGCTGATAATTAAAAGGCCTCTGGGGTTACTTTTTTTGTCACTATTGAAAAAAAAAACAATATACCTTAGGGTAGTGCCATATTTAATTTTTGACAGGAATGAAAATACAATACTACAATACTTTTTTGTTACAATACTTTTGCATTAATCTTTCTCTTCTGGACGGGGCTTGCTTGTTTGTTTGTTTATAAATAAAAACTCTCAAGCAAAAAACTTTCAGCTGTGCTGCCATTCTGGATTGTATGAAGAAAAATATGCAGGAAAAGAAAGTTCAACACTCTTCAGCAATACAAAAAATGTTTTGCTTATTTTTATGGTTGATCATTGCAGGTTTGCGTAATATTCTGAGTTTGCTCTTCACTGTTTTTATTCATTTTGAGGAATACTAAATATGTTTTTGTGCAAGTGAGATGAGTGAAATGCACATTGACATTTCGTCTAGAGCTACAGTAACCATCATGTTAACGTAGCGCCTCTTGTGCTTACTCCCAATTTCTCTCAATATGGAAATCTTTCAATCTTATTTGAAAAAGTAAGTATGTGTTACTTTACTAGATACTCGAAAAAAGTAATCTGATTACGTAACTCGTTACTTGTAATGTGTTACCTCCAACACTTACGCTGCTGATATACTCTAAGTGTCAAGCAGTGATTGGCCAGAGCTAATAGTAATGAATGAATGGCGTGGCATAAGTCTTCCTGGTAGAACTGTCACTGAAGCTTTCAATTCCACTAATCCCTGATTTAATTTAAAAACAAAAGTAAAAAATGAGGTCATGAGGCACTTAGAATGGAAATGAGTGGGCCAGTTCTTGTAGGATTTATAAGCACACATTAATTCATCTAAAATGTGTATTTTTTTAGATGTAGAGCTGTGAGCTGTTCTTATATTTATGCACATTTTTAAATATGTTTCTAATATAAGTAACTAGGTTGCTCATCAGGTGAGTTGCTCATTGTAAGTGTTTATTTTTTTATTTTTTTTTGTCATTGTATTTGCATATATACAATATATAGAATATGGCATATGATCAATAGCTGCTTATTGTTTGGGTTATGTTTTTGTGTTGTCTTGTGGCAAAAAGCTACATCTTTGTCAAGTTCATATTGGGCGAAAAGATGTCATAAACACTTCAAGGGCAGCCAAACTTCACTCTTTCAACAAGTGCTTCATGAACCCTTTAATATAGACAAATGTTCCTGACAAGAGCACAGGCACAGTGGAGCCAGACGCTGTGCTTTCACATCGAATCGCAGGGAAGACAGCCGTTGCACTAGCTCCATCACCATTAGCAGCCCATCCACAGCGTGATCTCTCGGCCATTAGTGTTCATTTGGAGGGACTCTGGGGAGGAGCTCGCCATCAGCCTCTCTGCTAACAATCAGATGAATAAGAATGCAGTGCTGACAGACGCTAGTAATGGAGACTTCTGTTTGGTGGGTAGTTGTTGTGGACTGGATTTGCTATGGTTCAGACCCAAAGGATGAATCTGTGATGTTCTAGTAACTGTTTTAAACATTCATCTGCAGCACTGTGATAATATGTCTCTGAAAGCATGTTTTATTTTAATTAGAGGTTTAATAAGGTTAGAAAATATCTTCAAATAGTGTTCTATTATCTTTTACTATTAACAACCAACATGAACTTTTTCTAACCTTTAACTGTTAATATCAAACATTTTATGTCAAATCATGATCTGGTGTTGTTAGCACCCTGTTTCTGTAGAGCTACAGGAAAAACAGGTTACAGAATATTCATACTTGGATATAATGCACATAAAACTCAAATACTCTAATCTGTCACAATTTACTCAATTTTAAATACCTACCCTTGGTCTGCTGGTCTGAAGTCTTTTTAAAGTCTTTAAAAATAATAATAATGTTACAAAAGAGTTCTATTTCCAGTGAATGCTATTCATTTGATAGCATTCACTGAAAGGTTTAATACTGTAAACCTTCATATTAGACTGATTTCTGAGGAATCATGTGACACTGAAGGAATCATGTGACAAAACAGTACGTGAAGTCTATAACCTCTTGGCAGATGTAACTTTGTTGCCTTTGTGCCCTACCAGACTTTAAATATGAATATCATTACTGTATTCAGCTTTTTTATTTGTAGAGATTTTTTTGTGCCATTTAAACTTTAGGCAATATTACCATAAAGAATCAATAATCAGACATTCAGCGACATTCAGTCTTCACGGTATGGAAAATCTACATGCATAATTAAGATATTAATGTTTAATACTGCTCTAAACAGTTCCACGAAACATCAATAAGATTTCCAGGCAAAATATCACATCATGCATTCATTAACTTTTAGAGAGTATTTGTGTAATTATCAGTTCTCTGTCTGAATGTTATGTATACTCAACAAAATCCTAGCAATCCTAGGAAATTTGTGCATAGTGTTTTGAATACTAACACCCAACAGTGAGTGAAGGGGTTAAAGGCTATTTCACTTCACTGCTCTGTGTTTTTATCGATTTCACGAAGTGACATCATGGATGCCCTCTGTGATTATGGTGAACTGTGGCAGAGTGAAAGTAACAGAGAACACCACAAACATAAACAAAATGCAATCTTGTGTTTGTAGCAAAAATGCGCCACCTCTTTGTTTCTTTAAATATTTAAAACAAAAAGTGTCTTGTTTGCTTGTTTGGCTGCACTGTATTCATCCTATTCTTATTCTTTTAAGGTGTCAGCTGAGCCAAATCTGCCTTGCATTCATTTTTCTCCAGTGAAATACTGCTGTAAGGGTTTTAGTCTACCACCACAAAGAAAACAGGGCAAAACTGTAACGAAAAATGAATGAATTTAGATCTGACACTGTGAGGCACTGCTGCTGCCACTGCAAAAAAAAAAAAGATCTGATGCCAAGTTTGTTGCCTAGCAACTCTCTCTCTCTTTCTCTCTCTTTCTGCCTGGTTTAGTTCTGTCCCATTGTGTAAATAAAACATAGAAAACAGTTTCACATAGAATTTCCCCTTTTATAAAACGTTTGCTATTTGCTGGAAAATCCCATTTTAGATGAACCTAAGTTAACTGGTTTCCAGCTGGTTGACCAGCCCTCATGTTTCCAAAACCTGCCTGACCAACCTACATTGTTATAAAAAGCTGGTAGCTGTTTAGAGAGCAGCTAGAAACCAGCTACCATCAAAATTTAATGTCACACGTTAATATTCAACTCACTGCATCCTCAATGTTTGGCCTCTACCAATAAAAGTCCAATTAAAAATGCTCCAAATGTTATTTGTTTTCTATCACTTTATACAGTGTTTAACATGCTGTGCAGTTTCCCTGCATTTTCAGAAGCAGGATATGCCTCCCTATTGTGCATGATCGAATGGTATCGTAATTGTGTTATGGCAGCAATTGTATTATTTTCTCCTTTTCCTCTTCATCCTGATTCCTGCCACAGCAGTCCAGCAGTGCAAAACCTCCTGTGTGCTTTGGCCAGGCCACAAACTTTATATATAGCCAGAGGTATGTTGTTTTGCTTACGTCATCAGAGACATTAAGACAATAATCAAATGAATGTTAGATAATGACTATGCTCTCGTTATTATCAGCAGATATGTCCACTAGGCAGGGCAAGAGACTATTTGTTTTAATAAGCACAGGAGACAGATATGTGACACTAACCCTTAATGAATATGATTTAGAACTTAAATATGATCTAAAAATATATATAAAATTAAGAATAATATGACCTAGCTGTCTTAGAAAAGACAAGTTTGCTATCACTTGCCACCAACATTTTTGATTGCTAATATCATGGCAACACATTATACTATCATGTTTCTCAGGGAAGTTTTCCAACAGTTAATTCAATCCGTCTTGGGATCGAAAAACCAAAGTTGTTCTGTGAGTGGGCGTTTGTCAGTGACTCATTCCAGAGATAACAACCAGAAAACCTGTAACATTTATTTATTTAAATATGCTGTTGACTTTGTTTTTATGAGGTGTTATGTGGCACATTATTTTCCTTAGAGTAATTGGGGGCAGATGGTTGCAATGGTTATGAGTCCAGTCTCTAATTAAAACCTTTCCATAAGGTTTATCATTATTAAGATAAATTTACAAGACACTGATTCATGGAAATGGTGGAAATAGCAACAAATATCAACATTTATCAATTTCCTTGAGCTGCTAGACTACCTCATGTGTGTTTTCCTCCAGTTCAATCTGGCAAAGTGTTTTATTTGCACCTCTGGAGGTGGAAAGCTGTTTATAAACTCTCCGGCACAACTGCCTCCATCTGCCGCTTCCCCATCATCCACTATACATCAGGCCCAATGGATCCGTCTGCACTGATTTGATTGAAATGGTGACATAAGCTGGATTTGGGAATGCATGACTTGACTGAATTTTATGCAGAGCTTAAATGTGAGACAGTTTGGCAAGATGACCTGACATTCAGCCAGTGCGGAGCACAGATATCTATTAGAGGTGTTAGAAAGAGTGTCAGGTTGACAGAGCTAGACTCAGCTCTTCCTTCAATTAAATGTCTGTGTGAAGGCCTTACAGTCTTATCGTGCTAGAACATAAAGCAGGATAGCTTTTTAAATCAGAAAATAAACATAAAACTTACTAAAGGTAAGGGTAATAAAAATATGACTTTGTATATATACTGTATACTGATTCCAAATTACATGACAAAAAATTTTTTGTTAGTAATGTAATCCATTACTTTATACATCTTAGGTAATATAATCAGGCTATTTTTTTATTACTATTAGATTACTTTTGACCCAAATTGTTTATCACATTGATTTAAATAGGACAATCTCATACCATATTAATATAAAAATACAAAGAGAAAGAAAATATATTCCATTTGTTGTAGTTGTTGTAGCGGATTAACCATCGCATTACATATTTGGTCAAAGAAGTTTGAGAATGCCTGCATTACATGAAAATTAGCAATAATGTGAATTTGTGCATTTTAATGTGTTTGACAAAAGCTTTCCAAAGACAAAGTAATGTAAAAGCTCACTGCTCAACATTCAAATACATGACTAGTGCTTGCTGTAGCAGTTTACAGCGTGCTTCTGAAATAGAGTCCTGCACGGGCCTAAAATGTAGGCCCTAGCCCGGCCCTGGCCCGAGACGCTCAGGCCCTAGCCCGGCCCGTGTCCGACAGCTTATCAGAATTACCGACCCGAGCCCGTCTTTTTTTCCCCTTCTCCCAAAACAGCTTATACGTTTCAGCTATTAAAATACTTCAGTTTTGTATGAAATGGCAAAGTGATTGTATTTCATTTCGTTATTTTATTAAGTTAATTTATTAAAATTTTTGGAGCATTTTTTTATTTGTTAAATGTACGTTTTTTGTTTTTTAAAGTAACGACCAAGCGGCCAGCGGCAGACAGCGTGCTGATCATAGCCTATGTTTGATATATTTAGCCTTCTCAAATTATCACGACTTGTCTAAAATAAAATCTATAGTTATAAAACAGCTCCACAATGTTAGTTTAAAGGCTTAACTTAGGTTAATGTGCACTGATGCATATCCAGTTGTTTGTGCGGAGAGTGCAAGCATGGACGCGCCAGAGCGATCACTTGCATTGGAAACATTTCAAATACGCTGTCATTTTTGCTCATAAAGGTAAGAGTAATAGGCTTCATTGTTCTGAACTGTAAAGGTCCTACTTTTATTTGTGTGCACTCAAAATATCAACAAAGCATGCAATAAAGACATTGAATAAAGGGGAAAAAAGCAGTTTCGGTTTTGAGCAGGAGTGCTTCTAAAAAACTCTAAAGGTGCATCCATGAGTAGACGGCGAGTCAGGATCATTATCAAATACATGGATGAGCCAAAATGCAGCTTTTCCCGAAGCATTGGGAACTTTTGTTAGTAACCACACTCCAAATTCTCCCTGATTGACCTGTTGACCTGCTCTGCATGGTCAACTGTCACCTGTATGCTAATGGTGCGAATATGCGTTGCGTATTGCGTAGGTGATGTGTAATATTTATAATATAATCAGTATTTCATACAGTCGCCATGTGTGCTCTGCGCGTAATATGGGCACAATTAAAGGAGAGAAGCTAAATGAGCCCGAGTCCGACCCGAGCCCGATCTGTAAAAAAAAAAAAAAAAATGGCCCGAGCCCGGCCTGAATGGACTCAGGGTCCCGACGAGCTTGCAGACCTCTATTCTGAAACCCTTCACCTTCCCCAGCTCCACCTGTATAGATCTGCTACAAGGTGATTTGTGTATGCTATATGGGGCTGTTTCATGTATGTTATATTTGCAGCAGTAGTATTTCTTACATGCTCACAGCAGTATGTTGTGAATGTATTGGCAGTAGCAAGTCTCGGTACTTGCTCTGCCACGGCAGCAGCAGCGTAGCAGATCTATTCCGCCAAATGCATTAACATTGTCATGTACATTACCATGCCAATCCATCCGAGAGTTGTCATGACAGAAATATATATATGGGTCATGACCCTTTTGCAATATGGTTAACATTAAAGTTAATATTAAAATTAATAAAGTTAAAAAATATACATAACTGGATTAAATATAATTTAAAGCTGACTAAGTACACATTACATTTCACATTACCAAGCCTCTCTAATGCATTTGCAAGGCTGTTTATAACAGAATCAATAAAAGTTAATATGGAAATATAATTGGCCAATTTCAGCGCT
Source organism: Barbus barbus (assembly GCF_936440315.1). NCBI lineage: Eukaryota > Metazoa > Chordata > Actinopteri > Cypriniformes > Cyprinidae > Barbus > Barbus barbus. The sequence goes on from NC_136725.1 coordinate 15,203,353, forward strand.
GTCTGCAAATTGATTCCAATCATTAGGGACAGCAAATTTGAAAGCAGAGAAACCAGACAGTTTTTATTTAAAAAGCATTCAGAAGGATGTAACTGGTTGGATGATGTGGGTTTGATATGAGATAATATAGTTTGTGTGTGTGTGTGTGTGTGTGTGTGTAGGTTACTGCATGTACTATACATAGGTTATATGACACTAATATAATGAAGGGTTCACATAAACAAACATGTCTTGCATGTCTCCACATTTTCACAGTGGATGGTCATGCTGGTGTTGGGGGTGTATCAAAGCATTTCTGCAGGATTTTAGATTACTGCCTCAGGCTCAGACTACATCAAACATAGTCATGCTCTGGATGTTTTCACAATCCTTACTTAGAGGCAGATATATGGTTTTCAGCTCATATTTAAATACATGAGCTTTTAAATGTATTTTTGGTTTCACTCACTGCCACTAAAATCACATGGGGAGAGTGGGCAGAGGGGTAAGATGTGCCAGCTGTGTTGCCCCCCTTAATGTAGCAAACTGCATTATTTTTGGCATATCACCTTATATTCAGAAAGGGCCCATTATATGCAGCTGCCTATGATTGAGAGATTCACATGAGTGAGAAGCATTTGTATGAAAATGTGCATTTCTATGAGCATTTCTATTTAGTCATATTATAATTATATATATTATATGATAATCAATATTTAGTAATTAAACAACATGTTAATTAAATTTAAGTATTAAATCTTTGAAAGAATAGGGTCTTTTTCTATTTTAGTTATATAAATTTAAATTGTTGGACAAGTTGTGTCACTGGACCACTTTTTTCATGCATTCTTTAGTTAATAGCAGACACTGTGAAACATAATTAGCTTAGTTTATTTTTTCTAAGGCCACATCCACATTAATCCAGATGTACTGTATATTGAAAAGCCATCTGGCACCCAAGATGGCTGCCTTCTTTTGTTTCTCTTTACTGGGGTGGAGTACAATCTGTTGAAAACAGCATATTTCGGTTTAAAATGCTTTCCGTCCACATCTGCTTTTTAGGTGTTTTTCAAAAGTTGCTTGTCCACACTGACACATCTGAAAACACCTAAATCATCTTGCTGCACATGCATAAAAACATATAAATGCTCACTGAAATGATACCGAGATAATATGTGACCCTGGACAACAAAAGTAGTCAAAAGGGTGTCTGTTATGATAGGGCAATATTTGGCCAAGATATAACTATTTGAATATCTGGAATCTGATGGTGCAAAAAAATCTAAATATTGAGAAAATCACCTTTAAAGTTGGCCAAATTAAGTCCTTAGCAATGCATTTTACTTTTATTAAAATTAAGTTTCGATATACAGTTGAGGTCAAAAGTTTGCATCCCCCTTTCAGAATCTGCAAAATGTTAATTATTTTACCAAAATAAGAGGGATCATACAAAATTCATGTTATTGTTTATTTAGTACTGACCTGAATAAGATATTTCACATAAAAGATGTATATAGTCCACAAGAGAAAATAATAGTTTAATAGTTTAACTGAGGGACCCATACGCAACTATTACAGAAGGTTCAAACGCTCACTGACGCTTCAGAAAGAAAAACCATGCATTATCAGCCGGAGGGTGAAAACTTTTGAACAGAAAGGAGTTGTGTACATTTTCCTTTTTTGCCTAACATTTTTTCATTTAGTACTGCCCTTCAGAGGCTAAAGAAGATGTTACATGGTTCCCAGAAGACAAAATAAGTTCAATTTACCTTGATCTTCAAATTCTAAAAGTTTTCACCCCCCCGGCTCTTAATGCATGGTTTTTCCTTCTGGAGCATCAGTGAGCGTTTGAATCTTCTGTGATAGTTGCAAATGAGCCCCTCAGTTGTCCTCAGTGTGAAAAGATGGTTCTCCAAATCATACAGTCATTGTTAGAAAAGGGTTCACATTTGCTAAAGATGCTGGAAAATCCAAGAATTTGTGGGACCTGAAGGATTTTTCTGAAGAACAGCAGGTAGTTTAACTGTTCAGGACAAACAAGGGACTCATGAACAGCCATCACTAAACAAACAAACAAACAAACAAACAAACACACAGCTGTGCATCATTCAGGTAACAACACAGTATAAAGAATCAAGGGGTCATTTTTACATGGTCATTTTTATAAATTCAACTATTATTTTCTCTTGTGGACTATATCTAAAAATATTTTATGTGAAATATCGTATTCGGGTCAGTACTAAATAAACAATAACATGAATTTTGTATGATCCCTCTTATTTTGGTTCTTATTCTTATTACAGAATTTCTTCATGGAACATGATCTTTACTTAATATCCTAATGATTTTTGGCATAAAATAAAAATCTATAATTTTGACCCATACAATGTATTGTCGGTTATTGCCACAAATATACCTGTTCAAATTATGACTGGTTTTGTGGTCCAGGGTGGCATATCAAGTTCTCACACTATTCTTCTGTCATTAGCAAAATATCCCATCACTCACTGGTGTGTCCAGGTTGCAGGTTTGGTCTTAAGCCTTCTATAGACTGTGCGATTTCAGCAATCTTATAAGATCATTACAAATCACACTTTGTGACATGGATCTAATAAGCTTGAGTACGGCATGTTTGTAGACTGTATGTTGATGACACCTATTGAATCGTAGGCTACGACGCAACTTAGTACAGAAGAATAAACATCATTATTAGTATTAGTAGTATGCAAAACAAATATAGCAAGGTGAGTCACACTTTGGCAATTGTGGTTTTCACATACCAGTATTCCTTCTGTTCACTTCCATATAGACAGCACAAAATCATGCATTGTATACTGATCAAACAACGCAACTTTCATCATCTTTTGCCACATGACAGCAATTGACCTTTGAGTTTGATTGACAGGTGATCTGACCAATCATAACACTGAATCTGCAGTTTTGTCCAACAAACAAACCAGTCAGCAAATGACAAAATGTGAAACCTGAGACTTTGTTTCATACCAGAAATAACCTGTTGTGTCTTGTTTAACTAATGGGGTGGGTCTTTGTGAAGGGTCAATTGTGAGTACATATTCTGCCCTCTTTGCAGAAATGTAATATGAAGATAACAGATAAGTAACATTTATCTCCAGAAACATTATTAAAGTGAATAGCAGGCACAACAACACCAACACAACCATATATAAGGGTACAATATGTGTCACATGACCAAACATGCGTCATTGTTTTTGAATTCTTCTGTTTTCACAGTCCACAATATAAAAACAGCATTTTCAAATTTATCCACTTAAGAGACTGTATTCAAAAGCTCTGTTTTTGGTGGACCAAAAAAAAGTGTTTCAGTGAAATGCAAAGCCACAAAATTTTAACACTATTTTGCAATTAGGTGTTAACATACAGAATGCACTTTTGCTCCAAAAGTTCATTTTTGATTGTTTTTATTCTAATTTGTGTTAAAGCGAGCTAGAGGTGTTATTTCAACCAGCATGTCACAAAAGGTGTCTCTCAGCAGCACAGGATGAAGACAGACACCGTCATAACCTACTTGTGCCGCCATGGGCCTCTGAAGACCTGCACGAGCTGATTAATTAGAAATGAACTGATGAGGAAGATGAATCCGCTCTCATCCATGTAGGTCTGAGGAAGGGCTCTTGTTTTGTCTCTGGCTGAATGGAACCGAAGCTTGTACAAAAATCAAAACGCAATCAACGTTTTAATCTCAGGGAAATATGAATTGTAAAACAACCCTCAAATATGCTAAACTGCCTTTCTCATCCTTTTAGATATTATGCATAAAAATGATGCCGTCTGCATCTTTAATTTATTTTAATTTATTTATAATTTATCATGACATCATGAAGGTTACAGTTTTAAAACATGAGGTGCTTTTAAAACTTTAAGTGCATAATGGAGGGCGAGGGAGGGAGCAAGGAAAAAGAAATGAGGAGAGACATCAACAATCATAAGTTGATGTCAATACCTCAGACAGTTTACTGTAAGAGACATCCCTATCATAGTTTAGCTAAAAGCATATCTGTAATACTCATATTAAGAGCTTTCTTTCAACCCTATTAGACTACTTAGCTAATACAGAGCGTAGACCACCACTACCCAGCTATACTTAGTCTTTAATGACTGATGCCTTTGTATATACACCTACATACATCACTCTAACTATAATAATGTGTTATTAAATATCCGTCCTATTATAAATCTCACTTTTCAAAAGGTCACTGAAAAAACTTCCCATATTTTCCATTTAAAAGCGGAAAAATACCTGACGGTGCTCCGTCTGTGAAAACCACGGCTGCGCTACTGGCCCAAACGAGCGGAAAATACACAATTAAGCTGATCTAATTTCCACCTCCGCACATCCTCAACAATTAGGCTACACAACGGATGTCCCCGGAGATGACTCGACGCTAGTGCAGTCATCATATACTTCACTGTGGCAAACTGACGGGAAGCTGGAAAAACACTGAGCGGATTGAGGTTTAACGGCACATTATAACGGTAGGTTACTGGATGCAAAGAAATCGTGATGGAGGTAATCAGGCATGCTTAGTGCTTGAGACTTGCTGAAACAACAGATATAATAAATGGTGAGACATCAGCTGGAAGCCAGAGGACTGTGGTGCACTTCAGCTGGAATGACTATGTATTATTCATTAGTCTTATTCATGACTGAGACTTGGGTGTGCTGCTATTGATTTTATAAAAGATTGAAGGAGGAAATACTTATAGCGCCTTGTAAAAAGAAAAATGGCTGCCAATTATGAGCAGTAATAGGTTCCTCCCCCAACAAACATTATAAAAATACATAGTATAGTATAATGGGAATGACTTTGAGGGTAGGGAGATTTACTCTGTTGTGTTATTCGTAATGGAACTAAAGTGATTGAAGTAATTCTCTGATTGGTGGATTTTTCTGCAGAATCATGGGTAGTGTAGTTTTTCACATTGAAATTTGCTGTTGAACATTATTGTTTAAAAATTAAGTTGAAATAATATGGGCTGATGACTTCAACAAAAGCAAAAATCATCAGTTAATAGCCTCGATGTCACAGTAGGTCTGTATTTAGCAGTTTATAAGTTATCGTTAAAAATCAGTTCCCCTATAAAGAAAATTAATGAGATTTTGACTTCCAGAACATAACTGTTGCATTCTATTGAAAAAGAAAGTTTGTTAAATCACAACCATTAATTTTAATTTGCCAATTTGTGAGGCAGGTTGTATTAGGGGCGGGATGTTATTATTCTAGAGCGCATTTGATTGGACTAAAAATTGTAAATTCATTAAAATTGTAAAGTCCTTATATTTTTGGTCCATCAGAAGAAGTCTGTCCATTTTAAATGGTTATAATATAATTTTCTTAATTTGGAAGAGTACACCAGCACTAAGCTAACACACTCAGATTAAAAGCCACAAAACATTAATATCATAAATACACCTGTACTTCAACCACTGTAAAAGCATACACAATATATACAGTATCCACCTTATTTTTTCGTCCGGAAGTAAGCTGTTTTCTGTGAGTGTGGGAGACTTCCATTCATTAGTCGCTGTAGAGAAATAACAAGATGAATAACAAAGTGCAGTAAATAGTAAAACTGCTTGCACTATAAACCAGTGTGTTCTTAATATAAGATAATACATTAAAATAATATGGTAAGACACACTAGTTTGCAATATCAAGCAGCAAAACGAGCTCTTTTGTACAGCTAAAGAATAACACTGGAAGCAAGACAATAAAAATTAGCCACACCCACTCTTACAGGAAAAACAAGGTGGATAGTGTCCGCACACTAGAGTTACACAAGAGCTGAATTGAGAAACACTGGCTGGCGTCATATCTAAATACAACTTGTCAGGGCATTACAAATTTTTCTGATCTCAAGATCTCAAGTCTCTTAAGGAAATTTCCATAGAAGATGTAAAATAATCATCTTTTAACAGGGTATTGCAAATACAAAATGACAATGATATCATGTTTTTCTTATGGCTGGTTCCTTAGAAAGATCTTTTTCCATAAACTTTGCAGAAACTCAACCAGGAAATCACTTCCCAGATAAAGGATAGCATTGTAAATGAGATTTCCTGACAACATTTCTGCACTCAAACTGATGAAAGACAATGATGTTAATGATTTTTCATTCATTTTCTGCTATTAATTTACAGCCTAATTTTAATGTCTACTTTTAAAAATCAACTAAAAATTAACAATGAAAGTAAAAAAAGGATTGATAGTTCATAAATGTATGCATAACAGCTGTTAAACATAAAATAGGAGCTATTTAAGCACATATCCACACAATACAGGTGCATCTCAATAAATTAGAATGTCGTGAAAAAGTTCATTTTTTCTTGTAAGTTATTTCAAAAAGTGAAACTTTCATATATTTTAGATCCATTGCATGTAAAGTAAAACATTTCAAAAGTTTTTTTGTTTTAATTTTGATGATTAGAGCTTACAGCTCATGAAAGTCAAAAATCAGTATCTCAAAACATTAGAATATTTACATTTGAGTTTCAATTAATGACCATCCCTACAGTATAAATTCCGGGTATCTCTTGTTCTTTGAAACCACAATAATGGAGAAGACTGCTGACTTGGCAATGATCCAGAAGATGAACATTGACGCCCTCCACAAAGAGTGTAAATCACAGCGGATCATTACTGAAAGGTGTGGCTGTTTACAGAGTGCTGTATCAAAGCATATTAAATGCAAAAATGAATGGAAGGAAGAATTTTGGATGCGATTAATCGCAATTAATCGTTTGACAGCACTAATATACAGTATCTCTATCTCTCTCTCTCTCTCTCTCTCTCTCTCTCTCTCTCTATATATATATATATATATATTAATTAGAATAAACTTAAAAAAGAGATAGAATAGAAAAGAGATTTAAGTAACATTTTTAATTTGCTTGTTAATTTTAAATTTAATTGTATTGTTAATTTTTAAGTAACTTTTAGTTTTAGTTACTTTTTCTTATTTGTAAGTCGCTTTGGATAAAAGCGTCTGCTAAATGACTAAAAGTAAAGTAAGTAAAGTAAGTAAGAATTTGGGTAGGAAAAGGTTCACAAGCAACAGGGATGCCCGCAAGTTTGAGAATACTGTCAAGCAAAGCTGATTCAAACACTTGTGAGAGCTTCACAAGCAGTGGACTGAAGCTGGAGTCAGTGCATCAAGAGTCACCACGCTCAGACATCAGGAAAAGGGCTACCAAGCCACTTCTGAACCAGAAACAACGTCAGAAGCGTCTTACCTGGGCTGTGGAGAAAAAGAACTGGACTGTTGCTCAGAGGTCCAAAGTCCTCTTTTCAGATGAAAGTAAATTTTGCATTTCATTTGGAAATCAAGGTCCCAGAGTCTGGAGGAAGAGTGGAGAGGCACAGAATCCATGTTGCTTGAGGTCCAGTGTGAAGTTTCCACAGTCAGTGATGATTTGGGCTGTCATGTCATCTGCTGGTGTTGGTCCACTGTGTTTACTGAAGTCCACAGTCAACGCAGCCATCTACCAGCAAATTTTAGAGCACTTCATGCTTCCTCCTGCTGACAAGCTTTATGGAGATGCTGATTTCATTTTCCAGCAGGACTTGGCACCTGCCCACACTGCCAAAAGTACCAAAAGCTGGATCAATGACCATGGTGTTACTGTGCTTGATTGGCCAGCAAACTCGCCTGACCTGAACCTGTCAAGAGGAAGATGAGAGACACAAGACCCAACAATGCAGATGACCTGAGGGCCGCTAGCAAAGCAACCTGGGCTTCCATACCACCTCAGCAGTGCCACAAACTGATCACCTCCATGCCACGCGAATTAAGACAGTAATTAAAGCAAAAGGAGCCCCTACCAAGTATTGAGTGCATATACAGTAAATGAACATACTTTCCAGAAGGCCAACAATTCACTAAAAATGTTTTTTTTATTGGTCTTATGAAGTATTCTAATTTGTTGAATTGGTGGGTTTTGTTAAATGTGAGCCTAAATCATCACAATTAAAAGAACCAAAGACTTAAACTACTTCAGTCTGTGTGCATTGAATTTATTTAATACACGAGTGTAGAAAATGAATCCTACATATATATATTATTATTATTTAGCTTTTAGGGAATCACTCTTAAGAGTTGATCTTCATATGATTAATTGTTATCAATCATAATGTACAACTTATGCCTTGTTAACGACTTGTCCAGCAAGCATTAATAACAGCAAGTTATCTTTTAACACGTTGTTTATTTCATTCGTGGCCAACGATTAAAATAAATCAAATAGTTAAATTGAGTTAGCTTAGTTAGCTCAAGAGCGTATAGGTAAACGCGACCTTTTTGGCAAATAGTTACGACATGTTAAATCACATAACACAGACAAAAGAGTTCTTAATAAAGTCAAGGTTTTATTCACTATTCTAACACAACATTAACAGACAATTTAACATACACACAAATGGGAGCGAGTTGTTTGTATCTGAAGAGAGAGACTTAGGTTTTAATGCTAGCTTTTCAACCTGAGGAAACTCATAGACAAAGAAGTATTTTATCTTTACCCTCAGCGGAGAGATATCCCGGTTTCAGTCAATAAAGAGATTTGCCTTACTTGGTCTTTCAGTTGTTTTGATCGAACTCAGTTCAGGCTTTCTCCAGTTCAAAGAGACTCTTTTCCTCAAGTGAAGTAGAGACGAACTTTGCGGGCCGCGTTCGGATTGGCTGTTCGGTCGGTCGTGTGACTAGCGCACTCTTCAGTGGTTGGTTGTCTCGTTCTGACGTAATGAAGTTTAGGATTAAAGTTCTTTGAAAGTTTAACTGAGTCTTTGTGTTAGTTGCTTTGCTTCGCCGTGATGTTATGGCCTGAAGCGCTTGCCGCGTGAGCAGAACGAGAGACTCGCTGGCGTGCGTGTCCTCCTGTTGTTTTCAAAACTCCAACTCCGCGAACTTCATGGGCGTGCATCCGTTTTAAGCGAGCTGATTTAGGTCCGCCCCTTTTGGCGCGTAGTCCAATCGAAAGAGTCTTTATGGGCAGAGCCCCGCCCTGCGTAGCTGCGTGTTGCATACATTATCTGCGCAAGTATTTTATCACATAAAAACTTATAACAGCAGACTTCCATTCATCTTGTAAATAGGCGTTAATGAAAAACAGATAAGATTTAATTCATACCACAATATTATTATTCATTAAATCAGCTTTCATCCGAGACCAAACAGTAGCAGTTTTAACAGGCACCAACATACAAATATCCTTTATATTCGATTTCGTAGTTAAGGCATTGATTAAACGATCTTAAATGATAAATACACATATTAACCATGCGGAAATGAACAACTAGTGATCAGGTGAACTTATACATTCTGGAAACAGATTTACCATGGATTAAAAATAATGTAACAGCTTATAAATGTCGCAAACACACTTCTTAATACATGTATAGATAATCTGTCTATAGTGTTTCTTTTCTCGAGTATATTTTGTTTAACTTTGTTCTTTAAAACAAAATCCTTCAGGGTGTGGCTCTCTTTGTTTCACTAGCACATGGTCCAGTTGAATTCCTTTGTCTGTTTTGGGGGGCGCAACAGAGAAACGGCGCGCATTCTCAGGAATGTACTGATAGTTGCTAGGTCGTAAATGTCTTTGAATTTACTGCATGAAGTCAAGGGAGTATGGCGCCAATAAAGTTTAGGCTCCGGGAAGGGGGGTTCGGTTTTCTTTCGAAATGACAAAACGTGAATTTCCTGAGCTGGAATGCGAGCTTTGATCCATCCTTGCATCAGGAATGTGTTGAACCTAGATGTGTGTGTATCCTGATCAGGCATTACATATTCCCCCTTTGCTCGGTGAGGTCCCCGTTTGTGGACGTCGGCGGGCACTGGAACAAGAATCAGGGAGAACAGGCACACACAAGGCACAAACAACATCTCCATCACTGACTGAATCCTGGTGCAGGGTAATTTTGGAATGTACAGGTTAGAAACTTGAGAAGACAACTGGATTACTAGAAGTGGGGTTATTTTGATTGGTTTAGTTGTCCGGGGTTCGACGAGGCGGTACAGGCGTGATCTCAATCAGGTTAAGTGAGTTCTCCGGTTCGGGTTCTTGGTCAGTTTTGTCACGTCGGAAAATGCGCGGGACGCCTGACGTGCATTTGTTGCAAGACTCTTGAACGGCGTTCACTCGTTTGTGTAGGAGGAAGGCCAGGGTCAAAGTCACAACATATCCTACAATAGTAGAGATGCAAAGCGCCGTGTCAGCGGCAGACCAAGACCGAATAATCGACGCGCCAGCGGGCGGAAGGCGAGCGATAGCTTCTAAAGCTGTATCGACGGGAGTTAAATCAATCAGTTGTGTTCCTTCCTCCCTGATCCTTTCTTCCAATTCTGGATCAAGGTTGAAGGAGTGCTGTTTGAAGAAAGGTGAGATTTCGATTTCAGCCTGATACTCGTCGTCGGTAAGGTGGTACAACGCCAAATCGTCAATATGGAGGATCGAGCCCTTAGGGACCGTGATCCATAGGGTTTGGTTAGGTAGGATAATGCGTGTGGCGGTGTCGTGTTGATCGTATGTGAGGGTAGCCATTCGCGCTGGGGTGTTGACCAGCCATCGGTTTCCGATAATTTCGGCTTGCGTTACCTCAACTTGAGAACGTGGTGTCGCTTCGGCGGGGCAGCTAGTGTCGGGCCTTATGGATTCTAGGCCGCAGATGCCCTCAGTATTATCGCGGAAAAAAGGCTTACTCGGGCAAAGGAAGTGAATGTCCTTCGTGAGCGTACACATCTTTAGGTTTGGGGCCAGATACAACTGTTCGTTGTTATCGTGATACGCAACGATTTCAGGAGTGTGGATTTTGACATAGGTGTTCCTTTGCCAAAATCCCACATTCACTACATCTTTGAGCCGGTAAATGTTATTAGCGTCGATAATGGTTAAACTGAGGAGAATGGCCCGGTCACCTGGATCGGTTGACCACGGTTCTCGCAACGAGTTACAACGACTTATTAAAGGGAGTCAATCTCAATTTCGGGACCTGGATTTAAGGCATTTGTAAAGGGAGTTTCCTGATGAGGGGACTAGAGGAGAAGAGAGATTGGATTGAGAAAAGGAAAACGGGAAAAACATAAAAGAGACACGACAAACAAAAGAGATACACAAAGAGACACAAGTACACCGAATGAGGCAAGGCCGCAAACGAGTGTCACATGTGTAGAGTAACTCCTCTCTACTAGAGGTTGGCCCTAGTAGTGCAGCTGAGGAGAGAGTGTATGTGTTATGTTTAAGCGAGGTCGCTATATGTTTCCTAGACAACAGAAATTATGTTAGTGTGATGTAGAGCGTATGGGTGTCGGTCTGTGTCAGTGGGCTTGATCTTCCCCCTTTGCCAGTCGGCTGGAGCTCTGGTGCCTCTTTATCTGGTTTCGATGGACCCATCGAAGTATTGGCTCGCTGCGCCCTTGGCTGATTTTGATTCGGTAGGCGACAGGTGAGAGCTTGTCTACTATCTCATGGGGTCCTGTCCAGCGAGGTAAGAACTTCTTTGCCAGGCGATGGGAAGTGTTCTGCTTTGGTTGGGCAAAGCGGTAGTACCACACTTTGTCTCCGACACTGAGCTCATGGTGAGAGGCCTTTTGGTCGTAGTAGGCTTTACGACCTTCTGCGCTTCGCTGCAGTTGCTGTTGCGCGAAGGCGAAAGTCGCTCTCAGGTGTTGATGCAACTCTTCCAGGTACTGGTGAGTGGTGTAGGCAGTGACAAGGTTCAGGTCACCGGGTTGGTACAGCAGATGCAGTGGTAGCGTCATGTTTCTCCCTGTCATCAATGTGAACGGGGGTACCCCGGTGGACCGGTGAGGGGTGGCTCGAGCGGCCATCAATACCAGTGGAAGTTTGATATCCCAATCCTTTTGATTAGCGGACACATACTTCTTTAACATGCTGACCACTGTTCGGTTACCACGTTCGACTTGCCCTGAGGACATTGGTTGGAAACTTATGTGGAGCTTGGCCTGTATGCCCAGGAGTTTCCACACTTCCTGCATGATTGCAGCGGTGAAGTGGGTTCCACGGTCAGAGTTGACCCTTAAAGGCAATCCAAATCTTGAGAAGATGTGGTTCATTAACAGGCAGGCTGTTGTTTCTGCTGTATCGTTGGGAGCTGGGAGACATTCTATCCACTTTGTGAATTCGCAGACCACGGTGAGGAAGTATTTGTTACCCCGTGTTGACCGTGGCAGGGGTCCTACCCAGTCTATTTGGAGGTCCGACCATGGGAAGGTCATTCCCTTTCTTTGCAGTGGGGCTCGGTGGTTTGGGTTTGCCGGTTGGAACTGGCAACACACCAGGCATCCTTTTACGTATTCCGCTACGTCCTGCTGCATGCCGGGCCAGTATGCTACTTGCTTGAGGGTTTCGTATGTGGCCTTGGCACCGTGGTGTCCAGCGCATGGTGCATCGTGTGCGTGTGTCAGCAAAATCCCCCTTTGGCCGTGAGGCACTACGAGCTTTGGCGCAGTGAGAGGCTCAGGGACATATGTGAGAACACCGTCTCTCAGATGCAGCATGTGCTTGATTGAGTGGAGCGTGCGGAGCTCAGAGGAAGCAGTTAGGTCGGATGTGGAAATAGGATGAGATAATGGATCGGCTATGTGAGCCGCAATGGTTCGCAGAGTGGGATCCGCTGTTTGGAGGGTGAGCAGATCGTCAGTAGCGAACTGAGGTGATAGGGTAACGAGGGAGGAGGCGGGGGTATGAACGCCAGTGGCGTGCTGGCGGCGGGTTATGGCTGCCACCGTTGGGTTGGGTGGGAGGGATTGAAATGTCCAGGACTCTCCGTGTAATGCTCCTGCTTTGGCGAGGGCATCGGCTTGGTCATTGAAGTCTTTGTCTTGTCCTGGTTGACGTGAATGACCTCGAACCTTTTTCCAATACACGATAATGTCGTGTTCAGTGACAATGGCATCGCTTGCTTGGAAGAGTTCCTGGTGCTTGACAGATTTGTTGTTAGCTGTCTTGAATCCATTCTGTTTCCATCCAGCTAAATGGCAGGTGAAGCTGAGACGGGCGTAGTTTGAATCGGTACAGATGAGGAATTCTTTGATGTTGTGGGATGCGGCCATTTGCAGTGTAATGAGGATGGCTGCTATTTCAGCATATTGTGATGAGCGAGGGCCTAAGTTGAATTGTTGCGGTGGGCAAGGGTCGTTGTTGAGCCAGACCACTCCCGCTCCAGCTTGTAAGTTGCCCTTGTGGTTGTAGGAGCAGCCATCGACATAAGCTGTGGGCATTCCTTCACACACATTCTCCTCGAAGTACCTGTGATTCGTCATTTGAGGTTGTGGTGGTTCATTGGGTTCCGCTGGTGTGTGCAGCGTGTCCGTTGAACAGTTTTGGCAGGCTGCTAGCCCGTTGCCCAATGATGATCTGTAGTTTTGGGCGTATCGTGCCTCCACGTCCCGTCCTTGGAGTGTCATTAGCCAGGTAGCTATGCGTGCGTTGGTCACCACGCCATCTCTGATGCGTTGACTGTTGAGGAAGGTGACAGGTTGGTGACAAGTCTCGATGATGACTTTCTGTGCACCGATGTAATTCGAGAAACGCTGGATAGCCCACACAGTGCAAAGTAAAGCTTTTTCACAGTCTGAGTACTTGCATTCTGGGGAAAGCAGCGTTTTGCTGGCATAAGCGACCACTCGCTTGTCTTTGTCATGGAGCTGGTATAGGCCTGCGCTGAGGCAATGATTGGAGAATCCAGCATCCAAGTAAAATTCTTTTCCGGGGTCTGGGTAAGCTAGACACGGGGCAGAGCACAGGCGCTGTTTGAGCTGGCTCATCGCGGTGTCCTGGGCTTCCGTCCAGACGAAGGTTTCATCCTTTTTCAGGAGGGAGGTTAGTGGTCGGGCAATGTCAGCGTAGTCTTCGATGAACTGTCGCGAGTAATTGCACACTCCCAGAAAGCTCCGCAGTTCAGAGATGTTAGTCGGCGCTTTTATGCTTTGGATGGCTTGAGTGCGGTTAGACTGTGGCTCGATGCCGTTTCTTCCGACAAGCAGTCCGACATAGTTCACCTTGGTTTTGCACCACTGTCCTTTGTGAAGAGCGATTTTGGCTCCTGCCGTTGTCAGCTGGTTTAGGACGTGATCAATTTCCTTGAGGTGATCTTGAATATTTGAACTTTTCATCAAAATATCATCGACATAGACAAGGTTGCCTCTAGCTCTGGCGTCAGGGCATGCTTTGTTTAGAAAGATGTTGAATTCAGCTGGTGAGTTGGCATAGCCGAAGGGGCACCGTGTGAAGGTGTACTGTCGATTGCCAAAGGTGAATGCTAACTTGTGTTGGTCATCGGGGTGGACAGGGATCGTCCAGAACCCGGAGGCGACGTCCAGTGTTGACAGGATCGTCGAGCCTTTGATCTTTGGGATTTCTTGATCCAACTGGGTCATAGGCCATCGTGACAGTGGTACTTGTTGATTCAACTTGCGATAGTCGATGGTGGGCCGCCATTTGCCGTTAGGTTTTAGGACTGGCCATATCGGGGCAGAGTATGTGCTGTTGCAGGGCCGGATGACCCCCTTTTCCAGCATGGAGTCAACAATTTCTTGCACTGGCTCATATGACGCTATTGGAATCTTGTATTGTCGCACAAATGTGGGTGGCGCATTCGGGTTTGTCGGGATGCGCACCGTGTGGATGTTGGTCAGTCCACAATCCAGAGAATCCTTTGCGAAAGAGTCTCGGTATTTGTGCAGAATGTCTTTGAGTCCTTGGCGATCCACTTCGTTGTGAAGAGCATCCGCCTCACTCAGGATCTGCTGAATTTGTGCGTTGAACCCGGTGTAGGGTTCTTCCGCAGTTAAGTCATGTGAGGGGCGTTGGACCCCGGTGTTCACCTGTGGAGGTGATTCCATCGCAGGCTGTGTTGAGACAGCATAGACAGCGAGATGAGTGTCATCTGTTAGTTCTGATCGACAGACGCTTTCTCTGGACACCGGCAGAATGGAAGTGATGGCAATGATTCCATGAGGTTTTGTGAACATTACGGTGTCGTCGTATTCATGTTCGTCTGGCATTAGATGTGCTGGTATAGGGCCTATGACAGGTACCATCAGTTCAAAGTCATGGAATGTCTGGCTGATGAGCCATCCCAGGTGATTGGCTTTGGGAACGTGGATGTCTTGGGCCGTACAGTTGTTGAATAACACATACACAGCACGAGATGACACTTCGATGAGAGGTGTGGCTTCCAGGGTCAGTCCTAGTTTCAGGCAGGTCCTGGAAGGTTGGAAGAAGCTTAGCTTACTGTTGAGAGTTTGGCCAGGTCGCATGTTGAGGCGGACGCTGACACTCTTGCTGTAGGCAGGTATTATGGCTTCTTGCTCCGTGATCATAGCGCATGCATCGGGCATGGTTTGACCAGATTGGAGGTTCTTGAGGTTGACTGCAGTTGTCAGTTGGTGTGACAGAGGAGCCCATATGACGTCGTTCACAGTGTCAATGTAAGCATTGAGCCGGACCATGATATCCGCTCCAATATAGATGTCGTGCGGTAGATCTGGAATGACGAGGAAGTAGTGACTCAGCTGTCTGTTGTTCCATCGTATGTCCAGAGCGCAGATGATCTTGGAGGTGGCCATGGTTGTTGCCCAGGGACTGAGAGGGAAGCGGCTGTGCTTAGCGACATGTGGTAGGCTCTGATGTCTTTGCTTCACTGTGCTGAATAGCTTCAGGCTGATGGCTGAGTTCTCTGCCCACAGGGCTAGTGCCGCGTCGGACACTGATGTGCCTTGAACGTCTATTGCAGTCATGACTCGATGGGGGCCTGTGTTTGATTCAGGCTCTTGCAGTGAGCATAGGAGTGGGTCCTGGTCTTTGTTGCTTGTGCTTGATCCAGGTACAGGCTTTGCTACTGCATTATCAGTCGCTGGATTGAGGGTGGTGTCTGTGACTTGACACTGCGACTCGTTGGAGTCTAATGACTGGCAGGGCAGAGGCTCGCGGACTTGTGTCCACATCTTTAGGTGCTTGAAGTCTATCAGCGGTTCGAAGCGATTAAGCAGATCTTTCCCAATGAGAAGTGGATACGTCTTGAGTGGTGAGACGTATACTGGATGGACGAGGTCCATTGATCCAACCGTTAGGTGGATTGGGGCCACATGTTTCAGTTGTAGGCCCGTGTGGGAATATGCTTGGAGGTCCAGCTCACATCTGTGGAGTCTGAGAGTTCTGTTAGTCCCCTTTGTTCTTTCTTGGACCTTTTCGAGGAGCTCGGTGGACATTAGAGTGATGTCGGCTCCTGTGTCAAGAAGGGCTTCAACTCTGATGTGTTGTTCAATGATGATGGAGAGGTAAAACTTTTTCGCTATACCTTTCTCAATGAGATCGCCTAGGAGTTGAGGGACTGGATTTTGGGAGGAAACGGTTAGGATATCAGGGCTGATGTGGTGTTCTTCGGAGGAGTGGCAGACGACCAAGACAGCACTTTCAGGAACTTGAGTGGTTTCATCAGCAGGTGTTTGCTGGACGCTGCTGTGATCTAGAGGTTTGAGTGTTGAGTTAATGTCTAACTCTGTTGCTGGGTTTTCAGATGGGGTTGTGTGTCCATCTGAAGTTATTGTGATTGCAGTTCTCTGAGAGTGAGATGAAGGAGTGCTGTTCTCCATGGCTGGTTGGGCCAGCTGGTCGCTGCCTTCTCGTCCGGCCGCTAGTCAGGCTGAATCTGGTTTCTCTTTCTTTTCCCATCTCCGATCTTCCTCTTTCCGTTGGAAGAATTCTTTCATCATCATTTCCATCAGTTTTTGTGAGTCGAAACACGGTGGTGACTTTTGTTCTTGCGTGGATTCAGTTTGAGCTCGGTCAGCTTGGAATCGTTGTGAATTCTTTCGTCGATTCCTTGGGCTAGTCGCTCCAGGGTGACTTTGTCGTTTTCCCTTGGCGTTTCCGTTGGATTCCCATGAGTTTTTTCCTCTTGAGTTTCCAAACGAGCTTGGCTGGTTCCACGATCTTTCCCATTGACTCTCATGAGGCCTTGGCTGGTCCCATGTCTTTTCCCACTGCCGTCCAGGTGAGCGTTGACGTCCACGCGGTCCATCCCAGCGTTCATATCTCTGTTTAGATCTGGTACTGGCGTGGGAGTCTCGTTCTTTGTTGGACGAGGGTGCATTCCACTCTCTGGGTGGCGGCTTGGCACTGTCTTGGCGTTGGGCGCCCTCTAGAGCCAGGCCTTGACTGTTAGTGTTGAAGTCAAGAACTGCTGGGCTTTTGCCGCTCTTTTCCGAGGCCATTTTCTGTTTGCCGTAGGCTTTCTGCGCCAAGTCTCGCAATTGTTGAGCAGTCATTGTTCGTGGACATGCGAGAACGCCAAGATGGTGGCTTACGCCGGGGTGAAGGTTCCTTAGGAAGAGAGTTTTGAAGTTTAGTTCATCTTCCATGTCAGGTTCGTTACGAGTTCCAAAGTATGCTCGTCTGAGTCGGCTGTAGTAGGCTTGAGGAGGTTCGTGACGTCCTTGTCTTGTCTCCAGGGCAGCCACTAGGCCTTGATCGGACTCAGGGTCGGAGAACTCTTTAATGAGGGCTTCTCGGAGCAGTTGGTAATCCGTCTTTGTGTAAGCAGGCTGCCTGTCCAGGAAGCTGCGAACTTCAGAGCTGGATGTTGTTCGGAGCAAATAGAGTCTATCTTTGTCCGTAACGTTAGGTCGCATTTCCAGATGGAAATCGATGTCTTGGAG
This sequence comes from Barbus barbus, assembly GCF_936440315.1. Classification (NCBI taxonomy): domain Eukaryota; kingdom Metazoa; phylum Chordata; class Actinopteri; order Cypriniformes; family Cyprinidae; genus Barbus; species Barbus barbus. The sequence continues at coordinate 15,221,047 of NC_136725.1, forward strand.
ATACGCTTGGACATTTTGGCTGTTTGGCACACTCGGAGTGAATTTGCCAATGTTCCTGGCGAGCTTGTCGAGGTCTTTTAGGTCCAAGCCGTGCGATGATCTGTGGCTGGCTGCCGCAGATTCTTTTGGCTGAGGTAGAGTGAGGTAAAGTTCTCTAGAGGCAGGTGGTGAAGGTTTCCGTTCCACGCCCTCCATCCTTTTCTCACGTGTCAGTCCAGGAACAGGTGACCCAGTCCTGCTTGGCAGGGGTGAGGTCGGTGCGTCTCGTGTCCTTGATGGCTCACGGCGCAGTTCATAAGCATGCTTGAGTTCCTCTTGGAAACTATCAGCTTCTTCTTTGACATAGTCTAGCTGATATGTTAGACGGCTAACCTCGTTTCTTGACTCATCCAGGTGAGCTTCAAGGGCTTTGATTCTGCCGTTCTTGTCCCTGAAGTCGGCCTTTGCTTTCGCCAGCAGCTGTTCCGCGTACTGTAGCTTTTCGGACCGATCAGCGTAGTCTGCCTTGACTTGTTGCATTTCTTTGTTAGTAGCTGCTAGGGTTTCTTTTAGCCTTTTGATTTCCTCCTCAGCGCCTTGGTTCACCTCATCGGGTTTTTCCCGTCGTTCCTGAGCTTCCAGTTGTAGCTGCTCGATGCGCCGTTGTGCGCGTGTCAACTCCTGCTGGAGCTGTGCAGCGTTCTTGTCGCTCAACTTGAGGGTCGCGATGAGTGTGTGACTTAAGGAGCCGGTAATCTTGGCTAATTCTTTGTGACTGTAGCTTTGACTTGGGTCTTGTGCCATGAGACTTGTGATGTTTTCATCTAGCTGGTCTTGTGTCTGGTGTTTCAGTGTTTCAGCGGCTTTAGGCAGGAGGCTGTCGGTTGCAGCACTTAGCCATGTTTCCAGATCCTCCCAGTGACCGACATGTTCCGTTGCGCGAGACATGTTCTGACGGGTGAGGGAAGTTTTCCAACCGCAACTGACACAGACCTTGAAGAGAAAAACAAAACAAACCAAAACAAAAGAAACCAAACAAAACAAATCACAAACAAAGGAGTGTAGATATGCACTGTTGAGTGTATACTAGTGTTGAGTGTGTACTAGTGTTGAGTGTGGTTCTCTGTGACTGTGATCCTCTGGGGGGTGTGTGTGCTTCTAATTCGTTGCCTCTGTGGGAGAAATTGAACACACACACACACACACAGGTAGAACAGCTAGAGAACAGATAAAGAAAATGAAAAATCCCGGCAGAGCGAGGAACAGGGTGATAATCGGATGCTTCACCGTTTTCTGTAAAAGAAAGCCCTTCTCTTTTTTTTTTTTTTCAAGGGCGAAGGTTAAGCTAAGCCAAAATGAGGGAGAGGGACTAAAACAAAATATATCTTTCTGATATTAGATTTTCCTTTTATTTTTTTTTTTGTAAGTCTGTGATTGCTAATATTTTTCTCCGGGGTGAAGGAAAATAATAACAGTCACAGCCCTGGTCCCGTAATGGCAAGATTGACACCGCAACGCCTGTTAGCGTGTTCCTCGTGTGTGTTGGAAATCTCGCTGACGCCTACCTTTTCGTTGACCTGCTTCAGCCTAGTGGGGTAGGATTTCACAAAGAGGAAGGTAAAAATGAAAACAATTTGAAATGCCGTTCTCAAGTTTCCAAATACCTGCTTGATAGCTTTATAGTTCTGTCTATGATTTCCCTCAGGCAAAATCCCAGCAACTAGTAGCAGTAGTCAAATCAGAAGATAGTGACAGAGAGAAAAGAGAAAAATGAGCTTTAGAATTTACTCCCAATATCAAGATTAATAACAAGTATGGCCACACGGTGGTGCTGTTGAGTCGATACACCTAAGGGTTTGGCTAATTAGAAGTCTAAGTTCTTATTTGATCTAAGCAAAAGTATATTTAAAATGAACTCTCGTGTTAATTAAGTAACTAAAGGATTGAGAATAAGGTAGACAGAACAAACTTAATTGCCATTTGAATTTAGAATTTCAAATTATAAATAGAGATTCCTAATTAAATTTTTCATGATGTCATCATTAAAATTGATAGGATCGATTCAGATTAATTTTTAGAGGGATATATATTTGATTATAATATTAAAATATTATAATAGTCTTCCTAGTTGCAGTTAAGTATCAAGATCTTAATGAGGTTTGTCATTAAAATTACAAGCACAATTGCAACTGAAACCAATATGAAACAGGAACTGTAATTAATTAAATTAATTAGAATTTTCCAATTCGTAATTAATTATGAAATTAATTTACAACTTCCACATCCCTAAATCTGACAGGTTACTAATTCCTTGTGTCATCAGAACCTTCAGAACAAATTAATCTCAATTTATAAAAGGAAATTTTAATTTTTTCAGGGCCTGAAAATCAAACACATTGATAGTTAATAACTACGATCTTAATGTTATTGTTAAATTATCAGAGCACACATAATTATCTCAATCAGTCTATATGGAATCCGGAGCTGAAATTATTTTCAAATGAGTTTAATTTCAAATCTGGGATGAAATTAAATTATCAGTTTCAAATATTTCATAGCGATTCATCCACTGATTATCCCAAAATCATGAGCACACTTACAATTGAATTAATTATCCTTTTATCAAGGTGAATGAAGTTAAGGTCTGACATTAACTGTGTCTAACCTCAAAGGGAGGAAACCAATCCTGAATAAAATGCCTTTATTCCTATAAAATTAACTGCTTTGGAATATAACTATTCCTATAGAATTAACAATAGTTTATCGACATCTGTATTTGTTAAAATCTTTTCAAAAGGGAGGAGAGAAAGCATTAATAATGCACAAGAGAGAGAGGAATGACGTGAACATTCAGAAGTGAGTTAGAGTTCAGCAGTGAAGGAGTTAACCGTTTACACACACACACACTGCATAGCACACTGCATTCAAACCCACAAAATGCTAGGTGCTAATCGCTAGCCTTCAATGCTACCAGCTCGGCTAAGCTTTAATGCTACCTACTAGCTTCAAATGCTATGCTATTTGTTTACAATAGCTTCAAAATGGCGCTCGCGGCTGCGCGTGCGCACTAGAACCTTTCCGGGCAAGTCTACTGACTACCTCCGGTTCAGGCCGTTACCACGACACCCCTAGTTTCAGGGTTCAGGTTTCAACAGCCAGACAGCACTGTTTTAGATTAGTTTCTTTCTAGCACTGCAATCTCAATTTATTTAGACCGAATCAAATTAACCCACAGATTAATTATCAATCTAATAGTTTGACCACGGCGGGCCGATTCTCTGTGTCACTTCACGTGACTTCACAGGAAAAACACAGTGGATTATTTTATCACACTATCAAAATCAGATCCAATAAAATACTCCCTCACAGACGCGATCTGGCCACTCCTTCTGAGTGCCACGCGCTGGCTTCACTTCTTTAGTGAATTTACAAGTGGCAGAAAATATTAAGTAGCTACGTTAATGTTTAATGCCAAGGGAGATTCATTAATCATAGGTTAATCGAATAGTGGGACACGCACTTCCTATCAACACTATGAACAAGGCCTTATGGGGAAGAATAAAAGGAACACGCTTAGATTCTCTCCTTTCCTTTTCTGCGCTATGAGCGACTTACATGTCTCACGGACATCTTTTAATCTTACTGCAGTTTTAAGCTATATTCTTAAACAACACAAATACACTTTCATTCCACAAACACATTGCCACAAGTAAGTACAGAATAGTGAAACCAACTTTGACTCTCTGTGTCTCTATTTCTTTCCGGTTAAAAATAGAAAAACACACCTTTTTTAATGTTATATGTTATGAATTTTTCAAATCAAACTAATGCCAGCTGAAAATCCTCCACCATTAATATGTAGAAAATGAATCCTACATATATATATTATTATTATTTAGCTTTTAGGGAATCACTCTTAAGAGTTGATCTTCATATGATTAATTGTTATCAATCATAATGTACAACTTATGCCTTGTTAACGACTTGTCCAGCAAGCATTAATAACAGCAAGTTATCTTTTAACACGTTGTTTATTTCATTCGTGGCCAACGATTAAAATAAATCAAATAGTTAAATTGAGTTAGCTTAGTTAGCTCAAGAGCGTATAGGTAAACGCGACCTTTTTGGCAAATAGTTACGACATGTTAAATCACATAACACAGACAAAAGAGTTCTTAATAAAGTCAAGGTTTTATTCACTATTCTAACACAACATTAACAGACAATTTAACATACACACAAATGGGAGCGAGTTGTTTGTATCTGAAGAGAGAGACTTAGGTTTTAATGCTAGCTTTTCAACCTGAGGAAACTCATAGACAAAGAAGTATTTTATCTTTACCCTCAGCGGAGAGATATCCCGGTTTCAGTCAATAAAGAGATTTGCCTTACTTGGTCTTTCAGTTGTTTTGATCGAACTCAGTTCAGGCTTTCTCCAGTTCAAAGAGACTCTTTTCCTCAAGTGAAGTAGAGACGAACTTTGCGGGCCGCGTTCGGATTGGCTGTTCGGTCGGTCGTGTGACTAGCGCACTCTTCAGTGGTTGGTTGTCTCGTTCTGACGTAATGAAGTTTAGGATTAAAGTTCTTTGAAAGTTTAACTGAGTCTTTGTGTTAGTTGCTTTGCTTCGCCGTGATGTTATGGCCTGAAGCGCTTGCCGCGTGAGCAGAACGAGAGACTCGCTGGCGTGCGTGTCCTCCTGTTGTTTTCAAAACTCCAACTCCGCGAACTTCATGGGCGTGCATCCGTTTTAAGCGAGCTGATTTAGGTCCGCCCCTTTTGGCGCGTAGTCCAATCGAAAGAGTCTTTATGGGCAGAGCCCCGCCCTGCGTAGCTGCGTGTTGCATACATTATCTGCGCAAGTATTTTATCACATAAAAACTTATAACAGCAGACTTCCATTCATCTTGTAAATAGGCGTTAATGAAAAACAGATAAGATTTAATTCATACCACAATATTATTATTCATTAAATCAGCTTTCATCCGAGACCAAACAGTAGCAGTTTTAACAGGCACCAACATACAAATATCCTTTATATTCGATTTCGTAGTTAAGGCATTGATTAAACGATCTTAAATGATAAATACACATATTAACCATGCGGAAATGAACAACTAGTGATCAGGTGAACTTATACATTCTGGAAACAGATTTACCATGGATTAAAAATAATGTAACAGCTTATAAATGTCGCAAACACACTTCTTAATACATGTATAGATAATCTGTCTATAGTGTTTCTTTTCTCGAGTATATTTTGTTTAACTTTGTTCTTTAAAACAAAATCCTTCAGGGTGTGGCTCTCTTTGTTTCACTAGCACATGGTCCAGTTGAATTCCTTTGTCTGTTTTGGGGGGCGCAACAGAGAAACGGCGCGCATTCTCAGGAATGTACTGATAGTTGCTAGGTCGTAAATGTCTTTGAATTTACTGCATGAAGTCAAGGGAGTATGGCGCCAATAAAGTTTAGGCTCCGGGAAGGGGGGTTCGGTTTTCTTTCGAAATGACAAAACGTGAATTTCCTGAGCTGGAATGCGAGCTTTGATCCATCCTTGCATCAGGAATGTGTTGAACCTAGATGTGTGTGTATCCTGATCAGGCATTACACGAGTTTCACAATTTGAGTTGAATTACTAAAATAAATGAACTTTTCCATGACATTCTAATTTATTGAGATGCACCTGTAGTATGGAATCATGGCTTGGCTGAGATCACTGGTACAATGTTTGACAAAAGCAGAGGAAACTGAGCTTCGAAGAAATAACATTCCCAGAGGCATTTCCTGTACAGACAAAAGAAAAGGCACTCCAAACCCTTATCCAACTAGAGTCAATGCCCCAGATGTCATGTAAAGCCTGCATACACACTGTCTAAAGACAGAGCCAGGTTGTGCCGACTGAATGCACAGCTCACCCTAAGGATATAATAAAACAAACAACCCTAACTCTATAAATACTTTAGTAGAATAAAACTTTCATAACGGTTTTCTTATTCATGTTACAGTGCTTTTGAATAGAGGTAAAACTACTGCTTGTTTGCCCCTGATGAGCAGGGATCATTGCATTGTATCTCATTTGACTCTCCAATGCAAACTGTTTATGTTTCTGGAAAATTAAGCTATAAAAGGAGCCATGGAGTTCTTGCAGATTCACATCCTATTTCTTCAGCAGAACGTTTGCTTTACTGCCATACCTTTTATTCTTAAGAATGTTTATTGATCAACATCCATTTGTCCTTTGCAGTAGAACAAACTGACCTTTTCTCTCAAACATCTCTGGCAGCTCTCTCTATGACTTCCTGCTGTGTTAACCTGCTCTTGTGGATATATTTGTGAAACTTTCTAAGTCAACAGTGAGGGAATTGAGGGAAAATTATTGCACTAAAGTATAAATATGGGTAATTATGTCATTATGTCATATCACTGATACATACTATCACATGATTCAATGCTTATTCAAACATATTCCAGTAGTTTGGTATAATATTAGTTATTATGTAAGAAAACCTGCATTTATGTTTTTGGCAAACACTGGGTAAGAGTCTTATCTCTTGATAGTCCGGTTAAATGAGTTAAATACACTCCAGCTGGCATTTTAGAAATAGTTCAGCCAAAAAAGAAAATTAACTTAACATTTACTCCCCCTCAAGGCGTTTGTACTTTAAACCATTGCTTCGGGCCAAAATATGAGTCCATCATTTTTAATAACAATTCCTCCATTGAAAAAGTCTGTCCCCTGTTGTCCTCAAAATCCACCAACATATTTATTTAGAACTATTTCAGACTATTATATGGAAGCAGAATAATGACAATAGTTTTTGAAACATAAAGCATGCTGAATTCCACAAATTGAAAAAAAAAGATGCATTGCAATTAACGGTGCTTGCATTTTAATGCCTTGTATTTCCAGGACTTGCATTTTTAGGTCCCGAAATTTAACATAGTTGTTTATTTAAGCTGTGAATATTTCAATTCAAAATATTTCACACACATTTTTTTTTTAATTTGACAGCCAGATTAGATCAGTAGTTAAATTGAGTTTTTTTCAATTGAGACAGCTGGCAAAAACCCTTTCTTTCAAGAAAGCATTTTGAAACGGTAATTCATGCCTTTGTTACTACTAGGTTAGATTACTGTAATGCATTATATGTTGGGGTTAGTGCATCTTCCATCTCTCGTCTTCAGATGGTACAGAACGCAGCAGCGCGTCTCTTAATGGGCTCAGGAAAATATGAGCATATTTCCCCCATTTTAGCTTCACTACACTGGCTGCCTATACGTTTTAGGATTGAATTTAAGATCTCTTAATTTACTTTTAAGGCCTTAAATAGTCTTGCTCCGCCCTACCTCGCTGAGCTTCTCCATCCTTATACCCCTGCCCGCGCTCTCAGGTCAGCTGATCAGCTGTTCCTAGGCATGCCGAAAACGAAGCGGAAACTCAGAGGGGATCGTGCTTTTGCTGTAGTAGCCCCAAAAATTTGGAATGGGTTGCCTTTGTTTATTAGACAGGCGCCTTCTGTATCTGATTTTAAATCTCTTTTAAAACGTCACCTTTTTTCTTTGGCCTTTAATACCTTGTGAGTCGCTGATTTTTATGTAACGTTGGTGGAATGTGATTTTATTGTGTTTGTTTATTTTATGTCTATGTGGTATGTTTTATATATTTTATGTTATTTAGTTATTTATTTTATATTATGTACAGCACTTTGGTCCTTTGTGTTTACTAAAAGTGCTTAACAAATAAAGTTGGATTGGATTGGATTGGATTTTCATCATTAAAAATTTAATAATTCATATTCACTTTCCAGAATTCACTTCCAAAATATTCAGTCTGTTTAAAAATACGATGTATAATATTCGACAGGCAAATTTTGGTCAAGTGCAAGCACTGTTAATTGCAATGCATCTCTTTTTTCGATTTGTGGAATTCAGCATGCTTTATGTTTCAAAAACTATTGTCATTATTCTGCTTCCATAGATTTAGCTTGTAAACGGTGCTTTATCTGTGCATATTTCTCTTCAGATTCAGGCGAGATATCTTTTTCACTGAAGAAGTAATATTATTGATAGAGGACTATTGATATTTTAGCCATAAGCAATGGTTTAAAGTAAAAAAAATCTTAATGATGGATTTGTTTATTACAAACATGTATCTTTTCACTTCACCGGACATTAACTGACTGGAGTCGTGATAACTTGTGGATTATTGTGATGTTTTTATCAGCCATTTGGACCCTTATTTTGATGGCACCCATTCATCATTTTGAAATGGTCTTAAATTTACCCCTTTAGAAGTTTACCTGTCAAATCCATAGATGTTAAAGACAATGCTCCTATATTTAAATTGAATTGTATATTTAATTTATCTGAGTTGGTTTTAGGAAACAGATGACTATATAGTTTACTCAACCTCTTTCTTACTACAACTGTTCAAGACAACATTGAATAATAATGTGATTTTTGTTAGATAATTAAATATAATCATTTATTATTCACTGTGCACATCTATAAGATGACTGCAAGCCAAACCAAAACGGGGTCAAAAAAAACACCATATGGTCAGGTACTGACCACTCTTTGTCAGCAGAAAGGTCTCAATGCTTGACAGCCGTTAAATGTATGGGTTTATTTTAGGCTTCTTGATTTAGATCTCAAAGGCTGATATATTGCCTAAAACCTCTTTCTTCCAGACAAAGTCTGAGAGGAAGTTAAACACAAAGCTTCTTCTGAGATTATAGAGATTTACGTAACCTTTTTCCACAGGGGTGTGCAAATTCATTTGAATGGTTGAATCATCCTGCCACACTGTGTCCTGACCAGGCACTATTCACCGTAAAGTAATTTGTCTAAATGAAATCAAAAATGCATGTTACAATACAGTGACAGTTACAGTGAAATTGTACTGTAGATAAAATAATGTATTGTCTTTCATCACAGCTGGACAAAATCAGGATTTTCATCATTCAAAAGATTGGGGTCAATAAGTTTGTTTTGTTTTTTTAAGGAAATTATTTTTTTTTTTAACAAATATGCATTAAATTGATCAAAACCCTTCATTTGTAAAGACATTTATACTGTTAGACAATATTTTCATTTCAAATGAATGCAACTCTTTTGACATTTCCATTCATCAAATAATCCTGATTATGTATGATGGGTTTCACAATCATTTAAAGCATTACGACATTGATAGCATTAAGAATAATCATTCTCCTGAGCAGCAAATATATTAGAATGATTTCTGGGGAATACTGAAGACTGAAATAATGATGCTGAAAATTCAGATTTGTATCACCAAAATAAATCTTTTTTTTTTTTTAAATATTCAAATGCAAAATTGTTATTTAAAATTGTAATAATATTTCATAATTGTTTAATTTTTACTGTATTTCTGGTCAAATAAATGGAGCCAAAAGACAAAAAAAATAAAAATCGAACTAACCTATAGTGTATCTACTATTGTAGATATGGCAAAATTTTGTCCCATATTCGTTACTGCAAAAATCACACATTTATTTTCTAAGCCAAAGCTATCAAACATGTTTTTGGCAGTTAAGGCCTAATTATGGGACATGTAGACACATTTTCAACACATTTCTGCATTTTTCTGGCAGGGTCATCAGAATAACAGAACATTCAGATCTTTGGAAGAGAAAAAAAGTAATTAAGGCACAAGACAGAAATCCACAGAAATACAGCACACCGTCTCCTCGCTCTGCCATTCCAGCCATAAATTTTCCGCCATTATTGATCTCTTGTCTTTTTGCTCAGGAAGCGAACTAGAGCAGGACCATTTGTTTCTCAAGCCTAGTTGTGCCTGCTCTGAGTAGTTTGTGTAATGCTACCTGACAGATAAAGAGTTTCAGGAGCCACTCTCACAATTTGATTTGTTTTCCACTCCACCATCAATCAGAACAAAGACACTCTTGCTAATTCCACCATCATCCCTTTGCTTTTAAAAGGGCTAATGTCCAGCAGTGCAATGTTGTATATGTACATCTGCATGGCACTTAAGGGAATTACAAGAGATGTAGAGCCAATCAGAGAATCCATTCTACTGTCACAGGACTGCAGAGTTTCCGTCAATAAAACTGCATCAATTAAACAAGAGCCTGAAAGGAACAGCTCACATAAATAAACTCAAACCAGAATTAATTTCTCTCAGAAAGATGAATTTTAAAAGAAAAGAAAAAAAAATGATAACGCATGAGGAATGAAGCTGTCAATCTTTAAAATGACAAGTCAACATCACTACTGTCTCATAAAATATAAATTTATGAAGCACAAGTCACATGGTTCAGTTTTAAGATGCTTTTTGTCATTTTGGAGCTGGACATATTCTTAAAAATTACACATTTTGAAAGCCATACAGGTTTGAAACGACATGAGAGACATGAAGGATTTGACATAAATGATGACAAAAATTCATTTTTGTGAGCACTATTCCTTTGAACACCCTTTGAGAGCTCAGCATGATGTACTAGTGATAATTGCGAACTTTTGCATTTGGAGATTTGAGCAAATTGTTGCTCTTTCAACATGGACTATTATCATAATTACAGAGGGAATATCAGAGAAGGCTCAGTACTCTTTTAGTACGGCTGTTCAGCTTGCATCCAATGAGCAGAATATCTACATGGTGAGCGAATGCGGGGGAGGAAGGCCGTAATTGGCCCGTGAATAGATTTGTCATTAAGGGAGACCCCACTCCTCCTGTGACGCATCTGCCTGATGAACAGGGTCAATATGCCAGAACTACAACACACATTGTCAATTCTGACTGTCTTCACCTATTTTTGGTGATGTTACGTAATAGGGGTTAAAAATATTCTCTACACAGATATTTTTGTTCTTTGTTAAGACCAGTTGGTGTTTATTTCTAAAAGTAGTACTAAACAAAGATATTGATTCTGTAATAATAAAACAATGACTGATCAACGCCAGAGTGATTATAAGTCTATATCCTTGGAATAGGGTAAATTGCTAGGTCATGTAAAAGAAAATCAACATTTATGGCATGTCTGTTGGTTTCATGTAATGCATTCTCAAGGGAAGTCACAGGGAATGTGACACCTCTACCACAGATGTCAGATATGTATCTATCTATAGCCGTAGCTATTCATGAATGTTAGAATATCCTTCTGGTTCTGCTGCGATTGACCTTCATATGATGGGTCCCATGCAGAGACCTGTGTGATGTATGCAAATAGTAATGAACCCTGTTTTTCCCCCTTGAAATTCTTATCACGTGTAAAGCCATTGCATTTATTCATTTTTTATATTCTGTGGTTTATATGTAACATTTTAAGCATATTGCCATGTTATTTTTTATATACAGTGGTAGCCAAAATTATTAGAACACTTTGCATATTTAAGAGGTTTCAGTTGTTTTTGTTGAATTGGCTATACAATACCCTTAATACAAACTATTGCCAGAACTACCTGCGATGGAAGGAATCTGTTGGAACACTGAAAAATTATGTCCTGTCCCTCTCAAAGTTCGGACCTCAACCCCATCGAGCAAATTCGGGGCAAGTTGGAAAATAAACTGGACAGATTTATTGTACATTCAAAGGAAAGTCTTTGGCTTGAATTGCAGAAGGCATGCAATAACATTAGTGTTGAAGTTCTCTGGAAATATATTGACACTATATGCCAGAGAGATATGCTGCTGTAATTGCTGCAAGAGGTGGACATACCAAATATTAAAGTTAAAAGTGGATCAAAACAGTACGATTCACTTCATATTTGTTGTGCTCAGAGCAACCATCTCCATGTTTCATGAACATTAGGAAATTAAAGCATGTTTTGGAAATTAAAAAAGGTCAGTATTTTCAGATCTGTCAAAAGTTCTAACAATTTTTGCCACCACTGTATTTTTTATATTTTTCATATATTTTATATGCACTAGTATTCAAAACCTTTTTGTTCTGAAAGAAGTTTGATTGATAAAATGCTAGAAAGATAGATAGATAGATAGATAGATAGATAGATAGATAGATAGATAGATAGATAGATAGATAGATAGATAGATAGATAGATAGATAGATAGATAGATAGATAGATAGATAGATAGATAGATAGATAGATAGATAGATAAATAGATAGATAGATAGTTTTTTGAGTCATCTGTTCCTTTAAGATCTGTAAGGACTGACTCTCACTTCCCTGCCTTTTAAACAGCCTCTGTATTCTGTTTTATCCCAGTCTTTTTCTTCTGTCCTTTCATTCCTCTTTTGAGTCGAGTCAAGGCTCCTCAAACATCCTCTCAGAATCTCTTTTTGTTTCTGTCTTTTCTCTTTCTCCCACTCTTTCAGTCTTCCAGGCTCAGAATCGCTCAGCGCCCAGCAGACCTGGGAGAGAATAAAAGAGTCGGTCTCTGCTTTCTCTTTCTGTATCCTGGAGGAGAAGTCTGATGGGAATGATCGGAGAGAGAGAGAGGGAGTGTGGGGGTGGGGGTTAGCAGGCTAAATGGACAAGCGAAGCACATTAGAGCTAATGGATGAAGCCTGTGGGGTCAGATCATTCAGTACAGCTCCTGGATCCCCCTACATGTGTGCTAATGCAGCACACTGGTCCAGAGACCTGGGCTGAATCCCAATCCGCTTACTTATACTAAGCACTACAAGTATGTCCTTGTGAAAAGTACACTTTAGCATACTTTTAAAAAGAGTACTTATTACAGAAATAATATACTTTAAAAATATAAATAATTATGTGCAAACTGCATATGATGGTTCCAGCAGTTTCAGCTAAGCATTTATTTCATTTTGAACTGTTTCAGATGTCAATCAAATGTCATTTCATTGCATAACTCTTTATCATGTCTGCAAATCATATATTTTGAATATTATGCTTTGATCATGCATAACGTGTGAAATTATTACTAACTTTTGATACTTTTTGGTTTATTGCAAGTGTGTCGTGTTTAATATGAATGAGTGAATCTCTTTCTCTTCCTTCCATTTCTTTAATTATGATGTTAATCAACCCTGGGTAAAATGCACCATGTTCACATTATAAAGTTCATGTTTATATTGTACCCTGCTAAGAGCAGGAAAGTTGAAGCTCACGTGACTAAGAAATAACATGCTGAGTACAGTAATAGTCAAACCCCGAAACAAAGAAAATACCTAAATGGTCAGAACTCTACTAGGGGCCGGAACAATCACCTGAGTTTAAAACCCCCAACACACAAACTCTCAGAGGAGACAAGACACAGAGAGACTGAGGCCCGCTCAGACTCGTGCAGACTCTTCCAGATCGAAATGGCTGAAGGCCAGACAACATCAGACTATCCCATCTCACTCTACCTTTCCATCGTCTTCTTAAGCCCTATTTGGACGGTAATTGTTTCTCGTGGGGATGTAAGTGATTTTCACCATTTACGGGGGTAGTCGGTGATTTAATTGCTGTCCGAATCCAGGATGTCAGTGTTTTTCTCTCACCACCCCCGTAAAAATCCAAATTACCTACTGTTTATTGACAAACACCAAGGTCGTGTGGTAATTTAATTACGTCCGAATCCACATCTCTGAGTTTACCAGAAGAAATCGGTTCAAAATTCAGTGTTTAAACTCTTTTTGAGCACTTCCGATCACCATAAGGTAACTGTTGTACTTCCGTGTAATTTGCATACATATATATTTCTAAAATGCTGGACAGTATTTACAAGAACAATACTTCATGTCTGCTCCACCACAGCGAATGGGATCAGAAAGAGAAGAAAAGCACGTAAACATTCGAAATGGGTCTTTGTTACTGCAGCAGCAGGTATGCAATACAATTTTAAAATGTGTATTATAAACAGATATATACATAACTATATCGCGTATAATTATATGCAACTATAGCACATCTATTTTCCTATTTTTAAACAGGATATATAAATAGGATATATCAACACATGCTAGCATAACCAAATTTATGTATTTACTAGTTTCCATATCAACACTATATAGAGAAATAAAGTGCTAGTGATATCACTGAATATTTATTTTACCATAGCAAAAGTAAATTTATGGCTGAAGTACATTTTTCATCTCAGTTTCTAGTATTAATTTAAAATTAGACAAATCTGCTATTATTTTAATCTCCAATCTGTCATTCATCAGTTTAGAAGACACTAACCAGTTTTAAATTGTGCATGTCAGTCAATGTTTAATGTTCAGAAATTATTATTTCAAGAAATGTAAAGCATTTAGGCTCGTTTAAGTATCTCGTGTTCTGTGAGAGCTGTGTGTGGAGGGAGGGGAATGTATCTCTTTGTTTTTCAATGTTTTTGAATGTGTTTCTTCATATATTTGCCCGCATTGTTTTGAACAATACTGTATAGCTGTTTCTTGCGATCAGGGCCCTTCCCAAGCTGTGTTCATTTTCAAACTCCAAAATTAGATTATTTTATTTGAAAAACTTAAGAATTTGTTTTATTGAGAAAATATTTTAGTTTGTCTTGTGTGTTTTTTCCATTAGATCAGATAACATTTTAAGCTGTCATATGGTCATGTAACATGCCCCTCAGATGTACCTCACCTACGGGGCATGTTGTCATATTTCACTTCCATTCTTTTGGGCTAGACATCTGGATAATAACATTATTCTCTGAACCCCATGTGGATTTACACAAACTGAGAAAATCAAAAAGTGTTGATCTATCTATCTATCTATCTATCTATCTATCTATCTATCTATCTATCTATCTATCTATCTATCTATCTATCTATCTGAGTCTTATCTCACATGTGTGGCCCTCTACAGATTGCTGTGATTTTTCACTTCAGTGATCAGTGCAATCTATGCTTGAGGGCTGCAAAGAATTCTGGGGCATCTGGATTGTGGTTATTTTTGTACACATTTGTATGTTTGTGTGTACAGCGCTGCTGTCCTTGGGGTAAAACTTTCTCCTAATCCTTCAGAAAACTGGAATCATCTGCACTTTCATCTCACAGCTGAGAGCAATGGTCTGGATTACCGCCCAGCTGATGAGATGACAGTGACGGCAATATGAAACACAGTCAGTGTTCACCTACCACATGCATAGAGCTGATATGGCAATCTATTCACAACAGAATGGTCATATAATTGTTTAAATGTTGCGCTTTTTATGGTTTCAAACAATATATTGTATGACAATCTCAACAGATATAAAGTGACTTGATATGACTTTATTTTCCTGTAGGGAGAGTGCTCATATTGCAGTTTGGAAATGGCCAAATGATGCACTGCTTAAGTGTGTGGTGTATTATTTAGAACTATTATATAATCAATGGTGGCACTGCTTAGAGATTATAGATGTCAAACAGGCTTGAATACCCTTTGATTATAGTCTAGAGGTTAAATGCTTCCTATGCAAATAACCATTTTAAAGGTCACTTCAGCTGCTTACGCTCTCCTAATGTGTATGCTGAGTGTAACTTTAGATGCAGAGCATGTGTGAAAGTCGGGACCTCTTTATAATCACAACAACATTAGATATAGAACATCTGCTAGACATAATCCCTGTAGTTCCTGCAACAATACCTTTTCTTTTTAAATGGGACAAATATATATTTAGTTATTTTGATTGAAAGAATGATTTTTAAGGTAATTTGTTCATTTTAGATACTTGTTTTTTTTTCTGTAACTAAAAAATCATGCACACAGATGTCATATTTAAAATGTAAAAGCTTTTATTTATATTCCGAAATACAACGTAAAAATATAGAAAACAAAATATTCTTATTCAGTGGCTCAGGAAACAGTAACTTTATACAAGTAGACAGAATAACAAACTCAACAACAAGTGATGGAAATTAGAAATTAGTTAGCTTAAAATCTCTTCATGTAGGCCAGTGGGGGAAGGGTTCACATTTCAAAAATAGTTCACATCTCGTAAAGCTTATTCCTATGACAGTAGATTCACTTGATCTGCTCCTCATGTAGCAAACCTGAGAATGAGTATTTACTATTAAGTATTTAATATCAGGTATCTGTTCCAGGATCATGTGTGTAAAGTGAGAGCAGGCTGGACCTGGATAATCTGTGATGGTTTACTGTTGTCTGTGCTTCTTTCCTGTAAGAAAAGAGAAAAAAGAATATGTTATAAATGTTGTTTCATGTAATGTTTTGTTTATGTTCTAAACGTTATTTTATGTGATTTGTTGTTTTGTTATGTAATGTTCAAAATTGTTATTTCATGTTGCCTAAATATTATATAATTTTATGTTATGTCATGTTATGTTATGTCATGTCATGTTATATGTTGTTCTAAATGTGTTGTTTTTATATTATTTTCTAAACATTACTGTGACTTTGTGTTCAAAATGTTGCCATCTTCTACACTATTTTTGTTGTTATATTATGTTGTAAATAAATGTTATGCTGTGTTTGAAGTGTTCTATGATGTTGCTAGGTGTTGTATTCTAAATATTATCTTATGTTATGCAAACAAAACTAAAAAGCATGCATGTACATTTATATTTTTTTAAGTACCAAGTCTTGATGATGAAATACCTACAAACACTTACCTCTAGGTTTTTTGGGCACAGGTCCTGTTAGTATGTAGTCGATCAGATTTCTCACCCATTTATTCTCACTTGGAAATGGTGCACAGAGCTTCAAGCCCTTCTTTGTGACAAATCTGTGGAAATTCATTCATATTTAAATATGCAAACTCAAATACACCTTGAAGTCTGCGGCACTTTGGAGGCATTTTGAAATGCGTGTAATGCGACTTACATAGTGGCAGGAATTCTGCAGGCTCCATCACCAGTCTGAATGGTGAAGGACGTCACCACCCTCTGCGGAATGCGCCGGTCGCTGGTGGTTAAACAACAATCCGCTGCTCCATCGTTCTGAGCTATGATAGTTAAACAGTGCACAGAATGTTAACCATTAGCAACATCAACAGGCTCACCCAAAAAAAATCATTTAAATTAAGAGATAATATTTGCAGAAAGTAAAGTAAAAGAATATTGTATATTGTATATTGAATATGCATATTGTAAAAAACACTACATTTTTAAGTTCAAATAAATTTCAAACAGATTCATTTAAACCTCTTGCAGAAGTATATTGCTAAATAATTGTATATTTTGACTCACCTGTTGTACAGCTCCATAGACTGATGCTCAATATAAGCAGAGCACCTGTCCATAATGTCAGAGCGTTAGAGAACATCATTTTGTCCCTCTGTATGTGTTCGTTCACCTGCAGCAGATATGTGCCTCACCGCTGCTTGCACGCCCTTTATATGCTTCTTCACAAACTTTCACTTTCTTTATGCTTTAAGGTAGCAGTTTCCTGTAACTCCATCCCTCTTAAAAGAACCCTTTCACCTTCTTTGTTGACTGGATATAGTGGCGCCTGCCAAGGGATCCTTCATGTGAACTGGAGGGAAAGTTTCGACATGTTTTCTGGGCTTTTGAAATGTGCTTATCAGTGTCACTGCCTCATGAGAAACAAACGTGGTGAAAGTAAAGTCGTATTAGCCAATGTCATTCATAGCTGGAGGGAACAGGTTGCACATAAGTGGCCTTGGGACAAATTAGATGTTGCTTAAATTCTACTAAGTGCTAATAGTGTGAAGTAACTAATTTTTAGATTTTGTGTGCCTTTTAATCAGAAGTGTCCCCAATGATTTTTGAGTGAATTAAAGTACTTAAAATAAAATATTTAAATCCCTTTTTTAAAAAGTGCATGTAGATATGGACTGAATTCACAGTTGCTCAAGTTTCCACACTGATTTGTGAGGGGGTTCAAATACTTTGAAATTAAATTACCTTATTAAATAAAACAAAATAAAATAATAATAATAATATTTATTGTACCTCTTTTGTCCTTAATTCTTTTTATACCAGCATACCAGGGTTAAAAGACCTGGGGTTTATTTATTTTATGCTAAATTGTCTCTTATACCCTTAACTGCCTTGGAGATGTAACATAAATGGGGGGGGCTCGTCCGGGATAAAAAAATAAAATAAAATATTCAACCCACCAAAAAAACCTGCACTGAGGTTTGTAACTGCCCCTATCTGCATATATCTGGCCAGTCAATGTCTGCAATATCTGAGTAACCATATTAACACACTTTGCATAGGATATCTGATGAGATGATATACCAGTTATAGTCATCATGGTTAATGACTCGTATGTAACATATTAACTCTTATGAAAGGAACATATTTATTATCAAAGCTGACAAATTCTCACCAAACCACAAGTTGTTTGATTGACAGCACTACTAATGTGGCAGTTCATGTGGTTTTTGGTTGTAACCCAACATAAAAGCTGCATGAGCACATACCTGCTGTTGCCAACAGGTAAGCAATGAATGATTTTGGAAGATTATGATGTAACTTGCTTAGTATTTTTTAATAGCATTGCTGACTACCTGTATTTTTATTCTACTGTTAGAATTATCATTCATTTACAGATTTGTATTCTACGTTTCTCTCAGAGCAGCTGAAGTGTGCACAGAAATGGCCTGTGTTCCTGTGTTTTGGCAATACTGCAGTGTTATGTTTCAGGCATGCATTTACATGTGGCCGCAAAATATATGCATGGAATACAGCCAGCAAAATGTCTGAGGGCCTCGGAGATGTGTTAATTACGAAGATGTGTTAATAAAACTAAAATCTGTAAAAAAAAAAAAAAAGGGCTGTAGCTCCACACACAGCCAGTTCTTCATTCTGTGCTGTGAATCTGAGTGTATCTTTTGAGCTCTAATGAAGCGTGAAGAGGGGAGCAGATGACTTTGATCCTCTATTGAGTTCAAGCAGTTTGATTTCTAACTACAGCTGCATTCAGTTTTCACTCATTACTTCAAGATTGTCAGGGAATGAGCCACATGCCATGTCACTTCCTATGTGATGGCTCACTTCCACCTGGGCAGCAGTAACTTCAGCAGGTCCAGAGGTAATCAAGCAGTGATCAAGCTGCTTTGTCTGATAAGGAGGTGATAAGGAAATTACAGACAATCAAAACTAATTGAAGGCTAGACAAAATTTCTCTATTTTTTTTTTTTTTTTTGCGCATGTTACAGCACCATGTGTGGCAAGTGCTGTCAAACGATTAATCACATCCAAAATAAAACGTTTTTGTTTACATAATATATGAGTGTGTACTGTGTATATTTAATATCTATATATAAATACAAACACATGCAAGCATATATTTAAGAACAATTAGCTATATATTTATATATAATATAACATAATAATATAAATATATAAATGTATATACATGTACATATTTTCAAAATATATACTGTATGTGTGTATTTATATACATAAATAAACAGTACACATATTATGTAAACAATATTATGTATTTATTTTGGATGCAATTAATCACGATTAATCATTTGACAGATATACAGAGCCCTCCAAAAGTATTGGAACAGTAAAGACAAAATTGCTCCGTTGGCTGTGGAGTCAAGACATTTACAAATATGATTAAAAGATGAATATGAGACAAAACTACAGAATGTCACATTTTATTATTGGGTGATTCAACATAGATGTTTTACCAGCTAAGAAGTTCAGCACTTTTAGAGTTTCATCCCTCTATCTGATGTGAGCATGAGTACTGGAACAGTTGCCTCACAGGTCTTTCTAAGTGATCAGCTGTGTCCTGTTGCATTAATTCTTCAGATATTAAAAGAAGGGAATGTGTCGTATCAATTGAAAAAAAAGGGGGGGTGGCCCCTACTCGGAATTTGTGCTCTGCATTTAACCCATCCAAGTGTACACACAGTAGTGAACATACACCCGGAGCAGTGGGCAGCCAATGCTGCGGCGCCTGGGTAGCAGTTGGGGGTTTGGTGCCTTGCTCAAGGGTCTCACCTCAGTCATGGTATTGAGAGTGGAGAGAGTGTTAGTTATTCACTCCCCCCACCTACAAACCTACAATCCATGCCGGACCTGAGACTCGTGAATGAACCCTAAAAGACGTGTCTGTAAAATCACCAACAACTTCCAGAAAGCTGGGGTGATGCTCTGACAATCTACTGTCCTCAGGAGACTTTGACACAGAATTACAGATGCTACACAGTAAGATGCAAACCTCTGACCAGCACCAAAAATAGAAAGGCAAGATTAGAGTTTGCAAAAAAGCACAAAGGTGAGCCAGAAGAGTTTTGGAACTGGTTATTTACAGATGAGACAAAGATGAACCTTTATCTAAGTGATGGGAAAGCAAAAATGTGGAGAAAAAAAGGGAACTGCAAATGATCCCAAGCATACAGCCTCATCTGTAAAGCATGGTGGAGGTGTTGTCATGACATGGGCATGCATGGCTGCCTCTGGAACAGGCCCTCTCAACTTTACTGATGACTTAATGTATGATGACAGTAGCAGAATGAATTTGGAAGGGTACAAAACCATCTTGCCTACCAATAGTCAAGAAAATGCCACCAGATTCATTGGGAAGTGCTTCATATTGCATCAGGAAAATGACCCAAAACACCCTGCCAGTTCAGTCAAGGAGTTTATAAGGGCAAAGAAATGGAAAGTCTTAGATTGCTCAAATCAATCTCCAGATTTAAATCTGATTGAACATGAATTTCACCAGCTGAAGAGGAGAGTAAAGGCAGAAACTCCCCAAAACAAGAAACAATTGGAACTGGCTGCATTAAAGGCTGGGAAAAGTATTTCAAAGGATGAGACCAAGCGTCTGGTGATGTCTATGGGTCACAGACTCACTGCTATGATTGTGCGCAAGGGATCTGCAACTAAATAATAGCTTTTAATCTTTTATATCTGCCTTATGTTCAACTGTCCCAATACTTATGCTCACATCAATGAGTGGGATGAACTCTAAAAGTGCTGTTCTTTTTATTTGGTAAAACATGTATGTGTTGAAACTGCTAATAATAAAATGTGACATTCTATAGATTTGTCTCACATTCATCTTTTAATCATATTTGCAAATGTCTTGACTCCACAGCCAACAGAGCAATTTTGTCTTTACTGTTCCAATACTTATGGAGGGCACTGTATATGTATATGTATATATATATATATATATATATATATATATATATATATATATATTCATTCAAGCATGCAACTTGCATTTTCAAGAACTTTATGGTTTTCTCCCTTCATTTTTAATTTTGACTTCAGGCCACCCAAAAAATAATAATTTTAGAAATGGTAAAATGCTCATCATAGAAAATGTGTATTGAAGTAAGTGTATTAATGAACTGCATTTTCATTATTTTTAATAAAAATTATTATTTTGATGCTGAAGGCACTTGACCTTAAAATCACTGGGTTAGTATTACTAATAAAATATTTGTATAACATTATAACATTTATCCAGTTATACAATAATTGTGTTATGTAACATGCTAGTTTCTTTCATCAGTATTTATATGATTTTTATCATCTGCTGTTGTACAATAGTTGGTTTTCATTTACACTGAGAACAGATGTAGATTTGAAAGAGATGTTTTATCTGTCCTCTATCAACATATACAGACTTGTCATAACTTCAGAGTGGGGGTTATGAAATATTTGCGGTTAGTAATTGGTGAAAATTATTTAACTTCCAAGAGGCTCTAGTAACAAAACGCTTGGAGGTTCAACTCATTGTGCTCATGATGAATGGCAAAGATTCGTCTTCTTTGCATAGGCTCGCCCACGACTCAAAGCGCTTGTTTATACTAGAGGCTCAAATTTACGTTCCTTCAATGGGGAAAAAAAAGCCTCTTCCCGCAGTTAGGTTGTACAGTTGCCAGATCTGTCTGGAATCCGTACAAGATAAACTTACCACAGAAATCTACAGGTCTCCAAAACGTTTGATTCTTATCGTTGATGCCCTGAAGCTAATGAGTTTTAATGTCTTCCAGTGTCACGTAGGTGCAAACCTTACACATACAATTACTAGTATGTGTCCTGGGTAAAGTTAAATGCTATTTTCTATTACAAAAGCATTAGTTACAGCAAAGTTAACATTATTATTAAAGTTAATATTAAGTTATGTACATTTCAAATAATATTTTCAGTATGAACTGTCTGGCTGCATTTCATCCATTTTTGAGCGAATAGTGTGAGTCACTGATTCAATAAGCCATTCACTAAGACGGTCACTAAATTTGAAACTACATTGCAGTATACATCAATTTTTAGCATGTTTTATGGCAGAAACAGTATGATAGCACACAGCTCTAAAATCAGCAAGTCATTTGCTTGATTTCTGAATGAATCAGCCATTTTAAATTAATCGAATCAATGACTCACTCAGTAAGACCTACTGGTGGTCTTAGTTTCAAATATAAAGTAGTTTATTTATTCATTCATTCAAATTTTGTTTTTGGGTTACTTATTTATTTTTTGTCCTGGCTTTACAAATACTGCAAAGTGTCTTCTTTTTTGGTATTATGCAAATGGCCACCCTAGTCTACAGATAACGATAAAGATAAATATTAACTGACAACAGCATGATCGCCATGATCGGAATCGAGCCATTGCTGCAGAAATCCCCTTTTGACTGCCAGGTTAGGTTACGTGGGAGGGACGTTTTCAAGAAGTCATGCATACCTATCAGCAGGATTTTATAAATCTTTAAGATAAGCAGGATATTCCGATCAGACTTTGCACCCACAACACAGACTGAACCTGAGGTCTTATATTAAAGGAATTCAGAATGGCTAAAGGAATTTCTGAGATGAACAGCTAAATGGACCTTGCAAGTTTACAGTTATGCTCAGCGAGTCGTTTCTTTGATAAAATGTACTTAGACTTTCGAGTTTCCTTGTTTTGAATCTGTTCTTTGTGTTTGTGCAGTGAGCTGCTATGATATGAGATCTATTGTAGTTCAGGGACAAAGGACACTCTGGAAAGTCCGTAAGATTAGTTTTTTTATGTTCCCGTCACAGATGGTCATGGGTCATTTCTTAACATGACGAACAAGTATTTCCTACTTTTATGTAGAGCACAAAGGGTGTCCACCTGTTTGGCTAATTGTGTTTTGTAGGGGTGGAAAATTTGTTTTGTTTTGATTCTATTTTTACATTGCTATCACGTGTAACAAACAAAACTAAACTGGTGGGGAAAGCACTGATGATTTTTTAAATAAATAACCTGGTTTGGTTTTGGTTGTGTTTCTGCAATGTGATCAGTGATCAAAAACAGAAACATAATAGGTCATTCCTGCTATGAAGAAACATGAATATACTGTATATGTATGTATGTGTGTGTATATATGTATGTTTGTGTGTGTATATATATATATATATATATATATATATATATATATACTGTATATATATATACTGTGTATATATATATATATATATATATATATATATATACAGTCCCTTCCATAAGTATTGGAACAGTTAAAACTAAATTGCTCTGTTGGCTGTGGAATCAAGACATTTGCAAATATGATTAAAAGATGAATATGAGACAAAACTACAGAATGTCACATTTGATCTTTAGTTGTTTCAACACATACATGTTTTACCAAATAAAAAGAACAGCACTTTTAGAGTTCAACAGTTCAACAATGAACTCTTGACTGAACTGGCAGGGTGTTTTGGGTCATTGTCCTGATGCAATATGAAGCACTTCCCAAAGAATCTGGTGGCATTTTCTTGAATATTGGTAGGCAAGATGGTTTTGTACCCTTCCAAATTCATTCTGCTACTGTCATCATACATTAAGTCATCAGTAAAGTTGAGAGGGCCTGTTCCAGAGACAGCCATGCATGCCCATGCCATGACACCACCTCCACCATGCTTTACAGATGAGGCTGTATGCTTGGGATCATTTGCAGTTCCCTTTTTTTCTCCACATTTTTGATTTCCCATCACTTAGATAAAGGTTCATCTTTGTCTCATTGGTCCATAAACACAGTTCCAAAACTCTTCTGGCTCACCTTTGTGCTTTTTTGCGAACTCTAATCTTGCCTTTCTATTTTTGGTGCTGGTCAGAGGTTTGCATCTTGCTGTGTAGCATCTGTAATTCTGTGTCAAAGTCTCCTGAGGACAGTTTCTGGAAGTTGTTGCTGATTTTACAGACTCGTCTTTTAGGATTCATTTTCACAGCTTTTATGATTTGTCTGTCATCAACTACTGTTGTTTTCTCAGCCGATCAGGTAATTGTTGGTTGCTGGTGTAGCTGGTGGTTTCCAAACTCGTGATTTCTCCATGCCCTTTGTTTTTGCTATAGCTCTAATTGACTTCCAAATTGCCTGCTTTTCTCTCAAAGTCAGCTCCCTCATCTTCCTCCTGGTTTGTGTCATCATCGAATGCAAGATTCAGAATACAGAAGTAATGGATATAACTGATACGACACATTCCCTGCTTTTAATATCTGAAGAATTAATGCAAATAGGACACAGCTGATCACTTAGAAAGACCTGTGAGGCAACTGTTCCAATATTTATGGTCACATCAGATAGAGGGATGAAACTCTAAAAGTGCTGAACTTCTTAGCATACATATACAGTTCCCTCCAAAAGTATTGGAACAGTAATATATATATATATATATATATATGTAAATGTACAGTGGATATAAAAAGTCTATACACCCCTGTTAAAATACCAGGTTTCTGTGATGTAAATAATGAAACCAAGATAATTTCAGAACTTTTTCCACCTTTAATGTAAACTATAACCTGTACAACTAAATAAAAAAAAAACGAACTGAAATCTTTTAGGAAAGGTGGAGTAAAAATAAAAAAATAAAATAATGCGGTTGCATAAGTGTGCACACCCTCTTATAACTAAGGATGTGCTGTGTTCAGTTCAATTATGCAATCCCATTCAAACTCGTGTCAAATCGGAGTCAGTACACACCTGCCATCATTTAAAGTGGCTCTGATGAAACCCAAATAAAGTTTAGCTGTTCTAGTATGATTTTCCTGACATTTTCTTAGTTGCATCTTACAGCAAAAGCCATGGTCCGCAGAGAGCTTCCAAAGCATCAGAGGGATCTCATTGTTAAAAGGTATCAGTCAGGAGAAGTGTACAAAAGAATTTCAAAGGCATTAGATAAACCATGGAACACAGTGAAGACAGTCATCATCATGTGGAGAAAATATGGCGCAACAGTGAAATTACCAAGCACTGGATGTCTCTCCAAAATTGATGAAAAGATGAGAAGAAATCTGGTCAGTGAGGCTGCCAAGAGGCCTACAGCAACATTAAAGGAGCTGCAGGAATTTCTGGTAAGTACTGGCTCTGTAGCACATATGACAACAATCTCCCATATTCTTCAAATGTCTGGGCTATGGGGTAGAGTGGCAAGAAAAACACCCAAGCCCGACTAGATTTTGCAAAAACCATAACACATTGGAAAAATGTGTTATGGTCTGATGAAACCAAGGTTGAACTTTTTGGCCATAATTCTAAAAGGTTTGTTTGGCACAAAAACAACACTGCACATCACCAAAGGAACACCATACCCACAGTGCAATAAATGTAACCGCATGGTGGTGGCTTTTTCTTCAGCTGGAACTGGGGCCTTAGTCAAGGAGGCGGGAATTATGAACAGTTCCAAATACCAGTCAATATTGGCACAAAACCTTCAGGCTTCTGCTGGAAAGCTGAAGATGAATTAGTTTAAGGGTGTGCACACTTATGCAACCACATTATTTTAGTTTTTTATTTTTACTCCACCTTTCCTAAAAGTTTTCAGTTTGTTTTTAATTGAGTTGTACAGATTATAGTTTACATTAAAGGTGGAAAAAGTTCTGAAATTATTTATCTTGGTCTCATTTTTTTACATCACAGAAACCTGTCATTTTAACAGGGGTGTGTAGACTTTTAATATCCACTGTATGTATGTATACAGTGCCCTCCACTAATATAGGCACCCTTGATAAATATGAGCAAAGGTGGCTGTGAAAATAAATCTGCATTGTTTATCCTTTTAATCTTTCACTCAAAAAAAATCACAATATTTTAACCTGTCATTGAAGTAAAACAATTGAAAGTGGGGAGAAAATCTCATGATGAAATAAATGTTTTTCTCCAATGAATGTTGGCCACAATTATTGGCACCCCTAGAAATTCTTATGAGTAAAATATCTCTGACGTATGACCTCCTGTTCCAGGATTATAAATATCAGTTGTCAGACACGACTGGAACTTCAAATGGCACTGGCTTTTTTGGTCAGATGAAACTGAAAAAAGAGCTTTTTGGCAGCAAACCCACAAGATGATTTTGGTACTAACAGGGATAAAAAAACAAAAATTAAAAAGTACCCCATGTCCACGGTTAAATATACAGCTGGATCTTTAATATTTTGGGCCTGTTTTTCTGCCAGAGGTCCTGAACATCTTGTTCAGATGCGTGGCATCATGGATTCTATCAAATTTCACTAACATGGAGCTGTGAATATGAAGGAGCTGGAGAGATTCTGTATGAAGAAAATGGTCTCTGATCTCTTATCAGGTGTTCCCCAAACTATTCAGGCATTATAGGAGAAAACTCAGAGTTGTTACCCTGGGAAAAAGGATGTTGCAATAATTGGGTGCCAATAATTGTGGCCAGCATGAACTAGAGATTTATTTCACAATGAGA
This sequence comes from Barbus barbus, assembly GCF_936440315.1. Classification (NCBI taxonomy): domain Eukaryota; kingdom Metazoa; phylum Chordata; class Actinopteri; order Cypriniformes; family Cyprinidae; genus Barbus; species Barbus barbus. Next base: position 15,247,542 of record NC_136725.1, read on the forward strand.
TTTTCCCCCCACTTTCAATTGTTTTACTTCAATGATAGGTTGGCATTTTGTGAATTTTTTTGAATGAAAGAAAGATAAACAATGCAGATTTATTTTCACAGCTGCCATATGTGTGCGTGTGTTTATACATGCATGTCACAATTAGTGTCAAATTTTTTTAAATGGGAATTTTATTCATTGCATCCCTACTTAATATGAATTTTTAATTGCTATTCAAAAGGTCTAAACCAAAGCATGTTTTCTTGGGAATATTGCTTTAATTTATTTTCTGTTATATGAGCCTGATTACCTCCAGACCATTACTACTACTAAAAAATTAAAAGCAAGCTCCTGAATTCTCCAAAAGGTGACTCCATTTTTGGCTGGAAAACAATAGCACAAACTTCTGTGGCTATTAGTAATGGATTTGATGAATTATAATGCGTTTTGTGGGATTAGCTGACAGGGTTATTAAGGTAAACTGAAAAAAAGAAAAAAAAATCTATTAAAATGTATACCTTGTGCGCATATACTGCGCAGGCATGTTCATTTATCATTTTAATTTGAAAAGGTTTGTCTTCAGTGCAGGTTATAATAAAGTGATATTGCTGTCTCCTTATTCCAGTGATGTTCAATAAATGGGTCATCTCAGGAAACCATGCTATTTATGCTGGAAAATGGCTGTTTTTATTTTTGTATTTTCATTTCTAAAGGTTACAGCATAACTTTGCCACCTTGGGCCCAATATACCATCGCCGTAACTACCGCTGAAAATGGGGCACCATGTTATTTACAGTCACTCTTGTGCATTATACCAAAAATATTATTTCTGTAAAAATTAATCACCGATAAAGACTGTAAAAGAAATACACCTCTGTCTCAACAGTTTAAAAAAAAACCTCCCTTAAATATGTGAAAAAGATCCAACTATTATTTAAAGGGGAAATGTCACATTACACGGTTGAACAAATCACACAGATGAATTCTGCTTGTCGGTCATTCCTGAGCTTAACAGCCACTTATGCAAAAAGTACTACTTATGGAAATAGAGCACTTTTTAATGAATTTACCCTGGCACTTACAGACCGCAGAATCAGATTTCAGAGGGTGTTTTTAAATAAAACACTGCCTTCTGCAGGCCAACAGCTGTTCCAGCAAACAAAAATCAAACTAGAACACAATCATTTCAAATTGTACAAAGTATTTAATTGGTTTTCTCCCTTTTAAATCAATGAATTAAGACAATTTTAGGAGAATTAAAATAGTTTCACAGCTAATTCAATTGTCAACCACACATTAAGACATTAAAAGCCACGTATGGCTTGACAGTGTTTTGCTTTTTAAAAAAAAAAAAAAAGCCCTCACACACATGCACCATGCAGAGCGGAATACTTCCATTGCATTATGGCTAAATTAACCTGAGCACATGTAATTATCTTCCCCATGCATTCCTCACAAAAATTAGATCATACAAGTCATTTAATCCTTTAGTGAACTAAATGTATGATAACTAAAGTCAATGCAAATTGAATGAACACAAATTTCATTCACTAACATCAAACAAGGCAAGCATTAAAGCTAGTGACCTGTTATCTAGGTGAGGAATTTAAAATAGTAAAAATTACCTTTCAAACAGTGCAGAATAAATATTATGTTCTGCACCACTTGAAAAGCATTTTTTACTATAGTGTTATTGGTTCAGCCCTGATGCTTGAGTGGTTATTGCTAGGAAATAGACAGGACAACACATTAACATGAATGACCTGTTATCAAAATGTTCAAGCTTAAAAAAAATTAATAAAAATAAAAGTCATCATTTACCCATCAAACCTGTGTGACTTTCTTCTATAAAACCCAAAAATGGAATGGAAAAAGGTTTGGAAGAGCAGCTTGGACATTTCTACAGCACACCTGTAGCAGAATATCCAAGCTGCTCTTTTCCATAAAATGAATGTGAATGGTGACCACAATTATGCCTGGTCCTAATCCACTATTATTGTATGGAGCAGCTTGGTCATCTAAATCACTGCTTTGAGGTTTGTAACCACATAAGGGTGGAAATGACAGAATTTACATTAAATGTGAACTGGCTCTTTAAATGTTTGAACAGCAGGGGTTTTTGTTTTCATACCATTGCAAAACTGTGGAGTTCATGTAGCCCTTCAATGTAATAATTTTGAATCGTCTCTATAATGACCTTGTGGAACATGGCAGTAAAAAGGCATGCACAAAGATCATCTCTTTTTCAATACAAAAGGCAGCAGCGCAACAAATGCCGACAGTTCAATAGCTTGTCGAAAGCATAATGACTGTTGCAGTCTTCTAAAATAGCTTTTATAAAATATCAACTTCGACTTATCGACTTCATGTATTTGAAAATGAGGAGATGCTTTAGACCTCTTTGGTCCAAAACAGACAAAGTCAGATGCAAAACAAATCTGGTTTCCATTCGTATGGTTGGCAGTGGAGTTGAGGAGGATGACCAGCACATCTCTGAAGAGCTCTGGATTGGGTTTGTAGGAGGAAAAGGGGGCGTGGTCAGGGCAGCCACTGCTACCTGGAGTTCTGAGGGAGGAGTTTCTTAAATAACCCACCCACTGATATGTCCACCCTCATAACCAGGGCGACCCCCAGGATCACAAACACACTGCCCACAATGAAGCCCGATGCCTCAAACATCAGTCTGCCGAAAAGAAAAATAGATCTTAGAATGCAGTTATTACGAGAAGAGCTTTTTTAAATCTTTAACTTATACTGAAGTCAAAGTTTACAGTGGCCCAGTAGTCCACAACACAAAGCATAGGATTGATTTTGTTGCGGCTTGTTTCCGTTGTGTTGTGGAGATTTTATTGTGTTGTGTACTACTGGGCCAATGTAATAATTACAAGATGGAAACCAGTAGATTCTACTCTGGTTTCTCTGGCAACACTTATAGTGCCACAATGGATCCCTGTGTGGGTTTGTTCGTAATGGCAAAATGCTTCACTACATTAATTTATCTAGTGAAAGTCGGAGTTGTCAAACTCCGAGTCATAATTCAGGGTTAATATCATTTACTTATAAAGCATGACAGTTAGCAGACTAAACTCTCTCAACGTGAAAAGCAAGTGGTGTGTGGGTGAATTTTAGTAATGTTATGAAGGGCCTCCTACAAAACATTATCAAACAACACCAACCACCATTGTTTAACCCATCAACTAGTCCATTTCGAAAATGTACACAGCTCTAGATCATTTTATCAATGCCTTAAAATAAAAAGACAGAGATGGTGACTCACTTGGGTGCAAACACTTTCCACACCATGAGGTGTCTCCTGAGGATGGCTGCAGCACAAACAGATGCAAAAACCTAAAAGGTAAAACAAGTTATTTATCATTTATGATCCATTTTAGAAAAGCATACAAATCACATTAGATGAGAACACATTAGCCTCTACATGCCATGTCTTACATGACTAAGCACAAAAGTAAATTTTTCTTATTGGAACAATTCACACAGTCTGGTGAATGATAAAAAAATATGTTCTACATATGAAAATGTTCTACAGTGCGATTACTGTAGAACACCATTTCACTAAAGGTCACAGAAACATTTTGATTAAAAATGTTGTGTTTTTTTGCCTGACTTAATGGAAGCATTACGCAACGCACCTGTGCTCCATTCACAAAGAGGTAGCGTACAGCGAGCTGCAGGAGACCAGAGCTGAACTTCTGAGGGTTCTCTCTCAGTCTCATCTCCATGACAGCGTCCTCGCTCTCCTCTGCTCCTGCCGAGCGTGTAAATCGGGTCCCACGCACCTCACAAACCAGAGGCCAGAACAGCAGCAGAGGACAACCAACTGCATGTGCAAATTAGACAGTGATCATTAGAAATGGAAAGAAAGAATGGACAGAAAGCTTAAACAGAAAGATACAGAAACAAATCTAATGTGAATCATGTTGAGAGTATCCTGGATCAAGTATTAAGTTACCTGCAAAGATAATGTGAGAGGAGAAGGTGTTGAGGGTCACCAATGACGCAGGAAGTGCAGTGCTTGTGTGACCTTGAGGAAAGCCCACAAATGCAGCACCCCACTGAATGGAGGGGAAGGTAGGCAGGTGTCCAGTTGCATGAAAAAACTGGGTGGATGCCAGAGACCATGAAACCACTGGAGCCCATGGCACACTGAAACAATCTGGCAGTGTTAAAGTAGGAAGATTTCATGCATCAGTTATAATAGCTCAGCAAGGCATAAGATGTGAAGATAACAATGGAGTCTTACTAGAGTGCTTGTGAAGGCTGGAGAGGTTGGCGCTACAGGCGTGGATGTGCAGCATGGCTCCAGCCTCCAGGAGGAGAAGCAGGAAGGCAATAGCCATTCCTTCCGGATGGAGAAGCAGAAGCACCAATCCCAAGAGTCCACAAAGCAGGACCAATGGGGCAGAGTACACTGTACCCAGCCCGTAAGCCTCCACAGCTGGCCTGCTGTCAGTTTCGCCACTTTCCGTGGCCACGTCCTCCAGCGAGTGTCGGATGCGCTGATACAACTGTGGTATGAGGTGGTGCAGTTCAGCCTGTGGGCTGATTCCCGTACTGGCTCGGTACTTGGGGGGTGGCAGGGACATTCCTCGAGAGTTCATTGGAGTCCTTGACTTGAGGAACACAGTCATAGGGTCCAACCACAACAGGAGCAGTCCCAGGCCCAGCAGGCAGAAAGTGGCCTGAGGCAGGAACACTTGAGCTAGGCTGATGAGTTCAGACAAATTCCTGAAGGTGTCCTCTGGGGTGGCACTTACCGCCCAGTGCAATCCCATGCAAACACAGGCCAGGGGTATGAGGAAGCAGGCCAAAAACACAGTCACACTGGTACAGTTGAGGTTCCCGTAATGTCTGAGCCATCGGTGTACAAGGTACCCCCACAAGGCCAGTGAGCCAACGGAGAGGACATAGTGGAGGTTGCGCAGTTGGCTGTTCTGTACTCGTGAAAGCGGGGAAAGGAAAGGTGAGGGCTGACAGGTGCCCTGCTCCTCTCGGCAGTTGTGGAAGGAGAGGGATAGGTAGAGCGATCCCACCAGCACTCCCAACCAAACCAACAAGATAGTGGCCTGCCGTCTAACCACTGAGGATGGCAGTGCTGTTGGGAGCAGCCGAGGTGGCTTCTGGGTGTCTGGTGGGGGAAGTGGTACCAGGAGTCCATCCCAGTTTAGACTGAGAGGAACATAGATGCTCAATGTGAAGAGCAAGAAGGTAACCACATTGCCCTCATAGATGACATAGCTGTCTGAGAGTAGGGAGGCGCAGCGCAGGAAAAGCACCAGAAGGGCCGGTGTGAGGAGGCCAGAAGGTGACCACCTCTCCTTTGGAGAAACTCCTTGTGTTCTCCATAGAAACAAAACCTCAGAAGAAAGTGCTGCAGCTCCCACACACCATGAGAGCTCCAAATATCCTTGCAAGAACAGCTGACCTGCAGCTACAACTAGTCCCACAGCCAACCCACAGAGCATGGGCAACTTCAGCAGCCCTTCCTGACTCACTACATGAGACAACTCAGAAAGGACATAGCAGAGCATACAGGCAACTCCTAAGATCAAGAGCCCAGCAGCCATCTTGAAAGGATTGAAACGGGCCCAGGAGGCTCTGCAAGTCTCCCTGACAGCAGTCAGATAGTTCTGCATGGAGACGACTAGCTCAGGAGAGGGAAGATGGCCCTTGTGGACACCGGCCAAGTACTGGGATGAAATGTTTGAGAAGTCAGCCCGCAGCTGAGACAGACTGTCTGGTGGGATGTCTTTGGCCATGTTAGAGTAGGTCTCCAAGAAGCGGTTTACCTTCATGGAAGAGTGGAAATGGAATAATCAGAGAGAATTTAGCTAAGTTCATAATTGTACTAATGAAGAAAACATGAAATAAGACAATTCAGGCAAATGCACCTTAAAAACACAGACTAAGAGAAATTCCTCTAACCTGTTTGACGTTAATCCACAGCGCCTCAGCCTGGCTGAGCCCTGTAGGTGCAGCCCGGGAGCCATTCTGAGGAAAAAGTGGAAGAAGAACCTGGCCCACACTGCTATAAGGAATGGGCACTCCCAGCAAAAGTGCCAGCGTGGGCACCAGATCAGTCTGAGGTACGACCTCAGGTTCCACCTACAAACACAAAGATGCTGAACTCCAAATGTATGGAAAAAGCCAAAAGATAACCCAAAGACAACATTTAAATTCCTCTCTCATAGTGGCACTTTTTTATTTTAATTTTTTCCCCCACATTTTAGGAAATGGAAAATGGGGAAAAAAGTTAATAAGGTTAATTTTAAGTATCCAACAAAAGTATACAGTATTAATGCTGTTATCATGCAATTACAGACCAATAGTGTTGACAACAGCCTTACTACAGTATATTTTGTGACACCCCACATTTTTCTCCATCTGGCCACCCAGCTAAAAATTTTCCTGGACACACCACTGGTAGTAAAATATTAAATGCACACAAATCATAACAGTGTCTCTTATACCTGGGAGCCTGGTGTTGGAAATAAGGGAGAGGAACTGTAGAGAAACAGAGCAGCATCTGTTTCTTTCTGGCTCTCTCCACCGTGATCCCCAGTGTCGGTCATTCCATGATCACCCATCACCACCAACAAGGTGTCGTTCTTCAGACGCTTTAACACTGACCTGGGGTCAGAAGTGAGTAACGGATGGAAAACAAAGTGCATAATGCAAGAATGTAATAAAACTAAAAACATGGCAGAATGTGGATAGATGAATGATACTGCTGCTAACCTGATAACTTCATCCATCTGGGAGAGTTTCTCAGCCATTGCAGGGTGATCCGGGCCAAATCTGTGCCCACAGTGATCCACACCCAGGAAGTGAGCAATCAACACATCCCAGTCATCCCCCTCCACTGAAAAAAGCAAACGAAAACCCTTAGTCACTGATTCAGACAATGTGTTTACAGTGTAAACATGAGATATGTCCATCTATTTATAAGGTAAACAAAGTGAGATCTTAAACCAACCAGGCAAGTTCCTAATTGATGTGCTAATCATTCTGCTTACTGGTAGGATAAATGTTTTGGAGAATGCCATTGTCAACAGTATGCAAGTCCTTCACGTTGAAGGAGGGGAAGGGTAGTGATCTGTGGAACTTCTTGGGGAAAAGACTCACCCATGTGTCATCCCCCATAAAGACAACTCTCTTGCCTTTTAAAAAGGAGAAAAAAAAAAAAACGCAATGATTAACAAAGACTCTAGCAAAAAAACTACACTTTGATCATTTTAATGTAAACATGATTCATTTAATTTGATAAAACTGTGACTTTATAAATTTCTACAAAATGTCATTAATTGCAATAATGCATTCTGGCAAACAACAGGATTATGGTAATATAATGCAATAATAAAAAAAATTGTTTAGCAAATCTCACAAAAGGTCACAAAAATAGGTCCATGTCACATTTCAGCCTAAAAATACAAAATCACTGTTTAAAAAAAAAAAAAAAAACCTCATCGTGCTTATCAAGGTACAATAAGAATAGTATTATTCTGAAATATTATAATTTAAATAATGACAATGTGACAAATTGTGGTCCTAAAAATAGTCTTCCTTTTCTTTAGAGAAAAATATAAATTTCTTGACAGGTTTGGTATAAAAGGAAAATCCCAGTTACAGATTCACTCACCCACTTGGCCCAGCTGGTGCACTAGATTGTCTTCCAGGATGGCGTTGGATGCAAAGTTGTTCCCCACATCAATGAACGTGGGCAAGGAACCCGTGGTAAAGCCTTTGATCCTCTGCATGGTAGTGGTGGGCGGATCGGCCCGAAAGGTGTAGAGTCTGGCATGAGAGGGGTGAGACGATGCCATCTCATCTAACACCGGCAATTTGTTCTCAAACGGTTTGGGTGCCGTGTTCTCCGGATCATAGCGGGTGAAGTCGGCCTTCAGAGCGTCGATGATCAGCACCACTGCCCTACGAAAGCGTGGTTCGCTAAGGCAGAAATCTCCCTTCACCTGAGCTCCTGGAGACAAGACATCTGCACAGGTGCTCGTTCTGTTGACCTCCAGCCTGACTAGGAGGAAGCCTCCCACAAACAGGAAAATGCCTGTGTAAAACACGGAGCAGACCCAGATGAGGGTGACCAGGACAGGAAGTCTTCTCATTCTAAGCATGATGGAAAGAGAATTAACAGTGCTCATTATGTAATTAAGCGTACATTTTACATCAACAAAATACAATGGTTTCTCTGTAGGATTATTCATTTATATATTTCTTCAGTGTAACATCAATATGGACAGAATTTTTTAAAATAATTTTATTCTGCCTTTTATTAATACAATATAATTATATTATATTATATTATGCAAGGATATCTCATCTGAAAATTGGCTCTACAGAGTATCTTAGGCCCACCACATTATTTTCTTGATAACGTTAAGCTAAAATGTTCATATATTTGAATTAAAATCATAAAAATATTGCAAATCATAACACTGGACCTAATGGAGTTCCTGGTCAATTAATATACTCCTTAATGGGTTATTGTAGATTAAATATTGAACAAAATGAGGACACTTTCAATAATGTGTAAAAATACATCATATGATGTTGCTTGCATAGCGTTGTGATAAAATGTTAGTGAATAGATGACAGTACATTTGCCAACACAAGAAAATATATATTTTTTTTTTGTATTAATTTAATAATACTTTCCCTGAACTTAGTTTTGGAAAAAAAAAAAAAAATAATAATAAAAATAATAAATATATATAATTTTTTTATTATTTTTTTTTTTTTTATAATGAAGTTGACTAACATTTTACTCAATATTTTGAACAAGACTCTTTAAAAAAAAATAGATAAGTTTTTTCAGAAAACTTAAAGCAACATAAATGCAATTTTAAGCCAACCGAAAAACTGGGTACACAATATTTGTGTAAGATTATAAAATATCACTAAACATACAGTTCATTTAAACATTTAGTTCCCTTCCTAGTCACCATAAGTGTAACACACTAGGTTGAGAGACACAGTCACAACAAGCAATGGTACATTGCAAGTCGAAACTAATACACCAACCTTTAAGAGAGTAATTTGAAATTCACTGCATAAATGAGCCAGGCCTTACTAGCACATACTAGGGAACGCACTTGAGACTGAGTCCATAGCTGCGGGCGAGTGTGTTCCACGCTTCCAGTACTGACCTTGCTTCTCTGCGTTCGTCCTCTCTCTCTTCAGGATTGTAAATGTAGACCGCGCATCCACTGCAGGTCCACCGACATCTGACAACAGTGCTATCAGAGCCTCACTGCTGCGCTACACTCGCTGACATGCAGCCTAATTGCACGTCTGTTTTGTTTAAATATTGGTCATCTTGCAGCCCGGTTTCCACTTCCGTTGACAGACATGCGCAGTGCGCCTGACGGTTACCGGTTAGACGACTATTAATATAAAAGACACCGTTTACTGATCTTCAAAATAAAAGCCTCTCGGGTCACGCTACATCAGTTTAGAGCAGGGGTGTCAAACTCAGTTCCTGGAGGGCCACAGCCCTGCACAGTTTAGATGCAACCCTAATTAAACTGATCCTGATCCAGCTAATCAAGTCATTAAGGCTTATTTGAAAACTGCATGGTATGTGTGTTGGAGCAGGGCTGGAGCTAAACTCTGCAGGGCTGCGGCCCTCCAGGAACTGAGATTGACCCCCCTGATTTAGTGTCTCTTGTACTGGCTCGAATTTATGTCGATTTCGATTGTAGTAAAATAATTGTGGCAGGATTTTATTACCGTATTATCTTATTACAAAACTGCATAATAATTTGTAAAATATTTAGTTTTTTAATCGTTTAAACTTAATTTGTCCAAAATAAATTAGAGGTTATGTTAAATTCTTGAAAATGTTTTTGTTCCAGATTTTTATTTTTTTTTTCATTTCTTTTCTTTTCTTTTCTTTTCTTTTCTTTTCTTTTCTTTTCTTTTCTGGGAAATCTAAAACAAAATCCGCACAGCATAATACATCATATGTGGAACATGGAACATGTTTTCGTAACTTTTTATTTTATTATTTTATATTGTTTTAATATTTTGTTTTATTTTCAGGGGAATATAAAGCAAACTTCACAAAGCATAATTTATTATACCTGGAACATGGAATGTGTGTTTGTCATTTTTATTTTTATTTAATTTAATTTTATTTTCAGGGACATTTAAAACTAAATACACACAGCATAATACATAATACCTAGAACATGGAATGTGTTATTTTATTTTATTTTATTCAGGAAAATTAAGACAGTTAAAAAATAATCATAGGCCTTTGGTTAAAGACTTCAATTGCTGTGAAGATTAAATGTGACAAAAAACATTAATTCGCTTTGCTTTACAAAATAATAAAAAATGCACATGGACATTCATTTACTGTACAAACATTGTACAAATTGTAAAAAAAAATAATATTTATTTATTTATTTATTAAAGTGAAATAACTGAACATAAACATATGAACCGAAGAAAAATACAAATTTTAGAAGAAAATTTCTGATGGCACTTAGAGGCTTTTGCATCTGAACACTTCATATATATATGATATGATCACTGATCAGGTGCAGACAGGTTGTGACATGTAGTGTGCGTGCCAAAGGACAAAAACTTTGACTATGCAGTGTTTACTTTAAAAACACTACTTAAGTGAATCTGTATTTTCTATTAAAACAAACCAACTCAGTTTCATCATGAAATGTTATTTGTGTTAGAGAATTTAAGCAGCCCGTACCCACGGTTACCCTTTTCCATAATAGTGTCTGTGGTGCAAAATGAGCAATTTTTCTCAGCCATATCATAAATATATTAAATAACTTTGCTTTAGAAATGTGCATTCACACAGAATGCACTTTTACTTTGAAAAAGAGATGGGGGGGCGGGGGTATTTTAACTTGAGCACCACAGGTTTTATGTCCATCTAGTGTGTGTTTCCATAGAAAAATAACTGAAAAGTAGCAGAGGAATGGAAAAAATTGTGTTCTGTGTGAACGGCCCCTTACAATCACACTAAACAACAACAAACCCATGTGCCAACAGCAGTGACATCAGATCTGTGAGCACAATCAATCATTTCCTTTACTAAGATGCCAAACACAAACCAATTTGGACAGGAAATGACCTTTTACTTTTGAAAACACAAATTAACATCCATCCCATTCTTACACCAGTCACCACTGACCACAATACAGGAACGTCTGATCACAAACTCAACAATGAAAGGCTTTGAGTGTGGAAATAATGGCACATCTGTGTGTCGGGCGAGATGTGCCATCCAGCTGCTGGCAGGTAAACAGAGACGAGCCTGTCCCGCCACAGCATGTGATGCCAGAAAACATATAAAAAGACCCGCCGGCAAATGTGTGATTCAGTGCGCACGCTGACATTTAGCCCTTTGTTTCAATTTGTTCGGCATCCACCTTTTTATCCAAGATGAGAATTAGTGTACCCATAATCCTCTTTGTTGCAGTGGCAGGTTTCCACGGTGGTAAGATTACAATATAACATCATTTGCATTGATGTCTGTGTAACTGATCTGTTTGTTCTCTCTCTCTCTCTCTCTCTCTCTCTTCCATGCCAGTTTTGAACAAAAATGTTTCTTATTTTTTTAATTATAATAAAACTATATCATTTTTTATACTGTTATATTTTTATTAATATTATTATATGATGTGTTATTTGGGTTGAACAGGAAAATATATATAATATACACACATTTTTGTCACTTGTTGTTTTTAAATTACAAAAAAAAATACATTACATGTTTATTAATATTAATATATGATGTTTATATTTTTCTATTGTTTTTTGACTGTTTTTTATGAACTATTAATATTTATTAATTTTAATTTTATTTTCCTTTATTTTATTTTCAGGGAAATTTAAAACGATACACAAATGCATAATACGGATATGTAATATTGCATAATGTTTGTTTTGACAGTTTATTTTTTTATTAACTATTATTATTTATTCAAATTTATTTTATTTTATTATTTTATTTTCAGGAAAATTTAAAACAAAGTACACATGTCATAAGACAAGTAATTAATAACCATTTGATTCATCCTTGATTAGTAATAGATGGCCAAATAGCCAGCATTTTATACATTTTCTGCTTGTGGAGTAATATGAAAACTATATATGACAGAAATGAAATGATACTTGTGTACATGTTTGTGTTTGTAGTGATTTCAGCATCTCTGCAATGTGATGAAAGGACTAAATTGCCAGAAGAGAGAGGTAACATTATTTACAGCTTGTTTTGCATATTATTACAGTCAAAGATATAGGAAAAAAGATAAGAGCAAAGCAAACATCCGTTCTGTTTTGTCTGACCTCAGCGTTTGAAGAGAACAGCACAACTCCACAAACAGGTGGGTCGTTATTTCTCATGCCAGCCTGCTTTGCTCTGCATAACTTCTGCTGGTTTTGGAGGTCACTGAAATGACTCACTGATATGACATATCTCAGACAGATGCTTTTATATCTCTGCACATTAACTGTACGCTCAGATTCTCACAAGCTGACGTCATTTCGTGTCTGTTTCCTCAGATGAGTTGGAGTATGAGGCTGCTCATGTGAAAGGTAAATGTGGAGCAAATCTAAATGTGTGTTTAGGGCCATTTACTCACACTCAATCTGCTTTGACTTGATAGACAGACAGAATAAATAGGAAAGTCTTGTTTTGTTATGATCTGAATAATCTGAACCCTAACAGATGGAGAGACAAAGGCTGTGACAGACACAACAGGTAAAGAGAATGACTTGTAAAATATATGCAAAAATATAACAGATAGATATAGATAGATAGATAGATAGATAGATAGATAGATAGATAGATAGATAGATAGATAGATAGATAGATAGATAGATAGATAGATAGATAGATAGATAGATAGATAGATAGATAGATAGATAGATAGATAGATAGATAGATAGATAGATAGATAGATAGAATGTTATATATAAATATTTAATACTGAATTGCATTTGATGAATATAAAAATCTATATTACAGAGGAGGAAGATGATGAAAACTCAGAAGGTAAGAAGTCTCATTTATCTCCCTTTTGTTGCTCAGGATCATTGTTGAAAAACATTGATTCATATTTGTGCTCATGAACTGATTTTTACAGAGCACAAATTGTTTGAGAAGGAAGATAGTGATGGTAAGATGACACATATCTGTTACCAATCGTGAAGTTAGAGTAGAGCATAGAGCAAATGATATGCAGTTAGCATTATAATTGTTAAATTATTGTAGTTCATAATTATTATTAATTTGTCTTTTTGTGCTCTCTGAATAACCCTATAGATGATGAGAGAGAGGTGCTAAAAGATGCTGCAGGTAAAGACAAACACTTTTTCCAGAACTTTATTTTCTAGAAAGATACACATTCAGTATAAACACAGTATGTAATGCATTGAAAACAGAGTCTGAAAATTAATTTCTAAATAATTAGAGAAACTGTTTATTGTCCAGCGTTATATATATAGCTATATATTACATGATCTGTTTTATTTTGTGATAATGTTATTTGATGTTTACAATGTTTTGTGCAAAATGTTTTTGGTGATTTTAATAAGTTATCAAATTTCATATTACATATTGTGTCAAAATTGTTATATGATTTTAATTGTTGGAAGGCCATGACATGTTTGGTGAAACAGGCCATATGAACCATATTATTGGGGGATGCAAACATTTCATGTTTAAAAACTAGGATTTTTTTGGAAACAAAGTGTTGTTGTACTGAGCCACATGTGACGAATTCTCTGCGTCTCTTACGCAATGTTTGCTTTGACGTAGGAGCGAACACCGGAAGTGACGCGCCCATAGGTAGGTGTGTCTCGGTGTGATTTCATTCATCACCACGCGAGGGCGACAGTCCTTCACTCACATGCAGACTGGCCTTTGAAAACAGATCATGTGGACTGATCGCAGCTTGTGTGATTTTGTTCATTCAGATTCAGTCTCTGAGGACAACAGTAAGTACATTCATTTAAATTACAGTATAGTGCAAACAAAAACACGAGGACAATGTTTCCTTTGTGTTATCTGATTTCTATGATTATCTCAGACAATATTAATATTATATAAGATGATGATTCTTTATACAGTGGTTGTATTGCTGTAGTATTTCCCTGACTTATATAAAGTTATGTAACTCGTGTCTCTTATTGCACAGCCTCTGAACAGAACACAGGTAAACGCTTCACATTACATTATTTGTATCCATTATTAAAGAGGAAAACAGTGAGTCTAAGATGCGTGGTATGTGGTGTTTCTCTTGAAATTGAATGGCTGACTTTTTTTAACTCCTGCAATTATAATAGCATTTTGATAATTGACCACACGTTTCATATAGTCTCCTTGTTTCCAGTCTTTAACTATTGTGTTGTGTTGTTTTCCAGAACACAGTGAGCAGGTTGAAGAGGATGTGAAAAGTCCAGGTGAGTTGTTAGTCCAGAAAATGAAATAAAGTCACTGTAAAATCAAAAAATAAATTGTATAAAACTGTATTAAATAATTTAAAATAAAAAAATATAAATGTCTTTACAAAATAACTACAAATAATATCATTGTGATTTAAAAAAAAAAAACTAAATTGAAATGACAATTTTTAATTTATATTAATGTGACCTTTCTTTCTAGAGGATTTCAGTGATGAAGAATACGGTGTATATTACAATTCTTAAGACCGCGTGAAGCAGCTGTGTGGAATCCATCTAACATCTTTAAAACCTAAATGCCTTGTTTTATAAAGCATATTGCAAAAATTCTAACCTACTGCATGTACCACCTGGACAAAAACAAAACATGCATGGTGACCTTTCACACAATTTGTGATGGCTGCTTTTTTTTTTTCAAATAAAGACTAAACACTGGCGGGTGTCCAGCGTTCATATTAATGCCAGGCTGCAGGTGGGTGTAATAACAGATGATTGCATGGCTTCTTAGAGGCAACAGTCTGAATAGCAGATGTAGGTAGTGTTAGAACATATCTAGGACGGTTATCCAGGCCAGTGCCATCTACAGTCCTTGGGTGCTCATTTGAGCTTTATTTATATCATCGGCATTGTCCCAGCTTATTTTTGGACCAAAGATGCATCATTGCCGGTCGCCAAGTCCCACAACCTGATGAGGACAAGCTGTTTTACTGCATATAAAAAGACTCTTAAATGCTTTTTTGTAATTGTTGAGGGAAACATTGATAGTTTTGTTGCTAAATGCATGTCTAGTCTGATACCACACCAATTTTAATGGCCAAAATATAAACAGTGTTTTTCCTATAAATACAAATACATTAATAAATATATCCTTTAGAAATAGATATTTTGATTTTACTCTCTCTCTAATGTTAGAATTATATTATTATAAATATAAATTCTTAGGTAATAAAAAGAACAAGAAATATTTCTTCCTTTGAAAATCAATAGGCAAAGACTGGATACTGGAAAAGACATTTATTCTTTCATCCCCAAAGCCCAGTGGACAACAAAACGCTCCACATTTTTCTCTTTGGTTAAAAAAAAAATTATAAAAACAAAGATAAACATCCTTAAGGCAACTACAGCAACTATGTAAGGTCTAAATGTGTTAAGTTATAACCAAATCACAGCAGTGCAGACGGAGCTACTGCTGCATTCAGTCCAAACCATCATTTAACACCACTGTCCCACACCTATCTAATAAATGGGGTAAGTCTTTTGTGTTGCTGTAGGGATTACGATAGCAACCCTTTGTAAAATATATACATATACTGTTTGTATTGGTATACATTCCTCAGAAGAACTACAGAGGCAGGTCTTTGAAGGCTGGAGCAGATGAGTTACATCATCCGTTAAGTTTTACAGGAACGTGAATGGTCTCACATCCAGCACAAACTTCACTCCATTGAGTTTGATTCACTGTTTCTGATGTCAAGCGGCACAGCAAAGCATTACTGTAATACTCTAAAAGGGCAGAGACTCATCAGGGTTATATTTCTAACAACAAATGATTGCCAAATTCATTTTGGCAGGGGAATCTTTCAGCCGCTGGAGTAACCCTCACCAGTATAACACTGGTAAAATGAGAGTCTGGGTATCCCAGTAACGCATCTGTATGCAACAATAGCGATCATTGGCAATCAATGGGCCATAATCCACCGTATGGAGTTCAACTGTCTACAGCAAACATTTGGGGACGCGCTGCATTTACGGGAGTAGCCAAGAGCATACTAACTACAGCAGAGCGCTTCTGTGCTGTAAAGAAAAGCGTGAATCTTTGCAGTTGCTGCTGAGATGTTTAACTGCATCTCCAAGCACAGATTGGTCTGTTATAGTTGTTATTCGACACTGGGCAAAGCAGAGCAAATATTAACAGCTCAATTACAGTGGTGTAAAACATCAAAACAATCTGATATTCTGCAAACCATTTAAGAAAAGAGGACTAAAAGAATGATAACAGAACAACTGTTTAGTTTACCAAGAGGCCTGTTTTGTAGTGTATCCTACAAAAGAACTAAAAGACATCTGGAAAAGGACACTGAAATTGTATTAAGGAAATCATGTCAAATGAAGGCTAATACTGCATTGTAATTGTTCATTTACCTTAAAAAAAAAAAAAACTTTAGTTCTGTACATAATTACATAAAAAACAAAAACAAGGTGATCTGACATATGTACAAGAGGGAATTTAAATGGCAACCATTTTAGCTTTGAAGACATTTTTTTCTCTGGCCTATGGCATGTGACCTGGTGCAATGCACACAAATCATCAATACAGGCTAAAAATAATGCAGCCAAGAATCACAGACTCTATCGAAAGGGGCCTTTTTCATCCCCACTCATCACGAGGATGACGGAGGGGGGAAGGTAGAGAGAGACAGAGAAGGTTGAAATATGCCCTCCACCTCTCTCTGGGGATCCTGGTTGCAGGTGGCAGCTCCGTGTGAGCAGAGAGTAAAGCAGAGTGGACTTTTTTCAAGGCCTCACAGAATGACGTAGGTGAACAGGGCCATGATGGCCGCGCTGATAAGGCCAGAAATGGGCACAGTGACAAACCAGGCCATGAAGATGTTTCTGAACAGTCGCCAGTCCACTGCCTTCCTGGAGCGCATCCAACCAACAGCAACCACTGACCCAACCTGAAAGCAAACAAAAGTAAATAAAAAAAATAAAAATAAATGAATAAATAAAAAGGATACACCCTCAACATCAAGCTTCATTCAAATAGCCTCCATGTAGGACTTGATTTGCATTGGTTGTTTTGCATACAGGCCCATCTTACCTTACAGTGAGTGGTGGAAACTGGAAGACCAATGTTGGAAGCAACCACAACAGTGACGGCTGAGGCGAGCTCGATGCTGAAACCACTGAAATTAAACAAAACATTGTTTAGTGAAGTCTGCCAGTTGGGAGGTCGTGTTCTGTACAGCAGGTGCTTTCTGATGTGACAACATGGCTGTGTTTATACCTAGACGGGGTGATGGGGGTCAGGTCCTTGCCCATGGTTTGGATGACTCTACGGCCCCAGACCCACAAACCGACACAGATGCCCACTCCTCCATACAGCAGCAACCAGATTGGAGTTGATGCATGTGATATAACGGACCCACTCTCGTAGACCAGCCACAGGGCAACCAGCGGACCAATTGCATTACTGAAAGCAAAAGAGAACTAGATAAATTGCTTGAAGTGCTTAAGATTATAATGCACTCTTAAATCTATTTTGAGCACCATGCAGTTCATTGCATTTGCATTACCTGACATCATTTCCTCCGTGAGCAAAGGAACCAAAACAGGCAGTGAGAATTTGCAGGAACTGGAAGAGCATTGACACTTCAGGTCTGTCAGCATCGGCTCTATCCTCGTCCAAAGAACTACGGCTACTCCCAGCATCATTGTCGGCAATCTCCAAAGCAACCTCACCATCACCGAGATCTTCAGGGGCCCCATTCTCCGCCACTGCGTTGCAGTAACTCGTATAGCTGTCCATGCGGATGCGCTTCCTCTCCTGGACGCTGGCTTTTTCCTTGTCTCCATCTTCGGAAGCACGGAAGTCAGCTTCTTTGGGCTTGAAGTCTCCGTGCATGCCAATGATGGCCATGGTGTAGGAGGTGTAGCTGTTGTTGCGGCGCATGGGGCGGTCGCCACCCTCCCCCATGCAGTCTCCCACTTTTGCCAGATGGAGTTTGTGCAGCAGGTCCTTGTAGAGGCCGGAGTCCTTGTGAACTGTGTGGTACTGAGAGTAACCATTGCTAGGAATGTGAGTGGGCCCGTTGGTGAAATGAACATGGGCAGTCTTCGGAGCTGCTGAAAACAGAATCAAGTTACATGATCGATCTTCAACAAAAACAGTAAACGTGTCATGATTGACATGGCATGCGAGGCCCTACAGACTCACCACTGCCAGTCTCTGGCTCTTTGCAGTCCTTCTGATCGGAGTCATCTGAATCTCCAATATCAAAGGTGACCCTGCGCTCCTCAGAAAGAGGAGTGGCCGAGGGGGTGATAGAGGGCATGGCACTGGATTCCTCAGGGACAGGTTGCAAGATGGGACTGTGAGCTTCATGCAGCTCCCTCTTCTCCATCAGAGGACTCTCAGATGGACTGGAAGACTTTACTTGACCTGTATATCAAATAAGATAGATGGTTAGTTCCAAGCTTGCTAGCAAAAAAAAAAAAAAAAGGTAACAGACGAGTACATTAAATCTGGACAGATTACGCAGAAAGAAAAAAAAAAAATCATCTAATTTAAATTTTAATTGAATAATTGAATTTATATTATAATAGAGGGGCTTTCAATATTTTAGCTACCACAGACCCCCAAATATGATCATCCTCGTATACTGAATGAAGATTGTTTCCATTACATTTTTCTACGCGCTATTTTTGTATTCATTACATAATGAATTTATATAATTTTATCCATTTTAATTAAATTTTATTTTGTTTTCTTTTTTCTAAATCCCCCACCCCCAAGCAATCCCGTTGAACCAATTTTAATATTTATTATAATAAACATCTATACCACTAAACTTGTACCCATCAATATTTTAAAAATATGAAATTAGCTAAAAACAGCCAAAAATGAAGTTTCCCTATCATTTAATTTAATGTATGGGTCAATTGTTTAACTGAATGCATAAATTATTTTTTCAAATAATTGTATTGACATTAAATTGAGAACCCTAATTAATTGAGTAAGGGTGAATCTGATCAATCATTTATGATAAGTACAAAGGCGGTTAAACACTTTACTCACTGACAGTTCACATGAAAGCTTGATTATATAAACTTTCAGAGGCAAACTCTGTTTGCTTAAATTGTCACTATAACCCTACATTTCAAGGACAGCCTGACATAACTCGGTCCATTGTCCACTGATCTGCTCACAGGTGTCAAAGCACACACATTCAATTTTAGTATCAAAAGCCACATCGAACCATAGTCATACACCTTAGCTCAACGAGCCTGAGCTACCTCCCAGTCAACACCTCAGCTGGACCACGTTTATTCCAGTTCACTAGCCAAAGATCAATTATTGGATCACTCTGACCCACTTAGGCTGTCAGTGCACACACAGACTATACAGCTTTAGATAAAGATTAGATGACATGGTTTGTTTGTGTTAAAGAACTGTATTACAACAAACAGACCATCCTAACCTAAAGCTGGTATTTCTTGTAAATACGGTTTGTTAGAATATTTTGCGTGTTTTTGTCTGTCCTGATTTGAGGATTATAAAACATATGCCTTCCATTAAACTTGTTACCGTGAACTGAGATGAGGCTGTTAAAATAATTTATTGATTGCCGAACATTCCTTTAAAGGGGTCATCAGATGCAAAATTCACTTTACAAGTTGTTTGAACATAAGTGTGTGTGCACATTCATTCCATAATGATAAAAATCCACCCAGTGTTTTTTTTTTTTTAAGATCCCCTCTCAAATCAGGGCGTTCTGAGATTCCTGTCAGAATGACGAAGTTCTGCGCAGGCTACTCCCACGTTCATGCAAATCATTTGTGATCCAACTTCATCTACAGAATAAGTTAGTATAAGGGTTTTTTATTAATCTTTGCAAATCGCCTTTCTTTCCTAATAACGTGCTAGTTAGCCAGTTTCACAGCTGAAGTTTACAGTTTGCTTGTCAGGCTATGGAAGAGAGGGACTGAATCAGCAGAGCTCAATAGCATTTAAAGCGACATGGTCTAAAAAACAGCTTGCTGAAAACAGAGCTGATTTTGACAGGGTAAAAAGGGTGTTCTTTACACTACCATTGAGAAATTAACCAAAATGTTATAGACTTTTCATTAAGACCCTAAAGCATTATATAAACTTGTGAAAATGGGCATCCAGTGACCCCTTTAAAGAGTATAATTAAAACTGGTGTCCACTGCCAGCATCTTTAATCTGCAGGGTATTATCCCCAATCCCACTGAACACCTGGTGCTTGGCCTAAGGCTAATAAATCTTGCCTGTCCTCATCCTTTGAAATGCTTTTCCCAGCCTTTAATGCTTCCAATTCCAATTGTTGCTTGTTTTGGGGAGTTTCTGCCTTTACTCTCCTCTTTAGCTGGTGAAATTCATGTTCAGTCAGATTTAAATCTGAATATTGACTTGGGCAATCTGACTTTCCATTTCTTTGCACTTATAAATTCCTTGTAAATTTACATTCTTATAAATAATCTTGCCTTTCTATTTTTGGTGCTGGTCAGAGGTTTGCATCTTGCTGTGTAGCATCTGTAATTCTGTGTCAAAGTCTCCTGAGGACAGTAGATTGTCAGATCATCACCCCAACTTTCTGGAAGTTGTTGATGATTTTACAGACATGTCTTTTAGGATTCATTTTCACAACTTTAATGATTTGTCATCAACTACTGTTGTTTTCTCAGCCGATCAGGTTGTTGTTGGTTGCTGGTGTCGCTGGTGGTTTCCAAACTCTTTATTTCTCCATGCCCTTTATTTTTGCTATAGCTCTAACGGACTTCCTCTTTTCTTTTAGCATCCAAATTGCTTGCTTTTCTCTCAAAGTCAGCTCCCTCACCTTCCTCCTGGTTTGTGTCATCATCGAATGCAAAATTCAGAATACAGAAGTAATGGATATAACTGATACTACACATTCCCCCTGCTTTTAATATCTGAAGAATTAATGCAACAGGACACAGCTGATCACTTAGAAAGACCTGTGAGGCAACTGTTCCAGTACTCATGCTCACATCAGATAGGGGGATGAAACTCTAAAAGTGCTGAACTTCTTAGCTGGTAAAACATCTGTGTTGAATCACCCAATAAAAAAAAAAAACACTGTCTTGTTTTTTATTGGTGTATGTATGTGTGTATGAGAGATATATATATATATATATATATATATATATATATATATATATATATATATATATATATATATATATATATATATATATATATATATATATATATATATATATACACACACACACACACACACAGCCAAAAGTATTGGGTCACCCCCTTCTAATGAACATGTTTGACTACTGTATTAATTTCAGTAATCTTAATGTTTAAGCATATAATATTCTAGGGAATTGTGTGCTTCTAATTTTATAGCAACAGTTTGGACAGGACCCTTTTCTAATCTAACATGACAGTGCCTCTGTGTATAAGGCACGGTTAAAAAAGATAGATAGAAATTAACTGGTCTGCAGAAAGCAAAGTCCTGATCCCAGCTGAACACCTCTGGTGTGACTTTATATGCAGACCTTGAACCAAAAATTCATCACCAAACACCAATGACTTGTACATAAGGGTACTGTCATTTTAGACACGTCCAAAACTGTTGCAACAGAGATGGAAATACAATTTTTAAATACATGAATTATGTTTCCATCTTTGTTGCCACAGTTTTGTTAGTGCCCTTTTCTGTTCTAAAGAAGGGGGTGTCCCAACACTTTTGTCCTTATAGTGTCTATACGAGTCATTGGTGTTTGGTAAAGTCACACCAGAGGTGTTCATCTGGGATCAGGACTTGGCTTTCTGCAGACCAGTCAAGTTCTTCCACACTGACTGAATCAATCATGTCTTTTTGAAACGTGCCTTATACACAGAGGCACTGTCATGTTAGATTAGAAAAGGGTCCTGTCCAAACTGTTGCTATAAAATTAGAAGCACACAATTCCCCAGAATATCATTATATGCTTAAACAAAGATTTGTACTCATAGAAATTACTGAAGTAGTCAAACATGTTCATTAGAAGGGGGTGACCCAATACTTTTGAATGAATGAATGAATGAATGATGCATTTATATAGCGCCTTATTATGTATTGCTGTACACCCAAAGCGCTTTACAATCATGTGGGGGGTCTCTCCTCAACCACCACCACTTTTGGCAATCTATATATATATATATATATATATATATATATATATATATATATATATATATATACACACACACACATATATACATATACACACATATATATATATACATATACACACACGTGTGTGTGTGTAAAAATATAAAACAGTTGATGCATTAAATCCTTTAGTACAATGCAAAAAAAAAAAAAAAAAAAAACACCTGTAATGGGCCTAACACAAACCCTTGAGGCACCCCACCCCTTTATCTTTCTTTCAATAATCTATTTGGCAACGGTTATGCTACCCAATTGTACTCTGGAAATGACACTGTGAAACTGGACTCATAGTTCTATTGCTAATGATTACATACATTTTATGGTTTACATGGTTAAAATTAACAGACTAAAGACAGACACTTACATTCGATCTTCTTTTTGAGCCGAGGGCAGACAGCAAACCAAACGATGATAGCGATGACCAGGGCCAAGCCGATGGAAATGAGCAGCACTCCCCACCAGGGCAGCTTATCAAAGCCCAGCACTGCAGTCCCATCATTCACAGTAGGAAAGGGACCAACAGGAGTGTCGAGGGAGAGGAGAGGAAGAAAGGAAATGTGCTTTTGAGACAACAGGCAGCATGTGCTACCATCAACAAACAGCATTAGGGAATGAACAGGGACACTGTGGACTCCTGGTTGTTAGTAGTGGTGTTGGAGTTAAACTTTAAGACATAAGTGGATTTATTTTATCCAAAAGTTGCTTGCACTCCTTTTGAGGAAAAAAAAAAAAAAAAGCATATTCAGAGAATATTATGTAGGCCAGCAGCTCCCATTTATAATTTCCAGTGAGAAGACTATTGTGAAGAGCATTAAAAAAGTCCTTTCTCTACATTCAGGATGCAAGCACAAGGCCTGTCATCTTAAGTAACACTTCAGGTGAGATGTGAGTGTGAACAGCAGCAAAATATTGCAGTGACAAGACAGTGCACAAGGCCGCTGTGCCATATGGTCAGTAAGTTTGGGTGCCTTAAAAGGCTATTGCGGCAAGATATCACCCCCACCTCTTTGGGAGGACGTGTGGGGAAAAAATGTGATCACTCTTGCAGCAAGGTTATATCTGAGCCAAGACTGTGGTGTTAGCTGCGGGGATGAAGAATGTGTGCTGCATGCTCAAGGAAGAGTCCTGGCTGATCAAGTCGGCCATTTACGAATTCCCCACAGGGTCCAAAACCACAGACAGACAATGAAATGCATCAACGCAGGTTCACAAGACCAAAAAGGGGTGAAATGGCTTTATTGGAGTAGGGCTATGAAAAAATAAACAGAGGAGAGGTTGAAAGATAAGAGGACAGGGAGCAGTGGGGCATAAACTCCTGTGCCTTGCCACATGCACGTACTACTGCAGGGCATGCTATGCTGCTGCGTGCTTTGGTTATGCAACTTTATTTCAATCTCAGAAGACAAGACACAAGGAGCACCACACTCTTTGAATAGAGCACTGAGGTATGTGAGGGAGGAACAGCTGAACTTTCCCAACACCCAAATACTTAGCAGCATCTAAAGGGACAGAACAGGTGTAGCTAGAGGAGGTGAGGGGGTGAATGATGGAAATAAGAGAAAGGCCAACGAATAGGGCCCAGTTATTAAGTATGGCAGTCTGGCATGGTTCCTGCTCATGGTGTGAAAACTGCAGCCCTGTGCATGCGAGTTAGGCAGGGAATGCATTCATCCTCACATTAACATAGTCTGATAAACACTCCCCCACAAAAGGGGAGCAGCCAAACCCACAAACATGCAATGGGATGAATGAATGGAAGTGGCTTCATTTCCTGCTTCACCTCACAATAAAATGTGTTATCCCATGGCCTTTATTACACAATAACACAATTTTTTCCCAGACACATTCAGCACTATACCTCATCCTGGTGACAGGATGGTGGTTTCTGAGTCATTGTGGGCTGGGCACTGGTATTTATGCCAATTATGCCATTTGTGGTCTTTCACTGCCTCGTGTCTGTTCCAAAATATTTTTAATAATTAACTGACATCATGAAATAAACTTTTATGGTGTCATATCATTCTACCTTTGTAGCACCACCAGAATATTGTCTGTTGAGACACATCCAGTTTTTCGACCCCTGCCACCAAGTCTAGCACCCACAAATGATTCGGTACTTTAAACAAAATGTTCTTTTTGACACTGTAAACTTTGTTGAGTCCTGCTGAATAAGTCTGGTCAAATATAAAAACATTCTGTTTCAAATCCACAAGTCTGTTATTGCTGCCTTTCGTGTTTGCTTTATATCCCCAGGGAAACCAAAACACGCCACTGTCTGTCTTTCCAAAGGGGGAAGCAGACCGGAAAACAAGCATTGAAATACTGGGGGCGGGAGGGTGTAGCCAATCATCATGTTCCTTATTCTTAAATTAGGAATATGAGTAATACAAGGCTGGAATACACTATATGACTTTTAAAAATCAGAAAACATTTTAAACTCTAGGGATCAGACACCTAATGATGTATCAAATGGTTACAAAATTAGGTATAATACAGTAACTGAGATTCACACACTACTATTCTATCAAAAGTCACAAAAGCAACAAACTAATGCAGAAACACGTGCCTTGTTGCTAGGAGACGCAAATAAAATGTATTCTAAAATTAGCTCAATTTTAAACAAGTTTGATCTCCTCTGACTGCATAGAATCAGTCTGAAATCTGTGCCCATCATGCACTGTGTGTTTTTCTAGGAAATATGGCAACTATACCTGCCCAAAATCTGCAGAGTAGCCTTGACTTCTGGCAACTAGTATAAACTCTTCCAGAAAAAAATCTGGGTAAAAGTAATCTTTATTAAGAGAACTTATTTTGAAAACTAGTTGACTAACTAAGAGTAGGGAGGAGAACAAACAAATAATTGTTTGCCTACTCAGGTCTCATGCTGAGGGCTGCTGGCATTAAAAAGAGAAAGAGGGCTTATGTGTCATCTGTATTTTGCATGGGGACAACTTTCCAGGCACTGTAGTTGCTAAATGACAGTATGTCTGTGTGCTGAAACTGGGGGCATGGGTGGGTTACAGCACATGATTAACAAAGTGTTGAGAGGCACCATGTTTGGAAAAGGGGGTTATTAGAAACAGATCCCTGACTTGATGAGTATAATCACATATCACATGCCAAAGTAATTTGAATGGATTCAACTTTTTGTACAGTATGTGAGTTGGAATGTGTTGTCACCCTCATACTGTACAAACGGTTAAAACAAAACCAGAAAAACAAGGTGTTCCAAGTACCAGTGCAGACACACTGCTTCAAGGAAACTCCACCTAGTTATATACTGACTGAAATTTTATAAGGCATGTGTGCCCGTGTTCAGTTCCCTTCAGAAGACAAAGGATGTCGATCAACAATTCTTGGCATGCCACATGCCTCTCAACCCCCCTGGCGAGTGCTGGTATTGTCCTGTCCTGAGAGGTGCTCTGGATTAACTGAACCTGAGTGAACTGCCTTAATCAGGCTGAGTGGGAGGAGTGAAGGGAGTGTGTCTGGTGATGTGGTTCCTTTAAAGCTAATCCAACATCAGATGACATGACAATGTCGCTAAGTGTGGTCAAAGATCAGGATAAGCTTACATTAAGATGTTTTGGCTATGGCCAACTATGTTGACCTAAATTGGTGTGGGAAATTGTGAGAGGATACATGTTCTTGACCTGGTGTGCTAAACAACTCACAGGACATGTGTGTCAGCTGATGAATTTGGATGAAGAAAAACCTCATTCTGATTGATTCAGAGTCCTGAAGTGACACAGAAATGATTAAATGGGCTCTAGAGCACAGCCTTTTAATTTTGGGAAACAATTAATCTTTAAAATCATTAGAAACTGTGCTCAGTGTGTCAGATGAAAACCACTACACATTATCTGAATGGACTAAGCATTTAACATTGTCAAAAGTTTTTTAACAATTAAACTTAATCTTACTTTAATATTTAAGTACTTAACTTAAGAACTTTATTCAAAACACAATGACTTCCCATAACTAACTTACATAACTATAGACTGCCCAAATACTAATAAAAAAATAATAATTCCCTGAAGCCCTACATAGTGCATTAAGATTAAGGTATGTTTGTTGTTATGTGAATGTGTATGCGCTGCACCTTGCTGTGCCTACATAAAGCGCACCCGCTTGGGAGTGCATGTGTACACACTCCGAGGGTGCATATTGCGTCATACTCTGGCCTGAAGCCTTCATTTAACGGCCCAGGCCAGTTGACTTCTTGAATTGTTGAGCCCTGTGGGTAAGAGAAAACAAAAAGGAGCAAAGGTTGCTCATTTAATACGGTTTCAAATTCAAAAGGCAAAAGTATTTAGAGCTCAACAGTTAACGGCACTCAAAAACATGGCGCTTTCTCTACTGTGGCTGACGGTTCTTTTTGATGGGCATGAATTCTTTATTCCACTGTTTTTTTTTCTCTCCTATGATGGAGAAGGAAAAAACACTGACTGCGGTCATGAATACAGGCACCACATGTCTGTGTCATGAGTGTTCCACTGAGTTCAGAGCCCACTGGTTAAACATTGCTTTGCTGTAAGCACTGTGTCTGGCAGAGTCTGGGCATCTGCTTAGGGTGTTAACAGGCATGCAAAAGGCAGACATAGAGCGATACTCACTCGGTGCTCCAGTAAACATGATGGAGAACAAGTTGATTCCCATTGTAATAGCGTAGAAGAATGGCAGGGCCCTCAGACCATTGGGCACTGGATCTTTCTGCAAAGGACAAAGTACAGACTCTTAGCCAACACCCAGCTTTGGCATGACCTAACATAATATTCTTCTACATTCAAAGAAAACTAAGTTTAAAGATAAGATCATTTTATTTACCTTTTGCAGGATGAAAATGCGAACAAAGTAGAAAAGAATAGCAGACATGATGCCAGAGAGAACAGGTGAGAGGAACCAAGAAGCAACTGTAAGTGAACAAAGAACAATGACACGTTAGGAAACAAACATCTCCAGTTTCTTGACTACTGGAATAATCATACAAGTGCAACTACAAATGGATCGTCCTTTTGAATGCAGCTGACTCACCAATTCTAAGAAGCTCCAGCCATTTGACGCCCTGCTGACCTTTGGCGACCAGTGAAAAACCAATGGTAGCTCCCACAATGCAATGGGTGCCAGAAATAGGAAGCTTCAGAAAAGAAGCAAGCAACTGCCAAACAGCAGAGCCTGAAGGGCAGTGAAATGAGAAACCTCACTTTTTCATATTAAAAAAATCATTAATATATAACAAATGAGTAGTAAGCTTCATAAACTACTCACCAAACATAGCGCTGACCGATCCAGCCATCAACACGTGCTCTGTGCCATTGTACATAGTCACATCGATTATGCCATTGCGGATGGTTTCGCTGACCTTGGCTCCAAGCATCACAGAGCCCAGTGTCTCAAAGACAGAAGCAAGAATACAGGCCTGCTTAAGGGTAACTACACCTGATCCCACTGCCGTACCAAACGAGTTGGCAACGTCATTAGCACCCACCGAAAAGGCCAGGATAAATGCTATGATAAAGCCTACGATTAGGAGCCATAGATAATCTGTCAGAGCTTGAGTGGCAAGGGTGGTCAAAATCGTTACCGTGGCCAGAGTTGTAGACACCATTGTGCGCAGATGGTTTTCAAGTTATATGAGAAAAAAACTAAAACTTCACAATCTTACAGGGAACAGAACCAAATATGTATAAATAATTCAAGCTGCAGCACACTGGATATTTTAATCCCCAGATAATTGAGGTACTAGTGTTTCTAAATCTGTTTTCTGCCTCAGACCTACCTTCGCCCCTTCGCTAAACCAGCAAATCAAAGCAATCCAGACACTAAAGAGTGAATCTGCACTGCTCTACACTGATGTGTAACGTTAAGGGAGAAGGTGGAGTGAGGGCTTATTGCTATCCTCTGAATAGACTAGATCTGTTACGGTTTGTTTTGGCTTGGGCAATTAGGCAGACAGAGCGGACATCCATTGTGCAACAGACACGGTGGGTGAATGGTAGCTCATTCCTGAAAAACAAAACAAAAAAGGAGAAAGTGGGAAGGTTCCCATGTTATGCAACAATTTCACTGCAGAGGGGCCAGAATTTGGACATAAGTCTATTACACACTTAAGCAGTACTTTTTTGCATATAGCAGAGCTGAAGGTCTCTAGAAAACTCTTTCACTGTACAAAAAAGGGGGCGCATCGATAACAGACAGAATGCATGATCATACAACAAAACTCTTTAAAATACATCTATACACCATATGGCAACTGCTTATGCATGAACTAAAACGATGGTTTTCTGGCTACAATAATCAAGCCAATACGTTCAAGGTCACAATATGTAGCACTAAAAAAAAAACGTGATCAAAGTCAACCGTGACACTTTGTTTTACAAGCCCGAGAAGGCAGTACTTTGATTAATTTTATTAATATTTTAAACTCTGTGACAACAAACAGCGACTACTATTCAAATTGAGCCGTCAGCGCATCGGTGTCATGTGGCTTTCCAGTAAGTTACATTCCTGCAATGCAGCCTTTATTGGCAAAGAAACGCAGAAAATAAATGATGAAATGCGATTGACTGTCACTCTAGGGCTGTTTGAACCAGCTCGCGCTGGACATGCACTTCCTCGCTAAACGTTAGCTTGAGGAACGATTAAGTTACTCGAAAACAACCATAAAAACGACCGCTTTAAGCAGTTACAATTCGCTGAAATTAATGTAAAAACAAAATCACACTAAGTTATTTCAATATAGAAATTGTGTAGGGCTTTTTAGGGCGATTTCCATCTTTTCTGTGCGCACCGGCTCCGCACTACACGTGTCGTCATTCATTCACACCCGCTAACAGCTAATATAACGTTGTTAATCAGAATTGTTTTATTAAAATACCAAAACTAATGTCTTATAAACATTAAAAAACATATATCAGTGGCACTGTGTTGTTAACTAGCCTTAAAGAGACCTTGGCATTTTTTTCCACGTTTAAACATCGTGAGTCAGCTGACAAAACCACGAGCTCGCGCTCATTCTAACCGTTCAAATTAGCCAAAGGAAAAAGTCGATGAGAAAGTAAGATAAATATCACTCATTGACAACTAGAATGATGGAGAAAAAAAAATAAAAAATTTACTCACCACTCAAAGAAAACCGTCGATAAATGTCGATTTAGATATTTCTGACACTGTATCCCGCCCAGTCAACTTCCCGTTGCCGCGCGCGTGGGGTAAAACACAGTAAATGCTCTCGCTCTTTCCTAAGCACTAACGTCGGATAAATAAAGTAAATTCAAAGTTTAAGGCTACAAACAAGACACTGCTAGTTGTTTTCAGCTCTTGAGTGAATGAAAAATTCGCAATAAACCGCTTTGAGCCGGCTCCAGATGATGAGTTCCTGCTTGTCCACGCAAGACATATATCATCCGACTGCGAGGGCGGGACTGTCTTGGGTGGAGAGTGACGTCAAACGACAAGCCCCACCCTCTGACCTTATTTGGCGATGGCAGAGAAAAAAAAGACTATTTACATAACCTTAGACTTGTAGATCATTACTACTCTATAACTATACAATCTGGAAAATGCGAAATTTGTAGAATTCAGACATTTAAAATATTCATGTAAGACTTTACACAGCATCTACCCCACAGATGCTTCACTTCAGATGTTTACAGATGCTATATAAGAATGCTCTTCTTGTAGTTATTTAGTCATTTCTTTTGGAATTTCGTTACTGATTTGGTGTTTATTTTCTCTGACATGTAAGAATTAAAACAAGACTATATATGAAGAAAATATTTAGAAAAGGAGCACAGATATATATTCAGAAATGTTCACAAATATCTAAATCGAGTCGGTTTCTTCAATACAGTCTCTTAATTATTACATAATGGGACAAAGTACAGTCATTGTGTATGTATAAAGATAAAACTTAATTGTTGTCCTGAACCTAAATTGGTGTCTGTTGGTGATTATTAATAGTCATGTACTCTACTGTCAGATTTCAAAGGCGTTTCTTGTTTCCCGTATTTGTATCCCCTGTGACTTTAATTTTCTCCTGTTCTTCTCATGGGTTATCGGAAGTCATGGGCTAGACTGAGATGAAACTCTATGAAGGTGACGCTTCAGTTCCTGAAAGCTGTGCTATAACGCCACCATGTGGCCACAGAAAAAAAAGTGACTTCAATGGAGTATTTCTCCCTTCAGGAGCATAGGATTTATGTGCTTTGGATAGGACTAGTGTTGAGATAGTTACTCAAAAAATGTAATTTAACACTCATTGCTAGTTACTCCTTTCAAAAGTAATATTAAGTTGCTTATTACTTTCTGAAAACATTAATTAGTTACACTACTTGTTACATTACTTTTCATTCCCGCTCCACAGAAGTTGTAATTGCATATTTATTTATTTAGTCATTTAGCAGATGCTTTTATCCAAAGCGACTTACAAATGAGGACATAAGAAGCAATCAAAACCAACAAAAGAGCAACATCGTGCAAGTGCTATTACAAGTCTTGGTTAGCCTAACGCAGTACAGATAATTATTTATTTATTTTTTTAAATAAATCAGAATCAGAATCAGAATCAGAATGAGCTTTATTGGCCAAGTATGTTTACACATACAAGGAATTTGTTGTAGTGACAGGAGCTCCACAGTGCAACAGAAAGACAGTAACAGGACAGGACACAGGTAATGAAACAAAATAACAGGAAATAGCCAATAACCAATGTACAAAGCAGCAAAAAAAATAAAAAATACACAATATATAATATATAATATAGGCGACTATGTATGTACAGGTGAAGTATGTGCAAATTAGAAATGAGAAAATAAAATAAGTGAGTGTGGTGAATGGATAATGTATTAGTTGTGTGTTCTACGTTTATTTATTGAGTGTTCATGAGATGTATTGACTGAGGGAAGAAACTGTTCCTGTGTCTGGTCGTTCTGGTGCTCAGAGCTCTGTAGCGTCGACCAGATGGTAACAGTTCAAAGAGGGAGTGTGCTGGATGTGAGGGGTCCAGAGTGATTTTACCAGCCCTTTTGCTCACTCTGGATAAGTACAGTTCTTGGAGAGTGGGGAGGGTTGTACCAATGATTCGCTCAGCAGTCCGGACTACCCTCCGTAGTCTTCTGAGGTCAGATTTGGTAGCTGAGCTGAACCAGACAGTTATTGAGGTGCAGAGGATGGATTCAATGATGGCAGAGTAGAACTGTTTCAGTAAGTCCTGTGGCAGGTTGAACTTCCTCAGCTGGCGAAGAAAGTACAGCCTCTGCTGGGCCTTCCTGACAATGGAGTCAATGTGAATATCCCACTTTAGGTCCTGAGAGATGGTGGTGCCCAGGAATCTGAATGACTCCACTGCAGTCACGGTGCTGTTCATGATGGTAAGTGGGGGGAGAGCAGGGGGGTTTCTCCTGAAGTCCACGATCATCTCCACAGTTTTGAGCGTGTTAAGCTCCAGGTTGTTGAGACTGCACCAGACAGCCAGCTCCTTAACCTCCTGTCTGTAAGCAGACTCGTCACCGTCCTGGATGAGGCCGATCAGTGTGGTGTCGTCTGCAAACTTCAGGAGCTTGACAGAGGGGTCTTTAGATGTGCAGTCGTTGGTGTAGAGGGAGAAGAGCAGTGGGGAGAGTACGCAGCCCTGAGGAGCTCCAGTGCTGATGGTTCGAGTGCTGGATGAGAATTTGCCAAGCTTTACTAACTGCTGTCTGTCTGTCAGGAAGCTGTTGATCCACTGGCAGATGGAGGTGGGGACGGAGAGCTGGGTTAGTTTATTTTGAAGGGTTTCCGGGATAATGGTGTTAAAAAGACATATAGATAAAATAAAATTAGAATAGAGAGTGCTAGAGTTAGAGCGTCAAGTAAAGATGGAACAGATGAGTTTTTAGCCGTTTCTTGAAGATGGCTAAGGATTCGGCTGCTCGGATTGAGTTGGGCAGGTCATTCCACCAGATGGGAACAGTTAATGAAAAAGTCAGTGAAAGTGTTTTTGTGCGTCTTTGGGATGGCACAATAATGCGTCGTTCACTTGAAGAATGCAAGCTTCTACAGGGCACATAAGTCTGAAGTAATGAATTTAGGTAAAGGGGTGCAGAGCCAGTGGTGGTTCTGTAGGCAAACATTAATGCCTTAAATTTAATGCAAGCAGCTATTGGTAGCCAGTGCAAATTGATGAACAGAGGCGTGACGTGCGTTCTTTTCGGCTCATTAAAGATTAATCTTGCAGCGGCATTTTGGATGAATTGTAGAGGTTTAATAGAATTGGCTGGAAGACCTGCCAAGAGAGCATTGCAATAGTCAAGTCTGGACAGAACAAGAGCCTGAACGAGGAGTTGTGTTGCATGTTCCGAGAGAAAGGGCCTGATCTTCTTAATAAATGCAAATCTGCAGGACTGGGCAGTTTTAGCAATGTGGTCTGAGAAATTCAGCTTATCATTAATCACAACTCCAAGGTTTCTGACTGTTTTTGAAGGAGTTATGGTAGATGAGCCTAACTGGAAGGTGAGATTGTGATGTACTTTCAGCTAACCCATCGCTTCAAGCTGTTCTGTCTTAGCTAGGTTGAGTTGAAGTTGATGGTCCATCATCCAGCAAGAAATGTCTGTTAAACATGCTGAGCGAGCAGCTATCGTCGGATCATCAGGATGGAATGAGAGGTAGAGTTGAGTGTCATCAGCATATCAGTGATATGAAAAGCCATGTTTCTGAATGACAGAATCTAGTGATGCCATGTAGACAGAAAAGAGAAGTGGTCCGAGAAGTGGTCCAAGAACTGAGCCCTGAGGCACCGCAGTAGCTAGATGTTGCGACTTGGATACCTCACCTCTCCAAGATACTTTGAAGAACCTATCTGAGAGGTAAGACTCAAACCACTGGAGTGTGGTTCCTGAGATGCCCTTTCTCAATAGGGTTGACAAGAGGATCTGATGGTTGACCGTATCAAAAGCAGCAGACAGATCCAGTAAGATAAGTAATGAAGACTTGGAAGCCGCTCTTGCAAGTCTTAGGGCTTCAACAACAGAAAGCAAGGCCGTTTCGGTCGAATGTCCACTTCTGAAGCCAGAGGTTGTTCTGTGTGAGAAAGACAGAACGACATATCTTCCTCACAATATTCCTCTAAAATGTTACTAACAATATATTTCTGCCTCATTTCACCAAAATCCACACTAGATTGAAGTCGTAAGTTATAACAGATGCTCAACAGTGATTGATAGTAATGTTTAAGTAAAAGTATTGTATTATTCTTATTGTGTAGCTTGAAGTTAACTGTAGCTATAATTTCTGTTACCCATCTACGATTTTATTTCATAATGTGTTTTGTCAAAAGAAATCATATAAGTTAGGGTAAGTTAGAAATCATATAATGTTTCATTTTCTAAAAAGATTTTTAATTCTAGTAATACAATTTATATCAGGATCAGAGGGATGTGGGGCAAGCCATGTAATGCCAGAGTAAAGTAATGCCACAACTTACACGCAAGTATTTATATAATCTTTTCTCCTGACAAAATAATGCCAATACCAATATTTCCATCCACTGAATGTAAGCTTTTCCATATTCCAAACTTGCCTGCTTCACTGGTACTTCATGTGCCTGTGCAAGCCATGCAAATGATGAATTATTGGATTGTTGGACTTCAAATCAGTAGGTGTCAGGGTATCAAAAGTAACTAAATAATAATATTATTACAGAAAACTTATTAGTAATTAGTTGCCCTACTAGTTACATATAGGACATTTATTGCCCATTTTAACACATAAGGACAGGAATCAATATTTTAATGGGATCAATATAGACAGATAGATAAGTGGCTCGTCATTTCATCTTTACAGCACGGAGTAGACACGTGGTAAATCGGTTTAACCTTATAGTTGTAGTAGAGGACCTTTACAATGGGTTGACGTAAAGTGAGAAATGTGAACATGCTGGTTGATCCAGGGTGGCGACCAACGAAGACAGACAGCCTTATTAGCCTATTAGAATCCTCGACGTAAGAGACAGCCAATAGATTCTCGTCAAAACTGAGAAGGGCGTTGTCATTAGTCACGTTTGATGCAACTCGCACTCCACTATAGAAGTGTGAGGGGGTGAAGCTAACGCAGGAGGATAAAAGTAAGATCAATTTAACGATAGGAAAACGAAAACCAATTTAGCTGTCATAAAATACCGGGCATGACATACCGTTGAGAGCATTAGAGTTGTTTTCGTTGAATTAATCGCAGTTTGCTCGCGGTCGCATGTCATTGAATGTTGGCTAAGCTAACGTTAGTCAGTTGATCTGTTACAGCCGTTCGCAAATGTCAAACTGTTTGTTTATCTTATACATTTCTATGATAGCGTCTCATAACTTGAGATGACAATACGAAAAAATAAATGATTATGCTCTCGTGCGTTTTAGTTGTCCATTAAAACCTGTCGTTAACTATTTTGCAAGATAATCGCTAGTGCATGACAATTTGACATTGCGTTGCACTTGTCTCAATCCTATCAATACATGGAAACTTAATTTTTTGTATAGTAAATATTTGTTTTAAGCTAATTCAGGGCGCATTAAAGTACACGTCAAAGTCAAATCTAGAAATCGTCGAGTCGTGGTTCTAGAAGCAAAGATGTTCCCCTCCGTCCAGCATCGCCCCGTGTGCAATATAGGGGCCAGAGCTGTCCGATTGCAAAGCTTTAGCACTTTTAAACAAAATGGTGCTATAAATAGCAAATCGTGGAGTTTATCGTGGCTGGGTGAGCGCGTGGGCCTGCTGGTGTCATGGATCCAAAAAGCAGGAAGGGGAACAAACAAGCTGGCCTCCGACAAAAAGAAGGAGAGACTGTTGTCTATATTCGCCAACCATTGTAGTTTTGTGACGGGCCAGAGGCTGAGAAGGACCCTTCAGATAGGAGAGCTGTACTCAAACCTGTACTCTGAGAGGAGCAGGTGGACACTCGTGGCCAACATATGGCGGCGCCTGCAGAGCAAACACGCCCCCACTGGAAAACTCATAGCTGCACTGGCTGGGGTCTTCATGTGGGAAGATGAGAAGATTGGAGAAGATGAGCTGAGAAGGTACTTCCCTCACCTCTGGACTGTTTTTATGGTGCTAATTCTAATGTCGGAGATAAGACACCGCTATTATCTGATATTAAGCGTTTACTGTCAAACTGGCCTTAGCTGTGCAAGTCAGATAGCTATAGTGGAGCGCCTTTCCCTTCTGTTAACCAGTCAGAAACGCTCTCTAGTTGTCAATCACTTTTCACGTTCAGGTGTCATGACATCGGATTGGCTGTTAGAGGGCGTGGTTTTGATGAGAGGAGAGGTGCAATTTAGTCAAATGTTATTTGAACTTATTTTTAACACATTTGGTATAAATTTATATTCTTGTTTATGCATGTATTGTGTTTAAAGCAACTTGTTTGAATTTGTGCTTTAGGTGTGCATGGGAGCTGCAGGCACTGGAGTCGGTAAGAAGCCAGAATGTGAACCCAAAGATAGCCGTGCATTCAGATCCAAGCTGGGAGGTGGTTGTGGAGAAGAAAAACTTAAGAGTTTGGAGGAGACCCATACAGGGTAGCCATCTTTTTGAATACAGAGGTACTTTTAAAATTATAATAGCATGTATTTATTGTGTCCTCCATTAGTAATAAATTATTTTTTTGTAAATTCAAGTGAGACTTGAATGGCTTTGTGAAAATGGTATCTTTGCAATGGCACATGCACTTTGAAGGACCCCTTCATATCAAATTTAACTGGTCATCATAGTGACTGTTTGTCCAGTCCTGTTCAAACAATGGATTTACATGACTGGTTCTCTCTTTCCAGTGTTTGGTTCGTATACAGACGTCACACCCCGGCAATTCTTCAATGTTCAGGTACTAAATAGAGTTAATATTAAACTCTAATTATTACACCAAGACAAAGTAAAACTACATCCGTTCGAGCTTCCATAGCCTTACATGCAGGGTTACCAACTTTGGTTACCTGGCTGGAGTGAGATTTTGATGACATGGTCTGAACCAGTCACAGGCACCTAAATGAGGTTTTGAGGATGCAACCATTCTTTTTTAGTTTCATCTTTATAATTAATAAATATCATTTTCTACAAGATGCACTTTGTTTTATTTTAAAGAAACTCTGGAGAAGGACACGCAAGTCATATCTCCTACAGACTAATTCATAAATAATAATTAAAAAAGCAAGCAAGACCATTTGAAATCACTAAATTATACATAATCAAGAAAAAACAAACCGTTTTAACAGGTCAAATACATGAATAACATGTTACTGTCGTTATTTCTTCTGTAAATGTATGGAACTCTTATAAGATTTCATTAGTTACTGTTCCTATATATGTATTTCCTTGTATATATTTGATGTTCAGAAACAAATATTTGGTGAAAATCATAATATTTTAGTCTAAATTATTGCATTCTTTATTCTGTTGCACTCCAATCTGATATGCAGACATCCGCATCTTTGAAGTTTAACACAACCTGTATGCACTTGATCTTGTGACTGTTTCACACAATGGGAATATGCATGTGACTCGCAATGTTTACAGAATAAAGAATAAAATGGTAAAATATAAGTTATGCACTGGAGAAAGCATCATTCAAATGCATTTTGTGTTGTCTTGTTATTTGGTGTGAGATGTAGTGTGGTGGCCTGAGACAGCATCTGTGTTTCACGCCAAATGCGAGCGTTGTCAACCCAGCTACACGGTTTAGGCTTAACTTGGTGTATGCATGTGGTTGGTATCTGCTGTTGGTATTTGAATGTTATATTTAGACTCTCCCAAATATTTCACTTACTCCAGCTGGACACAGAGTACAGAAAGAAGTGGGACGCGCTGGTTATAAAACTGGACGTGGTGGACAGGGACGTCAACACAGGCACCGAGGTCATTCACTGGGCGACGCATTTTCCAGTAAGCTCTGAAACAAGTTCTCTTCTGCATGCTGTCATAACAAGAAAACATCCTTGTCATTTTTGCAATGAGCAGTGAGTGGGCCTAAGTCAAATTAACAGAAGTGTAATCTAGTACTAGTTGACTGAAGATTTAAAAGCCTTTAAGCTTAATCATCTTTCTGTCCTGTTTCATCAGTCATCCATGTTGGATTCATTTGCATTGTTAAAGGGGTCATCGGATGCCCATTTTACACAAGTTGATATGATTCTTTAGGGTCTTAATGAAAAGTCTATAACATACTTTGGTTAAAATTTCTAAATGGTAGTGTAATAACACCTTTTTTACCCTTTCAAAATCAGCTCTGTTTTCATCAAGCTGTTTTTAGTCCATGTTGCTTTAAATGCTAATGAGCTCTGCTGACTCTGCCCCCTCTTCCGTGGAGTGACAAGAAGACTGTAAACTTCAGCCGCAAAACTGGCTCATTATTAGGAAAGGCGATTCGCAAAGATTTATAAACTCACTTCTGTAGATGAAGCTGGATCACGAATGATTCGCATGAACATAGACACATTTTGGCAGATCGGGATCGGCGCATTCCCTTCAAAATGAAAGTAACGTTAATCCTCTGTGTCTTCAGCGGCTCAGATGTCAGGAGTAAATGACGACTGCTATATTAATTATTACATAAGGTGGCCATATGTGCCGTTCATACGGGACACGTCCTGGCCAGGATTTTAATATCTAAATCATCCAAAGTAGTTTGACCAATAACATGCAGGTATTAAAAATCTAAGTAAACAGTATTTTACATAAGTATTTATATATAGAATAAAATGTACATTCTTAACGGGTACTTCAACATGCCTGTTAGTATTTACAGTGCTGTTTAATAGCCAATGATGTTATAATTTGTTGACCTTTCCTGTGCAGTATCCTATGTACTCCAGAGACTATGTCTACGTGCGCCGGTATCATGTTGACGTGGAGAACAGCTTAATGATCTTAGTCTCCAGGTAACTGTTATTGCCATTTTTTTTTATAGGCTTTATTTAGTGACATTTCAATTAATGTTAATTGGTTGACTTGTGTCCTTTATATTAAGTGTGCCGCTTTTCTCCATTCAGAGCCGTCAGACACCCCACTGTGCCAGAAACCCAGGAGTTTGTCCGAGTTCACTCTTACCAGTCCAAGATGGTCATCCGCCCACACAGGTCATTTGACGAGGTGAGAATAGGGAATCTCCTGTGTGTCAGTCTGTCTGCGGTTGGTCTTATTTTGCAGTCTTAAGTTAGTTATCTTGTCTCAACAGAATGGCTTTGATTACCTGCTGACTTACAGCGATGATCCTCAGACGGTCTTCCCTCGCTATTGCGTCAGCTGGATGGTGTCTAGTGGTGAGCCCTCGGTCTTATGCACTCACATATTGTTTTGTAATATGCGTTCCGATTTGGACTGTAAAAACATTCATTGAGAGGTTTTTAGTGGGTTGGATCCAGGGTTGAAAATTATCCGCCAGTGCTGATATGAGGGAATTGAGAGAATTTACAGGACATAAATGTAAAGGACACATTCAATTGATCAAAAGTAACAGTGAAGATATTTATAATGTAGCAAAAGTTTTTGTTTTTATTCTGCTCTTTTGAACTTTCAATTTATCAAAGAGTCATGAAAAATGTGTCATAGTAATAAATTACAAATAATAATAGAAAAGTTATTTCTATTTTTGTAGACAATTTAACAAGTTCTTTAGACACAATATTTATATAATTAGGATCTCTCTGAGTATGTGTTTCCAGTTGCACAGTCATTATTGTTGAATGTAACTGTACTCATGTTAGTATCACAGTTGGGAATTTCACAGATGAATTGCCTGCCATCGTGCAAGTTGTCCTTGATAGCTGCCCTTTCTGCAGCTGCTGTTTCTTGACACCTGTTCACTCAGATTTCACTTTCTCTCTGTCCCACAGGCATGCCAGACTTTCTGGAGAAGCTTCACACCGCTGCTCTCAGAGCTAAAAACATGGACGTCGGTGTCCATGACTATGTCAGCTTCATAAAACCTACCCAACCAACCCAAGAACGACTAGCTGACAAAGCTCACACCGGAGGCCCGAATCAGATCTACGCCTGAGTGTCTGGCCACAGCAATTGATATACAGTGGTAAAATGACCCAGAACAGAGCATTTTTCACTTATGGGGTCATTAATTGAAGCCACAAAGAAATCCGAACCATCTATTCCCAAAATTCAATTTCAAATTCAACTATGGCATTGACAAGTCCTGTACTAGCTTGTCATTCTGAGCGCTCATGTCCCTCATTTTGTATGCTGTTAGTTTGCTTCCTCTTTCTGTAGGGCACATCTGCTGAGATGAGCCAAAATAATGTCATCTATTAATTGTAGATTCTCCTGCCAAAGCAGTTTTTCACTCCGCATTTACATCACGATCATCAGAATCGATCATGCTGTTGAGATGCTGCAAAACAACAGGAAGACATGCAAACGGCCCACAAGGTTCAATTACAGGAAGCCGTTTGTGCGAAAAGTCACTTTTTTTTTCCTGTTTTTTTTTTTTTTTTTTTTTTTTTCTCCAGTTTATGCTGTGATGAACTGCTCTCAGCAGAACCATATCATCCCCATTTACCGTGTGAATGTTCACTGCCTGTAAAACCCAAACAGCCTTCACAGGATCACCAAAACTGTGTCTTATGCAAACCGCAGCATCCTCACGACAAGGCTCGGCTTCCTCCTGCGCTCTAGAGGGCTGTTTGAAGTCTAAAACATCTTTTCTACTCTGAACTCCAGCAAATGAGGACACTGATTTGATGTTGTAATGAAAGTGTAAGGACGGTGCAAATGTCAGCATACATACAACGCACTGCAGGATGGATTTTGTGCCCGTGCAAAACTTTGGGGGTGTTTTTTGTGATTGGGAATCCACTCTGATGGGATTGTCTGTTATACATGTTTATATTTCAAAAAAGTAAAAAAAATTATAATAATAATAATTGGTAAATCAGACTTGGCTTGTTGATGCAGATTACACTGAATTTATACAACTTGCAGACATAAATCAAAATTCTTGTCCTGTTTGGTCTCCATCCCATCGTTTGACCTTTGTTTCATACCGATGTGTGTCATAACACACCAGTGAAGTTACAGATACAGTAGCACGTCAGTGGAAAAAAAGTACGTAAGTCATTTTAAAAAAAGAGTACATGCACATTGACTTTTTTTGTTTGTATCCGTTTCTTGTTTATGGTCTCTGCAGAGAAACATTTAAAATTAAAACAAATGTATACTCGTTTATGATATCCAGATGTCGTCTGTTTGAATTAGGTTAGCACTTGATAATGGCATGACATTTGTTACATGATTGGTAATTAAACGGGTATAATTAAAAAAAAAAAAAAATAGTTGCACTTCAAATGTGAATGGTCCCAAAGACACACTGAGGTAGTTTGACATCCATATAATCAACCATGTGAGTTTCTGTTTTGAATATCTGCTCTTTATCGAAGGTGTAAGTAAACATCAGAGTCCTATTTACTTTTGTTCCGTATGAAATTAATTCTTCCTTTTTTTTGTTACTTTGTCCTTATTTCTTTAATTTAGTCAGAATACTCGTCGCAGCATTTTGTTAAGGTTCATAAAGATGTGGCCTAAATATATTTGTGTATGTTTAGCACCTAGATAGCACTGCCCTGTTTACATCCCAGTACTCTTTTTAAAAAGTTTTAATGCTATAGCTATCATTGGTTTCTATGATTTTGTTTCATGTTTAAAATTGTTCACAGTGGTCAATCAAAGGGTATTTAGAAAGTTCTTATTGAGGAATATTCTAGGTTTATAGATGTTATGCTCTACTGACAACATTTATGGCATGTTGTCGATTACCACAGATAGTTTTGATTTGGACCTTAGTTTGGGATAGTCCTGGTTGAACTTACGTAGTCTGCTAACAGCATACCTACACTTTTTTTGCTCAATGCATACAAATATCCCAGTGTCATATCTCGTTCCGTTTCCCAAAGCTAAGTGTTCATTTATTCCCAGTCAATTTACAATACTTTCCACCCATCCATAATATGGTTGAGCACATTCAGTGTTTTCTGTCATTTCATCTAAACATCACATTGAAATCTCAGATATTCACTGATATACAAAAAAAAAAAAAAAGTATTGTCATTTTCTTGGCAATACTCTGCTTATGATTTTAGTCAAAGCATCACGATAAAACCCAACTGTGGTTTAATGCGCTTGATTGCATTTTCAGTTTTTCTAATATCTAAACTAGAAGTGTTCTACTGTAATCTCAAGTGAAATAGTGTATGTATGAATGATTCAGATGCCAGAAGCATGAGTTTGTTTTTTGCTCTAATGTGAAAATGAACCACCTAATTCATTAATTGGTGACAATAAAATAATTTGAATTAATTTCTGAGTCTTGTTTCATTTTTATTAATGTAGGCATAGTATGAAGTCTTTGACCTTCAAAAACAGGTCAGTAAATCTGATGGTTTTATAGCTTCTAATCAACATATGCAGCCACTTCTGGGAACAGCTGAATAAATGGATATGTCCAATAACATTTAATAAACAGATTGCATTTATTTATTAGTCTAGATATGCATTATTAATTGTGTTTACTAGGGATTATTATCAGTATTATCATTGCTCATGTTGAAGGTTAGTGATCTAAATAAGCTGCCAACCTAAATTACAGCAAAGCTTCGGTTATACCCTTGAATTTTGTCAGTATGCAAACACCACTGAGGATCTCATTTAAAAGTAAATGTACAATGTCAAGTTCTGTATGTTACTGTTGTTCTTGTTCAATATGCACCTCACACCTAGACCACTGACTTGAGTATGTGTATATAGTGATGGAATACATAATGGTAGTCATGTTTGTACATCAATTACAGTGCGTTTTCTTTGGCTGGAAATTAATTAGCATTTATTGATTGATAACATTCATAGTTAGAGATTCATCCGTTTTATGGTTGCTATGTATCTTTTTTTAAACTGCTCAGTGAATCAGTGAAGTGCTCAAAATCTTCATAAGGTGCTATAAATAATTCTAAAATGTGAACTCGTCTCGTGAAGAGGTTGAATCTCCAAAGATTCAATAAATAAAACACTTGTGCACAGGCAAACAGATTACACAATATCCAAGAGGAGTCTATTGCTTCGAAAATGACTCGAGCTGAGAAGTGCAACCTAACATGACCTCCGATGCTAAAACGGAGTGGTTCATCCATCTAGAGACTGACTGCAAGTGCTGCTCTGCAGTGAGCTCCACCCATCATCATGACCTCCCGACTGCATCTAAGATTGTATTTACTCAAGCAAGGCTTACATTACTAAAGTCTTTTTGTCTTGTAGCCAGATATTTATGTTTCAGTAGTGAAAACGGTGGCTGATGTGCAGAATTTGTCCATACAATTTCTTATCATGAATAAGGATGCAACTGGACTTGGACATTTTCCATAACTTTAATGGCACTTGTAAAAATGATGAAAAAACTGATTACAAACTAACCCTGTGTGGATTGAGCGCTGTCCTGAATATTGGGGGTTAGGTACATGTCTCTATGTTTATGGTGGTTACAGTTTTCTTCTTAAATCAATAGGGTATATGAGCAAATTTAAAGGACATGAAGAAAGAAATATGTGAAGCCATGGCATCAGCTTTGCTGAGGAAGTGCAGCTTGGCAATAGAACTAACACTATTTTGACCACAGTGTCACTATTTCCCTTTCTTGTTGCACTCATTTTTCTATACGTAATGATCATGTCAGACTCAACAAACAAAACAGCACAATGTATTTTATTCTTTTTTAAAATACTCTTGTATGGGACAAGAAATTTACACTTCATCAACTGTTGCACAAGGTTTGATTCTTCAGATTGCAGATCCATGAGGAAAAGAACAGTAAGAAGAAAAACCTGGTAGAAAGTGCA
Organism: Barbus barbus; assembly: GCF_936440315.1. NCBI lineage: Eukaryota > Metazoa > Chordata > Actinopteri > Cypriniformes > Cyprinidae > Barbus > Barbus barbus. The sequence continues at coordinate 15,290,779 of NC_136725.1, forward strand.
CACAAGTCTCCAAAGTGCTTGGCACAACCATGGACAGAAAGGGAACTGCATGGTTAGATCAAGCACAATGGTGTCCTGGGCAAAGTCATAAATTCAGCAAAAACTTGTCCAAATTGTGGATCAGTCACAAAAGACAGGAAGGGACCGTCCATGTACATGAAAATTTTTAAAATCATGGAGAATACAATGAGGGGGGTCTGGGAAAAGGTCAAGGCTCCAAGTCTAAGTAAGGTGGAGCCACAAAGTCAGAGATCACTAGGTGAAGGTAATTTAAAAAGACCATCAAAAGATCTACTTGTCGTTGAGAGTCTTCTTCAGCCATCCTTAGGTGTTGTATTTATTCTCAAAAAGACTATTCAGGTTTCCAAAATCTGGAAGCTACTGGAAATCGAGAAGAGCAGTATTGTAGAGGTTGTTGAAGGTGATTACCTAAAGCGACAAAATGGGAGATGGGTGGAAAAGGTGTTCGTGATAGACTGCGACTAAGGATGTCTGCAAAATTAAAAAAAGAAAAAAAGATTAGTCATAGGTCACGTTCTCACTGCAGAGATTCACAGGCACCGCCCTTCCTGCGCAAAAACTGCGTCAAACCCCACCCTCTTCGAAAATCGTACACCTCCCCAGTACCTATGCCTGATGACCAGTCGACAAAACTGTCAATTTTCTAAAATTTCAATAGAATAATGAAATGGAACTCAAGAGATCTCCTGAATGGGGGTTAACAAACGAGAGTGGTTTGGTAATCAAATGAGTTTGCTGTCATTCAATTGTTCAGAGGTTTTCAAAAAATCTATAGAAATAGAGTTTGTCGAAGCAATGGTTGTCTTGTTAAGGGACATCAATAGCTCCCCAGCTACTTGACTTGCGCTAATAGACTGCACTATGGGCAAATAAGAATAAACCACCAGTGTCATATTCATTGACAGCCAATATCTCACAACATCACAGCCAATGTTGTCTATCCCACAACATCTGGACCTTAGGGCCAATTCTTAACTTGTTTCTGCAAAATCTCGTGGTAACACTTCCCAAGGTATCCCAGAGTATCTCTTCCAAAAACCTGCCTAGATTCTGCCCATCCATCTGGGTGGTAATCATATTACCCCATACTTGCCATGCCCCATGGGACATTTTAGAGGGAATGGGAAGGATGGGTGCGCTAATCAACTCTAAAGGTCGGACAACTGAACCACTTAGCATTATGAAATAGGAAGAAACAAACATTATTAAAGATGACGTTGGAGATGGTGGTAGAGAATGAAGGATGAGGATCAGAAAGAACAATTCATAAAATACGAAGGGACAATGGTATTGTCTGACCCTACATTCTTCGACCAGTCGATCAGTTCCCTCTTGAATCTATCCTTTTGAGCATCTTACAAATTTGGAGCAAATACTACATCTTACCCAGTTCGTTCAGTAGCAGCGTATTTTGTTCCCCTCTTGCACAATACTCTTGGAAAATCTGTTACCTTGAAGGAGACTTGTCCAAAAGGCACAAAAGAAAATTCTAGAGTGCACTGAAACTGTTCAAAGAAGCACTGTGAGAAGAAAAGAAGAACAGTTAAGACAATAATCAACTTATGCATTTAGGACTCTCACCTCAATCTTGAAGAGGACCATCTACAAGAGGTCTTGTAGAAGACCTTCCAACAGGTTCCCAGAGGGGTGGATGTCCTCTAGGCAAATCTTCAAGCCGAGACCAATGTCTCTCGCTTCATCGGTGACAAAGATCATCTGAGAGAGCTGCTGTTCTGAGCTGGGCTTCTGGACTGGACCTGTTAGCCGAACTGAAGGCAAACGGTCCAGGATGTCTCTCCTCCAACACCCCCATACTCCGCCCCTCCCTCCGCCCCGCAGGGAGGGTCGCACAATATCACCCAGGATAGGTGGTTTGCCGAAGAGAAGTTGGGTGGTGTGGGCCAGGGTACGTGTTATTGGGAGGGGGTAGAGGGTCCAATTCCGCAATTCATAAATATTAATACAGAGTCCTCCCTCTTGAGGAGGGGGCAAATTCTTTAATTTTGTTAGAGGGGGGAAGCGCTTTATTCACTTAATGGCTTTTATTAGTGCCCGGACTTCAACTCTTTCATTAGCTAAAGTGCTGCTATAATTTACAGGGGAAAGTGCAGCAGGGGAAGATGGGTGGGGGAAGGGCGGAGCTTGATGGGTGGGCATTGGCTCCTCTGCCACAGGCATACGTCCCTACCATCTTAAAAAATAGACTCAGATCAATGCCTGAATCTGCCTCCATTTCATCCCCACGAACCCAGTAACCCTACCAGATGAAACGAACAATGGACTTTAGGCTTTTGCTGATGCTGCGCTTTGAATTCTCATTGATAACTTTCTGCAGCTTTCAATTATGCTTTCTTTGAGATAATTATTTACTGTATTGTCCACATTAGCTATTGTTTTGTGAACAGGGTGACTGGAAGAGGCTTTTTAATCCATCATTTTGAATAAGACCATACCCTCTTTTTTCTTTCAAAAACGAGAACACCAAAGAAGTACCCATTTCATTGCCTCTTCTAGATGTTTTGAAAAAGTACCTAATTTTGCTGTATAATCTCAACTGATTTATTTGAGAAAAGGTTTGGCACTGCCGCAGCTGCTGAAAGTAGACTGCCCGATAACTAAAAAGAAATTGCAGTCTGAAACAGATGTAAGAAGTCATCACAAATTATATTTTTTAGGCTTTCAACAGCTTCTGAGGAATTAATTTCCATGTTGTTTGTGATTATTAAACAAGTAATTTTAAGAAGTCTTGTTATAGATTTTCACGATTAATTACTGGTCAAGGAATAGCGTAACAGCTTGAAATACGTATATCCACTAAACTATTTAATACATTTTTAAGAGTATTCCAGGTCTGAAAAATCGTAATTTAAAAATGTCTAGGTTTTCCATGACTGTGGGAAATGCATTTTCACAAGGTACTTACGACACTAGAATTTTTTTTTTTTTTTAACTGTAGTGTTCTTATATCAACAAAAATGCAAATGCTTTTTGGCTGATTAACCTTTGGGGCAGCTTGCACCCATTGCACATTCATAATATCAAATGTCCCTAGTGAGTGGGGTAATTTAAGGGTATCAGTGCTTCTGACTGGGTGTGTATCATTCCTTGTCCGATTCATCCGCTAAGTGGCCTGGACATCCTGAGTGATTGATTGTCACAGAGGGGGAGGGTATACCATCCAGCCACTAGACTACTGGATTAAATCATGTGAAATGCTGGTTACTGACTAGATATCTCAGTTAATTTTGTTCATCAGGTAAACAATGCTAACAATTCAACAAAAAGACCCAAACAAATGTTTTGTGTCGATCATCAGTCTCACATTTAGACATCCATGGAATTGTATTTTAGGTTTTTATTGAAGTTCACTTTTTGCAACCCATAGAAGCACAATCTATAACCGCATTCAAGCTGTTGTGATGCCAATCCAAGCACGAGAAGACATTTTTTAATATGCTGAATTAACAATCATACTTTGTCCGAGTCCAAAAATAAAAACAAAAGAAAACAATGGTGCCATGGGAACCTTTGGGGAATTTAGAAATGTCTCATCGCTTCTTTTGTGAAGTGTAATGATCATGCAACATCAGAGTTCTTTTATTTCTTGACCAGCTGGATTACATCCTCATCGTCTAGCACATGGTCTTTGCCGACTTTCTGCGGGTTATGCTTCACTGACGACCCCCACACCAATGCACTGCAAAGAGAAGAGAGATATGACGATAGGCACATTTCAACACAGGAGTATTGTACTAAAAATTTTACACACATGGTTTAAAATCTCTCTTTACTGACAAGGTATATTTTTAATAAATCTGCACCATATTTATTGAGACATGTAATAAAGACTTTGGTAGTTTGGTTTAAGTCACTTGAAATTAAAAAAAAATAATTTAGAAACAGAGGACTCCCTTCCATACCACAGTAACAGTTTCTACCAAAATACTTTAGCTACTACAGTCACTAAGAATTAAAAAACGTTGCTAATAATTTAAACTAAATAGAAAATAATAAAATACATAAATGTAAAATATGCTAATCAATTAAACCATACATTAGGGAATCACCATTAAACAGTGACAGATGGGAGTTGTACAATAACCACAGTAACTATAGCATTTTGGCAGAATTTAGTTAAACTAATAAATTTTTTAAAGGCATCTTAAATTTGACAGTGTTGATTGGACGTCTGTCCATTTCCAAATCAGTGTTGTTATTGTTAACTAAAACTACTCAAGTTAATTTGAACTGAAATAATGCTTAAAATAAAATGCAAATACCAGACAAAATGAATGAACCTTGAATGAAAATTAGAAATGCTAATACTAAGTTGAAGTAATAAAACTAAATAGAAATATGAACAAATTATAAGAGCACATAAAATTACTAGACAAAAACACAAAAATTTAAAGTGAAAATATAAAAAAAAAAAACATTAAAAATATGAATAGTATGAAAGCATATGAATGCTACCATAACAGCATGAAAATAAATTCATAAGAGACTAAATTTAAGAACAAATCTAAAAGAAATATCTAATATCAATTTATCAATGTAAGAAAGATGCAATTCCAAGGCTTTTTTTTTTTTTAAATGAATGCCTCACAGGCTGAATTTAAGAACAAGGCCTTCTCAAAAGAAGGGAATAACACACTGTAACCTTGGAAGTAAGTTTAGAAGTTTAGTGAGTTCACTGTGCTCATGTGAGAAATAAAGACAACTAGTGCTGCAATTACATCAGAGCCTTTTGCTATCAGGAATTTAAATCAGATCTTATTCCCTGGATCTCAACACAAATGAACAATGACGTACAGAAGAAAGGGAAATCCATAATCACTTTACATTCTAAACGTCTTATCATGGCTTCAATGCAGCCTTTACTAAGTGAGAACAAAATCAATGACATTACCAGTCTCAGTCCATACGTAAAAAATAAACGTTTATAAAGTACACAGGTCTCCTTGAATGTTTTGAAGTCACTTACTATTTTAATTCTTTGATGAGGTTTTTGTGAATCTTTAAGCAGAAGTCCTCTACAGATGTCTTGCCATCTGGAAGTACTACAGGTGATGTGTAATCAGGAAGCTGTCCTTTTGGCTTTGTGTAGCTGTGAATCATCAGTAAGAGTTATTATACATTCTGCTCTGGCTTTATGATACATCTCCTGAAGACTGGCAGTGAGCACTAGACAGCAGAACGTTATGATATATTATGGTACGTTACGTTTCTGTAAACTTCACACAGGAGACATTTTCACTCAAAGTGACATTTCAGTATACACCGAGTATAGCAAATCACTTTTTTTTATTTTTACATTCCTGAAAGCTCTTCCAGAAAGTATGCAACTTAATCATGCTGCATACAAAGACAAGTTCACTGACCAAATTCTAAGCACGCCATCCCATAATGCATTGCAGGAACATGTGACTCACATGCGCACTAGATGCAGGTAGTCCCAGAGCTTTTCCAACAGGTCGTCAAAGTTCCAGCGGTGGTGAGCTGAGATTGGCACGCAGTGAGGGATTTTGTAGATAACGTCCAGCTCCTCAATGGAGATCTGGTCAATTTTGTTGAGCACGTAGATGCAGGGGATGTAAACCCTGGAAAGGAGTGTAAGAATCATGTGAATAATCTCTTCTAAATGGTAATGACTGAGTATGGAGGACGTGAACATGTCCTACCGGTTTCCCTCCACCACATCAATAAGGTCATCAGCTGTAGCGTCGCTTCGTAGGGTTATATCTGCGTTGTGGATCTTATACTCGGAAAGGATGCTTTTCACAGTCTCACCGTCTAGCTCACTTTGAGCACACTAAAACAAAAGCATGATGACAACTTTAAACATGTTTGATCTGATTGATAACACTAAAAAATGAAATTAACACTTTACTGCAAGCCTAAGACGTAAATAAAATGGTTTGTAATGAAGAAATGACTTGAACAAGTAAAAAGCTGATCTGCTGTTCCATGTGATTCATGTCAACTTCAAATTTCAAATGTTTTTGATTAAATATTTCAAAGACATTTAGCACATTTAGCATTAACAAAGTCTAATAGATTTTACCAATTAGTAGTTAGTGCTAGACTAATGTAAATTATAATAAACTGCTTTAATAGAAATATGTCACTGAAATAAATGAACACCTCTTGGATTAATTTTAAATGAACAGTGTTAAATTTCTCTGTTCTGACACCACCAGCTAATATACCCAAAAAGATTCTCTCTAAATTATATTTTTACATGTTATATACGTTCATTTTATGCAAGAAAAGTGACCCAAACTTTAACAATACTTTTTTTTATAAATGTATGCAATAGAGGGTAATAGCTCTCTGAAGTCGTACAGTTGCGGTGAAGTTGATTCCGCCCTTGTCTTTCTTCTTGAAGCCAATATTTGGTGGTTGCTTGTTGAGTCGGATGCCAAAACCTTCCAACTCGTGTTCAATGAGCTTCTTGTGTCCGAGAGGCTTCAGAACATCCAAGACGATCAAGATGAGGTTGCAAGTGCGAGCAACTGTTGGAAGGAGACGAGGTCAGGGAAAGTGAATGTGACTGCTAATACAGCACACTTAAAAACATAGCAAATATGCTAAAAGTATCTTTAAATGACAGTCTGCAAGGAATAGTTGCTGCAAATAATAATAATTAGCTGAAAATTTACTCACCCTCAGGCCATCAACATTTCTTCATCAGAACACATTTGGATAAAGTATTTTAGCTGGAAACAATAGTTTAAATAAATATCGTCTTAATGATGGATTTGTTTCTAACAAACAAGCAGCTTTTCACTTCACAAGACGTTTATTGATGGACTGGAGTGGTGTGGATTACTTGTGATGTTTATATCAGCTGTTTGGACTCTCATTCTGACGGCACCCATTCACTCCAGAGGATCCATTAGCGAGCAAGTGTTGTAATGCTAAATTTCTCCAAATTTCTTCTGATTAAGAAACAAAATCTGCATCCTGGATGGTCTGAGGGTGAGCAAATAAAATTTTTTGGATGAACTAATCCTTTAATAGTTACCAGCAATGACTTGTCGTCCTCTTCCCTTGCCATCTTTTGCCCCCTCAATGATACCTGGGAGATCCAGAAGCTAATAAAATATAAGAATAATAACATTAAAAATGGTCAAATCTCACTGCTTCATTTCATAAAAATGGTAAAGTGTTGCAAACCCACATGTCAAGATGTTTAACCAGGAGGAAACACCCTCAACACACCATTTTGACAGAACACGATGCATTCAGTACTATCACTTTGCATGGTATATGATGAACTAGTGCAAAGAGTTTCACCTGAATTTTGGCTCCTTTATAACGGATCACACCCGGTACAGTTGTCAGTGTGGTAAACTCATAGGCAGCGACCTCAGAGTACACACCAGCCAAGTTACTCAGAAGAGTGGATTTGCCTACTGACGGGAAGCCCACAAATCCGATTCGGGCATCACCGGTTTTTGCCACATCAAAACCTGCAGGAAAAACAGGGTCGGTGAAAAAACAACGCAGTAAGAGACTAATTTAATCACTCAGGACCGCATGAAGCTCCAGAGGTGAGATATTGTAGCATCTGTATGTGATGATGGTGCAGTACCAACCCTCTCCAGTGCCTCCTCCACTGCCTCCTTTAGGAGTGATGAGCTCTCTCCTCAGTTTGGCCAATCTAGCCTTCAGCAAACCCAGATGATGAGCTGTGGCCTTATTCTTCTGAGTACGAGCCATCTGCAGTACACAAACAATTCAGAAAACCGCATATTTACTATGACAATGTTAAGTCAACAATACATTTTCACAGCTTTCATTATTATGTAACATTTAAAAGTTCAGTTTATTGAATCTCAAATTCATTTTTCTATAATCCAGCTGGATTCACTGTTGAATGGGTTTGGCGCTAAAGTGCTAACGGCTAGTTTTCATATATTAGTATTCATGTCAACCCACCTCGTTCTCGATTTCGGCTATTTTGGCGAGTAAACTCATTTTGGCGTTGGTCCTTTCAAAGTCGTCACTTGAAAAATAAAAAGTTGATGTTCCTTAATAGGTTATACACTTTGTTGGCTCAAAAGCACACCGCTGTCATGCTTTGCCATGAGTTCACGCCACGCTCTGTTCTCGCGATGTTTTCCTCTTCCCGTGTCTGACAAAAGGGCTCCGCCTACTGGTAAGGCGTGAATACGTACAGTTCATCTTTTCCAGAGATGTTTCGGAATATCGAGCTTAAATGTCAAAACAGACAGATACTGAAAACGTGTTCTGACTTGAAAACAAAACAAAAAAAACGTTTGTCTGTTGCTGCATTTATGTGCATTGGGAGGCTCGACATGTCACACATTCAGAATCAGAATTCAGAATTCAAGTAGGAAAAATTGTGAACAATAAACTCAAATAATGTGAACTCAAAATTATTCATTTCTAATGTGTGGTGTCAATTTTTTGTTACATAAAACAAACCGTCAACGTTAGCCAATCACAGAACTTGGAGACGACTCTCAACCAATGGCGTGGGCTTTGGGGCGGGACTATTTGGTTAGCAGCAGAGCCGTCGAGAAACCTGTTTGTGTCTGCAAGCTAAAAATGCTGCTTTATCAGGCTTATCAATAAATTAGCCGTGTAAATTTTTTAATTTCGAAAATTAGAAATAATTATTTAATCATTATGGTGATCTCAAAACCAACCTGGTGTGGATAAATCACAAAAATGTACTGTAATGACAAATGTTTTATCGTTTCAACGACAATGTAAAATATAAATACTACACCTTAGCATTTCCATGCTAGCCTACTGTGTTAAGCAAAAATAAATTTCATTGGACAAAAAAAAAAAAAGAAATTTCAAATTCAATTTTTTTTTATGTTTTCCAGAAAACCATACATTTTACAGACATGTGACCCTGGACCACAAAACCAGTCTTAAGTAGCAAGGGTATATTTGTAGCAATAGCCAAAAATACATTGTATGGGTCAAAATGATAGATTTTTGTTTTATGCCAAAAATCATTACGATATTAAAGATCATGTTCCATGAAATTTACTACCGTAAATATAACTTAATTTTTGATTAGTAATATGCATTGATAACTTAATTTGGACAACTTTAAAGGCGATTTTCTCTATATTTAGATTTTTTTGCACCCTCAAGATTTTCAGATAGTTATATCTCAGCCAAATATTGTCTTCTCCTAACAAACCATACAACCAATGGAAAGCTTATATATTCAGCTTTCAGATGATGTATAGTTTTAAAAAAATTGACCCTTATGACTGGTTTTGTGGTCCATGGTCACATATCTGCTGACTGTTCTATAAATAACCTCAAAGCTAACACAACTCAATACTGCATTAAACAAATAAAACATCAATGTTCAAACAACACACACTTAATTTTCTGTTAAATAGTTTCATTTTATTGTTTATATTCATTTTGCATACAGTATTTAATCACTCAGTTTCTATGTTGGTGAAATTGCTGGATCCACCACTGTTTCGTTGACATTACACCCTGGGGTGTGTTGTTGCTGGGCCAGGTCATGAAATGCACCAATATATCCAACATGAACCCATCATATATCTTTAGAATCTAAAGTGCACAGATCTATCAATAACATGCTATCAATAAATGATAGTAAAGTATGGTGAACCGGTCATAATCTCTCCTACAATAAATAGTCTTGCGGTAATCAATTCTTTGCATCAGACAGACATTTGTGTTTACATTCTGAAAGGTGCGAGACCGATTGATCGGAAAATAAGCATGAGACTTCTTTATTTTGATTTGTGCTGTGGAGTTGTTTGACCTTTAACACCAGAAAACAGGCTGAATTCACAGGGCCATCCCAGAGAAATCCATTACAGTACAATAGTACGGCTTACTGGGAAATCTTTAAATCTTCCACAGTACAATCCGTTTCCCTACTTTCTACCCATTTTGAAAGCTTTGGTTCTACATTCCACGTCCACACTCAAATACAGTTCTTTACCACACATCCTTTGAGAAAGACATACGCATTTGGAGGTGTGCTTGTCCTTGTTGAAATACAAAAATAGGCATTTCCAAACATGTACAAGATAGTTGCTGCTCTTAAACAGATCTACGTCTATAAATAGCATCCGGTAGATCTCGTCTCGTTTTGAAGACCATTTATGCATAAAGCACACAGTGAACCAAGAGAGTTTCCCCTCAGCTACTCCATAAAGATACGTCAATCGCCGTTGGAACTAATGGAGACGTTGGTGCAATAACAGCAGCGATCTAACATCTATATTGTAAGCACAGTCATTTCAGTTGAGGTCTCATTTGCTACCCTTGCCTTAGCCTACACAATCATTATCGTTGTACATTCTGGCCATTATCCTATGACTAAAGGTGTCTTTCTATTTGAATGAGCAACATAAATTCATATTATAGTCAGTAAGCGTTGAAGTGCATTGATAAAAAGTGCAAGTATAGATTCAGATGCATTCATTTCGAGAGAAGTAAATTGTTTGCAACATGGCCCCCGGAATAGTCAGAGGGCTTATAACAGAAGATCACTACAGGTGATGCCGTTTCCTAACCTAAAACATATATGCTTTCCTTTGAGTGTAAATCTAGGGTTTTCACTATTTGGACAGGAAGGGGAGGCATTCCTCATCTGCCCCTGTCTTGGGTTCAGACATGCTATTAGTTCCTCAATAAAGAGTTATTAATGCCTGTTGATTCAAAGAACAGGTCAGATCTCATTCACATACGCAGAGACAGACAATTCGGTAGGAAGCACTAGTCTGGCACTATTCGGTGCCGTTTGAGGTCGTCACATTGCTTTCCTGAATTAAGTCCCCCAGGAGGACTTGCTCACCTGATATCTTTCCATCATTAGTTACTTAGAAAAGTCTCTCTGTGATCCTGTCAACAGAGAAACAGCATCATTTATTGAGGTAAAAAAACAAACAAAAAAAAAACTAATTGACAAGATATGTGTGGAAGTTTCCATTTCAACCGCATTATCCCCGGTAACCTCTGATGGTGTCATCAGAATTTGGATAATAATTTATTGAAACCATAAGGCTTTACAGTAAAATGCAACTTGGCCATATGATGGCGAAAGTCTTCTCTGGAGACGCCGGCTGGGCTGGCAGCTCTAGCTGCTCTCGGAGGAAGTGGGTGGCGCGGTGGAAGACGATCGGCGCCGGGAGACGGACTGCGAGCGGTCGTGGCTGTGTTTGTCATAGGGCTGGAGTTGCACCTCCAGGAAGTCCCGGTGTTGCTGGCTGATCACCTGACTGATGAGGCCTGGAAGTGCCTGTAAGTTGCTGAGCAACGTTTCCAGTTTGGTCTCCAGCAGCGCGATCCTCTTTTCCATGTCCTCGCCCCGCTCGTTCAGGTCCGAGACCAGGTCGTACATGATGTTTTGAGTCTGAGGTGAAGCGAGGGAGAGGTTAAAATTAACAGAGATTCATAAATAATCGGGTGTTGTAAGTCTAGTGCTGCTTGATCAGGTTTTATTAAACATCTTTTAAAAGATGACAAAATCTGTCATGTCACAAAGGACATGTCGAACTCAGCTGCATGTGACAGGTGCTCTAAAAAACACTCGGGTGATGGATTGCCCTGATGAGAAATTAAGTGTACCGTCCATATTTTTAGACATCTCAATTCCCCGTACCAACGACATAAAAGGTCTTTCATGACATTGCATCATGCGCACAAATTTCAAACTCAGACATCTTGTTACAAGCAACTCAGTGTAGGCCTACATTAAAAGACACTAGAAACTTTTATTTTTGCATTGTTATCAACTGAAAATTCACTTTCAACTGCGAGACAATGCTTGCTATTCGCTATGTTGCTATGCATTGCTAAGGTGTAGCGACAGATTGACCGATACTTCTTTTACCAATATTGACAATTTTGTCTATAATTTTTACAGATATTCAGATTATTGTGAATATTGGTAAAATACAGGTCAAACTGATAATTGGCACTAAATATTACTATAATACTTTTTTGAATGTTGGTAAAACATATTTTTAACAATATTAACAAAATTCTGAATATCGGTTAAGTGAAAACATAAGTAAAAATATCACAAAAGTGGAATATCTCTAAAACTAACAGTCAAACAATTTTTCGGGCCCTGCACCTTAGCAATACATAATGCTTAATCTTTTTTCTTTTTTTTTTAAATATTGAGTCTAGCGATAAATGGCACCATTTGGTGGGGGGAAAGCCAGAAAGAATATTTCTTTACAGATTACTTTACAGATAAAGCATCTTATTTATTGTGCTATCAGAATTTGTTCACCAAATTAGAAATTAGACATGTGTAGCTTACTAATAACAGTCATAATAATTATCAACTTATACAGCATTTCAGTGGTCACTCAATCTCTAGTAAAGTGGACTAAGAGTTTTATTTTTTAGCAGATTATTGTGTGGTTGCTAGGGAGATGTTTGTGGCTGCTTACTTATTTAAATCAAAAGATAATAACACTGATATTCCGGTCTCTAGAAATGGCTCAGCTCCCTCCTACTACACACCTTCCCTTAACAAGTCACATGATTTGAAACATAATTTATGTCTGTAGTCGATAACAGTGTGGGATGAGTTATGCAATGTAGTTTAATACTTTGGCTTGGAGGTTTGTTCAAATCCCTCACCATAAGTTTGAGCAATAGTGACACTTGCCTTAGCAAGCACTACTAAATATGAAGAAACTGTCTTCAAATAATTTCATTATTCTAAAAATGAACAAAACAACTTGAAAAATTAAACAGATCACAGGTGTGGAAACAAAAGTTGCAGACGCAACATATCTGTCTGAAGGTTTCAGAAACACTGCAGCTGCTTTAGTTATTTTAAGCTGCATTATAGGATTCATTGCCACTGGGAGAAGCTGCAACCATGATCAATGTTATACCGCCCTCTGATGGTGAGAGGCAAGTACGGCAATGATAAAAGGAGACAGAAACCAGTATGAGTCATATCACATCATGCTCCGCCTCAATGTCACCCTCTCCGGTTTCTTTGGGAGGTGCTGGACAGGAGGGTAATTGGGTAACACTAACTAACGACTCTCATGGCAAAGCCCCGACAGAGGTTGCTGGAATATGACCACTGCGAATGTTTGAATGTCACAGCTCGAGCGTGAGAGCAAGTGTGTGGTTGTGCGAGAGGCTGTTCCAGCTGACTCATCAGATCTCGAGTGTATCCCTTTCCCAGGTTGCTGTGGGTTTTGCAGAATCAGGCTGGCAGCATGCCTGGTGTTCCCCAAGGCTCGCTCTTTAGTCCGTCTAAAAAATGGCCGTGAGGGAAGTGCAAATGCAGGGTTTCAAATTTATCATTTTAACATCTCAGGTATCCCATCAGTTATTCTTTTTTCTAAGGAGATGAAAGCTTTTCCAGACCATTAAGCAGCATGATGAATTGTTCATAGCAAGAGGGAAATAAATAGCAAAAGTGAACATGAGGACATTTCATAAAGGAAATATAAATTAACTGACATCAACCATATGCTTAGTTGCTCTCTGCAAGGAAGCAAATGATCATTACCACATACTGAAACCATATTGTAGACAAACATAAAGAAAAAAAACAAATCAAATTATAAAATCTTGTCTGTTCATTTGACACCTGTAGACTTACAATATATTAAAATTCATACTAAAACACAAACGGACCTCCAAAATTCCATCATGCATTAGTTAAACATTCATTCAAAGGTATCTTACCTTTGCAAGGTCCACTAGAGAGTTTGCTTGGTCATTCAGCTTGCGTTGCTCCATTTTTACACTTCTTAATCTGAACACAAGACCATTCAGAGCCCAATAGTGGCAAGCGGTCAGTACAAAAATCTTTTGACAGGTTCTCCATTCACAAGCCACACATTTCGGAAGCACTCCTAGGACATGCACAAGACATGAGGAGAGAATGCAGGGACTGAAGGAGGACTGAGGCGCATGCAAGTCAAAACTTCAGGGGGAAGAGGCTGTGGGCGATGAACGTCGCTTCTTTTCTGAGGGATATTCTTTTCCACACATCTTAATGGAACAAAGCAATGCTTTATCAACATCTGATGGACATTATGAAAATATAATGACCTTATTGATGCATACAAAAGTACACCTGAGACTAGTGAGGAATTGATGATATATCAGAAACCTTCCAAAAAAAGCTACAGAGTGTACTTCATATCTATAGAACTTTACAAAATTTAAATGACAGGTCAGTCTCTTTTGGTTATTTTATTATATTAAAATGATTACATCAAGAGGATATTTAGAGTTTATTTTGAAATTTAGGGGGTAAATCATGGTTGTGTTTACAGTAATATACTTATCATAGAAGTCTATGGGGCCAGGCTTCAAATGTTATAATATACATTGTAACACATAAATAAAATATGCGCAAAAATGGAACTTTACAGTGACGCTAGTACAACTGCTTACTAACCTTGTTTGTACGCAGTTATATCCAATATTTCATGACTATGTACAACCACTGAACCCAGTAATGTTCAAATTATATTTGTAAGGGTATGAAATGTGACATGTTTTACTTTTTTTATGTGACTTACAAATAAGGACATTATCTTTTGTTAAATTACGAAAATAAAAATGTACACATAAACCCACAGGGATTTTCACCAAGTCATAATTAAAAGATTCATAAATTTATAGTTCAAATCTGCTTGTATCAGTTAATATAGTAAAAATTAGAATATTGTTATAAATACTTTTACTTATTTTTATATTTGTTTTCATTTTAATTTTTAGTAATTATAGTAAATCTTTTATTAATTTTGTTGCATTTTTTGTGTCTATATAGTTTTCATTTTTTTTCTTTTATTAGTAACATTTTAGCAACATGAATTGTTTTATGCTTTTAGTTTAATATAATAATCCTGGTTCAAATAAGTTATTTTTACAGATGAATTCTGAATTTAGTGCTTTGACAAAAAATATGAGCTCCACATTTTGCTTTTAAACCCTCCTGAATGATTTGCCCCATAGACTTCCATTGTAACTGTACTGCTGTAAATGGGACAGCCTTTTTTTTTTTTTTGGTAATACTTCACAGCTTGTCCCATAAGAGTCTAATTTGTGTTGAACCTGGAACATTCTTTTAAAATAACAACTATGAAACCCGTTTCATCTTGGTTTTGTTTTATTTTAAAAGGATCACTGTTTACTGTAAGGAAGCTGACATAAATGGCCTCTGAGAACTGAATACTACATCATACAGCTTTGTAAACCAACCCTCTCACTCAAATCCATACTGTTCGCGTTAATTATTCATCTCCTCCATTTAATTAGGTTTCTCAGGATCTACTTATCTTCACTATACATTAAGTGTTCTCTTCTCTCATTCTCAAGGGCACTGCAAACAGCACTTCTGCGAGACATGTGCAGGTAACACACATAAATTGCGGTTTGCATTCAGTATGCTCACAAGGGAGAAACACAAGAAAGCTGTACTCTGTTCTGGGGGAAAGGGATTGAATCAGAGCCAGAGATATTTGTAATCATTGCTGAGAAAGAGCAACATTTAGCAATTCATTGTGTGGAGACCGATGCATTAAGCGTCAAGTTAAGCTCCCTAATTAAAATCTGAGAGTTTGATAACACAGATCAGAGAACAGACAATATGGGCGGCCTCCGGGGACTGGATGGGGATTGGCCCAGATGTAGCAATTTCCATCTGGGAGAGCTGCATGGAGTGTAGTACATGGATACAAAGGCTGCAATTCGGCTGCCAACCACCGGAGCGCGCAAAAAAGCACCACACAGCAGAATAGAAAAAGGAGTGCAGAGTCTGTCCAGAGACTACTGGATGAATCACACACAAACATGTCCAGGTCAGATTTTATAACTACGCCAGAAACAATAAGCAATTATATTTTGTATACAGAAAATTAACTGTTTTAGGACCATTAAGATTGTTTGGACTGACCTTTTCATAACAATTAAGCACATTTTACCCTCTATAGTTCTCATTACTGTAAAACCCTTTATTTCATTTCAGCTATCAACTATAACACTTTTAAAAAATTGTTGTATTATATGAAATATTTAATTTTGAAAAATGTATATTAATTAGATATTTTATAATAAAATAAATTGTGTAAATAAAATAAGGTACAGTAATAGCGATTCTGATAAAATAATTGTGTTGCCTTTATTCAGGCTTATTTATGGCATTAATATATTTTTCCCAATATAAAATTTGTGTGAAGAAAAAATGACTGTAAATCATTGTCTACTTTTTTAAATAATAATTCCCATTATTCTCAGATATAAATAGCTTAATTTATATGAATATTTAAATATATACCTATATATTATATTAGAATATTTTATCATGTAAAATAGCTTATGTAAACAAAGTAGAATGTACATTATACAATGATATTTTTGCTTAGTTTGTTGCAATAAAATATTTTATAATATAAAAATAATTAGTCTGAAGATAGTTTGAAGCTCTTCAATAAATATCATGTTTTTTTATGTTAAATTCATTAAGTCATCATTTTTGTCCCCTTATAGTTATGAGAATCACAGAAGAAAATGTGTTTAATTTTCATTGGATAACAAATTGTCCAAATCTTAATGGTCCTTAAACAATCAGAATTTTCTTTAAGTGAAACATAATAAATTTTTTCTCTGTTTAGATTTTTTTTTTTTTGGTGGTGAAATATGACCAGGACATCCCCACAGCAAATGCCAGGTACTTTATGCAGACAGATATAATTGCTTTTTAATTCCTAATGTTGAAATGTTGTTTTACAATAAGTATGTCCTGAGAGAATGGCTCCATTAAATTCATTTTACAGTTGGATGACCGATAGCGTTTAGAGAGAGGAACTATATCTGACCATTAAAGACATGAAAAGCTTTTCAAATTATATATAACTAAATCTAATTGATCTGGGGAGCCTCGTATCACATTTCTACATCTATTGTGCCAATGCTAAAGCAGAGCCGTGCATTTGGCAAGCATCCGGTTTTCACGTCAAGGGAATATTAGAGAAATACTCTAGCCTACACGCTCTACATTAACCAAGCTTCATTCATGAGGCTCCTTCTGTTCCCGAGACGTGTGTGGTGAACATTAGCTCCTGCTGGGGCAAAGAGAGCAGTGCTTTTTGGGATAAAAGTCGTCCAGAGGCTCCCTCTGGCACCTGCTGACCTTAGCGTCTGAGAGCTCTTGCTCGCTCTACAATCCCACACCGAGGCATCGAGCTGTTTGGGTTTCTTTCTTTCTCCTTGCGTGCGTTTTCTTGCAATCAGCCTGATTCACCACATGCTGGTCTGGGTTGCAGTGAAACAATGTAATTGTTCCTAGCAGCTGAAGCAAACATTACACCCGTTTGCCTCGCTGCATAAGCTTCAGGAAATTATTCAGCATGCTGAGCTGAAGATGTGGGGAAACGTCCATTACGACTGGCAAATTCAGTGGCTGGGCGATTCACATTATGACTAAGGGCTTCATTTGCACCGTTACCGGTCATCCAAGTGGGAAATGAATGGGTGGTGGTGGGGGAGGGTGGGATATGCAGAGACAAATGTTGTTTCAGGAGCAACTCGGATTCCATGAGCCCAAAGATGAAATAGAGCTGAGAAACTGGACGTAAATGAAAGAGTTCAGGAACGGTCATCGTTTGACTCATGGAAACAAAGTAAAGTTTTTAATCAGTGGCTGTCTGATTAAACATCCCAAATAATCACATTCATGCAACAATGGAAAGAAGACACCCTCTATCATTGATAGCTGAAATTCATTGGATAAAATTGTCATGTTTAGTTGGTTCAGTTTGTTTGTGTCAGTGCTGGTTTTAGGACGGTGCAGCTGAGAAATGGCTAATATGCTAATTGAGTGAATTTCATTAAATCTCCAGGTTACATTTCAGCTCAAAATCAAAAGAAAAACAAAATATCACAAATCAATTAAAACAATTTATTAAAATGAAAATTCTCATGACTAAAATAAATTCAATCTCCAGGTCACATTTCAGCTCAACATAAAAATAAAAACAAAATATCAAACAATTTATTAAAATGAAAATTATTATGATTAAAATAAATTAAATATTATTTTATTTCATGAAATATCTTATAAAAAATAATTTAGCTTTTGTCGGACTGTGATATGCAGTGCAACATTATTTTCATTATAAATGAGCATTTATCTTATTTCATTTTTTATTTATCATTATTACTTAAAAATCAAAAGTTGCTCTAATGTATTTTTTTTTTATTTAAATCAAGTTAACACAACAAATACATTCACAATATATAGATACTTTACATATATTGTGTACACATACATATACATACACTGCTCCAGGTGTGTGTGTTCACAGTGTGTGTGTGTGTGTGTGTGTGGGTGTGTGTTCACTACTGTGTGTGTACACTTGGATGGGTTAAATGCAGAGCACAAATTCCGAGTATGAGTCACCATACTTGGCCACATGTTACTTCTCTTCACTTCACTTAATTATATTAAAACATTTAAATATTTTGTACATATGTTTTTAAATGTTATATATATATATATACACACACACACAAATACTATCATGATGTTTTAATACTTTATATTTATACATATAATAAGAATGAGTTTTGGGCAATATAGTACTGGCGGAAAATGTGCTTAACTTTAACAGCACTAACAAAAAAATACAAATAAAGTCGGTGCTGATAGCCTTGTGGGCAGCTCGTCGACAAACAGTGCCATTGCATTACGGGTGTCCCAAGTTCAAATCCTGACTCGAGGACCTTTCCCGATTCTGTTGTCAGTTCTGATCTGTCCTATTGTAATAAAGGTGAAAATGTAAAAAGTAAATCTTAAAAAAATATATAAAAAAGCAATTAAAACAATATAAATTCTAATTTATTTCTTTTGATTTTGGGGTGAAAAATCTGGATGTTTTTGAAACGTTTAATGAGATTCAGCTAATTAGCAACTGTGTTAAGTTAGAAAGCTACATTTAATGTCCTTGACCGTGTCTAATACTCCATTTGTTAAGGTAATTAATTGTAATGAAAAAATAATCTTAAGTATGTGGAAACTTTAAATCATGCTTGGTATTGTACAAAAATATTTGATGAAGTTTTTTAAAGAATGAATTTCACTTATCAAATAAGGGCGTGTACATTTTTTCCTGCTCATTAGCTATTAGAAATACAAGCTCTCATTTGCATGCACACAACAGATCTGTATCTAAAGGTGAGGCGAAGACTTACTTTCGAGCTCTATTGCATTGTGTTGACACAAACAGGAAATAAAGGAAACATAAAATAGACAAATGAATTATCACAACAGTTAAAATGTGGCATGATCATTCTGTTCAGATGTCCCCGAAAACTCCATTGACACACAGTCATCAGGTGAAGATTCCGGAAACATTCCACTCTGCTCCACCCGCTGACCACCATTGTTAGGCTTACCAAACTACATGCTACTCATAATTCACAGCTATGTAGATTGCAACTAAAATTTATTTTTTTTAAAAGATGACTACAATACCTACTTTCACACAAAACAGTGTGAAAAGAGTATAATTTGCTAGATTGACCACATCTGGCATTCACACATACAGCAGTTTTCCATTTTTAATCTATACTGCTACTCCACATTGCTGTTAAAACAGAATTTTAACAAATACATTTACTCTACTATACAAAAAAACTCAGAATTTATATAAGTGATTCATAACAAACAGCAGCAATTAACTAAATATTTCTTTTGAAAAAAATAAAGATGTTGTAAAATGACATTGCGACAAAAATAGCAATAGCTTTTGTCATATTACAATGATAAAGTAGCTTTTTTTCTGGAAAAACAAAGCTATTTTGCAAACCTGAAAAATGATGAGTTTGTATTGTCGCTGCTTTTATTTCATTAGTTGCTGTTCACACAGAAGACGTTTTTGAAGGTTGTGTTCACCTCGTGCAAGTAAAAAGTGCTTCAGCTTTTTAAAAAGGTCTTTAGACCTTGTGTTTTTTCATTACACTGCCCTTTGTCTTGTTTTTTAAACACAAAAACGTGTTCTTTGTTAATGACCCCTTAAGGTCTGTTCATACCAAGGACAATAACTATTCAGACCAAGTTCACACCATAACTATAATGATAAGGACACACAGAAACAATATTGTTGGAATTGCTTTTAGAATTTGTTTTCCATCTGATGAACGATAATTGACATCCAATCAGAATCCATCCAGCTTTAAAGAGCCGAGCATTTAGGCCCAGTTTCACAAACAGGGCTTAGACCAGGGGTCACCACACTCAGTCCTGGAGGGCCGGTGTCCTGCAGAGTTTAGCTCCAAATTGCCTCAACACACCTGCCTTGAAGCTTCAAGTACACCTTGATTAGCTGGTTCAGGTGTGTTTGATTAGGGTTGGAGTAGGGCTGCATGATTAATCAAATGCGATTTCCATGCACATTTTGTCAGTAAAGCCGGTTCTGTAATCAGCAGTAAATCTCCATCACCTGCATTAACTACACAGAGCTGTAGTTCACTGACAGGTAACGCAAAAAAAAATGCAGATATTATTGTGCGATTATGAAATCAAAGAAATCGTTTGCGATAATGACAGCTGTTTGCGTAGCTTCTCAGTGAACTACGGCTCTGTGTAGTAAATGCTGCTCTATCTGAAAGCATGTGAAAATACCACATTTAATAACATGTTTTTACTCTAAACTCACTTCACAACATCTGTCGAGTGTTTGAAATAAATCCGTCTTTGGGATGATGAGGCTTCTTACACAGAATAAGGCATGCAACATATTTCATAGTATTCTAAGCAGTGATTAAGGCATTGCATTATAAATATACTTTATTATAATGAAAATGATAATAATAAGAACTCAGATAAACCATATATTGTCGTAGTCGTATGTTTATTAGTCACGTTGAAAAAATGAAAGCAGTTAAATCTTCAGCTGCAGCGATTGGCATTTCCTGGGTTTCTTCTTCTGGCTGTATTTGGAGTTTCTGTGCAAGAGTGCCCTCTGGCCTTCGGATGAAGATTTACTGCTGATCACAGAACCGTGCTTCTCTAAAAGATACGCACAATCACAGCTCCTGTCTAATCGCGATTTCGATTTCACTTCGATTTATTGTGCAGCCCTAGGTTGGAGCTAAACTCTGCAGGACACCGGCCCTCCAGGAACAAGTTTGGTGACCCCTGGCTTAGACGAAAGGATTTCCACACCGATCAGCGAGGCGAATCGCCGACGAACGGTGTTTTCACACCGAGCGCGAAACGATTGTTTGCCTTCTGCTAATTCACGCATGCATGCTATGTGGCGCCAACCAACAATGCATTTTTCCTCAGATATAAAATAAAACAAAAATAACAACTTTATTCAACAATTCGGCAAGAATGTAGAAAACGTATCCTTGTATCGTTGCTGACACGGAAGAACGTACGCATTTTGCGTGCAGCGATATTCTCCAAAATGGCACTATGGTGACATTACTGTGCTGAATTGTTGAATAAAGTCATTATTTTTGTTTTATTTCCATACAAAAAGTATTCTCGTCGCTTCATAACATTACGGTTGAACTACTGATGGCAGATGGAGTATTCTGACGATGTTTTTCATACTTTTCTGGACCACAGTGTAATTTACTTGGCAGTCAATGAGACAGTCACAAGCTAAAATATCTTAATTTGTTTTCCGAAGACGAACAAAGCTTTTACGGGTTTGGAACGACATGGGGGTAAGTGATTAATGACAAAATTTATAGTAATAGTAAACAGAACGTCATTGTGCGTTGATGTGGATGCTAATATAGTTATCGTTATTAGTAATAGTAAGATGTTACAAGGTGGTCGCGGTACGCTCATGAACACACATGGAAGACGAAAGAAATTGTTGAATAAAGTTGCTACTTTTGTTTTCTTTGCGCACAAAAAGTATTCTCATAGCTTCATAAAATAAAATTTAAAAATTGTCCACCCCTTTGCAACCCTAACGCTAATAAATATTATTTACAGTTTGTAAGCTGTTGCAAGGTGGTTTCTACAGTGGTTACAAGGATGTTGCTGGATGGTTGCTAGGACGTTCTGAGTGGTTGCTAGAATTTTCAGTGTAATTGCTAGGGTTTTGGCTGGTTTCTAGGGCATTCTAGGGGTTGCTGGGTGGGTTCTAAGACATTCTAAGTAATTGTAGTTATCGTTATGAACAGGCCTTTACTAAACATGAAGCTCCGCCGCAAACTCACGCCATTGGCTGATGCAGAAGATAACATACTGGACCAGTTTATAAAACCAGCTATTTTGGGAGCACCACAAATCCACAATGTTTGCACTATTTGGATTCTCAATCTTTATGCTAAAACCATAAAGAGACCCCAGAAAGAGCAACTTTTTAGAGAGCCCATCAGATTGTGTCCCTTTCTGACCTTCATCAATGTGCCAGATGCGCTATGTGTCAGTCTTGCGCCATTCGTTTAGCTAACGCCACTCTTTCCCAAGAGTGCCGATCCTATGGACCCTGCTGATGATTAAAGCAGGGGGTTGGTGGCACAGCAGGTGGTGCATGGGATGCTGCACAGAGGCTTGAGTTACAGCTGGCACCACCCACGCAAACTGCCCACCCCCTCCTCCCGTTCTGCATGTGCAAACCACGGACGCTCTCTCCCCATCCCCAAAGCCACCGTGCGCAACCTTGTTCATGACGTGCCATCATCATCATCGCCCTGTCAACAGCGCATTTGCTTATCGCAACCCAGCACCAGAGGACAAACAGACCTCCAAAAACAAGATGTGTTCCTTATTTCTTGTGTGGCCTCAGCATGCATAGGGCATGTAAAACGTACCTTGGCCTGAAGATGGCCTGTAGATAATTTCAGGCAATTCACTATTCTAGAACTAATGCATGATAAGAACGGCCTTGATCAGTGGAAATCGATCCTAGTTGTCCTCATTATGCAAAACAGCATGAATTCAGTGTTAAAGGACACACGCCGGAGCCATTAGTGAAGACTGAGCCAACTGGGAAGTTTCAGATTTGGCCTGCGACGACGGTTTCCTGTCTTTATGGGGTTGGAATGGGGCCAGGTGCTCTTTAAACATAAAGGACATTGAACAGAATCAGGGGGAGTGAATTAAAGTAGAAGATAGAAAACCACAGGCCTGTTAAGACAGGAACCGGCCGTATCGACGCTCACATATAGTCTTAATGAAGGCATGCGAACACATATACAACCATAAAAACACCAGAACACACACTAATGGTTTTACACAGAGCCGGGAGCGATTTGACCATTAATCTGCGGTGTCGTATGTGAGCAGTAGCCTGTGGTTTATGCGTCCTGACTGAACATTAGCCTGCTCGCCTGTACGCCCAACATTGCTGCTGCAAGCAATCTCAGACTGTTTTCTCTTTCAGCTATGTGCCTATAAAAAGAGTCAGGACATTGTGTGACGTTACCTTCAGCGTTATTAACTGTGATGTATCATGCAAACCGCAGCCCGATGGCGTCTGATTCCATTTTGGGGCAAGAGTGAAATCAGAAGCTTGAATACATTGTCTCGATCATTATCAACTTTACATAATGAATCAAGGTGATTGAGTGGTGAGGAAAAACAGGTTTTTACTTCTGAACAAAAGTTTTCACTACCGTGATGCAAGGGTGTTTGGAGTGGTTGCTAGGGGTTTCAGTGTGATTGCAAGGGGATTGCCGGGTGGTGTTGTGTGGTTTCTAGGGTCCACCTGGTGGTCGCTAGGCTCTTAATGGAGGTTGTCTGGGCATTCTGGGGGTTGTTAGGACATTTTAGGTGGTTGTTAGGTAGTTCTGAGTGGTTGCTAGGGTTTATCTAGTGGTCGTTAGTAGTGTTGTTTTTGGCGGCCTGTTTTAATTTTAGTTTTAGTCTAGTCTTTGTGTGAAGCTGTCATTTTAGTTTTTTTTTGTTTTAGTCACGTTCATACTCTTTTTAGTCTAGTCAAGTTTCAGTCAACTAAAAGTCTTCATTTTAGTCAGAATTAACCATAACTATTTTCGTCTAGTTTTAGTTGACGAAAACTGATGACATTTAGTCTAGTTTTAGTCAATGAAAATTATATTTTTAGTAATGCAATTCTATTTAACCCAGTCAATATAGTATAAGTAACTAGTACAGACGAAACCAAAATTTTCTTTTAGCCAAACCCATTTCAAACAAGGTTATCTTATTATATTATTGTTACCTTATAGACTCAAGAATACATCCATTCCATACACGGAAGACGCTCTGATTTGAATTTACAACATTTATTTTACCAACCAAACATGTTAACATGTTTTTTTTCGTCTTCTAAATAATGCCACAAGTGGAGCCTGAGGAAGTGACTTCGCCTGCGTCTGCGCAGTGCAACCTGATACAGCTCCTGCAGTGAGAAACAGGAAACAGAAATACTGCAAAATAATAATGGGCGCGTTCGACTTGAAGCGGCGCTGCGCAGAAAGATCAGTGTATGACATCAAAGTATCGCGAGAGAGATAAAAGAGCAGACGATCCTTATGCTTTCGAATCGCTCCCACAGTACTTTGATGTCTAAACTGATCATTCTGCGCAGCGCCGCTTCAAATCGAACGCGCCTAATAATAACGCGACTAAACGAGACGAAATAACATAATAACGTTATAACATTTCGTTTCGTCATTTTACATTTTAGCATAATTTTTATTTTGTAAACCACATTTAGTCTCGTTTTTATTCGTCAACAATATTGCATTACACATTTAATTATAGTCATCGTCACATGACCAGCATTTACGTTGCGTCTCGTTTTCATCATGTGATAAAGGTTCGTTGACGACGATATTTAGTCATAATTTTCGTTGACGAAATCAACACTAGTCGTTAGAGGAGTTCTAGGTGGTTCTGAGTGGTTGCTAGTGTCTATCCAGCGGTTGGTAGGAGTTCTAGGGATTGCTAGGTGGGTGCTGTTGCTAGGTGGTTCTGAGTGGTTGCTAGGGTCTATTCAGCTGTTGTTAGGAGTTCTAGGGGTTGCTACGTTGTATATGGTGGTTGCTAGTGGTTCTGGGTGGTTTCTAGGTGGATGGTGGGTTGTTCTGTGTAGTTGTTATAGACCCTTTTTGAGTAGACATCACGATTACGTCACAGCACTAGCTGGAGGCAAAACAAAGGGAGAACTGGAGGCGGCCCATTTAAACCAGCGCAGATTCGACACAAGGAGCTTAAAATATTGTCTTGTTGTGATGTTGGGTGCCTGAATCGACATAGTACAGGCTCCAATTTGAAATTTATCGCTTACCTGCTGCCACTGCCAAACAAAAATGGACGACTGTAATTAAACGAGTGGACTGGACAGAAACGATCGTTAAAAATGCTCGCGTTTGCAGCGCACACGTCTTGTCAGAAAAGGTTCAATAAAGTATTGTCTTTTGTTATGTTATGAGTGCGTCTAAAGATTTCTTCTTCATGATTATGTCGTATATGAAAATGTCTGTGTGCATGTGTGTAAAATAACAAACTGATGATTTATATGCTTAATCGTTTGTAATTGTATATACATTGTTGTGAATAATTGTGGCTGGAATAATAATGTAGCTGTAAAAATAGTTGCCTGCTGAAATTGAAATGTATTCACATCCATCTTCATAACTAAATAGTCACGGTGAGTTTGTCTATACACGTTAGATGTGAGTCACTCAACCGGTGGGAATCCTGTCAGATCTTCTAACCTTTGAGTAAAAGCGTATGCGGGTCGGCCAATCTGGTTTACATATGCGGGTAAAATCGGATTTTATTCAGTTATTGTTTAAAACACAAGCTAACAAACTTCATAGCTAGCGTTAGTGAAGCGATCAGGGGAATCTTTCTGCCTCCACCTAAGCTCCACCCACAGAAAAACGTCACAATGTTTACTAACAGAAAAAGGGTCTATAGGTCTAACTGTTAGTTGCAATGGGGTTGTTTGGGGGTTGATAGGAAATTTTAGGTGTTTCCAAATGGAGGTTGTCTGGGCAATCTGGGTTTGTTAGGATATTCTAGTTGGTTGCTTGGTGGTTCTGAGTGGTTGCTAGAGTCCATCTAGTGGTTGTTAGGAGTTCCATGGGTTGCTAGGTGGTTATGAGTGGTTGCTAAGTGGTACCAAAGTTTCATTAAGACAAGTCATGTCACTCGGCGGTCATCTTTGAAACACCTCTCCGGCATCCAAGTGCAGCTCCTACACTTTGTATGGGGAAACATCAAATTCTCCAAAACTGTTCACTAAGCTTACGATTAAATTTCATATTTGAAATCATCAATGAAATCGGACAACAAATGTGTCATAAATGTTGTTTCTTTTGCTCAAATAGTGTTATAAAAAGCTTATTTTTCAGGCTAGATCAGCCAGTGTGCATGCACAGTCCTGAGCGCGCGTCTCAGAGCGCTGACTGTTTCTATAGCAACCGGGACTTCTAACGGCAGCTGCAGTGATGCGCTGACTTTACGATTAGTGATTGGCTCTTTCATTCAGAAGGCGGTGCTTCCTGCAATTGAGCGGCCATATTAAGCGTTGCATTTTTCCCCATTCAAAACTATACGAGTGACATGTCTTGGGTATTCTATAGTCTTTGGTGGTACTGTGTGGTTGCTAGGGTGTACATGGTTGTTTGTGGTTCTGTGTGGTTTCTAGGGTCTGTCTAGTGGTCGCTATAAATTCTAGGGGTTGCTAAGTGGTTCTGAATGGATGCTAGGTGGTTAGTGGGTTTGATCTGTGTGGTTGTTACGGTCTAAATTGTAATTGCTATGGGGTTTGCTATAGGACCTTCTAGGTGTTTGCTTGGTTTGTTCTGTGTGGTTGCTAAAGATACAGAGAGGTTGTTAGGACATTGCAAAGTACAATCTAGGGAGTTAGTAAGACATTGTAAAATGATTGCTATGAAATTCTGGGTAGTTAGGATGATGTTGCTAGGTGACTGGTAGGACATTCTGAGTGGTTGCTAGGGACTACATGATGGTTGCTAGGGGATTCTGGTGTTTGCTAAGATACACTAGGTGACTGGTGGGTGGTTCTACTTAGTGGTTGCTAGACCGTTGCTAAGTAGAAAGTAGGATGTTGCTAGGGTGTTCTGCATTGTTGCTACAACATTATGGTGGTTGCTTAGTGGTTTGTCTTAGCAAACACCACCATAGATGCAGAACAAAATGAGGGAAAATTAGATAAATGTTGTCTGCAATGGCGTGTGCAAAATTTGATCAAGGTTTATCATTTTTTCGATTTAGCTAATTATGCCGAAAGTACATCTTTCAATAATGAATATTTGTCTTTAGGAGCATGGTTGATTTAGCTAATTATAAAAGAGCAGTGTGAGACAAAACAAACAGAAGGCATTCAACACTCTCATCTAAATGCGTGAAACGCATCTCCTCAGCTCAAAATCATGACCAAAGCTTAACATGACAAATAAATCTTATCCCTGAAAAATGATTTAATGTTTGCTTTATAGCTAGCAGTAAACCGGACACAACGGTAATGTCATAGAGCAGATGAAAAGTGGGGCAGAGTGATGAATAAACTTCAAATGAGGAGAGAAAAGAGAGAAAGGAAGAGAGAGTCCAACAGAAAGGCGGTGAAACTCGTCTCCTGACACCTTCATGAATAGTGAAACAGGAATAAAGGACGATAGGATGTGCTCTCCACATCCGTCATGGTTTCCAGTTGCTTTAGAGATGCTCCTTATTCAATATTAGCTTACACGGCCCACAATTACAGCGTCAGCCGTGGACTTCAAAGCCATTTCACTGCTTTGATACTGTTGCTTTGAGAGATGCACACTACCTGAATTCAGCTCAGTTTAATTACAGCATTTCCTTAAGTCTTGTTGAAGATCATTTTAACCTTTTGGTAGAGCGCTTTTTGAATTATGATATGCTTTTGAAAACAGTTTTGTATTTAACTCAACAATTAAAGGCATAGACACTCAAAAATGAAAATTCTATCATTTACTCAACCTCAAGTTGTTCCAAACCTGTAGAAGTTTCTTTCCTCTGCTGAACACAAAATAATATATTTTGAAGAATGTGGGTAAAAGATGACATAATTTTCATTTTTGGGTGACCTAGACCCTTTACGACATTTCTACTACTTTTTTACAATTACAATTATTGTGATGATATGATATTGATGAGACATTGAAATTCTGTCTAATACAGCAAAGGTAATAATTAATTTCATGGTAGATAACCAGGTGTGCACATAAGTGGTGCGCAGGTGTGCATGCCTGACCAAAATAAAAAAAATTGCTATGTAAATAAGTTCAGACAGCTGTTAATGTGCAGTTTTATATTGACTAACTGTAATGTTGTATAACATTTCCATTCGAACTGTAAGCAAAAATCTAGGCTATGCGCTGCTATTTCATAGCAAAATGCAAAACGTACATTTCATTCACTGACATGCTTCACTCAGCAGCGCTAAACCTGGCAGCAACTTGCCAGCAATCCGCAAAAATAAAAGCTTACTGATTTTAGGTTTGAAAATGATGCCAAATTCATATTAAATATAAACAAATAAATAAAAAGAAAAAAGGAAATGTAAATATTAGCATTTTTATACTATAAACTAACTTTTTATTTAATATTCACTTTCATTTTAAAATATAATAGTATTATCACATTTTATTATTTTATTTAAAATATAAAGTGCAATAATATTAAATTACTATTATTAATGTATTTTTATAGTTATATTAAATGGGTCACACTATGTGGAGTATGAGCACCAAACCAAATCACCAGGTGCTCTCATGAGAACCAGACTAAAAAACTTAAGTGCACCCCCGTCGATAGACTGATACATGGCTGATATTAAAAACTTCATACTATTTTTGTCTAAACAGATTAAACAAAACACTAAAAACTAGTATAATTTTTTTAACTAGGAATTTCAACATTATAATATACAATATGAAAATTAGATATTAATTTTGAGATTGTGTTATTAAATCATTAGTGAGTTATAAAGAGTAACTTTAAGTAAGAGTATTTTTCTCTACATTTAAAACAATAAAAAGTTAAATAACAATAAAACGTTTTTATAAGTATAACATATATGCATTAAACTGCTCAAAAAGTGACAGTAAAGATATTAAAAATGTAGCAAAAGATTTCTATTTCAAATAAATTTCAAATAAAATTTAAATAAATTCACATAAAAGTTATTTTGAAATTTTCATTAAAACAAAAATCCTGAAAAATGTATCAGTTTCCACAGAAATGATTTCTGAAGGATCATGTGACACTAAAGACTGGAGTAATGATGCTGAAAACTCAGCTTTGATCATTGATTTTAAAATATACTCAGATAGACATAACATTTAGAATAATATTTCACAATATTACAGTTTTTACTGTATTTTGATCAAATTAATGCAGTCTTTGGTGCAAGAGGCAACATTAAAACTATGAATAGGAATAATAATATCCTGAATGAATAAGAAATCCTACCAACCCCAGATTTTTAAAAGGTAATGTATATAGTCCTGAAGTATTATACACTTGATACAAAATACAGTTTTACATGATTTAGAAGTTTAACACAACTTATTCTCATTAAAAGACAAAGATAGCAGAAGATAAAATCTGTTAGGTGGAAAAAAAAAAATGTTAAAGTCAGTTTTTTTGGGGGTTTTTTTACCATAAATGGGCATCTCAACCATTTAGTGGAGGCTCATAATACAAGGTTTGAAGTGTGTCCTGTAATGTTCTACACTGTATTGCTGAGAAAAGAGTGTTTTTTCTGTGGTAAAGACTCATGGTAAAGTGCTTTATAACCCAACAATAAATAGCCACAATTTCGAGCTAGTATCTCTGAGAGTGGCTGAAAATAAAACATAGTGAAGAAACTACAAACCCACAGGGTTTCAGCTGAAATGAGGTGGGTTTATAACCATTTTGCCTTTTGGGTTTCCCAAATAATCAGTCACTGGAAGAGAGTGACATTAACAGGGCACTTACGTCCCCTTTTAGATGGCCCATAAATATCAAAAGTGAGACTGATGGATAAAAAGCAAGTGTCCTGACTTGTGCTTTTCTGAGGGCTGAATTAACTATAATGGAAGAACAGAGTATCAATACAACAAATTATACTAAATATCTCACATCAGCAAAACAAATGTGGTACAAACGGATTTACCACACAAATGAATCCGTCATCAGCGACTCCTATCCTGGGCTACAGGTGTCAAACAATTCAGAGCTCAAACCGTTTAAGTCTCACTGAAAAACAGACACATAAAGGGCGCAAGAAGTCCTGACGGGTCTCCAGAGGTCTGACTTACTGGTGAATGGCTTGAAGGAACTTGCGTTGATGTTTCCTGACTTTGGCGTGGTCCATCTTCCTCACCAGCTTGGTGTTTTTATAAATGAGCCACGTCTCCCTGAGAACATTAGCAGCTGTGTTTTTCACCTGTGGGAGAGTTAGCATTGTAGCATTCAGCGCTCGGTCCTGCTGAGGCGTCCTGGGCCCCGATGTTTGAATATGGCTTACTTGGTTTGCAGGATAGCATAAACTTGGGATATCTACTGGAATAGTTGGCTTGTTAGCAATCAGGTCTAAGATATGTTGTTCTCTTAACTCTCAATGTGATTTAGCTGCGCTTTTCAATGCGATAAATAAATAGGACAGGGGCTCAGGGACGGGTGCTCCAAAAATGTCAAAAAATTACCATAAAATTTGCCAAAAACATAGCAGATGGGACACTGTTTGGGAAACCTGTTTGAAAAGAAAAAAATTGGTAACCCTGTAGAGATTAAAATTTGGGTTCTGGAAGTAAAAATCCCATTTATATTCTCAATAGCAACTGATTTTCAGCGATAACTTATAAAGCTTTAAAGACAGACCAACTATGAGTTATGAGGTTGTTAATCGATGGTATATGCTTCTGCTGAAGCCATCAGCCCACATTATTCAACTTGTTTTTTTAATAATAGTGTTCATCAATGTGAAAAACTACATTACTCTTAATTCTCCAAAGAAATCCACCAGAGAATCATGACAAATGAACTCTCTCTACATGTAACTTATACAGTGCCATTCAAAGTTTGGGATCAGTAAGATATTTAATGTTTTTTAATGGGGTCTCTTCTGCTCATCAAGGCTCTATTTATTTGATCAAAAAACAGAAAACGAAGGAATATTGTGAAATATTATTGCAATTTATAATTTCGGTTTCTTATTTTAATACACTTTAAAATGTAATTTATTCTGCAAAGCTGAATTTTCAGCCTCATTACTCTAGTTTTCAGTGTCACATGATCCTTCAGAAATCATTCTAATATGCTCATTTATTATGTGTTGAAACTGTTGTGTTGCTTAATATTTTTTTTGAACCTGTGATACTTTTTTCCTTGATTCTTTGATGAATAAAAAGTTAAAAAGAAAAGCATTTATTCAAAATATAATTTTTTCCAACAATTTAAGTCACTTTTTATCCATTTAACACATCCATCCTTAATAAAAGTAATAATTTCTTTAAAAAAAAAAGAAAGATACTGACCCCAAACTTTTAAATACAAGTGTATACTGTAACACAAAATTGCTATTTTGAATAAACACTGTTCTTTTTAGCCTTTTATTTATCAAAGAATCCTGAAAAAAGTATCACAGGACCCAAAAATATGAAGCAGCGGAACTGTTTCCAACAATAATTATAAATCAGCATATCAGAATGATTTCTGAAGGATCGTGTGACACTGAAGACTGGAGTAATGATGCTGAAAATTCAGCTTTGATCACAGGATAAATTATATTTGAAAGTATATTCAAATAGAAAACTGTTTGCAATAATATATTTTACAATATTACAGTTTTTCCTGTATTTCTGATCAAATAGATACAGCTTTGATGAGCATAAGAAACTTCTTTTAAAAAATATATAACTTTTGAATAGCACGGTGTATAAAATCAACACCTTTAAGTCAATAGTTTTTTTATTCATCTTTTATTTATCATTATTTAAAATTTTTATTTGATTACGTTGTTCGTAATGGTTCATGTGATTGTAGTTCATTGTAGTTCTTTACCTCGCTAAAGCAGAGTACACAGTCTCATACCTTTGTAAAAAATCAGTTCGTAATGTTGTGGTTCCCCTCATAGCTAGTTGGTTTGGTTCATAGCTTATAACCTTTATCTTTAATAAAGACTTTTATAAAAGTCCCTATTGGAAAAAAGAATGGCAAATATACTTCCAGAACCAAGGCTGCTGAAAAAACATAAGCAGACACTAGCACTATATAGAGTTTGGTGTTAGCTTGTTGCAGAGTATTAGCATTAAGCCTACGGTAGCGTAATCAGCTAATCGTAAAAGAATATACTTTGTTTATATGACAAAGCTTATCTGGCTAACCAAGTAAGCCATGCTTGAAGAATGAAAGCCTATTTCTCATATTTCTGACAACGTCGTAGCTGTTTTTAACATCATTATTAGTAATCTTCCTCTCAAAAAGCTGAATTTTGTGTATTTTGAAAATTGGGCTTCAAAATACTGTTTCGTAAGCAGCGTGTCACCTTAATACATTCAAACATTTTGTTTATATTTAATAAATGCAACTTATTTTCCACTTTGCATAAGCTGGATATTATTTTCACAGGTTTGCAAAGATTAAGAATAAACGGTGACATACGACGCCACAAGCCTCATGTTTAGGAGTTCAGACTTACCCTTTTTGTCAGCTGGGTGTCCATCATAAAGTTATGTACATGTTTTTCAGCTTTGGTTAATTCCAGTTTTTTTGCGACCACAGCGACCACCAAAGCAGTGCATCCGGCTCCCTGACAAAACAAACAGCCGCCTTAAGCTTTCAGTCTAAAACAAACCTTACGTTACGCTGAGATACAACCCTTACCATAATGCCGGTGAGGAGACAGACTCCTTTCCCACAGTATGTATTGGGGACCATATCCCCATATCCAATGGTTAGAAAAGTTATTGAGATCAACCACATGGCTCCAAGGAAATTGCTGGTTACATCCATGTTGTCATGGTATCTGGTAAGGGTAAAATGGCATTAGAAAAACAACTACAATTACTTTACGCCCACCTATGACTGACTTAATTGTACGTTAATCAATCAGCCGTGAAAATTGTGCTAATTTGCCTCACATTATACATTTAAGTAGTGCTCGCTCCACCGCAGAAGTTGGACATGCTGTTGTTGCTGTAAGCTAATACTTAATTGGCTAATTGAGGGATCTAGCTGAGTTGGGACACAATTGACTCGGTTTCCAAACCTATTTAACTGCTGTTTAAAAGGTTACACAGCTCACAGAAGCTCTTCAGGTCTGCAACGTGAGAGATTTGATACTCTATAGGGTTTAACAGGTTGAGAGAAAGGCACAGTATCTTTTTTCCAAAATGATGCATTTTTGATACTAATAGCTCAGTTTCTAGAAAATGTGAATATTTTACTTCTATACAATTGTATATAATTGAGAATACATATATACAATATCTAATTGTATGCTGTAACATCGGCGCACCCAACAAAAGGAAATGTGTGTCGATCTGATTTTCTAAATTAAATCACCTAGTAAAGTGTAAATTACCACAAAATGAATTTATGATTTTAAAATTCTATAATTAAAATCATATTAAAGTATTATAAATAATGTTATTTATAATAAAATATAATAATGTTATAATATAATATACATACAATGTATCTTTACATTTTCTAAAAAACAAACTCACCTAGTAACTCCAAGTTACCAAAACATGAATAAATGATAACTGTATAATGTAAAAAATATATAATATAATATAAAATGTATATATACATTTGCTAAAACTCACCTAGTAGCTGTGAGTTACCATGCAACTGTACAATTAAAAAAATATACAATATAAACTCATATATATATATATATATATATATATATATTCTAAAATGTATATGTACATTTTCAGAAAAAAATCACCTAGTAACATAAATTATTAACATAACATTACCAAAACACAAATTCATAATAATTATATAATAAAAAATATATATAATCTGTTAACAGAATAATGTTCTAAATTATATAATCTAAAATACATATTCTAAAATGTATATATACATTTTCTTAAAAACAGTAAATTAGAAAAACAAGAATTCATGATAATTGTATGATGTAAAAAAAAAATCTAATCTATTAAAATTATACATATATTTTATATAAGTCATGTAGTAACTGTGAATTACCCAAATAACATTACTACATTACTACTTCTGTGTAATTGTTGGTATATATGAATAGTGTAGTTATATTCATTCAATGTGTCTTAAAGACCTCCTAAAAATCTCTCCATCAAACCAAACTTCCATAATCTACTGTCAGAGCAACAAAGTGGGCCACCTTTCACACGCCCTCACAGTCCAGGCGGCGATGATCCACAGAGAAATGGTGAACACCAGCAGCACTGTGCCGGGACAGATAGTCATGAGGGTCTTCATGACAAAGCGTGTGTTGAAGTTTATCTTGTTGAGGGCACCGATACTGCGCGACGACGCATCGGTGAAGAGTTTGCTATGCAGCAGCATGACGCGAGCAATGAGGTACAGACGGAGAAACATGGGAATGGACAGGATGATATCCACGTCGGCGTCCGTCTTGGACGGTGCGTAGGAAAAGGCGAGCCGCGCCGTCCATGTGAAGGTGTAGTTGCCCGGGATGGGGTGTATGGCGCACACCAAGATCTCCAGACAGATGAAGAAGATGCGCTCGTAGGTCATGGCTATCCTCCAGTCGTCTGCAGCGTTGTCCACCATGAACAGCTATCAGGAGGGGAAAAAAGCACAGAAAAATTAAACTGTAGAAGCAGGAAAAAATTCATCTTCCAGAAATGCAAAAAAAATAAAATAAATAAAAAAAGGAATTAGTGCTGTCAAATGATTAATCGTGATTAATTGCATCCAAAATAAAAGTTTTTGTTTACATAATATATGTGTGTGTACTGTGTATAACTATTATATATATTTATTATATATAAATACACAAACATGCATGTATATATTTCAGAAAAATGTTATGTTTGTATATTAAATATATTTATATATAATATAAATTATGTGAATATAAATATATACATGTAAATATTTTCAAAATATACACTGTGTGTGTGTGTGTGTGTGTGTGTGTGTATTTATATATACATAATAAATATACACAGTACACACATATATATTATGTAAACAAAAACATTTATTTTGGATGTGATTAATCGGGATTCATCGTTTAACAGCACTAAAATAAATAAATAAATAAATATTTAATATTAAATATTAATATTTCCTAATTAAATGTAAAGAATAAAACAGAAGTAGATTCATTCTTAATTTATAAATGATAACTAATAATATAAAAAATAAAAAGTATTTAAATAAGTTATTTTCTTAAATAATATTTTTGCACCTCAAGTTTTTTTTCCTCCCCAAGTGAGAATTTATTCTGTCCACTTCATTCTCCTCACTAACTGTAATTTCAACCTCGGTCTGTCAGCTTCTGCCAAGGTGCAATGCTCACGTTCCAGATACAGCCAGGGTTCTCTCCAACTGACCAGCGGGCTCTGGAACTGCATTGCTTTTTTTCTACTTTTGCTACATAGTAAATCTCCCTCTTTCCCCTTCTCCCTGATCCCATAAATATTTCCACCCAGTTTCGATCTGGTTCGCTTCATAACAGCACAACTGTTACTGTTCACGTTTTCAGCTCTGGTTTTCCCTTTCAATTTCTCAGCAGGTTTTTCAAATCATTTTTAATTAATATTTAATTAATATTAAAGACCATCGACTCTACCGTGCGACTCCACCGGGCAGGGACACCGGCAAGGGATAGTAGTAGCTTTTTATTTAATTTTTTCATTGATATGTTTATTATTGAAATGTTGTTGTTATATGCATGTGTTAATTTTATTTAATTTCTTTATTTTCTTAAATATGTGGGTAGATAGTATTTATAGAGTTGTAACTTTTTAGTTTTAGTTACTTTTTCTTATTTGTAAGTCGCTTTGGACAAAAGCGTCTGCTAAATGACAAAAGTAAAGTAAGTAAAGTAATATTCACATTTATTAAACTAATGCTGAAACTCTAAGAAACTCTCTCCCTTGATACATTACTGTAATATTAAAATTTTTAATTAATATCAGAACTCAAACTACTCAACTGAAATTCATTCAATTTCTATTTATTTTCAGATAAGATAATAAACACTCAAATAAAATGTGATGTACAAGCATTTAATACATAAAAATGCATAACTTTCTAATAATACACTATAAATTCAAAGATTTTTCAAAGTTGTAAATAAAATAAAGATTAGATTACATTGTTTTAAAATCCTAATTTAGTATTTCTACTTCAAAATTTTGTTTAATTCAATGAGTTACTTGCTATTCTTTTTTGTACTAGTGAAATTAACTTAAAATTTTTCAAAATTAAAAAAAAAAAAATACAGTTAATTATATTTCTGTTCCAAGTTGTTGTTCAATATTCACTTACTGTCAATGATTTTTTTTCTATAAAAACAAAACAATTAAAGTTTATCACAAAATATTCAGATATATAGAAAAATGTAAGCGGTTTGAAAGTGTAGGGAAACTCTTCATTTGCAGAGGTGCTGAGTGCTTTTAAATTGCTTTCTGTTTCCATAGCAACAAGGACTTCTCTGATTGGCTGAGGCCTCTTCAGCATTATAGGTAGTGTAGTTCTTCACTAATAGGGCCCTATGATTTCTGCAATGCAGAAAACACGGACGAAATCACAGAATCCAGACATGGAAATGGAATTTACTGTATAACTCAGAATTTCACGGAATTTGCCAAATTTTGGATGGATACAACAAATCAGTACACTTCAATCAAAACGCGACATGGACTAGTGTCTGTGAATATTAAGCTACAAAAATATAATTTAAATATGAATCCTGTGTGTTCTGCTTGTCTATAAATGGCACAGATGCACAGTTTCGTTAACTACACACATACTGAAGTGCCACCTTATGAGTACATGATCAAACAAACAATCTCTAGAACTGCTCTGAGAGTGACTTTATGAGCATTTTACTGTTTCTTTTGAGTAAATCTACCATCATCATCATCATCATCAATCTTATACAAAAAAAAAAAACCTAAAGGTCTTCAAAGCAACCCGTCGGTTTAACTTGAAGTAACCGTGACAGAAATATTACTTAATGCAATGATAGTACTACTACTACTAATACAATTATTATTAAAACATTATTTTTAAAGGAATATTCACCAGAATAGTTTTTTTTGTTATTTTACAGAATTTATTTAGCAGAAAATGTTAAATACACAACAGTTTTTCTGAAAAAATAAATAAATAATATATATATATATATAACCAATTAATTAGAGATGGTTTTGATTATTAATATTGATTGAAATCATTAAAATGAAATTCAAAAAATTTAATGGAAAACATAATTTAGTAAAAAATAAAACTGAATTTGAGAAAAAAATAGTTAAACTTTGAATGAATTGCGGTTTAATATTGTAAGTTTCATGATTTCAATTAATTAGACATGCTTTTTGATTAATTAAATTTAATTAAAACAGAGTTTAGAAAAATTCAAATGGAAAAAAATGGAATTGGGAAAGGCCCTAC
Source organism: Barbus barbus (assembly GCF_936440315.1). Taxonomy (NCBI): domain Eukaryota; kingdom Metazoa; phylum Chordata; class Actinopteri; order Cypriniformes; family Cyprinidae; genus Barbus; species Barbus barbus. Next base: position 15,328,397 of record NC_136725.1, read on the forward strand.
ACAAGGAATTTGAAATCACACTGATTTTGATACAGTAGCTTCATCTTGGGACATGAAAGGCTTATATGTTACTGTTAAAAATCGACTTCTCTGTAGAGATAACGAATGGGATTTATCCTCCGGAAGCCGTCTGTTGCGCTCGAGCGTCAGATCTCTTCCCTCCCTAACGCTCTGTGCCGATCAGCAGCGGTTTCTTCCTGTGCTTTCAATCACCTCGAGGTACCGACAGCCAACATCAGCGTGAGATATTTCACCAGAGCGGTGCAGTCAGCACAATTCAGAGGCTTCTGCTGACAGCCTTTATCCAACGAGACTGTGGCTATCTGATATGAGAAAATGTGCAAATGATAAACCCCTGATCCAATATGTGCAAACGGCTTTCCTGCCTTCTTACAGCACCGGGCTATTTCAAGAGTAATGGGCTTATGAGGTACATAACCGAATTATTCTTTAAAATGACTCTTGCTTGAGGCTTTGAGATGCTGCTTTAGTGCTGTCCTGTGGTTTTCCCCTCATGTAGTACCACACGTATAAAACCTCAACGTTTGGATGGTTTAATAGCATTTATGGTCACTTATTTACTCTGCTGGATCCACAGTATATGGATCATGGGGCAGATGTTTGAATAAATCAAATGACGTGAAACCAGGCAGAGGATAAATGCAAATGTTATAATATAAACTGACACGCTGCCAAATAACCTTGATTTAGACTGCATTCCTTATCTCTAAATTCATCATTAAGAAAAACTGCTCCACTTCTGGAGGCAAATGAGATTAATAACCCAGATTCACTGATAATGCATTAAAACATTAAGTAAATCTGAGTGCTGCTTGACCATACAAAAACGTGTTGAAGTGACTTCCAACGCACTGCTATGCTGATGCTAATGGACTCTGAGTAGTTATTAGCACATTGTTATTCTGTTGCTACCATAGATAAGTATACGTAGATGCCACATTCGACGGCACTAGACATGTTGACGCATCAACATTGGAACAGTCAATGTGTGTTCACTCACAGTATCAATCAGAGTTTTCCAAGATCCTACAACACTGCATAGCCTCTGGTTGTAAAAACCTGATCCTGAAGAAACAGACTAACCGTTCATACAAACGGTTTTGTGGTTTAATATGTTCAAACTGTTCATTTCTGAGACTCGATTCCAAACCAAAAATTGTATTCAATGATTCGCTCACATAATTGCATGAAGTGTATAATTGCTTGTTTGCATAGTTGCTCATTTTTATTTCGGCCAATTATGCACTAATATGAAATATAATCTAAACAGCAATATTGACCTACTACTAGGATATTTTAAATTTAAAAACTATTTAAATATTGCTGTTTATCTTATCTTAGGTATAAGTGCATAAAGGTCCTAAATGATTAAACATTATTCTTCTTTATTGAAACACATTTTACTTATTTACATTAAATAAATTAAATTTAAATCCATAAATATAGATACATTTTGAGATATTGAATATCATAAAAAGAACTGAAAAATATTGAGCTATTTTGCAAAACCTTCCTCAATTATTTATAATACTTTAGAATTTAAAGTATATATTTAAATTTTAATTAGGTTTTTATAGCAAAAACAGACATGATTTACAGTACATCAATCAGTTCAAACTGTCATTAATGCATCACTTCAGGACTCAACTAAAATCAATGATTCGCTTATGTTGTCACTCAGAAATGTTCATATTATATATTACATGACATTACTGAGTTTTATAGTGATTTTATTGCAAATCCTTAGTATGAGCAACGATTATTGATGGTATAGTAATGCTTGCTTTGAAATCATCACTAAAAATTAATTTCAAAGAAATTTAGTCAAATGGACTGGTATTTTTAAGTTTTTTTGTTTGTTTTTTAATTTTCTGAGCACTACATTTCTTCAATGGCAATAACTTTAAGGTATGACAATTGTTAAAATATTTTTTTCTGACAAAATTGCTCTGTTGGATGTGGAGTCAAGACATTTACAAATATGATTAAAAGATGAATATGAGACAAAACTACAGAATATCACATTTTATTATTGGGTGATTCAACACATAGATGTTTTACCAGCTAAGAAGTTCAGCACGTTTAGAGTTTCATCCCTCTATCTGATGTGAGCATAAGTATTGGAACCGTTGCCTCACAGGTCTTTCTAAGTGATCAGCTGTGTCCTGTTGCATTAATTCTTCAGATATTAAAAGCAGGGAATGTGTCGTATCAGTTATATCCATTACTTCTGCATTCTGAATCCTGCATTCGATGATGACACACACAAACCAGGATGAAGATGAGGGAGCTGTTTGGGCAATTTGGATGCTAAAGAAAAGAGGAAGTCAATTAGAGCTCTAGCAAAAACAAAGGGCATGGAGAAATCAAGAGTTTGGAAACCACCAGCGACACCAGCAACCAACAACGACCTGATCGGCTGAGAAAACAACAGTAGTTGATGACAGACAAATCAAAAAAGCTATCAAAATGATCCCTAAAAGACGTGTCTGTAAAATCAGCAACAACTTCCAGAAAGCTGGGGTGATGCTCTGACAATTTACTGTCCTCAGGAGACTTTGACACAGAATTACAGATGCTACACAGCAAGATGCAAACCTCTGACCAGCACCAAAAATAGAAAGGCAAGACTAGAGTTTGCAAAAAAGCACAAAGGTGAGCCAGAAGAGTTTTGGAACTGTGTTTATGGACCGATGAGACAAAGATGAACCTTTATCTAAGTGATGGGAAAGCAAAAATGTGAAGAAAAAAAGGGAACTGCAAATGATCCCAAGCATACAGCCTCATATGTTAAGCATGGTGGAGGTGATGTCATGACATGGGCATGCATGGCTGCCTCTGGAACAGGCCCTCTCAACTTTACTGATGACTTAATGTATGATGACAGTAGCAGAATGAATTTGGAAGGGTACAAATCTTGCCTACCAATATTCAAGAAAATACCACCAGATTCATTGGGAAGTACTTCATATTGCATCAGGACAATGACCCAAAACACCCTGCCAGTTCAGTCAAGGAATTTATAAGGGCAAAGAAATGGAAAGTCTTAGATTGCCCAAGTCAATCTCCAGATTTAAATCTGATTGAACATGAATTTCACCAGCTGAAGAGGAGAGTAAAGGCAGAAACTCCCCAAAACAAGCAACAATTGGAATTGGCTGCATTAAAGGCTGGGAAAAGCATTTCAAAGGATGAGACCAAGAGTCTGGTGATGTCTATGGGTCACAGACTCACTGCTGTGATTGTGCGCAAGGGATCTGCAACTAAATAATAGTTTTTAATCTTTTATATCTGCCTTATGTTCAACTGTCCCAATACTTATGCTCACATCAATGAGTGGGATGAACTCTAAAAGTGCTGTTCTTTTTATTTGGTAAAACATGTTGAAGCGGATAATAATAAAATGTAACATTCTGTAGTTTTGTCTCATATTCATCTTTTAATCATATTTGCAAATGTCTTGATTCCACAGCCAACAGAGCAATTTTGTCTGTACCGTTCCAATACTTATGGAGGCCACTGTATATTTATTTTTACATTTTTAAAGTAATTGTTTTTTAATAAAAAAAAATTTATTTTAATTGTTTTATGGCAAATAGAGCATTAAAGTTGTGAAGTTTGATTCATCAGTTCATCATCAAATCTATATTAGTGTATAAAGAGATTAAAATGATTAAATATCATTCTTCATTATTCAACTACATTTTTAATAGTATTTTACTTTTTACATTAAAAATATTAAAGGTACTTCATTACAAGTTGAAATGTAAAAAATAAAAAAAAGGTTTTAAAGGGGTCATCGGATGCCCATTTTACACAAGTTGATATGATTCTTTAGGGTTTTAATAAAAGGTCTGTAACATACTGTGGTTAAAATTTCTCAATGGTAGTGTAATAACACCTTCCTTACTCTGTCAAAATCAGCTCTGTCTTCAGCACTAGTCCATGTTGCTTTAAATGCTAATGAGCTCTGCTGCAGACCATAGATATGTGTAGATTCCCTATTCAATCGCTGCAGATACATTGATGCGTCAGCCATCTCGCATTCACCATAATAATCAATGAATATTCAAAGATATACAAGCGTATAACTTGCTGTTGTAGATGCACACAGTCAATGCGTTCAAAGATTCGCAGACCGTTCCAAAAATGGCAGATGGCTTACGTATCCCATAGAAACAGTCGATAATGAGGCATCTAGGTATATATATATATCTATGGAGCATACTAAACTTCAGCCGTGAAACTGGCTAACTAGCACATTATTAGGAAAGGCGATTTGCAAAGATTCATAAAAACCCTTATACTCACTTCTTCTGTAGATGAAGCTGGGGGAATTTTTATCATTATAGGATGGATGTGCACACACACTTCCAACACACATTTTTGTTCAAACAATTTGAAAAGTGAATTTTGCATCCGATGACCCCTTTAAACTATTTTATAGAAAATACATAAAATTTGAGTTACTGATAGGCCCATTGAAATATTGAGTTATTTTGCCCAAGCCTACCTGAGCAATAATAATTTATGGTAATAGTAATGATTTCTTTAGCCACCATTACTATAAAGCTTGAATCATTTGGACAGAAAATAAATCCTTCATGCCTCAAAGCTTTTAGAGTTTTTTTTTCTTAGCCAAAAGACTGTAATGACAAAATAAACATTTCCATTTTAGACCCCTGTAGTACCACCTACACATGTTAGTCACATGAATCACACAGCCTCAAAATACGAAACTAATCCCTCACACATGTGAACACAAAACACACACTCCTACAACATATCCTAATTCAAACACAGCAAAAATACATCAAAAACACAGGATTCTACCAAAAATCAAATCAAGCCTCCTGGGTCTAATCACGTTTGGACGTTCCCGTCTACACCGGCTCATGACAGAAATCGTAAGAACAGAAGAAAGGGAGATTTTAGACCAGATAAGACACATCAAGTGTCCTAAAAGCCCTGACAATTACCAGAGATGATGTAACATTAACCAGCCTGTCTGTTAGTTTAGGCTGTTGTTCGACTTTCCGTGCGAGTGTAACTTAGACAGCGAAACACAAGCTGCCTTTCCGAACGGTGACAGACACTATCTTACTCAAAGCTTAGCAACAACAAAACTACCAACAAACCACATAGCCTGCACAAAGGATGATAAGCATGAAGCTTTCATTTTGTTTATATGAGGAAAACATGCCACGAAGCCAGCGCTTTCAACTTACTAGCTTCAAAACAGAGCAATTAAACATTTAAAATGGGTTATGTAAGGAAACCTACTTGGTAGGTAAAACCAATTATGGTAATGGACGACCTGCAATACAATACTCAAGGGTGCTTCACCTTCAAGCATCCAATATTCCTACCGAGTGCTTGAGCGGGTAGTTATGGAAAAATGCTGAATTTGACAACAGAGGGGAAGGTGCACATGTAATGGCCTGGTTACGACAGCTAAGGGTCGTACCTGATAACCTCAACAAGTCCGAGAGCGTGACTGCGGTGACTCGTTCAATCAAGAAGAAGCAGCTGTGTGAAATATAGATCAAAATAATCCTAAAAAAAATAACCAAATATTCGTTGCTTTCTGCTAAAGCATTATGAAGCATATGCTAAATATCTTCAATGCCAGTTATTTTAAGGTATGAAAATGGTTGAAAATAATCTTTTTGAATCTTTTGTAATACCAAAGAATTTAACATTATTTGAGCAATAATAACTAATTATATTAGTAATGCTTGCTTCCGCAATCATTACTAAAAACGAATTAGGAAAAATTGTGAAATGGATATATTTTTAGGGATTTAAAAAAAAAAAATCTTCAATGACAATTATTTTGAGGTAAGAATTTTTTTTTATTATTTATATTTATAATAGCTTAGAATTTAAACTTAACATACATAATATAGAATACATATTTTTATTTTTTATTTTGTATTTGTATTCATTTATATGTCCATTTCAAATCAATATATCAATTCAAAACTCAATTCAGTGATTGAAGCTTTAAAATGATTATTAATAGATTTGGTTTAGTTGAAGATTTTTGACTCATCAATATGCAGAATTTCTCTCAAGTCTATTAATGTCACAGCTACTTTTGGTGCATATAAATTGCTATCAAAGAGTGCAGGTAGATTTGTAGTAGTAGCTCCATCACCCCGGGGCTCGTCTAATACAGTTGCAGTAAGTCCTATGAGATACAGCGCTCAGCTCGAATGATGGACGCAAGGCTGACTTTGGCAGAGCATGTGGATTAATGAAAACCGCAATAAAAAACGGCCTAAACTGATCAGCGCAACACAAGGTCGATGGCTCTTCTGAAGCAGCCGCACTCACTGTTGCTTTACCAGACCTGGACTCTGTTAAAACACAGCGACGACACAGTAATCTATCAAACACGTGTCCGTACAGGGGGCTTGCTGCTTTTGCTCCTGTTTTTGCCTTGCGTCACCTTGACAAGGGCACGGACAAAAGGTCGTCTGCATTTGTGCTCTTCGTCTGTCTAGTAGGCAGCAGGGGTTGGTTACTGGTTTCAGAAGAGCTCAATATAACTAATGGAGCATGGCTCAATATTTAATCTGTGTAATGTAGAGAATGGGAACATATATCTTGTCGCTAAGAAAAGAAATCGCTCAATCTCATTAGAGAATTAGGTAGAGAGGTTCAGCCCAATTACAAATTAATGCAATGGTTAATTTATGATATCAAAGTGGGTCCTAAGAGGCCACTTTGCTAAGTAAATCCTCAGTTGTAGGTTGCTTTCAGCTTTCAAGTTTCTTTGAAGGAGGATCCGCATGCTTTCAGAGTTTGCATTTGTGTAATTGAACGCTGACAGAAAAGGAAGACAGCTGTTGTATTATTAAGTTAACTGTAACCTAATTTAACTCTTTTCTCTAGTGGTTTAAATTAAACACACGCAAAAAAAAACCCCATAAAAACCACCATTTCACATGAAAGTAATTCCAGCAGTAAAATTGCTCAGTTTAATTTTAAAACATCTACTGTAACTTATTTCAAAGAAAAACTGACCACTTCAAGTCTCTTCTCTAGTGATTAAATTGCAAAATTAAATTCAATTAAACTTAACATTAAGAAATTGTAGAGCCTATTCCTTCTAAAACATTACGCAGAATAGTAGCAAAATGTTTTGGTAAACGAGTGAAGGTGAAATTTCTTTAAATGGCAATTATTTAAAGATATCTGAAATTATGTAAAATTACTTTTATGTTTTACTTAAAATTATAACACCTCAGAATTGTCTAAGAGCTAAATTACTGTATAGATGCTGTAACAATTCAAATGATTATTATGATATACTGTATATTATTATATTTAAATTGGAAATAAAATTAAGGAATTGGAGCTCCTACTAAAACATTGCGAAGACTAGTAGTAACATGTTTCAGTAAATCAGGCAAGAGTGGAGAGATTTTTTTTTTGTTGCATTATTTGTGCACAAAATTTCTTTAAATGACAATTAGTTTAATATATGTAAAATATTTTAAATTATTGATTTTTAATAATGTTTAATAATGTCGAAAAATTACAAAACCTTAAAAATTTCTCAGAGCTAAATTAAAATATAGATGTTCCAGTAATTAAACAATTAAATTAAGTTAAATTAAATATTCAATTAAAGTCAAAGCCAGCAGACATCTCAGATTAACTTTATTTAAATGAACATCTTTTACTTTAATTTTATAATCTCTATACTGTAATCCAGCTCAGTGAAAACTCAGGGGTCAGTGGTGAAGGATGGATACGTGACACTCGGCAGTTGTCTCAGGTAGAGTTAGTTGTCACAGAAAAAGGCAGTGCACATCCTCTATAGTGCATCAGCGCTGCTCACGTGCACTCATCACCTGACTCATGCACTGACGTTACAAGTGTTAGACATCCCGATTTGTGTTTCAACTGCAGCTAACCATCATATTTCATTGATAAACTGCTGATACAAATGAAGGTCATTGGTTAAAATTTTTTTTTATCAATATGGCCATGATATGCATGTATTTGTAATGCGTAGAGCCCTCGTCTGGTCCCTTCAGAGAGAAACATATCTCTGGTAAAGCATTCCCATGATTGATGTCCCTCAGAGACTTGTGGGCCCTAAATATTACAGAGAGCACAACTGGCTCATGAATACACGCCGTTATAATTCAACAGTGTGAAAAGTAATAAAACTGCTCAGGCATTTATGGTTGCAGAGCCAGGGCTCTTAATGGCTTTTTTTTGGGGAAAAAATTTGCATGCATATTACAAAACAGTGATGTTGTTTCATGTACATGCAGTACAAACACACCCATGTATGTTTCCATGCTGTCACAATTTTATGTTGCAATTTGATTGAATTTCAAAAACAAACTGCGCGCTTATTTGTACGCAGAGCAGAAGCATTACTGTATTAAAGGAAGAGTAGACTACACCCAAAAACTACACTTTTGTCATAATTGATGTGGTTTCACATCCATACTTTACTTTCAAGGTATTACTTTTATCTGTACATGCATTTCCTGGGAACTGAACTCATGGGCTTGGTGTTGTGGATCTAAATCCATTGTATGGAAATGAGCAGCTTGAACATTCTATCAAACATCTCCTTTTGTGTTTTACAGAAAAATAATATGGGGACAGAACATAATCATTTCATAGATAAAATAGCCTTACATGATGTACTTCCATTTAAATTAATCATCTGATACAATGCACTTACATACATGTTTTTGCATTATACTTATATTAAAAAAACACCAGCATGTAATTGCGTAATTAATTTCTGTAATTACAGTTATAATTACATTGTTGACCCATCCCTTACAACTTAGCCCACCCTTAAACCTACCCATAGGACCAAACCTGCCCCTAACCTTACTTGCATCCCACCTCAATAGCAGCAAAAGTGTTTTGCAACACAATATGAACACAATAAGTACATTGTACTTATTATTTTGATGTAAGTACATAGTTGTTAAGGCCACTTAATATAAAGTGGAACCCATTTTACATTTATTGTTTAATTAACTGTAATTAACAGTCTTCCCAGGACTGAAAATCACAATTTTAAAATGGAAATTTTCTGACCATTGGAGCCCTGAAAGAAAGAATTTGACAGACAGAGATAGAAGTGGCATAAATCAATAAATCTTTGATGCTGCATTTCTCCGGCTCTTAATAGTGATAATCACAGAATTTTCATTTCTGTGGACTTTTTCTTTTTTTAACACTGAGATACAAGAGCCTATCTAGTGGGTTGAAAGGGTCCACTTTCTATACCCTCCTCCTTTTTCATCAGTGCAACAGAGGTCATCGGCCACCAGAATGTTTTATATCTAAGGATTGTCTGGTTTTGTTGTCATCAGATTGCAGGGTTTCTCATTCCTCTGCTATGGCAGCAACACCTAATTGCCTTCACCTCAATGGCCACACTGAGGAAATCTCAACATGGCTCTTTGACATCTCAGTTGGAGGGCTGTTCATCACCTGCGGTCTTGGCAAGGCTGAGTACCTAAATTCAAAGTTTCTTCCATCCCTGTTGAAGGTCATTTTTTTTCGTCTTCTTGTTTTGTCTAACAGTGCATCAAAAACCCTGGAGTCATACTAGATCACAATGCAGAAACCACCTGATTGAGCAACTTCACAAGTCAAATTTAAGAAGGATTCATAATTCATGCAGCTTTCTGCAGCTTTAGTCATTGTCAACGACATTACGGCAAATGACTCACTATTGCTTTGACTTAACCACAACGCGACCTTTTATAAGAATAATTCACTCTGTAGAATACACAAGATGATATTTTGAAGAATGTTAATGCTGCTCTTTTCCAATTAAAGTAAATGGGGATGGATGATGTGAAAAGAGCCAATAAAGCACCACAAAAGTAGTCTATGTGACTTCTGTCAAGTCTTATGATGTCAAACCTGGTGTGATGTGTCTTGATGCACGATTTTCCAGTATATACACACAACTAAACTTTAAGAGTAGATGTATTCAGTTTATTGCATGTTCCGAAGTTCTGGTTTTGGAGTTAATGGAAAGGAGCTGCGTGAACATTCTTCAAAATATCTTCTTTTATGTTCTACAGAAGAAAAAAAAAAAGTCATATAGGTTTGGAAGTATATGAAGGTTTGAAAATGATGACAAAATTGTCATTAACTGAAATCCTGTGTTACAGGATACTGTGTATTTACACAGGTGACTAAGAAAAAAAAAACCTAATCTTATTTCCCCTTCACTCTGACCATACACACTATTAACTAATAACACTGTCTCTGTTCTGCCAATAGCACTACGATCTTGTTGGCACTATGTACTTGCTGGCAGTACAAGCTTATTGGCGCTCCTTGGCCTTATCTAAGTGCTTGATTTATATATTTTGCTATTAACGCAAGTATTCGTCAAACCCAGAATATCCATGATCGCTTCAGCCAAAAAAACACATTTTCTCATTAGCTGGTCCTTTGATTTTGCCTACAGCTGTCCAAAGCAATGCCTTTAACCTTCGACAAGGTGCAAAAATCAGATTTTTCATTTGGTCAAAATATAAATGGCCAAAACAGTACACTGGACCAAGAAAATGTGTTTTTTGTTAAATTACAACGGTGTGTAAAATGTGCAAACATGCATATATAATTATTTTAAAGGAAAAAAGCATTATTTCAAGTAAAAAAAAAATATGAAATTAGGCTTTTACAGCAATGAAATTCAAAACCCAGGCACCAAACTTGATTCCTGAAATGCATACAAATCAATGTGAAATTGACACGTCCCTCTGAGATTAAATCCTTTGGACTAATCTGTCCATCCCACGAGAAATGAACAGTGATATTTCCCTATTGGACAAGCCACACATGGTTTCACTTCATAATAAGTTTGTCCGATTCAACTTGAATGAGATATTTGTGTTTATTTGCAAGTTAAATTAAAAAATAATCAATGAAAAAATTTCTACAGGGTTCCCACACTTTTTGACAACTGGATTAGACTTTATAAAATCATTTTATACATAATGCACATAAAAATGATTTCTGTTATATTAATTACTATTCAATTTTATTACTTCATTTTCTATTAGTTAATTTGCTCATTAATTTAATAAGGCCAAAATCACAGTTAGTTGAAATTTGCTGGTTTTCCATAACCATGGGAACCCTGAGAGAATGAATATGAAAGATGAAAAAAGAAAGAAGTGGAATAAATCAAATAAATCTTTGATGCTACATTTCTCTGGCTGCAGAGTATTTTAAGAAATATCTTGAAGACGCATCTTGAAATTTACAGGATTTCATCTTCGCCAACACCAGCTAAAATTCTTAATCTTTTTTGTGAATGCATTACTTAATGCAAAGAAATGCATTACAATGGAGATATGGATGCTGAAATGTATAAAATTCACCAGTAATACAGTAATGCAACAACCCACTGATGTAAGGTCACAGGACTGAGTGCTTTCCAAGTACTATAACCATCAAGTCAAGTTCTTTCTCTCAACAAATATGGGCAAAAACTGCCTTAAGTGCAGATTTGGACACTTACTAATGCCAATATGGAGACATAGTACAGAAAGCCTCCATACTTAATCTATAAACTACATTTCTGTTGAGAGATCACAAGTGCAAGTCCATAGTCAACAGTTAATAGACTACGAATCTCAGGTTATGCTCTAGTAGATTTCTGTAATGATTTTATGAAGATTAATAAGTGATTTATTAGGACAAATGTCCATTCAACCTGGACTTGTCTATCCAACTAGCTAATAAACTGTGAACGGCTACTGTTAAACAAGGTCAACGAGTCACTGACAGGATTTCATGGCATGATTCGATTAAGCCGGTGAGAAATGGAGAGGATGTGGTGCTATTGAAGATAATCCGATTGTAATTCTATGGTAATGGTATTATTTCAAGCACAATGTGCTGAGCATTAGTCTGGAGGAGAGAATGTGTTAAAAACTGCAGAGCCGAAAAAGCACCAAAATTAACATGACAGTAAAGTGAAAACACAGCAAACGGCTCTTAGTTGTTTTTAAAAGAGTTACCTGGATTTCCCTGGCATGATATATGATAATCAACCCAAGAAGAATGATTGTAGAAAGGCTTATCAGGCATTTTAGGGCTAAAGAATACAGTGACTCCTGAAAAAAAAAAGAGAAGAAAAGGACAAATTCAACTCATTTGGATTAGTTGGTTTAAACATACACTACAATTGCATATTATATTAAACCTGTAAAAATATTACAGCAACACATTACTATGTTTTATTTGAATGATTCCAAGATTTTGTAGAATTCTGTGAGGGTTACTCCTTCCTGAAAATACCAAAACATAAGCACTAATCTGAGACCATTATATAATTTGACTTTAACCTTCCACGTGACGACAAAATTTCCTTAATTTTCAACATACTGTATTGACAAAACAATAACATGTCATTTTTAAGACAGACTATGATTAATTTCCCTGGTGTTACTCTTACAGGGGAGACACGTGTGGGGATGTGTTCCTCGGATTGCCCTATTAAAGTCATTCCGAAGCAGATAAATAGCTTTTTTCTTCACAGATCAACCATCTAACATAATTTAACAATAAATCGAGAAAATATGAATGCCGTCATTAGGAATCCCTGTGGCAAATTGAATTGCAGTAATGCATATCCTCTTTGGGACTTTTATAGATAGAGGCATCAATTATATTACTGTAATTATCTAATTATTTTAAAGTACTTATAGTAATATAAATTAATTTTACACAAAATAACACAAATATGGTTTATTTTTCAAGTAATTTTCCACAGAAAGTCAAAGAAGAAGAAGAGTTCACAATCGACAATAAAAGTAATGACATGTTAGAATTATACCAGCAAAAGTTATGTAATAACTCAATTTGAGTTTCTAAGAGTTTCAACTTGATTAAAGTATAACAGTTAGTTCCGGTAATTTGATTGGTCGAGCTTCCCAATAGTGCTGCTAACATTAGGAAGTTTCACTGTTTGCATCATTCCAGTGTTTTCTTTCACGAAAAGAAGCGGAGTTGTGTCATTTTTGCATTCATTAATATCAATTATGTGTTTATTGAGCTGTTTAAATGCGGCCAAATCACAGCACAAAGACAGCACTCCAGTTTGAGTGATACTGCTTGAATGTGTCGTTCATAAAGAACACGAATTTTAAAGTTCTAAAAGATTTATATATATATATTTGAACAATTTTACGTAGCTAAACGATTCAATAGGGAAAAACCGACGAAGCAAAGCGTCTTCCAGTAAAAGTGACCTTGCCACAGCTCTTCATCCATCCATCCATCCGCACCGCGCACTTTCCAAACTTGTAGTTTTTCCTCTCTCTCTCTCTCTTTCTCTCGCTCGCCAGCAGGCAGACCGGTCTTAATGAATTCTGACCTAGATGGGGGGACCTGCAGGATTTGGGGACTATTAAGTTACGCACCTTTCCGTAGGCTCCCCACGAGAGTTCAGTTTCAATGACCATCACCACGATGCCAAACATCCCAAAGATGAGCGCGTAGTCGCTCAGACGCTTTCTTTTCTCAAACAGGGCCCTCCTGTGCCCGAGCTTCTGTCCGATGTTCTGGTTCTTCTTTTTGCCCGATTTGCCGCCGCTGTGGCTACATCCACCCCCTCCGCCTCCACCTCCACCGCCGCCGCCGCCGCCTCCCCCGTCCCCCGCCGAGTAAGGCATGAGGGTGGTGGAGTTGTTCTCCGGTTTGGAGGCGAGCGCGTCGGACGCGTCCGCCGCAGAGACGGGCTGCAGCGGCTGGGACTCTGAATCAAACTCGTGCAGGTTTCTGCGGGACGAGCTCAAGTTGCTGAGCGGTCGCATCACGCCGCCGTTGTATCTGCAGCTGCTCATGGCTATTTGGGTGTAAGAGTTACTCTCTCTGTGGCTGCTGGTCGGACTGCCCCGAATTTGCTGCCGGTTGTGATCGCGATGAGGATGATGATGGTGGTGATGATGGTGTCTGGATGAACTACCATGACTAGAGGGCGTGAACTCGCTGTACTGAGCGCCTTGCCTGGTTGAAGATGAGACGGACGGTGTCCTTAAAGTTCCCTGCGGCGTCCCGTGCAAAGGCTGGCTTTTTCTGGCATCCTCGCAGGTGGAGGAGTTGTTGCAGGTGCAGTGCCTGATGGAGCGCTCTTCCTCCCGTCCGCAGTAGTGCTGCTTATAGTGCTGCTGCTGCTCTGGATAGAAATCGTTCTGCAACTGCAATGGGGTTTCCATCTCAGAGCTGCCGTTAAAAGCAGAGCCCCGTGCATGCACCCTACCGAGGGGGCGTTGTGATAAGTAACGGAGGATAAAAGCTGGCGCGAGGTTGGACCCACCTCGGCTTCTGTAGAAGTGCATGCGCGCTTCCGATTGGCCGAGCGACCCAAAACAACTGGGCTGACGTCACGCGAGGAAGGTGGCAACATGCGGTTCAAATGTGCAGGCATTCACAACTCAGTTTACTCTAAATCTTATAGGTCTTTGACTCATAAAGTGGAATATTTTTGAATGCGTGTTTCATAATCTGATGTCATTTTAAATGTAAATTAAATGTAGATAGAAATATTTTAAAGGGTTTTGTTAAAAAATAAACATTATCAACATGTCAACAATCAAGCAATCATTTTTTAAATAAAAAAATAAAAAATCACCGAGCTGATCTGACATATGCATACCTTAATTTATGTTCTTTACTATTCTGTTTCTATTCCTGCACTTGCATTTTAAATATGCACAATTTATGTAGTCAAATTAGTGCATAATTAGCTTCATTAATTCAAATCTATATGAACTTAATTTTAGCCTACTGTATATACAGTCTGAATGAAACACCAGTCAGTCTTGTTCGCAAGAAGAGAAACAGAGAAGAAGAATTATAAATATGTTAAAATAAATGACCATACACAATTAAATTTACGCAAAATTACGTTTATTCATTTTGGATATGTTGTTTGTTTTCTCTTTGTTCTCAAGTCATGAACAAAATGGAGGAATAAATGAAATCTCTCTTGTTGTTATTTGTAGAGAAAATAACACTCTTTCTGGAGCCAATCTGTAGGCATGCCAATTTTTTACAATGGATAAAATGAAAAGTGAATAATTCACACAAAAGACTTCCGCGTGTAATGATGTTACCTGCAGAAAGTACCGAACGCATTTGAATGGATTGTTTTAGTGAACCGATTCAAAAGATCCGACTCAATTAGATGAATCAAAATCGCCACTAGTCACAGTAGCTACACGTGCACCTGACTACATTCTTAAAGCCAGGTTTCCTCGCGAGACGAACTGGCTGACTTTAAACAACAGCATATCACAAAATTAGGGGAAACAAACGAGTTCATTTCACTAAATGGTAGTAGTCATTTATTAAACACTGCGTCCCTTTTCAATGAATAGCCCACCATTTACATTGCTGTATGCGATATTATTGTACTGTTCGTCTGCTGATGCACTGATAATCAGTCCGTTTCTAGCCTTATCCTCATGTAAAGGCATGATTTGAAGACAGCACGTGTGAAACAGTCTGCGGTATTACTGCAGTCGCAGCACGTCACCTCGCAGCGTCAGCAGCATCTGAAAACCCTTTGTTATTGTTGTCTCGCCTCTTGCCAGCTCGCATCCTTATGAAGCAAGATCAAGCGCTCCGGTGCACAGGAATGTTGTCAATCAAATAACCAAGCGCTCACACTCGGGCAAGGAAAATGACTGGATTTAAATGTTGCACATTTACTTGAACACAGGACAGGTTGCATTCAAAGACATGTTTGATGGTTTTATACTGCTGCATTTTTCAGTGAAACTAGTTTCTTGCATATTTTGTTCAGTTGATATGGCTTCACATGAGTCTTATGTTTTCATGTAAAATGTAAAAAAAAAAAAAAAAGGAACAGAATTTACATTTTGGGTTAACATCTATTTTACTATATATATATATATATATATATGGCCTATTCTACAGAATTGGTCCAAAGTCAGAGTTGTCTAAATTGTAATATGCTAGTACTAATTGTGCAGTTAATTCTCTTATTTTCAGGAAGTTTTGAAATATTTGTCCTTGTAATTTGCATACTAAAACACAATTAATAGATACTAAAATACTAAATATTTTGCATAACTGTACTAATATTTAGTTTATTTCTCCCAAATATGAGATACCTTTTGTCAGTATAAACCAAAGACAGGTTTCGGTCGTGACAGTTGTATGGGATAACTCGCAAAAAAACAAAGATGTCACTATACCGAAACGCTACCAAATGTTTCGGTATGACTGTTTCGGTAGTGACAATTTTAGGTACTTTTGAACTTAGCTCAAAGATGTTAATCAGCATATGTTAGCTAGCACAGTTCTGAACAGTGGAACACAAAACTAAATGTTATGGAATAACTCTCCAAAATGTGTGCTTATTTGCAGAAAAAAAGGTGTTCAGCAGTGACATTCCTTAGATTTTTCAGATTTTTAACCTCAAAATGATGGGGCCTATCTACTTATCATGCAGCTATGAGAGAAAGTGACACATAAATATTTCCTGATCATAAATTTAGGGGTGTAGTTAAAATCAGTCTCAGCCAATGGACTGCACTGTTTTGGTAGTGACATGAAAAATGCTGGGACCCTTTTTTTTTTTTACATAAAGTTTCATGATTATATATATATATATATATATATATATTAAGCTACTACTATTTTAAATATTATTGTGGGTTTCATTGGATAATAGAAGGATCTTAGTAAACATCTAAGATTTGAATACTTTTTTAAATGTGTTCTTTGGTTTGGACCAGTTCTGTAGAATGGACCACATTGTGAAATATTACATTATTGTATTGTTACATTGTACATTGTGAAGTATTACATTATTGTATTGTTACATTGTACATTGTGAAGTATTACATTATTGTATTGTTACATTGTACATTGTGAAATGTCAGAAGAACACCATTTATTTGAAATAGATCCTTTTGTGACATGATTTACTTTAATTTTTGATCAATTTAATGCATATTTGCTTAATAAAAGCATGCATTTCTAATAAAAAAAAACATATACACACATACCCCAAACATCTGGAAGAATATCACGGTTTCTGCATAAATATTAAGTAGCACAACTGTTTTCAACATTAATATTAATGAGAAATGTTTCTTGAGCTGCAAATCATCATATTAGAATGATTTCTGAAGGATTGTGTGACACCGAAGACTGGAGTAGCCTAATGATGCTGAAAATTCAGATTTGCATCACTGGAATAAATTGCATAATAATAATTAAGATAAAATAATCTAATCGTAATGTAGCCTATCGTATTAAAGTTCACTCTGTCGACTACGCGTACGCACCTGCACGGCCACCGTAGTTGCAGATGTTACAACCGGTGTTTTCATTCATTAAAACATTAGGGACTCATAACGTGCAAAGAAATGGTCCGGGATAAACAGGGTTATGTGGTATTTATTTACCGATGGCCGAAGTCGATGCTACGCTGTTATTGACAAAGCAATCATTTATTAGCTCGCCGGTGAGCCAATTCTTTGTTTGAGAGAAATGCTATTCTTGGCCAAAAATCAGCTCATTACAGTTGATAGATAGTAGATTCGGGGAAGCACGAGTCAGATGTCGATGATTGTGAAATGCATGAAAAGCTGGATTGAGCTGTTGATACGCATAAAACTGAACAATGAGGAGAAAGAAAGGAACAACATCCTCAAATCATGTGGATCCCGCGGGTAGGCTGTGATGAGTTTGACAGTATGAACTTGAGACGAGACCCTGTTCTTGAAATTTATTTAATAATGTTTTATTCAGTGTTTTATGTGGCCATCTCACAATGGTTCATGAATAAAATAGCATTAATTAGACTGTTACCCATCATAGCAAAACAGGTGCCAATTAAGTAGCTATGCAAATATTATAAAAACGTCCATTATATTTATTGATTTATATTTATATTCTTTTTATGTCATTTGGAGATTTAAAAAAAAATGTTTGTTCCTCTTGCCAGTATTTACAGTGAAATAAAATTTGACATCTAAAATATCTGACAGTCACCAACTAGAATGTCTGAGGAATATCAGTACAGTGTTGCTAATGCAAACAGTGTAATAAGCCTCTCAAGAGCATGCCTTGTGTTTTTGCCTGACAGGCTCCTGTGCTTTATTGCTTTATTCCAGCAGAGTCAGACACTATCATTCCAGAGACTCCTGAAACCCACCGTCCATCAGGATCAGCTCTCTCCACTGCCCTTTGACTCTGACTCTGATATTGAGATATTAGGCAGTTCCATGATGCCAGTCAGGTCAGTAATCAACTGCAGTATTTGTGCTTCAGGCCAAGGCACTGTGAATATAAAATGCTCCCACAATGTAAAAATGTTTATAATCTTAAAAGAAAATGCTATAGTAAAACCAATTAATTGGTTAACTGTAAGTTTATGGTTTAACATTGCATTGAATGTAATTTTACTGTATAACTGTACGTTTTAAAAGGAAAAACTAAGAACTGCCATATAATTTACAGTGAAAAACAGTAAAAACACATTACCAGAAATCCCAGCGTCAAATGGAAATATTTTATTTACATATTTTTGTCATTATCAGTAATGTACATTAGGGTGTTTTGTGTTACATTTTCTGTTATTTAGCTAATGTCTTCCCATTATTTTAGTGTCATGTATGTTATTTTGTGTTTGTGCATATGAGCACTGTCTATATACATGTGTTGGCCATTTTTTATCTATAGGCTATTTATGATGTACTTATGATCATTCATAGTGTGGCTTTTTATTGAACCACCTAGGGTGGTTATCAGTACATTTTAAAGTAAAATGCAAATTTTAGTATATAAACATTATATCACTTAAGAGATATATAATAAAATATAAAAATATACAGGCACCAATATGCCATCCTGTCATACATGAAACACTGTCACTGTATTTTTTACAGTGAATTTCTGGCTTTATTTTTTTAACTAAATTTAACAAGGCTACGGGGATACAGTGCATGCATTCAACAACTTGCATTGCACAGTTGTTGTTTTTTTTGTGCTGTAAACTGACAGTCTAGCTGACAAATCAATAATGCTATTGACTATTTTCATTACCAGTTATTTATGGATTTGATCAACAAAAAAAAGGCTGCAGGTTCTGTGTGCACCTGCTTTATATATATATATTTTTTTTTTTTTTACTTCCATAAACTGACATTACTGATACTTGTTCTTAAAACTGGTAAAGAAAAGGTATTTATTTTATCAAATAGTTACAGCCCTGCACAGTTGTTCAATGGTATGTTTTATACTTTGATATCAAGGCAAGAAGAGCCTGAGAAAATAGTGCTGTCATCTGATGATGAGATATCACTGTCTGATAAAGAAGAAGTAACTGTGGTGAAGATTGAGAGGATGCCGAAGCACAGCAGAACAACAAGATTTACCTCAAAAGCTCTAAAAACACGACAGAAAGGATCACATATGGTAAAAACAAGGGCTTTCTACACCCACTGTGACAATTTTGGGTGCATTCCAACCATCATTTGGGCTGCATGTCAATAATCATCTCATTGACGTTTTAGGTGACCAATAGCGTGCGCACATCGCCCCTGAAGACGTCTGGGATGGCAGGTGCAGATAAGCAGAGCCACTCCATCAATCTAAACAGCTCCCATGATAAAAGCTCATTGATTGCTTGAATGGCTTCAGTATTGCTGAATCCAGCTGAGTTCGAGGTGAAGATGCATTTGCTGCATTGATTCGTGTGTTGCTGAGCCTTGTTGACGTGCTCTCATTTTCAGCGTCTGATGCGGTCCACGAGAGGAGACAGCAGCAGATGTGTGGCGTTTCCCAGGAGAGCGACAGCTCCCATCACAGGAGAAAAAGGCGGGCTTCTGCGGTGAGCTCAGGCCCTGTCATTGGATTAACATGGGACACTCCTTCTCTGATCCTCTCAATGCTCACAGCAAGGCATTTTATGCTGCTGCAAATCCACCGAGGCTAAATTGAAAAGAGTGTCCCGATCAAGGACACTAACAGTGTCTTTCTACCTGGGATATCAAGTGCCAGGTTACTGGTTAATCCCTTTTCGGGATGATTTATTGGGCTATTCGTCATTTGTCATTGGCGAGAGTGCTGCAGTGATGACGTATTTTTGTAGGGCATTAGTTACCATTACTTTGGTTACCTCCATAAGC
The DNA here is from genome assembly GCF_936440315.1 of Barbus barbus. Classification (NCBI taxonomy): domain Eukaryota; kingdom Metazoa; phylum Chordata; class Actinopteri; order Cypriniformes; family Cyprinidae; genus Barbus; species Barbus barbus. The sequence continues at coordinate 15,348,607 of NC_136725.1, forward strand.
TTTTCAATTATTGCAGAAAATAAGATTTTTAACCAGTAAAAGTTCATGATTCTTACCCATTTTATTCATCATGATAATCTTCATAAATGAACACAATTGACCCTTCGCAACATGCCACTCTCATGCCACACATCATGTTCTCATTCAGTGAAAAATACATCACGGAGCAAAGAGGAAACTGACAACAGCCAACAGACAAGACAGAGCAGGTTACTTTTGTTATGAAACAAAGTCTCATCTTTCAAATTTTGTCATTTTTTAAGAAATTCAAAAATATATACAGTATATTGTTTTGTGACTTTTTAACGTGTTGTGATGGATCGCTGTAGCGCCTCAGTTCAAGCGGCACATTAACCAATCTTCTCTTCTTCTTTACTAGTTAAAGCACGAAATAAACATGAATGAACATCAGAAGGTATCTTGTTTCAAGCGTGAAAAGATGTCAATACACAACATTTTTCAAATTCAAGGAATCCTAAGTAAATCTATTCTCCTGTCTGGATTGTTTGTTGGACAAAATGACAGATTTGGCGTTATGATTGGTCAGATCGCCTGTCAATCATACTCCCAGCAAAGGGTCAATTGGTTTTTCAAGTCAAAGCTAAACCTAGGCTATAAACCAATTACATCACGGTCACATTCTTTCTAAAAAAAAAAGTTTGAGTTAGAACAGTTTGCAAGAGCGCAATTATAAACACAATGAGGCTGTGAAGGCGACTAGTGAGTAGATGAGATATCCTTTTTTGATATGATGATGACGTTTAATGTCCTCAACAACCTCCATTTAGCTACTTGTCAGTAACCGACCTGACAAGACAAGACAAGTAAAAGGTTTAACAAAACACAAGGTATTTTCTGATAAAACGTGAAAATATCTCAATCTTGTGTTAACCACAGACCTTATTTCAGACATTAAAAGGATCAGTTCAGTCCAGAATTAAAATTTCCTGATAATTTATTCACCCCATGTCATTAAAGATGTTCATGTCTTTCTCTCTTCAGTCGAAAAGAAATTAAGGTTTTTGAGGAAAACATTCCAGGATTTTTCTCTATATAATGAACTTCAATGGTGGCAAAAGGGTTGAAGGTCCAAACTGCAGCTTCAAAGGGCTCAATCCCAGCCGAGGAATAAGGGTTTTATCTAGCAAAACAATCGGTCATTTTCTAAAAAAAAAAAAAATAAATAAATAATCAAAAATGTATATACTTTTTAACCACAAATGCTTGTCTTGCCTAGCTCTGTGATGCGCATCCATGACTTGACTCGAAAAAGTCTTGAGGAATGCAAATCTTTCAGGTTTCAAAAGATTTAAACATCCAGGATATGCACATGAATGGACCATTTTAAACAATAAACTGATACAAAGACATATAAATGTGTCATTCAATATACAACAACTTTTGAATGGTCCTCCTTCTCCACACTTCCAATATGTCAATATTGGGTCCAATGGGTCAATACTTCCACCTACTTCACACGTGACCTTTCCACATGACTATGCAATGCGTGAAGTCATGGACGCGCATCTCAGAGCTAATTTCTTTTTGATTAAAGAAAGAAAGACATGAACATCTTGATTGATCAGATGACATGGGGGTGAGTAAATTATCAGCTAATTTTAATTGTGGAGTGAACTAAGCCTTTAACCAAAAATCCATTCTAAAATACCATATTTACTTGAGGACGGTGAAACCAGAATGCTAAAATGCAAACTCGTTTCCAGGATTCAACCTACAAAAATGCGTCATCCCTGCTGCACTGGGACGTGGGTCACAACAGTGTTTTGTGTCTCATTAGGAGGATGATTCAGAGGAGGGGCCTGAGCTGAGATCTAAAGATCAGGAACGTATGTTGAGAAAACTTCAGAGGAAGTTTCCCCATCTTAACAAGAATGTGAGTCATCACTGACTGACGTTGGCCATTTTCGTACAGTACGTGAACAAAATATATGTTTGAGCTTGAGGGATAATGTTGAAGTGTGTGACATCCCGCAGGAACTCAGGGATGTGCTTCAGGAACATGGCTAATTGACGATGCCTTGGAAACATTATGAATGTTCTCTGACCTTGGTGAGATTTGATGGGAGATTTGTTATGTATAAAGTTAAAGCACACTAGACTCATGTATGAATATGTGTACTTTACTGTAGTAGTAATAAGTAATAATGCATAAGCCAGTGGACACTTTACTACCCCATGAGGTCACAATAGAGGATTCTTTATAGTTATAAATGGCAGGGAATGGTGTTACAACTGACATCGAAGGTCAGGACAACGGCCACTTAATAACTGAAACTGTGGTGCCCCGATTAAAAATATTTATGGTATATTATAGTAAAACCAAACATATTTTTTGCAAATCTTTCACAGGTGAAGGTTGTTTTAAATAAAAAATTGGGGTGATTTTTTTTGGGGGGTGCCTCTAGTGACACCTAATGGAATCGCAATATATATTTTTATTGACTGACTGATTAATTTATTCATTTGTTAATTATTTTTTATTAATTTATTTATTGTATTAAATTTATTATTTAAGAAATTAAATTAAATGTTTATTTGTTTATTTATATTACAATCTGTTTCTGACTCTTATTCAATGTCTTACGCAACAGATACAACTGTGGCCTTGAACTTTATAGTGACATCTACTGGCGCGGAGCTATATTAAATTAAATGACTTAAAATGGCCAAGTTTTTCTCCCATTCATAAAAAAATTCTTATGTAAAATTGTGTCTCAGCTGGGATCAAAATCATGTCAAAATTGTCCTAATTCTTACTTTCTGTACATTTTGTAGTTGAGTCTGAGGATGACGCCTTGCAAATTTCCACTACTGCCAAACGCCCCAGACAGGTTGCAAATACCTGTCAACAAGCTCAGGTTGTCCAGCTTCCCATCCCACCTCAATCAAAGCCACACAGACCTCTTGACAGGACCAAAACATCTCAGAGAAGTGCAAAGCAGTCGGTAGTGACCAAAACAACCATATATGTGAGCTCAGAGGAGGATTGCAGCGACTCTGAGGCCTCTTTGGTGAATGTATTACTGGACTCTGACTCTGACCAATCAGATGAAACCCTATCCAAACTCAAATCTGAGATCCTCAGCTTCTTTCAGACTGTGTCTGTGGATGAGCTCACACTCATTGCAGGGTGCTCTTTGAAGAAGGCTCAGAAAATCACCGAGCTGAGGCCCTTTAAAACGTGGAAAGTCCTGGTGAGAGAACTGTGCATTTTGCTTTCGGCTGATAACTGCCAGAACTTTTAGGTCAGGATCAAAGAGCAACTCTTTTTCTCATTTCTTTCTCAGGATGATGCCATGCACAGAGGAAACGGTCTTTCCAATGAGCTGCTGGCAGGATGCCAGGAGGTTCTGAAGGAAAGGGAAGTTGTAAAAGGTATCATGAGCAAGTGTGAGGAGATATCGGTAAAACTGATCCAAGACGTGACCCAAGTGATGAACAAGGGCCCAGGCTCTATGAGCCAACCGCAGATCCTCACTAGCACGTAAATATTAACATCATAGATTTCGGAAAAACATTGCATTTTCATTGTAGAGTGATCATTTCATTTTCATATTTCTTTGTGTTTTTCTAGATTCCAGCTGAAACCTTACCAGCGGATTGGACTGAACTGGCTGGCTTTACTACATCAGAACAAACTTAGTGGAATCCTGGCAGATGAGATGGTCTGTTTTTATGATGGTTGTGTCTGAATGTTCATTTCCGTTGCGATGATCCCATATTTAATCACCATGATGTGTTTTCTTCTTTTAGGGTTTGGGGCAGACTATTCAGACCATCTCGTTTCTGGCCTACCTTTATCAGGAAGGGAACCATGGGCCTCATCTCATCACCGTTCCTGCTTCTACACTTGGTGAATAGAGCAATTAGCATCTAAATAACTAGGGCTGTAAAATTGATTAATCGTGATTAATCGCTTCCAAAATCAAAGTATTTGCATACATAATATATACGTATGTACTGTGTATATTTAAGATATACAGTGTATATATATTTTTACAACTTTACATACACATTTCAGAATCTGCAAAATGTTCATTATTTAACAAAAATAAGAGAGATCATACAAAATGCATGTTATTGTTTATTTAGTACTGATCTGAATAAGATATTTCACATAAAAGATGTTTACATATAGTCCACGAGAGAAAATAATAGTTGAATTTATAAAAATGACCCCGTTCAAAAGTTTACATACACTTGATTCTTAATACTGTGTTGTTACCTGAACAATCCAAAGCTGTGTTTTTTTTTTGTTTAGTGATAGTTGTTCATGAGTCCCTTGTTTGTCCTAAACAGTTAAACTGCCTGCTGTTCTTCAGAAAAATCCTTCAGGTCCCACAAATGCTTTGGTTTTCCAGCATTTTTGTGTATTTGAACCCTTTCCAACAATGACTGTATGATTTTGAGATCCATCTTTCCACACTGAGGACAACTGAGGGGCTCATTTGCACCTATTACAGAAGGTTCAAACGCTCACTGATGCTCCAGAAGGAAAAACCATGCATTAAGAGCCGGGCGTGAAAACTTTTTGAATTTGAAGATCAAGGTAAATTGAACTTAATTTGTCTTCTGGAAAACATGTAAGTATCTTCTGTAGCTTCTGAAGGGCAGTACTAAATGAAAAAATATGATATTTAGGCAAAACAAGAAAAATGTACTCATCTTCATTCTGTTCAAAAGTTTTCACCCCATTTAACCCATCCAAGTGTTCACACAGTAGTGAACATACACCCGGAGCAGTGGGCAGCCAATATATATATATATAAATAGTCAGTATATATACATACATACATACAATTTTTATTGATTTAACAGCCCTATTAATTATCATCACCATACAATACCAAAACAGTCTGATCACCTAAACTTGTTGTTTCTTTTACAGATAATTGGGTTCGGGAACTGAAACTTTGGTGCCCCAGTTTCAAAGTGCTAGTATACTATGGTAAAACCAAGTTTTTTTATTTTCTTTTTTTTTTTTTTATCTTATACAGGTGAAGTTCATTCATTTATTTATTGCCCCCCCCCCCTCTCTCTCAATATCTCAAACAATAAAGCTAATGCTTGATTAATTATATATAATAAAATAATATATATAACTATTTTCAATTTGCAAATGCATATTATACAATGACTTTATGTATTTATTTTTATTTTTATAATTATATACATATTTATAATTATTTATATATAAAAAGTAATATATTATTCTTGTTTTTAATTATTTTATTATATATAATTGTTATATATTACTTTTTATAATATTAAATGTTATATCTAATTATATTATTGTATAATTATTACACATAAAAAATTTATTTATTTTATTTGATCTTCTTTTATTTCTCCAAAACATTCCTTCATCTACCACTGGTCAAACAAACTAATATTTCTGCCCCAAACTCACATTATAGTTTGAGCCAGTGCTGCTGTGTCTCGTTAGGATGCAGAAAATAAACTAATGTTGTGATTGCACTCCACTTTTTGGGGAGAAACCAGCCTACAAAAGGTTTACTTTTACACATTAACCTGGAAAAGAAAATGTTTTAGCGTGAAAAAAAATTAATATAACATATAAAAGAAAATGTTGATGTCAATCTAATTGAGTTATTTCGGTAGGGTCTGCTGAGAATCGCAAGTATATGCGCTATGAGATTCTGAATCAAATAGTGGATTACGACATCCTTGTCTCCACATGAGTATCGAAGTTCAAGCTCTCAAATACACTCATGGTTCTTACCCTGAACCCTCAAAGTAAGAGTCAAGAGTGTCATATCCTTCATAGACCACCTGCATGCAAATCCAAGAAGGCACCTGGGGAAATATGTATCTTTTGAACTATGCCACACACGGAGCCACAAGCCGTGAAGTTAGCATAGAAAAAAAGCACCCTTGTTAAAGACATAATAATGATGAAATGCTCAGCGTTTGAGTGAACGTGAAAAGGTCCAAGTAAAATGACCCTGTCCCATTCATTATTTATGGTAATGAAACATGGCTGTGCCTCATGTCCTGCCCCTTAATACCTCAGCTCATTAAGATGGTCTCTTCTGCACAGTTACAACCTGGCTATTGGAAATAGCAATGACCGCAGCCTGTTCTGCAAGATCAAGCTGGAATATGCTGTGTTCGACGAAGGCCACTTGCTGAAGAACATGAACTTGCTGCGCTACCGACACCTCATGGCCATCAACGTAAGCTCACCATAAGCTGCATGTATAGCTGTCATCCATAGCAACGCATCAGTGGTCATTAAGAATAAATGCCTTGAGCTCTATTACAGCCACATGGGCTGTTTGTGTAAAAGCAGGAGTGTGTGCTGCCCCGATGGGGTTAACCACTGGGGTTTAACTGCCTTTGCCCCCTCAGGCACTCAGGTTTCTCCTCCATTTGTGTCCCCTCAGGCTAAATATCGTCTTCTGCTCACTGGAACCCCACTGCAAAACAACCTACTGGAGCTCATGTCTTTGCTCAACTTCATCATGCCCAATATGTTCACCAGCAGCACTTCACAGATCTCCAAGATGTTCTCCTTGGTAGAACCTGTACACGCTTAAATGTCCATCTCTAATAGGGTGGACATTATTAGCAGTGGTTGTTAAGGCGGTCATTACACAAATGATAATTATTGATAATTAAAATTTTATATGAGTTTTTAACATAATAAACAATGAAAACTAAAACTAGTCATTTTAAGTGCAGCATGTGATTTTTTTAAAAAGTTTTCTAAATATTGCTAAATTTAAAGGTTAAAAGGGGAAATGCAAAATTAGATATACAATATCTTGGTAATTTATATTAAATATCAACCTATACAGATATATTTAAAAATCAATAAAATATTGGCTGATAAGCAATATTGCACCGATATTGTGCATTTTTATCACTATTGCTCATAATAAACAACATAAAGCTGGGAGCATACTGTATGATTTTTGCCATGATTTTAACATCCAAGATTTTATGGGAGCGTAAAATTTCATTTGTCGTTGGGGCATTACTTTATCAAAGTTTTTTTCTTTTACTTGAGTTGCATGGTATCACTTAAGTCAATTTACCAGCTAGTAATTTTCTATAAAGGACCCAGAATGAACACCTTAGCAACACCCTAGCATCACAGAACACCTTAACAACATCCTAGTAACCACCTGGCCAGCCTAATGCCTAAAGGCCAGCCTAAAGCCTAAAGGCCAGCTCAATGCCCTAGAAAGCACCCAGAACACCTTAGCAGCACCTTAGCAACCATCTGGCCAGCCCAATGCCTAAAGGCCAGCCTAATGGCCTAGAAAGCACCCAGACCACCTTTACAACAGCCTAGCAACCACCTGACCAGCCTAATGCCAATAGAAAAAACCCTATATAGGTTTTATATATATAATATATATAAAACCTATATCAGGTTATAGGTCATAAAACAACAGTATTGGTCAATCTTGACTTAGTGCTTCATATAGAACTGCAGCAGGGAATGAGCATAATTAGGGCAGATATTTATTACGAGTGTAGTTTTTACTTGTTTTGTTATATGTTATATGTGTATCTTCTCTGAAGAGTCTGTGCATGTTACTGTTAATTCCAGGAGCCGAGTCACCGTGACGCAGATCCCGCTCTCATCAAAGAGGACATGGAGGTGCTCTCAGACTTGTGAGTTGCACTGCAGGAATACCAACTCGACACAGACATACTGCTGGACTCTGGGAAGCTCGGCCTCCTCGCACAGCTGCTGAACTCCCTGAAGGAGAAGGTTGGGGAAAACAGATTCCTATAAAGTTCGGCAGACCAAATTACTTTTTCAACAACCCCTTGGAGTATAATGAAAGTTATTTAACTGTGCAGAGAAATACACTGTGTCCCAAATTACACCATGCTTGACATTTTGAAGGTGTTCCTGAGACACCATAAGCACAGATACAACCGACTGGACGGTTCAACCCCCATGAGTGACAGGTAAACACACTTAGATGTCAAATGCTGCTGAGTAAAGGAATTCAGGACAGTCTCAGATCATCATCTGTGCCCTTCTGTTGTCGCCTCAAGTCCAGACCCATGACAGGAGCGAGTGAGAGAGGTAATCTTGGCAGCTCGTGTTGAGGCAGATATGATGCTTATCGTGTCTCGTTACAGCTGTCATAAATCACGGATCGTGTCTCCTTCAGTGACACAGTGTTCTCCATGTCCTATAAGACTTTGTCTGTCTTAGTTTCACAGAAACAGACTACAGGCTTCATGTTCTGGCCAAGAACCACCAGTTTAGACAGGAAGAGACTATCTGTTTCATCCTGTGAAAATTATTAGTCTTGTTTTGTGTTCTGTGCAGTTATTGTTTTGATAGGTCTGGATGAGATTTTGTTTTGGGTTTTGTTTGCTAGGAGCTGTTTTGTTTAATAATTTGACCTTTGGATAACCTAATGTTATATATTATTTAAAAAACTATATATTAATCTATAAATGTACATTATTAAAAACGTTATTTGTTAATTATTTTACGGCAATTTTTATTTATTTATTGTAAGATTTAAAAAAGTAGTGGTCAACCAAGGCAATATATCGGCCGATATTTGGCATTTTTTCAAATATCAGCATCGGCCAATATTTTAATATGTTATTATTTTATTTTATGATTACAAATGCACACAAACTTCTCCGAATACTAAGAGTTCTGTTGGTTAAAGTGTTTACTTCCTTTTTGTTTATGTATTTTTTCTATATTTGTGAAAAATACTGTAATAGGATTACAGAATCAAGAAGTTGTCATCTGAAGTATATTTATTTTACACATTTATTTTTGAACTCATTTTCAAATTATTTCAAATTTCTTAAATATTAATATTAAAATTGTAATTATAAGTTATTATTGAAAATGATAAATTATAAATGAAAATATACATATACATATATATCGGCTTTATATCGGTCACCGGCCACCCTGCTTTCTAAGATATCGGCATCAGCATCGCCTGTAAAAAAAAAAAAAACAATATCGGTCGACCACTAAAAAAAAAGTCTCTTTTTCTTTATTTGATCAATAGGCCTAAATGCCATAAAATGTCATTTATTTCTGTGATGCAAAGCTGAATTTTTAGCATCATTACTCTAATTTTCAGTGTCACATGATCCTTCAGAAATCAATCTAATATACTGATTTGCTGCTCAAACATTTATTATTATTATCTGTTATAAACAGTTGTGCTGCTTCAAACATGTGGAAACCATGCTAGATTTTTGTCAGGATTTTTTGATAAATTGAAAGTTCAGCATTTATATTTCAAAACAGAAATCTTTTGTAAGATTTATATGCCTTTACTGTCACTTTTAATCAATACATCCTTGCTTGCTGAAGTATTAACTTCTTTCATAAAAATAAAAAAACTGATACCAAACTTATCAATGGTAGCGTACATGTGCTCTTCAAGAGATCATTTACTGCTATGGATTTAAATTAGTAGATAATGACCTAATTCTCTAAATAGATAATTAAATGACCAATATTAATACTTGTAATTAAAAATGCACAGATATCAGCCAATAATTAATATGGCATAATTGAAATATTGTGCATATTGTTGATGTCCACCAATATTAAACTATAATGTTAATGACATAAAGAGGAATTATTACCAAAATGTAAATTAAATAGCTACACTTCATTCTGTTTCATTCATGTAGGTCACCACCAGCCTGTTCTCCCACCATTGTTTTCTTGGCCGAAGCACTTAACCCCACGATCCACAGGGACCTTTGCTTCTGTTAGCGTACTGTAAATCACTTCAGATAGAAAAAAGTGACTTCTTAATGCCACTTAAGTAAATAGACAGTAATTGTAAGTCTCACTGGGCTTTTACAGAATTGGGCTGATTGACCAGTTCAACACAGACCAGGATATATTTGTGTTCCTGATGTCCACCAGAGCTGGAGGACTAGGCATTAACCTGACTTCAGCCAATGTGGTCATCCTTCACGATATCGACTGCAACCCTTACAATGACAAACAGGCAGAGGGACGCTGCCACCGGGTGAGACAAACCAGGTTCGAGAACACTGGACATGTCTGTCCCACAGTAGGCTTTCCTTTTGTTTCACTAGCGTTTGTTCTAATGCTTTATAATATCTGAATGCATTTGTCCTATTTAAGGACAGTGAAGGTGATCAAGCTGATAAGTATGGACTGGAGAAAGAAAACTCAAACTGGAGCAGGACATGACTGCAACTCAGGAGGGTGAGAACACTTTAATAAAGCTCACAGGGATTTTCACCTGTGTTTTTTTTGTAAAATTAATACAAATCTGCTTGGTTCTTCCAGGTGAAGAGGACACATTACCTGATGATATAACCTCGCTGCTCAAAGCTTCTCTTGGACTCTGAAAGCTGGCTCTGGCTCAAAGCGTAATGTGATATTGTGACACTTGACCGAATCTGAAAGTAAAAAGTACTGTAGCACAATTGAGTTTGATTTTTCTATACTGCACGCAAAAAATATGAGGTTTAAAGGAGCAGATATGTTCACATTTCTACTGTTCTTGGCAAAAAATACTAATATTGTGGTGATGTTGGTGTTTGTTTGATTGTTTTTGTATTCATGGAGGTTTAAAACCTCAGTTGTTTGATTAAAAGAAGTGTATGTTGAACTAATTTTTGTTATTTGCTCATTACCTGAGTTGGTCTTGATTTTGTGGTTTTGGTCTGGATCTGGGTCTCAGCTTAGAATCTCAGATAAGGAAACAGTCAGTTTCCAGCAGCTGTACAATGCGACCCAGTGCCTGAAATAAACGCTTCAATAAATTCAGCATATCATCTGTTTCAGTTTATTAAAATAGACAGCATGGTTCTTGGATCAACAATCGGATCCAAACACTGAATCTTGAAAAAGTTATTCATAGTTATTCACCTATACTCTTAAAACTAAAGATTCCTTTTCGCATTTATGGCTCCATAAAGAACATTTATGGATTTTTTCCAAGGGCTCTTTATAGTGGAAAAGGGGTTTTCAGATGAAAAGAAAAGAAAAAATATATACTTTAAAGAACTGTTCACTGAAAGGTTCTTTAGGCAACCCAAGATGGTTTTTCTATGGCATTGCTTTATTTTTAAGATATCTTATGATATAGAAAAATTTAAATACGTTATACCCATTTTGGGTCAGTTATATAAAAACTCGAAGCAAATTCTTTAAAAAAATGTATGTGACCTAGTTGACATAATGTTTAAGACTCAGAAAAGCACAATGACATAATATATACATAATATTTAGAATTGTCTCATCAGAAAGTAAGTTATAATCGTTAAATACCTGAGAAATGCTGAAGAGTCTCTGTGACGAAAGTGCATGGACGAATCACATGGTGTGTTTTGCGCGTGCTCGTGTTTGAACATTGGCGCGATCTGACATCACATCCCTTTCTGAAACACTCGAATCAACCCCATAAACAAATCCATAAGACAGGCGAGTATTATTAATTGTATTTGTATGTTTTTCTTAACTTATAATATTGCCGATTTATTCAAAACAGTGTTGTTAGTTTGAGACCGATGCAAAAAGTATTTTAAAACGCGACTATCAACAGTACTACAGCAATGAAGAGTTTGTGGACCGTGTTTTGTGCCTGTAACAGATATTATTTAGACATTAAACAGTGTTTTCTGTGTGTAGTGTCCCTCTGCGAACTGTCAGTCACTAACTTTATATTTGTTGACGCGATGTGTGTCATATATAAGCTCATAAAAGACTAACAAAAATAAAACAACACAAAGAACTGATAAAGCCTTCGCTGAAAGCTTTCAAATATGTGTGACCATATTTACAATATGGTGTGTCCATTAATGTGCTCTGTGAGTGGTAGCTAAATTATTGGGAATCAATTGCAAAGGTGTTCAGACAAGAGTAAACACTGTTGCTTTGCTAGGGTGTTGCCAAGGTGTTCTAGGTGGTTGCTATGGTGTTGCCAAGGTGTTCCAGGTGGTTGCTGGGGCGTTGTTAAGTATGCATGGCTTGTTCCTAGGCGGTTGGTGGTAGCGTTTTGTCCTTTGAATGTGAGCTCTTGTTGACCCCTAATCTTTTTATCTTCTCTTTTAAAGAAATGAATCACTGTGAGCTTGAAGAAGTGACACAACATATTAACAACAAAATATCCATGATTAAAAGACTCCTGGAGCTTCGAGCTGTTGGTATGCTGCATTTACTATATCCATTACTAATGATGTACCAAAAATAATTTTCTAATGAAACTAAAGCTTGCATTTAGCCAAAAATTAAATTTCGCTCATTCATTTGGAGTGACCCAGTAACGTCCCATTCACACCAAGAAGAACGTTAATGATATAAATGTAGTTGTAAAAAAGAGTAAGGTTCTTCACCATTGAGCCATCTGTTGATATAGCCGAACAAATTTTTACATAATGCTATTCTAGTATTTTTTTTTTTTTGTGGTGCTCTGCGTCCAAATTGCTGATGTTTACCAGTCAAAAAACAACATCAGAGAAGGTCTAATTAAACATCACCATTTTTTGACACTCCAAAACCATTTTGAAATAAATCGAATTTTGTTTTGCTGTTTCTGATGAATATTTTTGGTACATCACTACCTGGTTCTGTAAAATAATGAATGAGTTCACAAATTGACTTATATTTAATAATTTTAAATTGTGTTCCTTGGTGTTGGTATAAGTTGTTACATTATGTCTCATGTGATTTTTTTATTTTTATAATTTTTTTCTTTAGCAAAAGATCCAGACAAACGTGGGACTCTTCTCAAAATCGAGCATGAAGTCTCTGCTATCAACGAGCTTCTGGATCGCTTTGAGAGATATGTGGGTGAGCAGAGAGGCTTGCTTAAGCATTTGAAGGTGTGATATTTTCATTTATATTTATTTTATTTTATAGATAATATCTGTAATTGTAACATTAAGTAATGGGAGCGTTTCGAAAACTCTGAATCAGTTGAACCCATTGCTTCACAAAATGATTCACTCTTTCGAAGTTTGATATGCTCTGTGAACCACTGCTCTGGAGGTTTTCAAAGGAGCCCATCACTAGTAACACTTTATCACATATGATCAAAAGCTATATTTTTACTTTGGCTCTCTTTTATTGATCTTGTCAACAGGATCTAGAAGGTTTTTTCCAGGAGGACGAGCAGGATGCCCTTCACCTCAAGAACAACATCCCTCCACACATGCCCAAAAGAGGCCAGCAAGCAGCTCCGCAAGAGTATTTCCTGTTTTTGTGTTTCTTTCCCAACTGTACCACAGTGCAATGGTGCCTTATTCAGTTTGCTTCATCATTAGGAAGCACAAAAACCATGAACCACCTCAACCAGCTTCTGATTGACTGAAACTGATGAGTTTGGCTTTTTGTGTTGTCTTCAGAGGAGGACAGGTGGCAGTTCAGAGCAGGCAGACAGATGCACCACCCGCCCCTCAGGAACAGGGGCTGCCCAGGAAACATCAGCGCAACCAGATCAAAGAGATGGAGTTCATTACCGTCCCAGAGTTTGACAGCATACCACCGTGAGTCCTTCCACATCTGTCTAAACAAACTCTGTGAGCAAATATAGTAAAGAACAGTAAACAATAGCTGTATTCCAAAATCCAGTCAGCCGCCTACCTAGACAGCATTGTAGGTGCGATGCTGTTTTGAACGGTGTGCTAAAATACACTGTGATGAGCTTTTGTGATGAGCTTTTTGTTCAGTAACAAAAACATGGAAAATCTATTTACAAATGGGATGTTTTACTTAATATTTATGTGCTATACATTTTTGATTATTGGCTAGCATGTTGTTAGCTTAGTGACATGCTAACATCCAACTTCATAGAGTATAACAGTGCACCTCCACAAGTGTTTTATTCATTCAATTTTTCCATAGGGATTCAAAAATGTCTTTGTTAAAGTTTTGAGTTTAAGCCATGAACCAAACCAACCAACTACAAGGTGAAACGCAACATAAATTTATTTGAGGCAAAAAAAAAAATAATGTTTTGGGAAAAAAAAGATACAAGACTGTGTACTTAACAGCTTTAGTGAGGGAAAGAACTACAATTCCATGAAGCATTGCAAATCACATAATCAAATTGAAAATGATTGTGAAATATATTCCTTTAAAGTAGTTGATTATATCTATAGAAGCAAGATATTATATATATATATATATATATATATATATATATATATATATATATATATATATATATATATATAAATATTATAGTTTAGTATTATAATATTTATTTAGTAGTATAATATTTATTTATTCCACGGTCATGATTATCCCTTACATAATTTAATATATAAATATTATATTTAAATATTTGAGTATTTTGAGGGTATAGCCAGACCAACTTAAACTTTATTATGTCATTTGCAGTGCTTCATGGAATTGAACTCTCTTATTGGTGGGATTTTATTTACATCATCATGGGTCCTGTAGATTTCACCATGAATTTTGCAGTTAAACATGATTATTATTATATTAAAAATAATTGTTGAAAAAATTCAAACAACTTATTATTATATATTATATATTTTTGTTTGTATATAAATTATATATTTTTGTTTGTATATAAATTTGTTAAATTTTAAAAAAAATTGTTGTAAAAACAGAATTATATACCATGGATTAACCATCTCAGAGCTCATAGGAGGTCTGTCTATAACAAGTATTTGTTAAAAATAAATTTCCCTATGTAAAAAAAAAAAAAAAAACTTCCGGAACTCAAATTTTGGAATTCTATTCCCTGATTGGTGGACATTTCTTTGCAGAATTGTGGGTAATGTAGTTTTCACTGTTTAATATGATTTTTTTTTTTAATTGTTGAAGTAATGCGAGCTGATGTCTTCAACAAAAGCATAAACAATTGAAGCGATTTTTACTCCCAGAATTCTACAGTTGCAGTGTATTAAAATCAGTGATGATTCAGGTACAGAGTGCTTTTGTGTTGCTACAGTGCATTAGTAGCTCCATTTTTGGTTTGAAAAGTTTTGAAAAGTAGTTAATAATGTAGACAGCAGAAAGGAAGAGAGCTCACTAGATTTTGGAACAGGAATTCCATGATTAACCAGTCATGGAAGAGTTGTAATGCAGTTCTATTATAATTCAGCATCTTTCAAATTGTTACTGCAAGTCACATGAAGTCGATTTCTTCATCTTCACTTGTGCTGTCACAGGTACATGAAAGGCCGCGTGACGTACGGCCAGCTGAATGCAGCGGTGCAAAGCATCAACACAGCTGTGACGTCAAAATATAAGATCCTCCATCAGCCAGTCAAAACTCTGAACAATCTGTCCCGCACGCTCCAACAGCGCTTTAAAGACCAAGAAACAAAGGACACCAAGGGTATCACCATTTTATCTGTCTGTCTTTTCCAGAGCTGCTGGTCAAAGGCTTATTTGACCTTGTTTAGCACTGCAGTCCATCATGTATTAACAGTCTTGTCATATCGAGAATTGAGAGTCCACTGTTTGCTCCAGAAAACTATTAACGCCACCTGCGCATGAACTGGTATAAGTGCTCCGATAACTAAGGTCATTTATCCTGGTCTGGTATTTAATAAGTTCTTATGGGCTGAAAGAGGTCATCCATCAACTCCTTCTGTGTCCTGCAGGTCAGTTTTTCATCGTGGAGCAAGACATCAGAGAGTTCGCCCAGCTGAAGGTGGATAAACGGTTTGTGGGCATGTTGAACATGCTACGCCACTGCCAGCGTCTGAGAGAAGTCCGAGGCGGAGGTCTCACACGCTTCATCCTCCTCTAAGACTCAGAGACATCGCTTTGAATGGAGTCACTCTGCACTAAATGATGCGTCTGCCATGGAATGCACTTCAGTGTCTATTTTATAAAAAGAACTTTGTGCTGTCAAATGATTAATCGCATCCAAAATAAAAGTTTTTGTTTACATAATGTGTACTGTGTATATTTATTATCTACATATGAATGCACTCACATGCATGTATATATTTAATAAAAATATTTATACATGTAAAATATTTATATAATATCAATTATATGAATATAAATGTATACAGTGTATATTTTCAAAATATACACTGTATGTGTGTGTGTGTGTGTGTGTATATTATATATATATATATATATATGTATGTACACATGGGGGAAAAAAACTTATTTTGGATGCGATTAATCACGATTACTTGTTTGACAGTGTTGGGGAATAACAGTTAAAACCCATGGACCAGGTGTGATGAACAAAGACCAGGGGTCAGATTGCGATTAAATAAAGAAATTTACTGAAGAAATAGTTTGCAGTTTCATCCGCAGAAGTCAGCTTCAACACTCGCACGGAGTTTGTAGGCCAACCTGCTTTACTATACAAAAATCACCACAATTATACCCTGACAGAGGTTGCTAATTGTGTCAATGCATAAGTCATCAAAATTCTGATTGGTCCTAAAACCTAGATAAACTTAGACAATTTCCTCATATGAAATTCTGATTGGTCCTAAAACCTAGATAAACTTAGACAATTTCCTCATATGGACGCAAGTTTGAAGCACATCTTCTGATGAATATTTTGGTGACGAATGATCAGAGGTCAGACGCAATACCTCTCTCCAAAGACATATATCTGATATGCTGGACATTGGCAGTTGAACGTTTGTCCTGGGCTGTCTGAGCTTTTCCCTGTACAGACAGATACTAACACACATACGCAGAGAGACACTTATTTTACTTCAAGATTGCCTCAGCCCTAAACCTTATCGAGCATGGTTACACACACAATGAGAGCAGCTTCTTAGAGAGTAGAAAGCCATATTCAACTTATTCTCTAACATGCATAAATGTAACTGATTAATAATTATTCAAGAAATATTGTAATTAATATTATGAAGGCCATTGTGGATCTGCGATCCACTCCTTCAACAGCACTATTAAAAATAGAACTATGTCAAATCATCCTGATTTGCATCTACTGAGTTTGAGGCCTAAAACCTGGCAGAGAACTGGATTTATGGGTAAACAAATTAAACAGTCAAACATCAAATATTGAAACCTTTGTGTGCTTGAAAAATGAACTGATATTAGAGGTTTCAGAACTTTGTGTAATTTATGTTGGAGAACAAAAGCTCATTATTTTGCTGAAATGTCTCTTCAATTAATGTCAACAGTGGACTTAATTTACTCATAAATCCAAAGTGTTGTTCTAAAAACCCATTAGAAATTCCCACGGGCGCCCCATGGTGAATTAGCATGCCAGGTTGGCCTACAAATTGACATTGTGAATTAACAGTTGGGTCACTTTATCTGTGATGATGAAATTATAAATCGATTGCTATATTATTTATACTGGTGGAAAGTGGACAAATATTGAAGCTTAAATAAAATTGCAGCTTTCGTAACCCCATCTCAAATGTCAGTGTCATTTCAAAAGTTGGGCACATTGATGTTTTAGTTTCATTAATTTTCGAGACAAAAGAAACCACTACCCGAGAGACGTGTGAAGATGAATCCGACTCGTCAACTTCAACCTACTTTTCTCACCCAAAACTCAACCGAGCATGAAAAGTTACACATCAACAATAAGTTAGGCATTTCTGTTCTTGCTTTGTCATCTTCACTTGTTATAAAGACACCATGTAGAGGACGCTGCATTTGCACATACAATGACGGGGGCTTTAAGAGAACTGGTAGGCCAGCTCTTACTTTACATCATAGTTTGAATGTCCAGTTTTCACAAAAAAATGTTCCTTTTTTGCAGGCGAGAAGCCCTGTGCTTGTTGCTGCCATTTTCATAGCTGGAATAGGAGGAACCTTTCAATACGGCTTCCATATCTCTGTCCTTAACTCGCCATCACTTGTAAGTACCCATGTTCGGTTATAAAGTGTCTTAGGCTGATTTACTGTCTCTTTTGAGCTGTAAATAGGGGGGTTGGAGGTAATCAGCATTAATCAAACGCATTTCTGCTGCTGTCTTAAGATGTGGCATCTCCAAAGAATCAATACATATCAGAGCTTATGATTTGGTGCTAACCTGTGAAATGCTGTGGTTCAATAAAATGAAATGAATGACATAACCAACTGAGACTTGTGCTTACATTGCAAGTTTATTAAAGAGCTGGTGAACAGCACCTGCCAGCAGCGTTATGGCCGCTCTCTTGAGCCCTGGGAGCTGTCTCTCATCTGGTCCTTCATTGTGTCCATATATTGCATCGGAGGTCTGGCTGGAACCCTGTATGCTGGACATCTGGCAGGCGTGTATGGAAGGTACTGGAAGTGCATCCATGATATAGCAGACGTCCTAGTCAGTTCATAGGCTGATGCTGAAGAATGTGCAGGGATAGTTCGCCCAAAAATGTAAGATATTATCAGTTTTGTTGGATATTATCCATGCTCTTTTGAATTCCATTGACTTAAAAAAAATAGATGAAATGTAGAAGAAAGAAAGTCATACATGTTTGAAATTACATGAGGATGAGTAAATGATGAGAAAATTAATTTTTGGGTGAACTGTCCCTTTAATGCCATTGGATATACACCACCATTCAAAGTTTCTGTACAAATATTTACTGCTCAAGAAACATTTCATACAATTAGTGTTGAAAACATTTGTTATTTCTGAAAAATGTTATTTATTATTTGAAATATATTTTTTGTAACATTATAATTGTCTTTACTGTTAGGTTTGATCAATTTAATGCATTCTTATAAAGTATTAATTTCTTTAACAACAACAGCAAAACACCTTATTGACCCCAAACTTTTGAATAGTAGTGTAACAAGGTTGATTTTCAGGTGCTAACATGGATCCTTCCATATTTCTGCATTTTCAGAAGCATCTGTGGCATCGAGTATTCTTAGAGTGTGAATCAACAACCAAATGGCAGCAATTCAATAAGCAACATGGGCTTTTAATTACAGAATTGACCTGAAATTATGCTAATGGCAACAAACAGCCACTGAAATTTCTTCTAACCAGTCTAACCTACATTAATTTTCTCCAGGTTCTGTTCTGTTCCTGTAACTGGCACAGGAAAAAATAAAAAATCTAAACGTTCTGGCTGAGAGCAATATTTCTTAAAGGGATAGGGATAGTTCACCCAAAAATGAAACTTACCCTATGAATTACTCGCCCTTAATCCGTTCTAGGTGTATATGACTTTCTTCTTTCAGACGAATACATTCAGAGTTATATTTAAAAATGTCCTTGCTCTTCCAAGCGTTATAATGGCAGTGAATGGCAGCTGAGATTTTGAAGCCCAAAAAAGTACATTTTCTTTAAATTTTTAATTTGAGGTATTTAAATTCTTATACAAGGAGCAGCATGTGTACAGTAAGTTTGTACAGTATGTGTTTTTAACTCTCGATAGGAAGACAACTCTGCTTTTGAACAATGTGGTGGCAATCTGTGGCGCTGTCCTGATGTTGTTGAGTAAAACCGCTCTCTCGTTTGAGATGATCATGGTGGCGCGTGTCCTATACGGCATCAACGCTGGTGTGTTGGAAAATCTGTAAATGCATGGTCTTTTTTTATTCTGTGCTATTTTTGTAAGTTAGCTGCTTGAGTGCTGTCTGTGCAGGTGTGAGTTTGACTGTCCACACCATGTATATATTGGAGTGCGCCCCCAAGAGGCTGCGTGGGATGGTTGGTGTGTCTGTGGCCTCTTTTGTCTCAACCGGGAAGTTTTTTGGCCAGTTGCTCGGGATCAGGTGCGTCATTAACAGCAGGTTTATCTTCCTGTAACATTCATGTGTTAACCAAACTTTTAAAGATTTAAACTTTAAAGCTTGGGTTTTGAGCGTGTGTGTGTGTGTTAGTGAGGTGTTAGGCACTGAGGAACGCTGGATCTGGCTGCTGGCCTTCAGTGGAGCGGCTGGTCTCCTGCAGCTAGTAACTCTGCCCTTTCTCCCGGAGTCCCCGCGGTACCTCCTGCTGGAGAAGGCAGACAAACACGGCTGTGAGATCGGTCAGAACCACAGACAACTCCTTTGACATTTACACATACATTGATATTTCTTGCAAAATTCATCTGAAATCATTTGTTCAAAAAGTGGGGCCAGTGTTCTTTTGAAATATAATAATGAAACATTTTTTGTAAGTACATTACTGTTAAAGTTTTTTTTTTTTTTTATAAATTGTTTGTGTTCTATGTTTGTATACATGTTTTAACTTTGTATGTGTATAATTATATATACATATAAAAAATACAGTACACTCATAAACATAAACTTTTATTTTGGTTACGATAAATCGTGATAAATCAATTTGACAGCCTATAAACACACACAGTTACTAAATGCAGTTACTAAATAATAAATGCTGTTCTTTTGAACTTTCTATTCATCAAAGAATTATGACATGAAATGAAATGTATCATGGTTTCCACAAAAATATGATGCAGCACAACTGTATTCTGGCGAGTTGTTTGATGATGATCAAAATGTCTCAGCTCTGCGCAGGTTGTGGGGAGCTAAAAAGGACCCTGGACCAGAGATGGAGGAGATGTTGGCTGAACATGCTTCCCTAAAGGGCGTGAAGGTCCACAGGCTCATGGACCTCTTCCTCGACCACAACGTCCGCTGGCAGCTCGTCACCGTCCTCGTTACGTTCGTCACGCTGCAGCTCTGCGGCATCAATGCTGTGAGTCACAAAAAGTCACAGTGCCGCCCGCACCTGAAAACGACTGCACCGAGAATGCTTATTTTACACACAACCATATGCCACAGTCTGTTCAGGAAACAGGCTTTATGGCTTTACATTGCAAGATAATTTACTTCCCTCACATTTCTTCTTTTTGATGAAAGCCACCGCCATTGTTTTCATCATTCAGTTTCAAAGATGAATAATAGAACTTAAAAATATTGTTGTTCATATGGCCTGTGAATAATGTCGTCGCAGATCTATCTCTATTCGTTTGATGTGTTTCAAGCTGCTGGTATTGCCAAGGAGAACCTGCGCTATGCCGCCCTGGGGACGGGCCTGTGTGAAGTCTCCACCTCTATTGCCTGTGTGAGCTGCTCTTTTTACCACCCAAATATTTCATCTAAGCTCAAAACATGACGTGACCTGGTTTAAAGGAATCTTCTCTTTGTGTGGTTGTTTACTGTGTTATTTTTATCCAGGTGCTGATCATCGAGAGCACCGGGAAGAGAGCGCTTCTCTTTAGGGGTTACCTGTGCATGGCCGCCACACTGGCCCTGCTCACACTTACACTTTACCTTCAGGTCTGCTTATTTTTTTATTAAAGTTTCATTGTTTTATTGCATCATATTTTTCAAATTATGTAGGATTTGTGGCTAATGATTGAGTGAGATGGCAAGTTATAGTTTGTGTGCATGGCTAATAATTCAGTTATTAACAAGAAGTGTGCTGATTGTGACTTGATTTAAATTACTGTTACATTTAAAGGGATAGTTCATTAAAAAATTTGACTTAATCTCATTCTAAACCCATATGATTATCTATCAACACACAAAGAGATGCTGTTGTTTTCATATAACTATAGAGACTACTGCTTCAAGAAAGACAAAAAGCATCATGAATTAAAAGTAGTACTCTCACACTATATTCTGTCTTTTGAAGCTTTGAGGAACTGACTAAAATTTAAATTGTTGTTCACTGAAAATCTTTGCCTTCAGGCTTCAAGTCTCAGGTTGTGCTTATTATATAATGAAAGTGAATGGGGACTGGAGCTGTCAAGCTTTAAAAATGATAAAATGCATCCTAAAAGTAGTTTATATGAATCACATGCTTTATTCCACATCTTCTTCGGTCATATGATAGTTTTATGAGAGAAACAGACTGATAATTATATTAAGTGAATGGGGACTGGAGCTATAAAGCTTCAGAAACACACAAAAAAGCATCATAAAAGTATTGTAAAAGTAGTGAATAGTAAAAGTAGTGAAGTAGTGAATCATGTGCTTTATGCCACATCTTCTGTGATCATATGATCGTTTTGTGTCAGAAATGGAAATTTAATACATTATTCACAGAAAACCTGGTTGAACATAGTAAGAAATGAAACAACTTTTAAGTGAGTTATTTCTTAAAGACAAACTGATATTATTTTTGTGACTAACAAGCCACTGTTCATACTATATGAAACTATTCCTGAGATCATATTTGTCTGGCTGTTATAGGACTTTGTATCCTGGATGCCATACTGCAGCATGGTCCTTATTTTCACCTACATCTTCTTCTTCTCTAGCGGGCCAGGTACAGCCACACATTTTTCTCCTGCAGTCAGATGTTTAGATGCTTATTTGTAGCCTTATTGTCTTAACAATACTCTTATGAATTCTCTCTTCCATAGCCGGGGTGACAGCACCACTTCCTGGTGAGATTTTCACACAGTCCTATAAACCTCCAGCGTTCATGGTAGCCTGCATCCTTAACTGGACAGGACTCTTCCTGGTGGGCATGTTGTTTCCGCTCATAGTGGTGAGCCTTTATCATTTTATAGCTTTGTGCCCTGTTTTTTGCTGAAAAATGAAATTTGCAGAAACATTTTACACATAGAGTTTTAAAAATGTTTAAAAGATGTACACACACGAGAAGTTTTAGTTCATACGAGTAGCCTAATAAAACTGTTTTATTTTACATGGAGCCAGGGGTGTGTGATATTGACAAAAAAATGATATCTTGATTTTTTGGGGGGGATTTTTTGATAACAGTAATTGAACGAGATTTTGCTTAGTGTGTTTTTATGCTTGGCCCTTTGCTGGATAAATAACTAGGACACTAAAGCCACCATATAGCCCACGGTAATCCCTTTATGAGCGATTCATTGAATGATTCATCCAAACAGCTGATTCATTTAAAAGTGAAGCAAATGGCTGTATTTCCGAATGGATCACTGAATCACTGACACTGATTCATTTAAATCATAGCATTTCTGCTCCAGTAAGTGGCAAAACAGAAAAAAAAACAAAAAACAGACAATATTGTGTCTAAATTGTAATTCGCTCAGTATGCAAAATTTTCATCACATTCACATGCTAATATTCAGGAAAATAGCACTCTTGCTTGAGTGATATTACTTAACTATTTCATATCTTATAAATATAAAAAACAGACTAATACAGGGATATTTGTTTGCTTTTATAACTTGAATTATAGGGGCATATTATTAAATCAATTCATCAATGCTTTTGAACTCTCAAGACACATTTTTGTTTTTTCAATGACATGCTTAATAATGTCAGCTCGCATATTGTTAAAAGAACAATACAATTTTATCGTAGACGATAAATATCGCACACCCCAACATTGAACGGGTCTCTTTATGGAGGTTACCATTTTTACATCGTGATCAAATGAATGCTACTCAGTTTATTTGGTACTCCTCTTATGTAAGATTTTCACTTAAATTAATCATGGCTTAATGTAAATAGTGCATTTCTACATTGGAATCTGAAAACTTGTGCTTTTGCATACATCCACACCACTAGGGTGCAGAATAAGTCTAATATGACATAAAGTGACAGAATGCACCATTGAGCATGCCTTATTCACAGTTAGTTAGCCCTTTCTGATGTATTTTTCTATTGCAGGAACATTTGGATTATTTCTGCTTCCTTGTATTTTTTGTGTTCTGCTTCTTCTCTGGTGTTTACGTGTGGTTCCACGTGCCTGAGACAAAGAATAAAACTGTTTTGGAGATTACAGAGGACTTTAAGAGAATGCACCAGAAACGCAGGCACTCACTACAGTCCAAACTGAGCTCAATACACATAAACATCCGGAGCACCATATCTACCAAGCTTTAGCACTAGTTCAGAAAGTCATGTAGTCAAATCGGAAGCTGACCAAAGTCATTTTACACCCAATATTCATTCTCTGTTTTGATGGCTGCTGACTGTGTGGTATGTTTGGCTATTCTTTTGGTGACGCCAAGTGTCTTAAACTGTAAGCCACATCCATTTGTATACTCAAAATCCAATTTCAATTAGAGGCAAACTGAATGTTGAATCAATATATTTGTACTTTGTCACGCCAAGGGACACCGATTCAGGTTTGACCTGACAGCGGCTGTGGTGCAATGGCTTTATTGACACTGTTTCTTGGATGGCTCTGTAGAGTGATTAGTAAGGCTTGAGTATCTATTGAATCCTCAGAGGTGTGTTGACTTCTTACCACACCATAAAGTTATTAAATTAATTATTGGACTCCACCAAATGACTAAGTAATGTGGCATCTCTTGTAAATCATATTTATGAGGAACCAAAATTGCTCTGAAATTTGGCTTAATGTTACCAAGCGGCTGTTTTTCTTTTAGTCAAATACAATAAATGTTTTCAAATGTTGTTCCTGTGGTCTTTAAAATACATATAACATTATTCACTCAAAAACTAACACCCATTAAAAGTGGAAGGCATCTTTCTTCTGATGAAATCAAAAAGATATTTAGAATTTTTTTATGATCAACCAGTTGTGTTTACCATTGACTGACACTGCATGGACACACACACACACACACACACACAAAGCACAATTTAAATTGGTTTTGTTAACTGAAATATAAAATGCAAATATTAGGTAAAAATTTTAATGAAAATTAGAAATGTTGCTTTGGCAACTAAATAAAATTTATATATATATAATTTAAATAAATATGTGTCTTCATTATGTAGGCCTGATAATAGAAATAAAATAATAATGTAATCATAATAATAGCTAATAATAATAAAATGTATACATTCGCAACATTTAAAACACACTTGACAACTTCTGTCTCTACTAGTTACTGAGGTACAGCCACAGTGACAACTTGCCCCGGTGTAAGAGACATAGTCTCTGAATGAAGGGAGGAAGGCAGCGCTAAATGAAATATTTATGCGAGGTTAATTGTAAATGCTCATGAATGTGGTGAGCTCGGCAGTGTCGATTGTCAAGAGTTTGGGCGCTGAACGTGACCTGTGCGTCGCGAGGAGAGCGCGTGCGGCGCTCTGATAACACAATCTTGCGCCTGTCGACATCAAACTTCACTCATGCTCGCGTGCATTCCACATACGCCCAAATTACGTACATAGGGTTCCTGTTTACAAGCCAAACCCAAGGAAAACTTGCACTGGTGATGTCAACATCATGGTAAGATTTAAAGCGCAAAGAGGAGTTTGGTGACAGCTTCACACTGCTGATTATAATAGAGTGATTCTGGGAGCGCGCTCTCGCGATGGAACCGCGCGCCGCCAAAAAAGAGCTGCATCAGAGGTAAGAACGGGTGCATTCACACACTCACACAGGTGAAAACCACAGAAACACAGGTCTTAGTATGCAGGTATTTCTTCATATATTTAGTTTGTTTTTATTTAAATAATTTTTGCTAGACCTCTTAAGTAGCAGCTTTCTCTCTTCTTTGCAGTTAGTCTTCATTCAGTATTCTTTATAATATCAGGCTCAGTAATGGGATGTTTTTGGTGGGAATTAAGCCTCTGTTTATCACAATGACATTTCATATCGATTGATAACACAATAAGATGACAATATACTTTAGCTCCGCCAACATACTTTAGGTTTCTTGCCTCAGAATGACTTAAAGCATCACACTTTCACATTCACCTGGACCAATGTCCCAGATATTAATATCTAAACAAAATATGTAACTTTTTTCAAACAATAACAACACCATGAATCATTCATAAAACAATAACAGCTTTTATTTATTTATTTTAAGGCTTTACAGTGTAATTACAGAAGTAGGCTACTGAGCAATAGTAATCAACAGCATGTGGTCACACTTTAGTCCAATTCTCTCTATTAACAAACCATTAACTACGACTTTTGCCTCTGAACTACCAATCTGCTGTTTAGTTAGTAAGGTAGTTGTTAAGTTTAGGTATTGGGTAGGATTAGGGATGTAGAATATGTTCATGCACAATATGTGGTTAATAAATAATAATAAAGAGCCAATATGTTATTAATAGTTATGCTAATAAGCAACACGTTAATACTGAGAACTGGTCCCAAAAGTGTTGAACTTACTATAGGGTTAGGGTTCGGTGTAGGGTTGGTTGATTATAATTACATATAATTTACTCATACTGATACGCATGTAACATAGCCTATAACAGGAACAATGTAAGATAAAGTGTTATTTATTTATTCATTAAGTCATTCATTTATTCATTCACTGAGTTAGCTGGTCCTGTTTGTTTGATTTACTCTTTATCTATTTAAAGATAAAAGACTGATTGTTCCTCTTCTTGTTTAATAGTTTGAATCATTAGCCGTAGATGACCAGTCACACATCTGTTTTAGATCATTAACTGTGTTTGGTTATCATCAAGGCTTTGGACATAGACTCACTTAATAGATGACCCAAAATTATTATTTTTTTCTTCACTTCATTCCAGATATGTATGACTAGTTCTTCTGTGGAACACTAATGACTAAGTAAATGTAATTTTCATTTTTGAACGATTTATCAGTGAAATTATGTTTAAAACGTTTAAAAAAAACTATGACAAGAAAGTTGCAAGATGCTGCAAACACGACTAATGGCACCACCTGCTTTACACCTTCAGCTGAACACTAGTTAGTCACTATAAAAAATTAATTGTTTTTTAAGAGATTTTAAAACTTCAAAAACAAAATTCAACAGTCAGCTAGATTTCTTTTTCAACAAATTTCAAATATTCAATTAGTATTTCAAGTACCACCATAAATTGACCTATATTCATATATCTAAATTGATACATATGTGTATGTTTGTGTGTGCACGCGTTTTTGTGACAAATGAGGACATAAATTTGTATGATGACAAGGGTATGACAGGTATTACAAGGAGAAGTTGACTTTTCAGGACATTACCCCATGTCCCCACTTTTCAAAACGCTTATAAATCACACAGAATGGAGTGTATTGAAAATCTGAAATAGCACAAAGTTTCCTGTAAGGGGTAGGTTTAGGTGTAGGGCAATAGCACAAACAGTTTACAGTGTAAAAACCATTACACCTATGGGGTTTCCCCACTTTTCACAAAAACAAACGTGTGTGTGTGGACACTTAATATGTCAAATGAACTATTATTTTTGAGGATTTTACATACACACAAACCTTAATGGTGACTGAATGGTGCTTAATGTAAAATGTGTCTTACCAAAAGTCTCTTAATATCACAAGACAACAAATTTGTGCAGACAACTGTATTTAACCAGTTGGGAGAACACCTCAGTTAGTCTAATACAGACTTTCAAAAAATTCTAATTTCTTATTATGTGTGACTCAAACGGTCTAGTAAAAATAGACAAATATGTAGTTGATTTTTTTTTTTTTTTTTTTACAGTTTTCATGTAAAATATTTTAAACTCAATTTTTTCTCATATTCAATTTAATTGGCTGTTGAAGTGGTTACGTTTAAAATTTCTTTGGATTTAATCAAATTGCATTGTCTTACTATTTTTAGATTTCTTAGTCAGTACTTTCCACCCTAAATATAAAAACGTGACTGACGAAACTGTCAGGGAGAGTGCCAGTTGGCTGTTCCTTCACTCTACGTCTTTGCGTCTTTTAAGCAGCAATTACCTCACACCAGCTGGACTGATGTCATATGTGAGGGACCTGATAAGAACAGACCTAAACTGTGCTGACTTGATACATAGGACCGTGTGATAAGCACAGCATGTTTGAATACAAACTCTTAGGCTACTTTTTGGCGGTATAACGTGTTCTTGTAGATCAGCTGATATAGCATGGCAATAACAACACTGAGGTTGTGGGTTTAATATAACTCCAATGCAGTGTAAGTTACTGTGGATACAAGCTAATCGATAACTGTGAGAAAGGTAACGTTGACCTAACCATCAAAGTAACAAAAACAACCTCCTGTCTTTCCCTTCAGGGTGTTTGTGAACCGGAGTTTGACGCTTGAAAACATCAAGTGCTATGGCTTCGACATGGATTACACTCTGGCAGGTGAGAGCGTTTATAGCGCCGCTGGGAAAAGCTGTCAGACTTTGTGTGAAGTGCTTCGTTCACATCCACTCTCTTGTTTTGAACAGTGTATAAGTCTCCAGAGTATGAAAGTTTGGGCTTTGAGCTGCTCAGGGACAGGCTGGTGTCAATCGGATACCCACACGAGCTGCTGGGCTACACGTATGACCCCACCTTCCCCACGCGGTAAGTGTTGCTCCCTTAATGGCTCTGGATTAGGCTATATTGGGTCTGTGAGCTCATGGTTTAGGCTTTTGAGGCTTGCTGTGTGTGTCCACACAACATTGACAATGTTTACATGCATATTGTTTCCTATTATCCATATTCTGGTTAAAGGGACAGTTCGCCCAAAAATTAAAATTGTATCTGTCAAGTTGTTCCAAACCTGTGTGAGTTTCTCTCTTCTGTTGAGCATAAAAGAAGACATTATGAAGAATGTGTGTAATCATACTGTTGACGGTAGCCATTGACTTTCATAGTATGTAAAAAAAAAAAAAAAACGTCATGGGCTACCGTCAAATATTTGGTCACCAACATTCTTCAAAATACATTATTTTGTGATCGACAGAATAAAGAAACTCATACAGGTTTGAAACAACTGGAGGGTGAGTAAATCATGACAGTTTTCATTTTGGCCACTAGAGGTATGTTGCATCACAAAACACTGTGATTCTATTGAATTCAATGAGAATGGTGCATCACAAGAAGCAAAAAAAATATATATATATATATTTAAACAACAGTAACAAAAGTATAGAATAATGCAATGAATTCCAAAATGTAGGTCATGGGAATCTTTTAGTCCTTCAGAAAAAAAGGTACACAAGTTACCCTTTCTAAAGGTACTACTAAGTATACTTTAGGTACTAATATGTACTTTTAAAGTATGTATATGTACCCCTACTGTTTAGGGGTAAATATGGTACATGTAGATGTATTTTCTGGCTTTTGTACCTTACGGTAATACTACAGTAACAGGAATGTATTGATTTATGTTAATTTGCTCACAAGTCAAAGTGAAATACCATTCATAACTCAAAATCCAATCATTTCTATCAGAAATTGATTGGATTTTTTTGGGAGGGAAATAAGCATGTGTTGGGAGGTACACAGAAGGGAGGGATTTGTGAAATAAAGTTGTATTAGAAATGGAGAAAGTTATTTAAATTTTAATAGAACTATGAACTCAAGGATTTTTAATATGGAATAATGTGCAGTTATGAACTAGAAATATGTATTAAGTTTAGTTTTGATTTATGTTGACTTTATTATTTGGACAGAAGTTTATTTTGTCTTGTCCTTCAAAAGACACATTAGCACATTTTTCATGATACACTATTGTTTGGGGTCTGTAAGATTAAAAAAAAAAAGTATTTAAAAGAAATTTATGTTATGCTCTTAAGGCAGCATTAATAAAAATACAGTAAATGAAAATTAAATCATGAATTATGAAATATTGCGAAATATCACAATTTATAATAACAGTTATCTATTTTAATATATTTTATATAAAATGTCTTTCTGTGATGCAAAGCTGAATTTTCAGCATCATTACATCAGTCTTTAGTGTCACATGATCCTTCAGAAATCTTTCTAATATGCTCATTTGCTGCTCAGGAAACATTTATTATTATTATCAGTGTTGAAAACAGTTGTGCTGCTAAATATTTTTATGGAAAATTTTGTTTTTGATTTTGTTATCCTTTTTTCAGGATACTTCGATGAATAGAAAGGTCAAAAGAACAATATTTATTTGAAATGGAAATCTTTCTTAACAATCCAAAAGTCTTTGCTGTTATGTCTACCTTAAGTCTACTTCATTTTCATTTGGAAATCAGTCAGTTTGTAGTTGCTTTTGAGTCTATTATAAACCATTCATGAGAGACTTTGTGGGCAACCATACAAATAGAAACGTCCTGCGTTACACCAGTCTCAAGGGTCTCATAAAGCAGAAGGTCGCTTGAGGTCATCATTAAAACGGGCTGAATACCAAACACAGACTCTCTGCTCAATGATACGGCTGGGGAAAAATATAAATATGAATGAATTCTTGTTTTAACTCCTTAGAGGGACATATTTTGCTATAAATTATTCACTTGTCTGAATGCTCCCAGACGCTTGTTCTTTCCAACGTTCTCTCTTTCTCCTCTTCTTTCCAGAGGTCTGGTGTATGATACCACGTATGGGAACCTGTTGAAAATAGACTCCAATGGAAACATCCTGGTGTGCACTCACGGCTTTGAGTACCTGAGAGGGTGAGTGAGGGTCAGTGGTGTATTGAGTGAGTTTGCTCGCAAATGCCCCCTCAACCTTTCTCTGACAACAGAAGATTTCAATAAAGTAGAGTGCTGCATGGGACAAAACATTAAAGAGAGCCAGGCTGAAAGGAAATAAACTCAGTGTGAAGAAACAGCAGGGTCAAGAGCTGTTAAAAACAGATCAAGAGAGACTAGTACAGCAGAGCGAGACATCTAGTTTTTAATATCGCAAGTTAATGCACTCCAGGTCTTATTATTGCTTATTATTAAACTTAATATCTTAATCACTCTGATTCATGAACAAAACATTCAGACCAGTTTTGTGAACCAGATAAACTGATTGAATCAGTGCTTTCTTTAATCATAACAATATAAGTTTGCAGATGTGCTCACAAAGCCATAGTTGGAAACAAGTTCTTTTGGATGTTGACTCATCTGCAAACCAAAAGGGAAACACCTAGACACATTTGTGTGATCATAAAGAAAATGACAAAACAAAACCTGTTTATGTGAAAAGCTGGTTTGGCAACAATTAAATGTTGAGAAGAGCTGGAAATTAAACTGAAGTTAATGCTCTTTTTTACGCAAATTCATCAAGCTGCAACATTTAACCTTGTTTCCTAAGTTGCTGTAATTATGAATATTTTAGATGTTTAAATATTTAATTATACATATATAATAAAAACAAGCCAATATTTGGTTCCAAATTAGATAGTCTGTTCAGTGATGACTTAAATAGACTAAATCACAACTATATATATATATATATATATATATATATATATATATATATATATATATATATATATATATATATATAGGGTAGTTGACCAATAGGCAGTAAAAAAATGCTGCTTCTTTTTTTTGTAAAAAGCCTTTTTGAAAAAGAAATGCATATATTTATTTTTTATCTTGTTGGACAGTGAAAATATGTCATGTCAATATATATAGCTTACATGGACATTGAACATTAATAAACATTATATAAACATCAAAATTAACATCAAACTTAGGGTCAGTAAATTTTATTTTATACATATTTTATTATTTTATTTATCAAGGGTACATTAGTATAAGGATACATTAATTACACTATAATATTACAAAATATTGGATCTATTTCAAATAAATGCTGTTCTTTTCTATTTTATATTCATACAAGAATAATGTAAAAAATGTATCATGGTTTTCACAAAAATATGAAGCAGCAGAACTACTCAGCATTGATAATAATAATTAAAAAATATCTCTTAAGCAGCAAATCAGCATATTAGAATGATTCACACCAGATACTGACAGGTTTTTTGTGAACAATATTTGAGAGAAATAGGCCTTTTGTGTACATAGAACAAGTCTTAGCTCTTTGAGTTCAGCTCATGAAAAATGGGGGCAAAAACAAAAGTGTTATGTTTATAATTTTTTGTTCAGTGTAAATATATATATATATCTGCTGTTATTCTCATTAATATGTGTCTGTTTGCAGTGGACAGGTCAATGAGTATTATCCAAACAAGTTCATCCAGAGAGACGACACTGACCGTTTTTATGTCCTCAACACGCTCTTCAACCTATCAGGTACAGCGACACATTTACATGGCCGTGCGAAAGGATAACTGATTTTGTTAACATGATTTGTCCCTCTTCTTTTCTCAGAGACGTATCTTTATGCGTGCCTGGTTGACTTCTTCACCAAAAGCACCAGATACAAAAAGTGAGACAATTATTCTTTATAATTGCAAGAGTTATGGCTCTTTTTCAGCTTCACTGTATCTCCGTCATGTGAATGATATTCATAATTAGCAATGTTTGCTAAAGCAAGCATCACTATTAATCTTGCTTATGCTTACAGCTAGGGATATCAATAAACCTATATGGTTTCAGAAGGTTCACACGGTACACATTAAAACCCGGAACACATTAGCAACCAGACAACAAAGCCTTAGCAAGCCAAAAAGTATAAAAAAAAAATAAAAAAAAAAGATTAAATATACAAATCTCTTTTAACTCGCGTGACATATGGAATAAAATATGTTATTTAGAGGCACAAACTGAGCAAAAATATGCAATTTGGTGCAGATGTTGTTATATATATGGGCAAAATGTATGATAAAATTCTAGTTTGTAATGTAAATCTTATCTTTATAACAGTATAGCAGACTGCTTTCATAAAATGCTTATAAAGGAAAGGGGTGTGTGGCCAAGTATGGCGACCCATACTCGCAATTTGTGCTCTGCATTTAACCCATCCAAGTTCACAGTAGTGAGAATACACCCGGAGCAGCGGGCAGCCAATGCTGCGGCACCCGGGGAGCAGTTGGGGGTTCGGTGCCTTGCTCAAGGGTCTCACCTCAGTCGTGGTATTGAGGGTGGAGAGAGTGTTGGTTATTCACTCCCCCCACCTACGATCACTGCCAGACCTGAGACTCGAACCCACGACCTTCGGGTTGCAAGTCCAACTCTCTATCCATTAGGCCACGACTGCCTTTCAAATATCAGTTGTCACTCCGTTTGTCCCAATAATATTTATTAGTAAGATGATATTTCATTGTTTAGCTTTATGATCAAAGCTCTGTAGGTTTTATTGGAAAATGTAGTGTTGTGCAATACAATAATGATTGGGAGATGAACAAATAAACATTCCTCAAAAGCTTGATATATAGCCTGATATATGACCGTTCTCTGTAGATCCCACCTTCTCATGTGCCACAATTGGTCAATTATATATAATGCCTGCATGTTATTGGTTAAACTACTTTAAGATCATTACCTTCAGCAAGTATGATAACAGGATAACAAAGCCAAAACCTGGATATTTTAGGCAATATAGAAATCCTGGCCAGAACGTGTCCCGTAAAAATGGCACGTATGCTCACCCTATAACGAAGTATAAACTACCAATCAGATGACGGGAGGCATGTAATAGATTATGAACAACAGTTTTTTTCAGCCAAATTTTGATCATGTTGAGTCCTAAAAAAAACTGCAGATGGGTTTATTTGGAAACTATAAATTATAAATATGCCAAATAAATGTCAACAATCTGTTCCACTCACTGTTTCTCTCCTACTTAGTTGCCAGAAAGGGTTCAAACACGGGGACTTGTTCATGTCACACAGAAGCATGTTTCAAGACGTGAGGGATGCCATGGATCACCTTCACGACACGGTAACCAATTTTATATTGACTAAATTTATGAATTTACTTACCCTCTCATGAAAGAGTTTACTTACAAAGTTAGTTCCAATTAAAATATGACTTTAAAGGTAAGGTAGGTGATTTCGGAAAGGCTAGCAATAGCAAGCTAGCTTTGAAAGCATACGATTCCACCCTCCCAGCAAAATCAAATAATTACAATAATAACGCCTTCCATTCTCGCTCGGTCTGCAATAGTTTGAGGGAACACGCTGATGATGTATTTTTGCGTGAAGAGGTGTGCAGAGGTATGCAAATAGATTCGTTGACAGGCAGGTAGGACAATATAAATACAGATGATATAAATACATTTAGTTTTTCAAGTACATTTAGACCACTTAACTTAGTGATTGCCATCGGGGTGTGAAGAGACTTTTAACCAGCATAACAAAAAAATTTTTTTTGAACCAAATCACCTACCCTGCCTTAAAGAGCTAAATATAATCATTCCATACAATGTGAGTGTTTCACACTAGTGTTTTTAATGTTTTTGTTCTATAGGGCACTCTGAAGGAAAGAACACTGAAAAACCTGGACAAGTATGTGATTAAAGATGTAAGTGGTAATTACATATAAAAAAAAATTCTCAAATCGCTCAAATTATTATTGCTATATGATTATATGTATTTGTGTGTGGCAAAAGACTCATTCATATATGTGTCATTTTGTCTAGCCTCGTCTTCCCGTGTTACTGAGCCGTATCAAAGAGGTCGCCAAAGTGTTTCTGGCCACCAACAGCGACTTCAATTACACCGAGGTAAGGAGAGCGCCAGACCCCTAGAAATTATTTAAACTGCCACTGACAGGCTGCATATCATTGCACGCTGTCATTATTTAGCCGAGCAGAAACAGCTCTTTGGGGGAAGTCGTGGCCTAATGGTTAGAGAGTCAGACTCGTAATCCAAAGGTTGCGAGTTCGAGTCTCCGGCCGGCAGGGATTGTAGGTGGGGGGGAGTGAATGTACAGCGCTCTCTCCACCCTCAATACCACGACTGAGGTGCCCTTGAGCAAGGCACCGAAACCCTCAACTGCTCCCCGGGAGCCGCAGCATAAATGGCTGCCCACTGCTCCGGGTGTATGTTCACGCTGTGTGTGTGCACTTTGGATGGGTTAAATGCAGAGCACGAATTCTGAGTATGGGTCACCATACTTGGCTGAATGTCACTTCACTTCACTTAATATTCGTAATTCCATTTTAATGACACTGTATTATATATTTTCTCATATTAGGCTATTATGAAATACTTACTGGATTTTCCGGCTGGTTCTAAGGTGAGCAGCATGATCACTCTATAACTGACACAAAAAACAGTGTTTAGTGTTGATTTTGAGAAACTGCTTATGACTCTTCTTGATCACACACACAAAGATATTCACATTCTGAAATGACTCATGTTGTCTAGAACCCCAAGAAACCGTGGCGCTCGTACTTTGATCTGGTGGTGGTGGACACGAGGAAGCCCATGTTCTTTGCAGGGGGGACAGTTTTACGACAAGTAGACACAGTGAGTTCATGCTGTGCACTGCTTTACTTTAAAAAAAGCTTTACTCTCTTTTATATATAATAAACTCTCATTTATTCAGGAAAAAAACTGAAGTGTTTTTGATAATTTTTAATGTAAAAAAGCTATTATACATGATTATTTAATAACAATGAGATTATGAATCCGAAGCCTGTCAAGAACATATCTAGACCTTATTTTACAAAACACTTACAAACATTACAAATAAACTACAAATGCATACATTACACTCTCCCCCCATTTCTCATTGGAGTGAATTGAAGTGTTTTGTTCTCAATAACATAAGTCCTACCACTATGTTAAAAATATTACCTAAATTACCTAAAAATATATTTTTATTAAATATGCTGATTATAATTACATTTTGTTCATCAAGAAAAGACGATATAGTTGATATATGTCATAATAATGGTCTAAATATGATCTATTATTATATTATAAAATGTTATTCTATTATAAAATAATATAAATCTTTGTGGGGTGACAAACCTAGACATTTAACAATTTTTACAGCTTATGTTTATGGCTTATTTTTGTGATACATTACCATTCAAAAGTTTGAGGCAAGAAAAATCGTTTGAAAATAATACTAATAATATTTTTTTAATAAATATTCAACAAGGAGGCATTTAATTGTTCTAAAATGACAGTAAATAGATTTAGAATGTTACGAAAGTTTCCATTTCAAATACTGTTATTTCTCTTCATCAAGAATCCAAAAAGGTGTAGCACAGTTTCCACAAAAATATGAAGCAGCACAATTATTTAGAACATTAATGATAATAATAAAAGTGACTCTTGAACATCAAATCAGCATATTAGAATGATTTCCGAAGGATCATGTGACACTGAAGACTGGAGTAATGATGCTAAAAATTTAGCTTTACATCACTGGAATAAATTACAAGTTAAAACATATTCACATAAAAAGCTGTTATTTTCAATTGAAATAATATTTAACAATAATACATTATTTTTAATCAATTAAATGCAGCCTTCGTTCAAAAAACAACCCCAAAAGCTGAACGGTTGTACATAAGTAACATTGTACACTGTATAGTTTCAGAAACATTGAGACACTTTGAGTTTAGTGAAATATCAGCAAACATCTAGTTTAAGTTTGGACTGCACTCAGATCTCATCCTTCTCTTCCTGTTGTAGGACACTGGGAAGCTGCGTATCGGCACATACACAGGAGAGCTTCAGCATGGGACAGTGTATTCAGGAGGTACTCTGATGTTCTCCTCGTCATGATCTGTGTGCTAGGCTTGCATGAAGGCGCTCGTTTGGCTTATGTCAGTTATCCTTGTTCATCCCCTTTCTTAGGATCTTCTGATATTGTGTGTGATTTGCTGGATGTTAGGGGGAAAGACATCCTCTATGTGGGGGATCACATCTTTGGAGATATCCTGAAGTCAAAGAAACGTCAAGGCTGGAAGACTTTCCTGGTGGTTCCTGAGCTTGTGAAGGAGCTGCACGTGTGGGCCGACAAAGCCAGTGAGTGTGCGCTCATGCTCATCTAATAAAATAATATTTCCTTATTTGGTAAAGAATGGATAAAAATACTGTAAAATACTTGTCTTTTTATAGGTATGTTTGAGGAGTTAAAACATCTTGACATCTTCCTTGCAGAATTATATCTGTGAGTATGACTTCTCACACTGCAGCGTTATCACAGTCACAAAGTGCAATACTTGACATGATCGATAGATGGCACTAGAGCACTGTTTATATTCATCAGATTTGGATTTTTATTGTAGAAAATGTATTATATTATATTGGCTTTTATTTTATAACATGTTTATATTTCTAATTTTATATTTCCAGACTTAACATATTTTGCCTCTTTACAAACTTTTTTCTGGGTATTTATGGACAGAAAAAACCTGAAACGCACACAAACATCAACATAAAATGAACGTCTCAGCTGACCTCTCATTCTATCCCATCAGGCATTTAGACAGTGGAAGTCAAGAGTGCCCGGACATTAGTGCGATTCAGAACAGGATAAAGGTGAGCTCTGAGGATCTTCTCAAACTTTACTGTGATGTTTTCATGTTTTTACATCTGACTTGTTCTTCTTCATGCAAAATATGCTGAATTTTGTGTTTATACCAGAGAAACACTATAGTCATCTCTTAAACTGTTATTTTAAAGTTGTTCATTTGTGTTTCAGATGGTGACGTATGGCATGGATCTGTGCTATGGGAAAATGGGCAGTCTTTTACGCTGTGGTTCCACAAAAACCCTCTTTGCCAGTCAGTTACTGCGCTATGCCGATATATACTCTATCTCCTGCCTCAACCTCCTAAACTACCCCTTCAGCTACCTCTTCAGAGCCCCTCTTGTCCTGGTAAGTTTGTCCTGTCAAAGTAGACTGGAATATAATTGTTTTGTCTTATTAATTATAAATATTCATATTTAACGTGTGTGTGTGTGTGTATGCATGCATACGTATATGTATGTATGTATGTATGTATGTATGCATGTATATACACACACACACACACACACACACACATACATATACATATATACATACATACATGCATACTGTATGTTTTTTGCTTTTATTTGCAGCTGCCACATGAGGCCGCTGTGGAGTCTCAGACTAAAGACCAGATCGCAGAGCTTTCGGAGCACATGCTCAAAACCACCAACATCAAGGTTTGACTTGCACACTCACTTTCATTTTTCATTCTAATCATTCCGTTATATATTTTGACTTTTTTAAAAATCTTTTTGTTACAATATTATTTTACAAGTTGTGTTTTAAATTGATGTATTTTTTCCCCTTTTCTAAATATTAAATTGATTTACATTATCATTACATCTTTCCCACACAGTGGCAATGTGAGTGTGATGACGGTGGCTGTGGACAAGATGATAATTGTGCCCGAAATAACCCGGCTACATCTACAGAGACATGAGGACTGATTTTTTTCTTAACTGCTGTAAATATGAACTTTTTATTTAGTACGTTTCACTTTTACAGTTTCCATTCCTGCTTTAAAACTGTGTATTGATACACAGCGCGTGTGTGGTTGATTTGCAGTATTAGTTTGAGCTTGAGTAAGATTCCACTTCTGGCAGATAATTGAGATTAAACGGAATTTGCCAAGTTTTTTGTGATGCCATGTTAAGGTTTTGTGTTATTTGTAAAGCAAGAGTAAAATCTTTATATTACCATTTTATAAAACTTTTATAGTCTGTATTTAATTAAGACGTTTGATGGAAGGTATTTAATCTTTTGCATGTCAACCAACTGGTTTGCAGGAGTTTGAGGTCTCATTGGTCAAAGTTTTTTGCATTTGTTTACCATATCTCCTCAGATGTG
This sequence comes from Barbus barbus, assembly GCF_936440315.1. NCBI lineage: Eukaryota > Metazoa > Chordata > Actinopteri > Cypriniformes > Cyprinidae > Barbus > Barbus barbus. The sequence continues at coordinate 15,386,825 of NC_136725.1, forward strand.
ACTGATTCCCGTACAGTAATGCAGGAATGTGCATATAATAGGCTAACTTAAATGAGTAACTTTAAAACTGTTTCTATGTTCTGCTATTTATTTACTATTCAAAAGCATATTGAAATGAAATATTAAAGTGCTTTAATTTAGACTACTTCTGTTGTAATTTATTTCTAACTTAACAAAACACATAATACTAGCACATGTAAAGGTTCATTTCCAGTTGTATTCAGTTAAACCATACTTGGTTCCTGCATGGGGGCCTTTTAAAAGCTTATCAACGCAGTTTTATTTCACTAATAGACCATGTAGAGGATAAGGAACAGTGTTCATTTGTGTTTCAGATGGTGACGTACTGCAAATTTATATATGTGACCATGGTCCACAAAACCAGTCTTAAGTCGCTGGGTATATTTGTAGCAATAGCCAAAAATACATTGTATGTAAATCCCACTTTGCACTTTGTAATGACCAGCAAAATAAAAGCCTATGGCACTTTCCACGAACACAGCACGTGACGCATTACAGGAAAAATTATGTGATTTTGTTGTGAGAATTATTAGATATTTTTATTTATATTGTTTGTTAAACTATTATTGCTTAACCTTACAGACAAAGCTGTAGCCTGTCTTGACCTTCATGACCGAATGTAACATTAACATCATAAAACAAACATCATTTGAACAATGAATTCATTACAGTACAATCTTTTGTTTATGAAAAAAAATAAATTTAGCATTCAACCCTGTTACTGGATTATTTAACGTATAAAAAAATAACATTCTTAATGAAGTAACATTATATAGCATGAAGTAGGCTAAATTATATCTGAATTCAATGGACTGCATTTGTCAAGCTCAACCATTCAGCCCTATTATTGCTAAAAAACTAAGATTTTTCTTTCAAATTTAAGTCAGTCATTACCTACAAAGCAACATTTGGTAGTAGACTATTGCAAGAAGACTAGCTTTGATTTAGCTTGACATGAGGCTAATAATCAATATTTACACTTGATTTTTAAAGACTTTTTCGCCCTATTTTTAACCATATTCTTGGAAAGTGTCTGATGAAAACAACTAGGTTCTCCAATACAAGATTTGACACTGAAGACTTTGATCAGTGACAATAACAAATGAAACAGGTTTTCTCTAAATAAATCCCAATGTGTTATGGGTGAAGTCTTGTTATTCATGTGCTAAACCCTTAGTAAGGATCGATTGCCCTTTGACTTCAACTGGATCTAAGTGTCACGCAGACTCAATTTCAAACGGATCCAGCAAACCACATTGGAGTTTGCTTTAAACATCACGAATAACAATGTAATGGTTTTAAGACACCAGACCTCCTTTGGACATTCACATCCGCATTCTGGCAGCTTGACTATCCTGAGGCCTATAAGACTATATTTAAGTCGATTAAAGCTTTAATAACAATTTTAACTGTTTAACTCAAGTGGTCTTTGACCCTTTTTAAGCGACCTTCAAATTAAACTCAAAAAACACAAACACTGGAGTACAATTCAGTGGTAATTAGCTTGTTGCATCTTGTCTAACCCAACCATCAAGCCAAAACAAGGTGTAACTGATATTAAATAAAAACCAAACACGCACACAAATTAGTTTTTTCTCCATAACCAAAAAGCAGATGTGACATCAGATTAAAGTATACAGACTACTGAGCAAGTTAAAGCATCCTGTTAAATATAAGAAGAGGGGGGTGGGGGGTGATTGCATAGAAGAACCAGTTTTGGTTCTTAGCATGTAGAACATTTTATCAATCTAAAGAACATTTTTATAAAAACATTTTGTCCCATGGAAAGATTCCATGGATGTTGAAGGCTCTTCATGAAACCATATAGATGCCAATAAAACCTTTATTTTACATCTTTTAAGAGTGTTTATCAGAATTTATGGTTCCATGAGGATCTTTCAACATCCATGGAATCTTTCTACCAATTAACAATTGAAGAACCCATGAAGAACGTTTCATGTAACCTTTCTACCGGACAAAATGTTTTTAAATGTTCTTCACGCTATAAGAAAAAAAATGGTTCTTGTAAGAACTGTTCACTGAAAGGTTCTTTAGTGAACCAAAAATGGTTCTTCTATATGGCATTGTTGCCAAACCACCTTTTTGGACCTTTTAACAGTGATATAGTGGAAGAACATTCTTCACATCAAGTTAAACATGGTTCTTTTAAAAACCAATCACTGAAAGGTTCTTGGAACCAAAAATGGTTCTTCAACCATCTGAAAACCGCTTTAGGAAGTTTTATTTTGAAGAGTGTGACGATGTGTCCCATATGATAGCACCGCAGACACATATAATCTCCCATTCCTCACATTCCACTATTTCCCAGCAAGCTTTGCAAACGTGCACTGACAAGTCACAGTCATTACTAGAGTGGTTGAGGTGCTCCGCTTGCCTTGAGTTTCCCACCTCAATGGATAAACAGGGTTAAGGTTTAACCCCAGGCTTATTTCTAAAATTGCACCAATGCCTCGGTGTAAAAACTGACTTTGACAAATTTCATCGCAGAGACAATTTTTATCACTTAAGAGCTGATAACGACACGTTTACAGCCTTCGCATGTAGTGTTTCTTGTGAAGTTATGATAATAGAGTAACTTGTGCTTCTTCAACTTCATAAAGTCAACAACAGTATTCATATAGTTACGGGGCAAGTACAGACACCTTGTGTAGTGACTCGCCTCGCTCATATAGGCCCGGCATGGCATGATTCAGAGCCTATAGGCTTGATTCACGCAGTTATGTTAAGAACGGTCTCAGCAATGCCGAGAGACACGTTTAGCAGTCCTGGGCCCCTCTCCTGACCATCCCCCACCCCTGGACTTGCCTCCCTGCATTCCACCGAAAAACATTCCCTTCCCCCTGCTAACCTGCGACAAGGGAGGGTCCGACCTGTGCACCTTTATTCGGCCTTTAGCTCCAAACGAAGCCTAGCGCCTGATAACGCAACAACTGAGGGTAATGGCAAGGCCGCCGAAACAAATGAGGCCTGAACTCAGCTTGAAGTCCAAAAAGAAGTGATTTTATTTCTCAATCACATGTGTTACACCGGTTACAGTTGGAGGTTAATCTACGTAAAGGGATGACCTGACTGATCTGGCACATATTTCCCAGGGTTCCCGTGAGCGTTGAGCATATCAGAGGCTAATTGCTATGACAATACTATTGCACTGCTAGAATGGATGGTACAGTAGTGCAACATCGTCAGAGCAGCTGACCTCAGCACATCAGCACGTGGACAGAGGGACAGCCATCTTCTCTGACCAATGACTGCTGGCCCTCAACTCATCATTTTTACATCTACTGGCACCTTCCACCTTATCAGCAAGCATATATAAACCCAATAATATATTCTTAAATTGTTTTCAATAAAAGCAATGATTTACATAGGCCTTTTGCACAACAATCTATAAATATATATATATATATATATATATATATATATATATATATATATATATATATATATATATATATATATATATATATATATATATATCTATCTATCTATCTATAGGCCATATATATATATATATATACACACACACATACACACATATATACACACACAATAAAATGCACAACTTAAAACAATAACAACATTATTAATACAACAATCCTACTAATAATTTTTTTGCCAAATAAACAATTAAAAAATTATTTTCACTGTTAATTTTATATAAATCAGCAGTTACAGTTAAATCAAAATGCAAGCAGAAGAAAAAAAAACAATATAATAATATTAATACGACAACAACATTAATAATTTTGTTTACACTTTGTTCAGGTGTCTTTGTAATACAGTGTAATATACATTTAGTTAGTAATATTAATTAACAACATGCACTTACAATAGAGTTAGGATTAAGATTTAGTTTAGGGTTACTGCATGCAATTATTTATAATTTACTGTTAATTACTATAGTAAATGCATGCAAGGTGTAATAAGGACATTGAAAAATAAAGTGTTACAGTGTTAATGTTATAATATAGTAATTATTAAATATTATTGACAATTATTATTTACAATTAAATATGTGGTCTTTTTACAATACGTAATAATGATAAATACAATGATAAATACAAAAATAATACTCTCTAGAAACTGATTTGAAGCAAGTTTGTCAAACATTTGTACAGTGTGTCAGCTTTCCTGGTTTTCCAGGCCTCCACGTGTTAAATAATGTCAGAGCAGGAGAGGGGTGAGAGGTGAAGGCAATAGAGGGAGGTGGAGGGCTCTGTTCTATCAGCCAATGCCCTTTTAATATTGCACTGCTCTTCTGACTGGCCAGTAGTACAACAGAAAAAGGGCAATGGACAAAACATGCTTAATATCACCATACAATCATTTCCCTCGTTACATTTGACCAGTTGCATTGCATTTAGTTTTATGTATATTTTATTTCTTACAGTTCATGTGCAGATGACAGTTCATTAATGTATTACTCACAACCAAATAATTAATCTACAAACTATGACTAAATGATGGCAACATCCACTAAACAAATTTAAAAAGGCAAAATAAAAATTAAAACCACATCTTACAAAAATAAATACATCTTTACCACGTTTCCTTTTACGATTTGTTTCAGTGGGGCTCTGCTTTATGCAATGAAAACTATTTTTAGAGCTTGTAAATAACTTGTTTCAATTTTAATAGTGCAATTAAATAAAAAGCTAACTTTTTAAATGGGCGTCTCTCTGATTCAACTTAACTTTCTCCAGGAGTGAGTTGGGAATATGTCAGCACTTCTGACAGAATCACAGTATTCCTAAAACAAATGCAACATTTGTTTTTTTCTAAAAGATCTTGATAGTTACGTAAGATTAATTCAAATCGAAACAAACTTTACAAAAAGAAAACAAAACAGAGAGAGGCAGTTGTTTTGCTTTTTATATGTGCAAAACACCAATGACAAATTTAATTCAGGGTGCCCACATTTTTCATGACTTTTCCAACGTTTTATAAAAACTACGATTTAAGAAAATACAAACACTACAAGTATTTATTTGACTTGAAATAGCTTTTTACAACTGAGCATAATTAAAACGTGCACTGACTACAGGAATTTCCAAGACTTTTCCAGGCCTGGAAATCACTTTTGAAATTCCCTAATATTTAGTTTTCCCGGACAGTGGGAAGCCTGTGAGGTTTAGGAAATTATGCGACTTTATAAACCGTTTTTAAAACTCAAAAGCACATTTAAACACGTTGATTTACAGTGGTCAGAGCTATAAAACGCTTTATCAGGTTGCTTAATTTGCATTAGCATTTAAAAAAAACCTGTTGATAATCATAATAAACTTTACGAATTACTGTCTAACCCAAATTAATTCGCCAACAATTTACAATCGCATTAGATGCATTTTCTGATAGAGTTAATACTAGAATTAATTCGAATTAAACGCGCGCGCCACTTTCGCGTGTTTGTTTTCATTCGGATTAAATGTAAAGCATCACTAGCCCAACTAAAGTTCAATTAATACAGTTAATAACCGTGATGTGTTTAACTTACCTCAAGTTCACACCGTTTAAAAAGAGCATCAGATCAGAGCGTGCATTTAAACAGAGCATTTCGTCTAAGCCTTCTCTATTTCCTCAGACAGCAAACATTGCGCACATAAACGCTGCTCACTACAGAAGGGTTTGATGGCACACGGTCCTGATGCGCATGAAAATGAGGCGAGTGGATTGCTCCCATCCATCCAAACTCTACTTTACGCCCTACAGCTCCCGCCATTTCCGCCCAATCATCCCAAATGCATGAAGAGCAATATGAACCCCAAATTCATGAATGGCAGCGAACCAAGGGAGGGACGCTCCGTCAGAGAGAAAAAAACGGAGAGGGAGAGTGAGAGAAGAGGAAAAGTTGAGTAAAAGGTGCAAAACCTGAACGCCTTCGTCTTCGGTTCTTTTTCAAATGGCAAATGCATTAAGACTCTCCGTTTGCGAGAGTGCAAGTTAAAACCTTATCGCGCGGCTCTGCTAAATAAACGAGCAAATGTAAAGACGCGCGGCGTCACGGCCTTCCAGCGTCAGACTCCATCTTTGACTAGTTGACATTCAGATCTAGCCGGAGCAAATGCCTCATTTGCATACGCGCCGCTGATTGGCCCGCTGCTGCGCTAGTCTCTGCCGCGCGACCAGCCATTGGTTGAATCCTCAGCTCCTCGGCGCTGTGACTCGTGCTGTGATTGGACGCTAAACTGAGACCGCCGCTGCATACTTTAATTGAACAACAAATGCGCGACGCACTGTGTCTCATTCACAAAATCACCGCCGTCCGCTCTGATCCTGATGATACTATTCCTCAAATACATGCGTTAGAAGCACTTACGATGACAATCACTTCTCATTTCATTGTTATATTACAGTATTTCTTGATTAGCAGTTTTAATGCAAAACTCAATACTTTAGAAGGGTCTGAAATGGTGCAGGATTTTACACAGATGTGAACTAAATGAAAATTCAGATTGGTTCTATATGAATATTTTTACGTAATTGATGTGAAATTTCATTTCATTTCACCATTTCAAAAGACGATGTCTATGTCGAAGCGCAATAAAGTATCTCATACAGTTATGAGGTACATAATATTTAATAAAGTATTTTAACAACTAAATGAAACAAAAAGAAAAATGCATTTAAAATGAAATAAAAAGAAAAATGCACTTAGGCTTATATATTTCATCAATAAATCTGTGTCACTAAAACTTTAAAGATTTGTTTAGGAAATGTATAAGGAACATCTCATTCAAATGCAAATTTGACATTTATTTATTTCTTTTTCTGAAACTTGCATTGCTACAGGGCTGTTGTTTCATTATTAATAATATTTTTTTACATTTTATTTAGAGCTTTACAAAACGAAAATGCATTGAGCTCTAAAAAGTACATTTTAACTATAAATATAAATAAATATAAATATAAATATGCACCTTTCTCTCATACAATTGTATGCAGATTATAGGAGATTTTGTGGGCTGGTTCTGGGTGGCGCTTGAGTCCCCAGTGAGCTTTGATTGACATCTGGAGGAGGGTAGTGGGCTGTGAAATGTGGCATTCTTGGCCAAGGGAGCTGAAATAATGGTATTGTTTAGTGAGAAAGGCCCCGTTTCCCCCCCTTTCCCTCTCTCTGTCCCCCAATCTGAAGGGATCTGATTGTGTGGTTACTCTGTTAAAAGTGTTTGATGTGGGCAATGCATTCAACAGTCTGCGAGAAAAACTACAAGGGATGTTCTGCCTCTGTCTTTCGTTCTGTGGGCCATTTAAAATCATAACTGACTCCACACCTTACTTCTTTGATTTATCATGCATTAAAATAAATGATCAGTGGCTTTTCAATTATGTTTTTTAGTCCAAATTGATACATTTATAAACAATAAACAAGTTTTTCAAACCATTAATAACTAGTTTCTGCTGTCATATGTTGCATTCTTTAAATCATTTGAATTCATATACACTCTGGTATGTTCTGTAGTGGATTCTCTTTAAAGGTGATCATAGGTTACACTGTTCAAGGGTTGATGTGCAACTCAAAAACATGCACAGAAAATCTCAACAGTAAGGCTTGTTGCTTCATTTTTAAAAGTAGTATATATTCACAGAGAAAATGTACAATTTTAACACTCGAAACATAAAAATCATTATTTTTTGTTAGGTAACTGTAAAAGTGAATGTAAACCCATTTGTTAATGATAAGAAAAGTGAGTGGAAATGTATTTTGTATTTAATTATTTTGGGAAGCATGGTTAGAAGAAATCATTAATCTAATTCCAGAATAACGTTTTGAGCAAAATATTTGTCTTTTTTCTTATATTTGTATTGAATAACAACATGTTTGAAAACCATCAAATGAATGCAATAAAACACACAGAATAGGAAAACCAATTTTGTAGAGGAAATAAAGTTGTGTAGATATTTCTAAAACACTTTAATAAACATGCCTGTTATTTACTGTTTTCTATGCTAAATATTCAGAGAATTATCAACAGAATTACAGCTGAGGTAATGATTCAGAAATGTGTTTAAATTATTCAGAAAAACAGATCTAATTGTATTTCATGGAGTTCATCAGTGTCTTCTTTAATTTCACAGTACGAAAGACAGGCTTTTCAACTTTTTGGAGTATACATTTTATAAGAATTATAGTAATAATTATTTGTGAAACTAGGAAAATGATCAAGAAAAATTAGTACAGATTTACACAGAAAGGATGGAATCATATTTACATTAAATAAAAGAGATGCAATTTACTACACTGCTTCGAATAAAAACAGCAAATCAGACATTTTAATTAAATAACAGCTTTAAAAAGATTTCCTTTGGTAGAAATTATTTTTCATTTCAATATGGTCAAACTGTAATTTTCCATTTAAGATGGTTTCATCACATGTGTCTCTTCAGGGTTTTGATTTAGTAAATGCGCTAAAAATATATTGATAATTAACTGCAGAAGGCACTTGTGGTTTCAGCATTTAAAATATATTTTTTAGGGTTTAATTATTGCTGTTTAGATTCAGATTCAGGCCATGAAAAACAAACTAAAATACATTTTTAAAAGTCCCACAAATTAAAAAAAAAAAAAAGTTTTTTGAAATGCTTCCTGTTTGATCTCCAGCAGTCACCTGAGCGGTGTTTCCGAACCAGAACAGGAAACCTTTCAAACATGGGAGGTAGAGTTTTGTTATTGTTCTTTCTTTCCCCCAATTCCCTTCCTCCAAAAATGTTCCTCCCCTCTTCCTCTGCCCTTTCACCTTTCCCTGCCTACCCTCTTCTTCTCCATCCCATGCCTCTCTCCCTCATGGATCACCCAAGAGGGAAAAGCAGCGCTGATAGACAGTCATTGATCATTCCCCCGATCTGAGCAGAAGGTTAATGGATGAGCCTCTTCTATTGCCGACACAGCGGGTGGGACACGGACGGGATGCGAATCCCTTTGAGATTCACCGTTCTTTTTTGGAGTGGAGAACCCCACCTCCAGTTCCCCCACCCCCCTTGTTTTGCCTTAAGAAGTGCGGTCTACCCTTTCCAGCCCAAAGCGGGTGTGTGGAGCGCATGCCCGGCATTCCAGCTGTGTGGGTGGTGGTCTGGGGTTCTCAAGCTGAACGTGACACCAGACATCACACGTTTCTGTAGGGGGGTTTCCAGCCGTATTCTGAGCTTACACATGCTCGGGGTGTCAACATTCACGCCAAGAACCTTTCTGCTCATTTTGCCTTCATACAGCATTTGCTTCTGAAAAATAAAAACTTTTGTGGAAATGTTCATTTTTTTCAGGAATCTTTGATGACAAGAAAGCTGAAAAGAAAATCAATGATTTAAAATAAAAATAGAAATATTTTGGTAACATTATAAATGTCTTTACTGTCACTTTCGATCAATTTAATGCAACCTTGCTGAATTATATGAATTAGTAATTAGTTTTAATTGGTATTTTTTAAAGCTTACTGACCCCAAAGTTTTGATTGGTAATAACAATTATTAAGTTAATGAATCTTAAATTATAAAATTTCTTTCATTTTTGTCATGATTTTTTTAATCACTCTTTAACCTTAGTTCATTTTAAGTCCAGTGTAAACTACTTATATACATTTAATAAATACACTATATTATATAATATTCCTGGAATATTTTTTATTTAATATGAAAATATGTATAATATTTTATCAATATAAACTAATATATATATATATATATAAACATCATACACTCTAAAAGGTTGTTTTCACAGTAATGCCTAGGAAGAAACAAAAATTTTGGATCCCCAAAGAACCTATCTGTGAACCATTTTTAATAATCTGAAGAAATTTAATAAAGATAATTATAAAGAATCTTTTGTGGATTGGAAATGTTCCGTGGATGCTAAACTTTCTTCATGAAACCAAAAATGCCAAAAAAAGAAAAAAAAAAAGAAAGAACAAACGAATGAATGAATGAAAAAAAAACCTTATAAAGTTCAAAATGCCAAAAGTGATATATTATATATATATATAGTGATATGTTTTTTTGTTATTTAATTCCATCAATTGTTACAACCACCCAAGAAAGTTCATAGCCTACTTGTGATTTTTTTTTTTTTGTAGCCTATTAAAATGTTACAGCAACTTTTGAAATGATCATACACAGTACCTAAAATACATATCCTATAAATTAGTCCATGTCTACATAATGCATTAACTTTCCAAAAGTATTCGGCTTCTCCAATCATTTTCAACACTGCCGGCACGCTGAGAGCCAAAGGTCCAAAGCATACTTTCCAACCCATGTGTTCCTCAGTAGCTCCTCCAATCCATTAACAAAACTTCAGAGGAATTCCTCACTTCATTTCACAGAATACATGCGGAATGTACACAGGGGTCAAAGGGCACACGGGTAGAGGAGCCCACCCCAAACAGGAGCACGCATACCTTATTCAAACAAGCCTTGAGGGTCGGGGGGAGGAGCGCTGGATGATACTTTAAAGATAACCTATAATCAAAGCATCCACCTACAGCCGTCCTTAATCAGTAACTCTACACCCGTTTTATGAAGTGCACCACTTAGTTGTAAAACATGTGCTTCTGTACCACGAGAAGCAAACAATCTAGCATTGCTAAAAACGCTCCAGCGCTTTATTACGGAACACTTGACTTTCCTTTCCTTTAATGTAACACTTGCCTGTTTAATGACATCTGTTCTTTCCATTCAACACACTCCTAAAGTTCACTTTGCACTGCGGCTCAGCCATTTTTCCTACAGATAACATGTGACAATCCACACCGTCCCAGTGGAATCCAGCATGGCCATCCCGACTGCAGAGCCTGTGGGTGCTCTGGCCAATTCATGAACAGGGGTGGACCCTAGAAATTCCACAGCTGCAGCGTGTCTCTAACACTTGCTTGACCTTAACGACCCCCAATAACCCCCCTCACCCACAGCCCTGATGCCCTGACAGAGGGTTCACAGGCCAGCAGATTAACCCTACAATGCCGTGAGCTTCTAAGGACTCTGAAATTATGAGACTGTACACAATCTACTACATGCCTTCTATCATCTGAATGAAACCTTTTCAGCAAATGAAAAGGTCTTTTAGTGGAATTGTAAAAACATCCACCTTGGATTGTGCTACATGTGTCGTCTTGCTGTGATCTTTGCTGATTTTTATAAAGTAAGTAAACATGAGAATAACTTGTATATTGTTATTAATATTTCAGGATGAACACTTAAGGGACTGAAGGAACTTAGGTTTACTTGGTATTATCAGATATGATACATCAGGCTTTTGAGGAAGGTATTGCATGGTTTGCCCCCACAATAAAAAGTACAGAGCTTTATTTTTCAAAACAGTATTTAAATAATCTTACTGAAACATATTATTGGGAGATATAGAGCGACAACTGATATTAACATGAATTCTATACTGTTACCTAAAAAACATCTCTTAAAATTACATCGCAACATAATAGAATTTGATTGCACTTTTTGCCCATATAAAATAACAAAAAGTTCACCAAACTGCATACATGGTCATTTTGAGTATGATCTCCATATTCTTTTATATCATAATATAGTATATGCCTGATGTAGCCTAATATGAAACAAAACATAAAACCTGTTTGCAATTGTTTTATAGATTTTCTTCTATATGGTTTGTTTGAAGGTTCAATAAACTGTTTCATTCATAAAAAAAAAAAAAAAAATTCTGACTACTATTTAATAGGTCATGTTTTAAAGGGTAAAAATTATTAATTTAAGTGTGACATGAGTCTTTTTTGGAGATATTAGAATACTCTGTCCTTACCTTAATTAGCATGCAGAGACTATATAGACCTGCACTATTTGCAGTTTGATTCTTCTCAAAATTAAAACCTCAATCAAAAAAGAAAAAAAAGAAAAAGAAAGCTATATCCCAAGCTACAGTTATAAAAAAGTTTTGACAAAACATCTTTTAGAGCATTTTTGCCTTATTAATTTACGATTTATACAGCTTTTAATCTTAAAACAATCGTATTGGTTATAATTTCCATATTTACGTTTGGTTTTAGTGTCACAATATTATTATACTTATTCTAACCATAGAAATACTATTAAATAAAAATGAATGTCCATAGAGTCAGAATAACTTGAGTGAGCTGCAGTGAGGTCACAGCGCCACCGTGTGGCCGCAAAGCGAACTTCACTTCAGTGTGACTTTATACAGCATCTCTCTAATAACTTATAAACCGTAATGATGAACTCATTAGACAATCATTTTAAAACATTCAAGTAATTAGCTAGAAATGCACACTGGACCAAAAACAACCACTAGCTTGTATTCAACTAGAAACCGGTTTACAACAGGATTGAGTTCACCGCAAACACTCAAACAGCAAGTGTCTTAATGTACAAGAATAATAATAAATAAAAAAAACCCCGTCACAATCTCCATATGCAAAGGCAAATAACAGTTGTTCAACATATTTGCGATGTTTTTTTTAGCAGACGTTACTTTTTTAGATTAAAAATGACATGTAAATATATTCTCATCTCAAACCATTCAATTTGTGTGAATATATTTCCCGCAATGTCTTTATTCGGTTAAAGCACTCACCTCTGTAACATTACCATCAGCCACTTATTACTGATTATTGTGCTCAGCCCAAATCGGTCTGATATTCTCATGATCTGTAAACCATGTCTGTGAAACGGTGCGAGATTTACGGTACCACATTTTAATGCCGGTGTTGCGCCCAATTCTGACCCCCTGCCAGATTATTACTCCCCTAGTATTGGTAGGGGTAGGGCTAGGTGTGGGCGAGGGGTTTTATTAGGCAATCAGAAAGAGGGGTAATAATTTGGCAGGAGGTCGACAATGGGCACAACATCTGAAACATGGAACCCGCAAATGTGAGTAAAAATAATAAGTAGTAATTATTTATAAAAAAATAGTAGTAGTAGCAAAAGCATGAATATAACACATATAATACAGTATATATATATATATACATACATATACACAAATCTGCCTTCAATTTTTTTTAGGTGTAATCAAGTCAATATACAAGTAATTTGGTCTTACATTACTTTATCCCGGCTTTAAAAATGAAGTTGAATTTCATATAAATGACAAAAAAGTCGAAATTGTCCAAATTATTGTGGTGCGATGTAACAATGTAAAAACAATGCGTCATGACTCACTGATCACATCATTTTTACAGTGTAGCAGCAGTCACTCCTCTTTAGCAAACAGCACTAGCTAATAAAGGAAATGAGACCACTTGCGCATACAGTTAGAGTCATGTTTATTTACAGCAGAATCCTGACTAAGAAGAAAGGGAAGGTTATGAGAGCTGAAATGTCTTCAGTACAGCTCATTTGGATCCACATTTCACTACACTTTAATTTATTCATTTTTTTTTTTTTTTTTATACAGAATCCTTTTGGCTGTTAATGTTGACCACCCAACAGAGCTTGGCGCCATCTGCAGGCAGGGAGGACGACGGAGGAGGGGGAAAAAAAAGAAAAGAATCGAGTACAAAACGAAAATCCACAGCATTAGGGGGGAAAATGGAGAAAAATACAAACAATGGGATGAAACAAACAAAAACAAAATGCAATCTTCCATAAAAAAATGAACATTTGAGTTTACTTTCAATGCAATCGTCATGATCGTCATTTATATTGTTCTTTTTTTTCTCGTAATGTCTGTAAGGGTGGCAGAGGGACAGTGAGGAGGGGGGTTTGTGGGTAAAACGATATCCGTGATGCTCAGGTTAACAATGTCCCACTGCCATTCAAACGTTCATACTGAATATTCAGGCAACGCAGTGCCAGTGTTTGCGCGAGGTCCAGGCCGGCCGCGGGGGTCAGAGCGGTCCGGTCTCGTTGCCCCTCTCCGGTTTAGAAATTCTTTTGTGCGACTCTTCGTCCACGACCCCGTGTCTGCGTCTCAGAGTTTCAGAGTGTCGCACTAGCGCTTGCCCTGGAAAACGCAGCTTTGAAGAACGACACGCTGTACAATTGACATGCAAGGCCAGACGACTAACAGATTAAAAAACAGGTAACAACGGGTAAAAAAACTAAAGAAAAAAAAACAAAAAGAAAAAGCAAACCTCAACAGACTGGGCCAACAAAATGCATTATTTTCTACAACATTACACACACACACACTCTCAATCTTGCTCCTCGATTCCAGTGTCATCATTACAGAGCCAATTGGGTTAAAGGAATGACTACGAATGAAAAAAAAATGCTTGAAATACTAGCGTAAAATTTCAGCCTGTTTAAATAACTGAGTTTTGTATAATCCTTAAACATTTCTCTCCATTAGCATGATAGAGCTCGCCTTCAGTGGTCCATCCAGAGCCCATGGAGGCAACGGCATACATTCATACATAAATGTGAAATCACACAGTCTTGTCTTCAATAGCCAAATTAAATGGCGCATTGCTATTAATTTTATGGAAGAGGCAAAAAAAAAAAAAAATTGACCTAGGCAGAGCAATTTATGAGGGAAAAATGCACATTTTGAGATCTAAAAGTAACTAAATGAAAACCGGTTCCTGTTTAAATGCATTTGCGTTCGCACACGCTCTCACGCACACTTGCACCTCGACATGATAACCCCTAATACATGTGTACACGTATATACATAGAGCTGTACGCCCCCACAATTTATAATGCATCATTTCTGTATATGCCAAGAATAAAATCTTTCTAAATAAAATACATGTTTCTGCGAAGGAGGGGCTGTTAGAGAGGGAATCTGGCGAGAGGGAGGGAGGGATTCGGGTTGGGATTTATCAGAAAGGGCAAGCGGAGGAGAGAACGAGGGAAGGAAAGGGGAAAACGACGCTGTCCTCTATTGTGTGCTGGTCCCTTATAGGGTCGTCGTCATCCCAAGCTGTGGCAGAATCTATGTTCCTCCTCCACAGTTTATTTAGAGCAGGAAATAAAGAAATCTCAGTCTGTAAATCCATAATGGTGCCAAACGGTACAAATGGAAACACACTTGGAGCTCAAAGGGGCTCTGGTTCACGTCCAGATGGCGAGCGATCCAGTAAAATGCGGCTGAGTCCGGTGGAACAGGAAAGAATGGGATGATGGGATAGAAGCAAGAGAGAGAAAGGAGATGTGATAAAGGCGGAATGGAGCTGAGAAAGAAAAGAGGTAGAGGAAAAAACCAAGAGAGTATGAAAGGAGACGAAAGGAGCGCATGAATCCATCTGGCAGTGAAGTCCGCGTGCAGCTGCTCATCCACTGGCTGTAGGATGACAACGGGAATGAGGGATGATGAGAAGACGAGTGCAGTTCATCTCTTCCGACCTCTCTCTCGCTTTCTCTCCGGTGGGCGAGAACGGAGGGACGGTGGGAACTTGTGCTGGTCAGAGCAGCATCATACCTCCAGGAAGCGGGAGCTGCTGGACTTGGTGTGGAAAGGCTCAGACCACATACGCCGCAGGTCCCCCTAAAAGACACGGACAGAATTACCACTGGTTCATACCAAGAGCGAGTCAAGTGATTAATA
This sequence comes from Barbus barbus, assembly GCF_936440315.1. Taxonomy (NCBI): domain Eukaryota; kingdom Metazoa; phylum Chordata; class Actinopteri; order Cypriniformes; family Cyprinidae; genus Barbus; species Barbus barbus. Next base: position 15,402,333 of record NC_136725.1, read on the forward strand.
CACATCCACATATTAATAAGCTTCTCTCTTGATGGTCAATGAGTCTTTTATTAAATTAAAAATAATAATAATTATAATAATGGTAATAAACCGCAGTATTAAAAAAAAAAACTATAAATGAATATTATAAAATAATAATAGTAGTTTACAACATTAAATTAAATTGTTGGTAACATGGAACTCGCAAGTAGTAGTAGTAATAATAATAGCAGTGGTATACAACATTATAATATTTAATTTAATGTTGGCAAGATGGAACTCAAATGAGATTAATAATAAAAAATAAAAATAAATAAAAATAATAGCAGTAGTAGTTATGTAATGCACTATTCATTTACTAACTGCTTGTTTTCTATATAAAAAAAAACTAACACTAGCTTGTCTAATCTTTTTGTATTCTATTTGTTTTCTTTTTATTTATTATTCAATTAACAAAAGCAAAAAAGGCTAAAACTAGCTTGCTCTATTCTTTTTCTATTCTATCGGTTTTCCTTTTATTTATTATATAATAAAAAACCTTGCTACGTGTACTGCGTTAAGATAACAGATTGTTATAGCACTTGCATATCATTGCTTGTTACGTTCATAAATGTCCGTGTGGGAGTGCCTGTGTTTTTTTTTTTCTCCTGCTTGCTCTCTATCCTTTCCCTGTCGATCTCTTAGGCCGCCTCCCTTGACTGCTGATTGGCTCACGAAGCTATCAGTCATCATAAAGCGACGTGACGCCGACCTATCCGCTGACAGATAAAAGGACGCTGAAAAGAGTGAATGGGGATCTCTTTTGCTCCCTGTTTTTGCTGTCATTTTACTCTGTTTTGACTTGCTTTATTTGTTATTCGCTTATGCCAAAAATCCTGTGTTTTGGTTTTGACGTTCTTGATCCCTATAACCTTTTGATTTGTCATTTGGTTTGGGTTATTTTGTTACTTGGATGGCGTTGCTCTTTTGATCTTTGATGAGCTTACGCTCTATGACGTTTACCCTTTACTCAAGAGGAAGGTGGATAGGGAAGATGTCGTGCGACTTCCATTGTGCAACATTAGGTAACTCTGTGTATAGAAAACCCGGGTAAGAGGTGAACGTCACCCACTGCATGTTTTGTTTTATTAGTTGAGAGTAGGGAAGTATACAGCGCTTGGCGCTGAAGATTTCTTTTCTTTTTCTTCCTTTAGTTAGGTTAGAGGTTTAAATAAGGTAGACTTGGTTTTTGTTTCTTTCTTTCTTTTGGCGTCACTAGTGTCCCCTTTCTCTTGGGTTGATTTGCTTAGTTTTTTTGTTGTTCATTTTCCTTTTTTTTGAATTGTAAATTTGTACATATTGGTTGTCTCTTTAATAACTTATACTTTTGTAAATATACTTTATAGTTGAATGGATTCTTTTCCTTTTGTATAATAAATCACTTTTGTTGGCAGTTCGTGTCCTTGCATTGTTTCTTGCCGCCTCCTATCATTTTTACAGATTTTGCCATAATCTAAATGTTACTCCTTTTGCCTCTAGACAAATCTTAAAGGGGTCGTAACATTGCTCTTTTGTTGTGTTTGATTGCTTCTATTGTCCTTATTTGTAAGTCGCTTTGGATAAAAGCATCTGCTAAATGTAATGTTGGTAACACGGAACCCTCAAATACAAGTAACAACAACAACAACTTGCATTTTTTGTTCCAATTATTAAATATTGTTTTATCCTATTTTTATTTTTCAATTTTTTTTCTTATACTTTTTTCATTGCATTTCATTCCTTTTGTATAATCTACATTGTCATTTACATGTTTTGTGCATGAAAATAAAATATGGACCCATTCAAAAATGTAATAGGTCAATACACACACACACACACACACACACACGTCTGGTTTGCTATCCTTGTGGAGACTCTCCATAGGCGTAATGGCTTTTATAAATGTACAAACCGTATTTTCTATTGTCCTACACCTAAACCTATCCCTTTACAGGAAACTTTGTGCAGTTTTAGATTTTCCAAAAACGTACTAATTTACAAGCTTGTTTACCCTTGGGGAACTTCATTTAAGTCCCCACGAGTATATATAAATAATTAGTTTTTGTTTAATGGGTCCATTTTTTATGCACAAAAAATGTAAATAATACAATCTTTTTTTTTTTTTTGAGTTATGTTTATGGGCGTTTTCTGTATTTATTGGGACAGGACAGTAGAGAGGAGACAAGAAAGCATTGGGCGGAGAGAGACGGGGAAGGATCAGTAAAGGACCTCGAGCGGGAGCGCAGTAGCACTGTATGTCAGCACACTAACCATGAGGCTATTGGGGCCGACAAATAAAACAAACTTAATATAGGCTACTGCAATTCATTTTTTAAATTAAAGTAAAAACATAGAATTTGAAAAAAAAGTAGGTCAGCGTTTAGTTTTAATGCACACACAATGCACACAATTTGAATAAAACTAAACAGAATTATGAAATGAAAATTTATAAGAATGAGTAATACTGTTCAAGTACAAACAGAATAAAAATCTAGTAAAAGTTGATACTTTTTATTTTATCTTTCTTATAAATATACAGTATATAATACATTCCAATTAACAATATATTTTATTATAAATAAGTGAATAAAAAAATATTTCCTATCCACTATATCTGGTCTGAAATGTGTTTGATAAGATGAATAAAGTGCAAGGTTTAATTATCTGTCTGTGAATAGACTGATGCATGTGATAAAACAATGTCCCACATATCAGAGCTCACAAATGAGATACAGTAATCATCAGTGGCTCTGCAGCTGCATTATAGGAAGTTACAGAGAACTGTGACATTTCACTCAGCACACTTGTATGTGTCAGAGTGGTTAAACAGCTAATCTTATAATATAGTTACAAGAGACTTTTGCAAACAAGTGTTTATGCATCAATATTGTTCTTCTATAAAACAGCACAAACCTGTGTAGATCTGTATGGATATAATTATGTCCTGATCTTGTTAACGCCTATTCACACTTTCAACTTGCCAACAAGCACAAACCTTTATTTTGCCTCACCTTCTTTACTGGGTTTGCACAATCATTCAGATTGCTATTAACGGTCATAAATGTAGCATGTTAAACTGTGCAGAAGTGCTGACGAAAACAGCAAAACATGTGCGGCTGTTTTTGCGTCATGCGAGTACGTCTGTTCAATCCATGAAGGTCACACCCATCCACACACACACACCTCACTACCAAGCCATTCAACAAACAACAAAAGTATTTATACTTTCATATTACAAACAACTATACCAACCAGAATACAGGTCAACAATTTAAACCACACACATACATGGAAAACAGTGGTTTCAAGTTTCAGAATATGGGTTTGGAATTTAATTTGCTAATCCTAATTTGCTTTTCACTACTTTGTTTTTAGGCACACACAATGTGCTTTAACAGATTTTTAAACACATCTTGTTGATGGTTATCGCGTCCAACAAGTACTACAGCATACCTTAACACAAAAAAAGATGCAACGGCACTACTCAGAACTGATGAGATTATGTTACAACATGCAGAACAAAACATCTGCTACAGTGAAAAGAAACCGGCGTACAGTTGACCTTTCAATAAAAGGAATATGAAGTACCCGCAGAGACACACACAGGTGTGTGCGCTAGGGCTGTAGTCAAGTCCACCTTTGTCGAGTCCAAGACAAGTCCAAGACCAGGACTATCGAGTCCCAGTCAAGACCAAGTCCAAAGAGGTTCGAGGTCAAGTCCAAGTCCAAGAGGTTCGAGTCCAAGTCAAGTCCAAGTCCAAATGAGACAGTCAAAACAGAGAAAGAAAATAAAAGCATCTTCTTCAAAACCACATACTTAACTATTGAGCATTTATGTGACACGAGAGACAGCATATTTTCTATTCTAAGATAATGATTTTGCATTATATTTGTGATCTAAAAGCATGTGCAGCAACACTGTAGGATCAAATTAGGCTATTTTATTTACTTTAGGTTTAGCAGTTTCACTAAAGTCACATAAGCTGAAGTGCAACTTCACATTTTCAGCATTTTTATTATAGTGCAATCACATTTTGGGCTGCCAATGGAAAATATTACAAAGAACAAGCAACATAAGTCTAAAAAATAAATCAACATGTTCCCATTCTTGAACTTGTTACTTGTTCTAAAGCAGGGTGTCCAAACTCAGTCCAGGAGAGCCGGTGTCCTGCAGAGTTTAGCTCCAACTCACCTGCCTGAAAGTTTCTAGTATGCTTAGATTAGCTGTTTCAGGTGTGTTTGATAAGGGTTGGAGCTGAATTCTGCAGGACACCAGCCCTCCAGGACTAAGTTTTGAGACCCCTGTCTTAAAGAAACCATAGTAAAATGTAACCCTCCTAAGCAAGGCTGTGTAGCATATAAACACCTTCAGCTCTGTGTGGCAGCGCAGGCATTTGTTTGCTGTTTACCTTAGGCCATATAATATAGGTGCAATATATGTCCCCCGGGGATAGGGGGATATAGACAGAATTGCAGGTGTTAAGCTGAGGCCATTTTTAATAGTAGAAATAAAAATAATTTAGTTCAGTTAGAGAACAGACAATTAAAGATTGAAAAATTAAAGAAATTAAAAATTGGAAGTTTTTTTTAAATTATTTGTTTCTAGGCTGGACGATGTGGCAAAAAAAAAGAAAGAAAAAAAATTGATTTTCATAGAATATTTGACCAATTCTTTATCTTGTAAAATTTTAACTAGTCAACTTGAAAATATAACTACAACATGATTCAAGCAACTTTTTTTAATTAAACCCCACAGAGGGTTTTTTATTTTTTTATAACTTTAACATTTGTAAGTTTGTTATTTTATGTTAGGCTTATAGCATATTGTGTATTCGTTTTGATAATAAAAGTCCCATGTTTATTGCATAAAATTTGTCGTTGTAAGTTATAGATAAGCAATTGACCGGAATTGCGCTATTGAAAAGTAAAAGTAAAATGCGCACGGGCATTTATAAGCTATATAAAAGCAAAGGAAAGTCAGGTGGAAGAGAGGGAAAACTCCAACAAACCTTGTAAAACCAAACTGTATTATGCAACTCGCTGACATTGTGTCTGTGGCCAAAATAAAAATTAATTATGCCTCTGTGCAGCGCGCACACTCAGAGCTAGGCATATGATGCAGCAATGCATTTACCAGGCGACCAATGGCAATGCCCGTTCTAGATGGATTGTAAATTAAACCAATTACATTACCCATTTTCCAAACAAGCGAGCCAGATTAATGGTTTTGTTTTGAAAGAGAAAAAAATATATATAGCTGGACTCGGTCGAGACCAACTAGAACATTTGGCGAGTCCAATGACCAAGTCCGAGACAAGTCCGAGTCCAAATACCAACGAGTACAAGACAAGTCCGAGACGACAGAAAAACGTCTCGAGACCGGACTCGAGTACTACAGCCCTAGTGTGCGCTAGCACATAAATAATGTAGCGCAGTGTTACAGATACAGCACACACCCTGCTCAAATAACCCGACAACAACCTGATGTCGACTTCTGCATTGTTTCTGAGCAAGTGAGGAAACGACGATATAAGCGAACACTGTTCCTAGAAATGAGGCCCTAGCCACCCTGTGGAGATTCTGGTGGTGTTGCAAACAGACGCACCTTCAGGTAGGCCATGGTGAGCAGAGGCAGCAGGGTGAAGGGCACCAGGTACAAGAGGGCAGGCTGGGCCGCACGGTGAATACGAGAGGCCACGGTTGCAGTCAACAGACCTGAGATGGAAAAAAGAGAGAATCATCAAACAGCGCCACAGTCAATAATATTTCATATAATGTAACAAGTGTAGTCAGATTACAGAATGAATCACTCTTGTGAGTCTTTTAATGAATCAAAAACATTCGGTTTACAATTTACTGTCTATTGTACTTAAGGCTAATGTAGTTACTGTTCACATAAGAGTGAATCCTGTCAGTAGCACTTAATAAAGTAGTCACTTTTTTAGTATTAACATATGTTGGCATGCCTAGTGTAGTGTGCGTCACAAATAGACCATTAGAAAAATACAACAGATGGACGGACAGACAGAATGACAGATAGACGTATAGATGGAATGACAGACAGAACAAATTGAATAGATCGATAGGTTGAACAACAGACAGACAGAATGATAGAGATATGAAAAAAGACAGAACAACAGTTAGATGGATAGATGGAACAATAGATGGATAGAAAGAAAGGGATGGAATAACAGACAGAATGACAGACGGAAAAATGTAATGACAAACAGACAGAATGACAGATAGATAGACAAAACAACCGATGGACAGAAAGGGTTGATGGAATGACAGACAGATTGATAGAACAAACAAAAGATAAATAGATGGATAGAAAGAAGCTGAGCTGGAAAGACAGATTGATGGATAGGTGACCAAAAAAAAAAAAAAGAGCTAGACAATTAGATGGAACAATAGACAAAGCCTAGACAGATAAAATGACAGAGTGCCGTAAAAAAAAGTTTTTGCCCCCTTGTTTTTTTTTGCATGTGTCACACTTAGATTCAGATCAAACTAATTTTAATATTACACAAAGATAACCTGAGCAAAAACAAAATTTCAAAATAAATTTTGAAATAATGATTTCATTTAGTAAGGGAAAAGAGCTGTCCAAACCTGCCTGGCCCTACATGAAAAAGTAGGGCCCCCTAAAACTAATAACCGGTTGTTATTAGATTGGCCACCCTTTGCAGCAACAACTGCAATCAAGCACTTGTGATAACTGGCAAGAAGTCTTTCACATTGCTGTGGATGAATTTTGGCCCACTCTTCTTTGCAGAATTATGTTAATTCAGCCACATTGGAGGGTTTGAGCATGAATGGACTGTTTAAGTTCATGCCACAGTATCTCAATCGGATTTAAGCCCGGACTTTGACTTGTCCACTCCAAAACCTTAATTTTGTTTTTCTTAAGCCATTCAGAGGGTAGACTTGCTGGTGTGTTTGGCATCATTGTCATGCTGCATAACCCAAGAGCTCAAGCTTGAGGTCACAAACTGATGGCCGGACATTCTCCTTCAGGGTTTTCTGATAGAGTACAGAATTCATGGTTCCATCAATTATGGCAAGTCGTCCAGGTCCTGAAGCTGCAAAGCAGCCCCAGACCATTACACTACCACCACCATGTTTGACTGTTGGTATGATGTTCTTTTTTTTTTTAAATCATGTGTTGGTTTTACACCAGATGTAACGGGACACACACCTTCCAAAAAGTTAAACTTTTGTCTCACAGAATATTTTCTAGGGATGGGACAAAAAAAACGATTCACTTAACTATCGTGATTTTTTATTTACGATTTTAAAATAGTTTTTTTTATACAAGAATCGATATTAATTCATATGAAATACATTGCTTTATTTTAGTCCTTGCTTATATACTAGGCGGAGGAAAGTTATTATTATTTATTAGTTATTATTATTCTTATTTCAGCAGAAGGCGATGCATTTCTCAACTGGTGAAAAAATGGGTCGCGGAGTGTATGGCGAAAGAAATGACATCAACAAAAAAACGTAATTCTTAATGTTTTTCTGATGCAAGACTTATTTTAAAAGACGTGCAAGAAAGCGGTTGACACTTCTGTCAGATGCAGTTTAAGTAAAGAGTGCCTGAGAAAAACGCGCTGTCCCGATTCAGTATCTGCGGTTAGATGAGATGTTGACAGGGTTAATGTCAGTGCCATTATTCTATCATTATTTCTTTAACTTGTTACGAAATAAGAAGTCTCTCACCTCAGAAAAACTAACTATCCTGTCCTACCAGATGTTATACTGTGTTCGTAGTGCGCACTCGTCGGCGGTGCGCTGTATATCACTTCACTAATAAAGAGCAGAAACTACGAGCATGCAATCCGTGAAATAAAACTACAGTACCGACAAATCCCACAACTGTACTGCGTGTGTTAGCTGGGAAGGATTTGCATGAAGGTGTGATATTCATTCTATTCAGGAGCAGTTTCCACATTTCATTAACAGTTCATGTTAGTATTGTATTTTCACCATGGTAACTGTTGTTTCCATAACCCCAAAATACCATGTTATTTTCACTTTGTGTCATTTTGTATATGTTTAGATGACTGTGGTGGCTCAAACCAACTTAATTGTATTAACAAAAACTAGTTTGGGACTGCTATTTAATAGCCTTACCTTTATAGGCTGTTTATACACTATTAATCATATTCTTGTTAATTAATCTCATTGTTTCCATAATATGTGTGTGTGTGAACTGTGTACTGTTGCGATACACACCAATAAAGTAACCAATCAGGGTGCAGTGGAAGTAGGAAACTCGCTGCATCCGGCCAGACATGACGGCACCTGGCACTTCTCCGGTGGCCTGTTTCTTATAGTTGTCGTATCGGAGCACGAAGCACAGCAGCAGGCCTGGCATGACGATATCGCCGATGCCCAGCATGGAGAAGTGGCTGCCGGTGGAGCTGGGAAACACCAGCTTTCCAGGCAGGGAGAGGCGGGGGACGTCCCGTCCCATGCCGGGGCCCAGGTGCAGCTTGCGTGAGAGCACATCGAGGGGGTTGTCGGCAGGCTGTGTGGCCACCTTCACCATCACGTTACTGTTGAAAATGTAGGCGGAGAAGAAGACCTGCAGGAGATGAAGGAGATGAGTCAGAGGACAGACCAGCTTGCCCTGCTGTTTTAAGACGCTGAGAGAGAGCGAAGTCAGGTTTGTGTAAGCGTGTTTGAAGTGATTTGAGACACTGACGAAAAGGTCTCGACAGTCAGCATGGAGATGGGGTGGGGAAAACGTTTCAGAATTGCAATTAAAAATGATTTGATGTGATCTAGACTACTGGCAACCAAAGGGTGACAGGTTTGCATTCAAATGTCACTTAACCCCAGATTTCTCCAGGAGCATTTGTCTACATAATAAAGCATCGGTTAAATGACTACTCACAAGCAAATAAGGAAACAGCCTTTACAGCAGGGGAGTCCAAACTATGGCCCACTATCACTCCTGTGGCGGCCCGCGAGGGATTTTTAAAAATGATACGAATCTGCAGAGGTGGGCAAACTAAGGCCGTTTTCATCCAGCCCGTGAGGCAGTTGTTCCAAAATAGCTAATCTGATGCAATATCAGTAAAATCCATAAGATGGCATGGCGCTGTAGCCTGTAGTGCAGTACATAACCCCTGATTTACACCGTCCCGCCGCTCCGACGCGGCCACCAGAGCTGAATGGGCCCACTCTAGTCAATCTGCGGCACGTTTCAGAACGTTTCATTCTTTTTTCGGCTCTCCGCGCGGCTTTGTTAAAGATAGGCCCCTAGTCTATTTTTGACAGACGCCGCGTTCAAGCCGCACAGCAATACAAAATAAAAAGTCAAAATAGCTCTATACACTACAAAACTGGCACACTTGTAAATAAGTTACATTTTAAAAATTAAACATTTTAAAAATGTTATCTTGCAAAGATATGCTCCTTCTGTTTTCCATACACATTTTTATGAAAATGGATATAGGCTACTGTTTTTCTGGATTATAAATTGCTTTAAATATTTTGCCTGGGTGTTTATAATATATGTTTATGGTGAATGCCACTATAATTGGTGTTTGTTTTTTACTTTTATACTTCATATACTATATTTTCATTCTTTTTTCTATTCTGAGCACTGCTAAATTTACAGGATTTTTGTGGAGTGTAGGGAATATAAATACATGTTTAAAATGTTTGTAAACGTTTCGTTTATTTTACATTATTTCTGAATGAAATGATAAAATGTGTCTTACACATCAATCGACTTGTACACCAATGCAACTTATCTGTGTTTCATAAAGTGCTCATAAAAATAGGTAGAGATGGTACAAGAATAGAACTGCCATTTATGTACAAGTATACATAGGGCCTACAGTACAGTAGTGAGTGAGTGTCAATTTAGAATAAAAAAACAAAAACAAAGATTAATTTGTCATAAACATATTATGCGGCCTCTCACTTAATGTGGAAAACTTGATGTGGCTCTCGAGTCAAAAAGTTTGCCCATCCCTGCTTTACAGGATTCCTTGAATACTTCTGAAACCATTTCAAGAGCTGCAATTACAAGTTTTATGGCACCAGCTAGGTGGAGTGGCATGGAAGTATATGATGATAGATAGGTGTCAGTCTTAAATGGGCACGTGAGAGTGACAAAAAACATCTAAGAATGTGAACATAAAAATCAGGTTGACTGCATAGTAAATTGCACTGTCAAGTAGGGCAATATCGCGTTCATTATCGAAGGCGATTCATCTGCGATAATGAACGTGATATTGCGTAGCTTGTCAGTGAACTACGGCTCTGTGTATTAAATACCGCTCCATTTGAAAGCAGGTGATGGAGATTTACCGCTAATCACAGAACCGGCTTTACTGACGAGATGCACATGATAATCGCGTTCGACATATCGCCCAGCCCTACTTGACAGTGCAATTTACTATGCAGTCAATGGGACAGCGTACACCTAGATATGTAGACGTTAGCAGGTCACAGCGTTTACGTTGCACAAAACGTATTCTCATCGCATCATAAAATTCAGATAGCACGTCTGATGGCAGATGGTCTGTTTTGACGATGTCTTTCATACTTTTATGGACCATGACAGTGCAATTTACTATGCAGTCAATGGGACAGTCACAAGCCTCCCGGTTTTCATCTAAAATATCTTAAATTGTGTTCTGAAGACGAACAAAGCTTGTACAGATTTGGAACGACATGGAGGTAAGCGATTAATGACAAAATTTTCATTTTGGGGTAGAGTATCCCTTTAAAACATCATTAATTTCTAATAATTATTTTTATTTTATAGCAGCAGTTCAACTCTGGCCTTCAAGCTCCACATTCCTGCAGAGTTTATCTCCAGCCCTGATGAAACACACATGCCAGTAACTTTCTAGTGATCCTGAAGACCTTGATGAGCTTGTTCAGGCGTGTTTGATTAGGCTTAGACCTAAACTCTGCAGGAAAGTGTACCTCGAAGGCCAGAATTGAGAACCTGTGCTTTATAGCAATCTTGATATATAATCACTAAATTCTAAAGTGCTTTAAAGATTCGCATCAGAGAGAGAAAAAGAAATTAAAAATTAAAATTCATAATCAGACCCCCCCACCCAAAAACCCATACATCCCTATTAAGATGTGGGTATATTTCACAACAAATGTAGAGTCAGGACTATCCATTTTATAATATTAGTTTTAGAGTTTTGAGTCTCTTTTTTACTCAACCTATGCCATGTTTGATTATGAATAATTATATTGTTTGGTTTGAATAAAATTAGTTCCAATTAAAAAAAAGAGGGGAAAAAAATAACTAAATAAATATCTGTAACTTGAGCGATATTTACTGGATTACACAGAAACACACAAAAAAATATTGTAATTAAAATAATAATTTTATCTAAAAATTAGCCATTACCATTTTTTTTTTTTTTCACTGAATATCCAAGAAAAAAAAAAGAGAATATGTAAACCCAAATTGTGTTTACAAAACTAATTTCAAGCATTTAAAGTTGCCATGTAACTAAAGTAGGAAGTAGTGATCTTCTGTGTTATGACAGTAATAGTAATTCCAATAATTCCAAATTGCATTAATGTCTCTATGAAAACAACAGTGGTTGAGTAAGTGCATTTAATCAGCAACCACCAGAAAATCTATCCCTTTATCAGAGAAGTTCTGATTTGGGGATTTTAACTCTTGATATCTGGCAACCGCAAACACGAAAGTTTGCCTAGTAGAAGCGTGAATAGCAATCCAAATATTTTGTCTATTTCTTCAAAAACAAAAAGATTTCAGTATAGCTTTTATTTTTTTTAAATACATTTTAGTGTTGTCTTTTATTGTCAACGATACTGCATGTTGATAATCACAGTTGTCGTCTAATGACCTTATAGTCTAATTTCAGTCATGGGAAAATAAAGCTCGTCAACCTTTAAAGGCAAAAAACCTTTAGATCAATGGTTTTTAGGGCATACAAACATGTCTAAACCTTAGCACTAGTAGCATATAAACAGTTACTGTGCCATTAAATCCCACATGGTGTGATATGAAGACTTGACGCCCATCCCTAAGAACCAGTTTGACTTGCTGCATTAATTGCTTACCCAGAACACATCATAGATGAGGAGGCCCGACAGCAGCAGGCATGACACCTTGAGACTAGGTAGTCGCACAAATGCGATCATGGCCACACAGAGACCCATGGCAAGAGCTGCAGGAGATAAAAACATGATTCAGAGAAAAATACCACCACAACATGAGGTATGAGGTAAACCAGAGGACGTGTTTACATTCTCTTCCTACACACAAACACAGAGTAACGGCATGCTGACGCACCGTCCATGAGCAGCCAGTGGCCTGTCAGCACCCAGATGAGAACCAGCATGACAGAGAGGGAAAACGACAGCAGCTCCGCCAACGTGAAGCGGCCACAGCAGCCGAACGAGATCCTGGAGACAAGAGAGACACGCTGGCTCACATTGTGAATACACTAGCAAGCACACATCGGCTGAGACATCAGGCTCTCTTTTTCACACACCAGCATCTGATCTCTAACACTGTTGTCCATTAATACACAAGAGGACTGTTCCAAAGCAAACTGAACTGATTCTAGATTACATTGTGAGACTTTGTGAGTGGCAAATCCCTGCGAACAAACAGGTTCATTGTACGTGTCAAAAAGATTATTTTTTGAGCATTCTATTAGCCAACAAATATTATTTTAAAAGCCAATTTTGGAAGATTCTGAGCATTCTATCAGCCAACAAATATTTTTTAAGACTTAATATCTTGGGTTGAGCCAATAAGCTAAATAAATACATTTTTATATACACTGGGGTCCATATGTCTGAAACCACATTACGATTAGTTTTTTTCCCCCCCTTTACACCATTTGGAAATAAAAAGTTTAGGATCTAAAATTAGGTTGTAAATGTATGATTCAGATATTTCAGATTTGCGCTATTTCTTGGTCACTAATCAAACTAAAAATAAAAAGTTGTGACATTGACTGTGTCCACTTCTGACCAACCTAACAAATTAGTGGTCAAAAGAGAAGCCTTTTATTTGTTACTGGAACAGGATCACAATATTGATATTTGTAATTATGCAGTATTTTATCATTTTTTTAAGAGATTAATTTTACTATTTGAACAAAAAAAAAAAAGGTCATAAATTGGGAATTGGAAATGTATCCATATGAGAAAAAAAATAAATAAATGAAAATGAAAAGTTACACTCAATCTATCTATAAAAAGAATGTGCGAGTAATATAACTATTAATGCTAAATATAATAATAATAATAATAATAATATTAGTATTCAAAAATTAATGAATATTTTTTATTCCATTTATTAATAAAATGTTGGCCTCAGCTATTTATCATTAGACTTTATATACACATGCTACTGAGGGACACAATTAATGTTTCCTAAATGAATGTCACGCAAGATTTCGACCTGAATAATTTGAATCCAAATGAGACATGGTTTGTTGACATATGAACCGAGGTAACTGCAGTTAACCGCAAACCACCCTGACGAGTTAGTAAACATTTCATACTTGTTCTGCGGGGAGCAGGGCCTGGTCAGATACTGGCACATCGGCAGCAAGAGAAATGCAAACGCGATGGTCGCTAGAACTGTGAAAACAGAGCAAAACAAACACAAAGAATTACGTAAATATTACTCAAGCATATCACAGCGCAGTGGCACGCGTATAAACTAGGTCAGTGTGTGAAAAAGGAGCAGTGGAAGGTCATTGGTGTGTTTGCGTGCGGCACATACCTGCAGTGCATATGGTGAACACCACCTGAACCGAGTCAAAGAAGAAAAACATGACGAGCAGAGACACGGAGGCTCCGATGGGCAAGAACAGCGCCTGTGTGGAGTCTATGGTCTGAATACCTGTACAAATGCATGAGATCAGCTTCTGTTAAGAATAGCATACTAACCTACCTATAATGCACTTCACCTTTCTTTTTCAGTGTTATTAATGAAGCGGAAGTAATTATAGCTGTTTTTAATTCGCTTAGTTGAGGACTCACTGTTGTTGGAGTTGGCATTGTTGAAGGAGCCAGTGGCGATGGGGTTTCCATCCTTGTCTTTCTCCTGATTCTCACAGTCCATGTTTAATGATCTGTGTAGACAGACACCGTTTACCCACAAAACTTGATTTCTCTGCCCCCTCAGTGAACCAACAGCAGGCAAAACTAGGATGCAGGAGTTTTACACTTGATATTGGTTTTGACATGTCACAGGCAGCATATATAATTTAAAGCAAATGAAAGATTGTGATGGACAGTCTTTTTAATGTCATACTGTTTTAGCCACATCTAACTTTCAAACATGAGTATTGTCCACTTCAAAGTTGGAGAGGCAAACTTTTCATTAGCTGAACAATCAACTACAAAATGCATAAAATACTGTATACGAAAAGCTGCAAATTACACTTCTGCACCACATTAATTTTGTGTCACAAATTATTTTTTAAAGGCCTATATCATCTGAAAAACTACAATGCCCGCTGATTCATTCAGTAGATATTTGTACAAGACCCAGGGCTCAAGAGTAAAAATGTTTTTTTTTTGCTTTTTTTTTTTACTGGCTACCAGGCCAGTACCTTTTTTTTTTTTTTTTACCATTATGCCAACATTTTCAATAGCTACATCACATAAAACGATGTGTTAAATAAAATTTTTCTCTCTTTTTTACATACCAGAAGAAAGTGAATGAAAAAAAACCCCCCAAAAAATGATTGATGAACTAATGATTTTGAAAGATGCCTCTTATGCTCGTCAAAATACAGTAAAAACGGTAATTAGATCTGGGCGATATGGCCCCCAAACAAATAAATAAATATAATTTTTCATATCAGTCGATACCGATTAATATCATGATACATTTCAAATGTTTAAAGGCAGATTTCTGCTCCTAAGTGAAAGCTGTTGAAATCATACCATTAACTGTGGTTTTAAACTGCTCTTTATAGTCAAAACTTCATGTTCTTCACGTTTTTGAATTCTTTACACTTGTCCAGTCATTTTTCCAGAACAAAATACTTATTTTAACAGAAATATAAATTTCCTAGTTTGTATCATGTTCTAATGAGTGATATTGTTTCAAATCAAACAGGTTTGTGTTGGCTGACTTTGATGACGCATATCTTCAGCACAGTTTGCAGTGGAGGCTGCATTTTTAATAACATTACATTTTTTTTCTCTTAGAAATGCACATTTGACAGTAGCTTGAATTGACAGTAGTAGTAGCTTGACTAAATAAATTTGGAAACTTAACATTACTGATTATTAGTTTATAATTATAAACCATTCTTAACATTTCAACACAAGCTAATATACCAGCTAAATAACTCAAGCTATTTAGTGACATTTTATGACATTCAATTCAACAATGCTCAGAACAATAACAGAATACCACATGATTATGGTTGTACATGTAAAACAGTCACATGATCTACAAATACAAGTTTTGGCTCCAGGTCTGCAGTGGAAGAGATGAGAGCTTACCTGAAGCTGCCATAGACAATGAGAAGGATGGAGATGAGGAAGGTTGACACCTGGCTGGAGTCGACAAGGGAGTACGCCCTGAAAAGACAAAAAAACACTTCCAATTATTGTATGACAACAAAAAAAACAAGACGAAAGGTGCCAGGCCGGATATGTTGTACAACAGACACAAAGATTGTCACCCTGTTTGACCCTTCCTGGTTCAAACTATTCACGCCCTTGTGAACTCAAGCCGTCAGTTATTGATGCAAGTGTGAGGGTCAAACATGAATCAAAGCTCAGTCTAGACCAGTTGTTACAGAGCAGTGTATGAGAAACATCTTGTGTTACGGCATTCTCACCATCCCCGAGCTCTGCAGAGCGTCTTTTGAGACCTGCGTTTGCCTTTTGTAAATAACAAGCTTTTAGAAAAAGAGGTCAGCCTGTACACTGAGGTGACTCTTAAAATATGATTACAGAGAGCGAGCGACAGTTTGTTTGCTGGATAAATAATGTGCGGCTGCGAACAAAAGCGGACTTGATTGAGTGCATTTATGAAGTATGCATGAATAAGGAAAACAAGAGCAAGAAAAATAGGACAGAGAACTGACCTTATCCTCAAACGACACTTTATTATGGACAACAAACAGCTTGAAGAAAAACTCAGTAGCAGTCACATAGAAGCCTAACCTCGGCTCTGTATGTAATGATCTTGAAACACAGGAGAGACCTATACAGGGCTCCAGACTAACATTAGCCGCGTTTCCACTGTCAGGCCAAAAGCGGGCGTGCTACACAGGCCATATTTTTGATGGGAAATTAGGCCTGCACGATATATCGTTTCAGCATCCATATCGCAATATGCACATCCATGTGACACATTTGTGTCAGTGCGTCATAAAAAGAACAAGGGATTTACTCTCACACCGTGTCTACACCGGACGCAACAGTTGTCAAGTCGTGCCACGCCGCAACAGCTGGACGCGACAAAGTGACCGTTGAAAATCATTTGAAATTTGTGTCAATACGCCATAAATAGAAAGCAGAAGTTTACTGTCGGGGATTTGTCGAGTTGTGCTGCATCCAGTGTATTTTGCCGTGCTCACGTCCAGTGTAGACACGGTGAGAGCCACGCAGATGCACGTGAACACTGAATTCCGTTCACTGTAGGGATGCGCGGTATACCGATACTGGAAAAATACCGGTATATATTATATTTCAAACGGTACGATATCATAATTTTGCTCAATTTGGTATTTCATACGCTGCTGTTGCAAAATGCACCTGTAGGTAGCACAATAGCCCGACGTCCCGGGGCTATTGTGTTTTCCAGTCGGGCTACCAAAATATATCACTGCCCTGCACGACGGGCTACCTTAAAATACAGGGCTCCCACGCAATGTTCCCTCTAAGCTGAGCGCGCGCGACCGCGCTCTTTTTCCACCGTGGCCGCGCAAAAGAAATAATGTGCCTCGCGCGGACAAAAATTAGTTGGGAAGCCATTTGATTAAATGCCGCCAGTAAAAGTTTAAAGTATCTTTAAAAAAAAGAAAGAAAAAAAATTCTGATCCCAAACCTTTGAATAGTTTCTATTGTAACAAGATCTCTATTTTGACTAAACACTGTTCTTTTTAACTTTTTTTTTTTATATCACAGGTCCCAAAAAATACAGTATAATAAAAAATAAAAAAGCAGTACAACTGTTTCCAACATTAATTAAAAATCAGCATATTAGAATGATTTCTAAAGGATCATGTGACACTGAAAATACTGCTTTGCTTCACAGGAATGAATAAAATTTTTAAGTATATTAAAATAGAAAACATTTATTTGAAATTGCAATAATATTTCACAATATTATTTTGTGAAATAATATTCAGTATTTTTTATCAAATAGATACAAACTTTTGAACTGCAGTTTATTGTACAGTAAAAATGTTTTCAGGTAACCTAAAATGTACATTTAGTTACATCAAGGGTCAAATCGAATATAAATAGCACATTAAAGTTAAAAGTTACACACTTGCTACAGATTTAATTTAATATTAATATTAGGCCT
Source organism: Barbus barbus (assembly GCF_936440315.1). Classification (NCBI taxonomy): domain Eukaryota; kingdom Metazoa; phylum Chordata; class Actinopteri; order Cypriniformes; family Cyprinidae; genus Barbus; species Barbus barbus. Next base: position 15,419,872 of record NC_136725.1, read on the forward strand.
ATATACAGTTTGATATACACGCTGAATCATAAGCATAATTGAAGGGAAAAAAAAGTTGATCCTCAACTCAAATAATCGTCAAATATCCTTTCCTGAAATACTATATGCAGTCCTTAACTATACTCTACACTACTTGCAAGAAATCAGTGTACTATTACAAGTAGAGACAAAGGCATTTGCCACTACAATTAGACTAAAGTTATAACTTTACACTACAGTTTTTTCAAAGCTATTTCCTGCATATTCAACATCAGGGTCCAATTAATTTGCCTCTGAGTCAGATAGCTCACTTAGCGCATGTATGTCTGAGTAAATTAGCAGCATATTGGCTGTAGATTGGCAGAAGTGGCATCATGCCACAGCTTTCAAGAGCAGGCACTTCCCCCTCTACAGCTCACAACCTCATTTATCTTTCACAGCCACATCTGACCACCAATACCTTAAGATTCACACTGATTTGAATACAATATGTATTAGTTTGGTTACAAACAGCGCTAAAGGCAAGCACACCCGTCAAGGCAAAGTTTCCCTTGAGGCACTTTTAGCAAATTCATGAAAATGGTGCCATTCAGGCTAGGGGTGTGCGATATGACGATTTTTGATCGTGGACGATAAAAATGTCTCCACGATCTGCTTTTGAAGAAATATCGTAGTATCGTGCTACAGGCACATTATGTCAAATACAGTTCTGGCGCCTCCGTCTCTATATACTGTACAACACGACATACAGCAGTAGAGTTACTCTGACAGGACACTGCACTTATTCGCGATCGCACAAGTACATTATTTGCACACAAGCCTTGTTGGTTAAATGTTTAATTCGCGCGCTGTCTGACGTGCGCTTTTTCTGAGCGCATACACCTGAAGCACGCGCACTAAAAAGCCTGTCTAACAGCGCCTGATTACTCAACTAACTTATTTTTGCGCTAATACTGTCAAACACACATACAGACTCAGTTGGTTATCTCTAAAATAAAAGTAAATAGTTAAGAGAGAAACAGATGCGTGCCTGTATTATAGATGCGTGCAGCTCTTAAAGGGACAGGACACTAAACATGCTGTCGACTGTCATTAAAGGGATAGTTCACCCTAAAATTAAATTTCTGCATTATTTACTCACATGTTGTCCCAAACCACTATTAATTTCTTCAAACAGTTGCTGGTCCACATTGAATTTGATGGCAGGAAAGAAAAATCCTATGGAAGTCACTGAGGACCAGCAACTGTTTGGTTTTCCACCTTCTTCAAAATAGCATTTATGTTCAGCAGAAGAAAGAAACTCATTCAGGTTTAAAACAACTTTTGAGTAAATGATGGTATAAAAATAAAACATTATGACAGAATTGACAGAAAGATGACAGAATATTTATTTTTGGGGAAACTATTCATTTAACATTAACAAAACAACAAAACGCAAAGAGAAAAATCACTCACTATTCTTGACTGAAAAACTTTAATACAGTTGCTTTAGGAATCAGTCTATCTAGTGTTTTATTCTTATACTTGTTCATTCAATTTCATTGAATGCTCCTGCTAAATACACCTATTGTACCTGAAAATAAAGCACTGTTTGTTTTATTTGTATAATATGTGTATTTGTAATGTGTATCTTTGTTCTTAATTTTTAATAAGAAAGATAAAATAATGACAAAGATTTTTTTATCTTCGCCCACTTTGGCCTAAATATCTGCCATGCATCTTTGTCTTTCTAGTTTGGCTGTAATGCTCAGACAACTTGTAAAACCAAAATGGTAAAACTAACATGACAAAGAATCGTGATAAAATCGTGAATCGTGATATTTCTAAAAAAAATTGTGATATGATATTTTTCCCATATCGCCCACCCCTAATTCAGGCTGACAAAACTGTCAGCAAAACCCCAGTAGGACCAATAATCCAATAGTCCATAACAAAAGTGTGGCGGTAAAAACCGCTCTGGCATACTACACAACAAAATCCTGTACTTGGCACTGCATTCAGCACTGTATATAGGTTTTTGCATTGATTTTGCTTGCTCTTAAATGTGAATCAGTGGTATGGTACTTCCTGAATAGCAAAATCCTATTTAAAGGGACAACAGCTGAGTGTGGGCCAAATGCAATGCAATATGATCATTTATAACATGGCTGTTTGCTGCAATAAGTACATAAAACCTGTCATCTTAGTAAACAATTCAATATAACAGCAAGAGAAATAGACAGCTTAAGATACTGATTAGTAAGACCTGAAATGACAGGTTGTTTGAGACGTTTATCACAATTTTCTCAAACTATAATATGTATAATGCTTTTTAAATTCATTTAAGATCCTTATTCATTACTTGTCACTTTTCAGTGGCATTTTATACGTGGTTTACAGTCCACTAACAGCAACTGCAGTCACTCTAGAGTAATCTAGGGTTAAGTGCTTTGCTTGAGGCTTTAGCCGATCAGCTGTCAGTCCATGTCTTTCATAATTAGTCTACCTCTAGTTAAAGTCATTTTCTGACTTTTGTCAGTTTGACAAAAACATTTATAGAAAGTTTAACAGTGCTTCTGTCTGAACTTTCGCATTACATTAAATACAAGGCAACCGTCATATTACTAAACAGCTGATTTATATACTGAATACATGCGGTCTACCTTAGGCCAAAACAAACAGATTCCCAGTGCTTCTTTTTCACTTAAAGTCAACATGCATTCGCAGACAATTTAACTTCCATAATGTATTTCAGTGAAAAAAGATATCCAGCACAGTTAAACGGCAAGATTTTATCCATTGGGAATAAATTGAATGGTGTAAAGTGGGTGTTGAATAGCAGAATGGAGCCAGAACCTGAAAATATTAGCAATGTCAAATATTGCCAGCACATACTTTTGAGGAGGCTTTCTGATCAAACATACAGACTGAAGGTCAAGTTCACCATCGAGAGCATCTCAACATGTCCCATTGGTAAGGCTTGTTTTTCAAATCTATCATTATTGTAATATGTAATATCATGCGATAACCTTTAGCGCACAAACAAGCATTGAGCACTGACAAGCCTACAACAATATTTAAATTATCTATTTGGAAATTGGTTACAAAAATACAGAATTGTTCAAACGTTTGGGGTCAGTAAGAGCAGGCACTTCCCCCTCTACAGCTCACAACCTCATTTATCTTTCACAGCCACATCTGACCACCAATACCTTAAGATTCACACTGATTTGAATACAATATGTATTAGTTTGGTTACAAACAGCGCTAAAGCCAAGCACACCCGTCAAGGCAAAGTTTCCCTTGAGGCACTTTTAGCAAATTTTTTTTTTTTTTTTTTTAATTCAGCAAGAAAGAATTAAATGGATTAAAAGTGACAGTAGAGACATTTATAAATATTTCCATTTCAAACAAGCACCGCTTGTTGAAACGTTCTACTCATAGAATCCTGAATAAAATATATTTAAAAAATATATTTGAATAGAACATTTTTCAACTAGATAAAAAAAGTTTGTCGAGACAAACTTTAAGTTGACTTGAGAAAGCCGGACCAGAAAGTTTAAAAGAGTTTGAAAAGTTTAAAAAAAGTTAAAGAAGTTTAAAAAGTTTAAGTTTTTAGTTTGACGCTTTTCAGTCTGAAATAGTTTGAAGATTAACATAGTTTGAAAAGCTTAAAGTTTGATTAGTAAGATGATAGAGATAGATAGATAGATAGATAGATAGATAGATAGATAGATAGATAGATAGATAGATAGATAGATAGATAGATAGATAGATAGATAGATAGATAGATAGATAGATAGATAGATAGATAGATAGATAGATAGATAGATAGATAGATGAGTCTAAATGAGTTTGAATGGGTTAGAAATAGTACATAGAAGGGAAGTCTGATTGAGCCTCAAAGGATTCTGGGAGTTTAGATTTGAATTTTGACAGTTGGAGTTTGAATAGTCTAGGCTCATCTGAACATTCCGTCAATGTAAGTCTATGGGATTTTTATGATTTTTAATCTTCATTTTTATGAAAACCATAAGTCTGATCAGTTAGAAAAGATATAGCACACCCGGCGAGATCAGTCTGAAGATCTGGGCTGAGTTTGGAGTCTGTAGAGTTAAAGCTCTAGGAGGAGATAGAGTTGTAAATTTAGTCTCAGAAGAATAATAATAAGAAGTTTATTAGGATTTCAGTAAGTTGGCTTTCTCAAGCCAACTTAATTATAATTAATAAAACAATATTAGTTTTTACTGTTTTGATCAAATAATTTAGCCTTGATGAGCATAAGAGACTTCTAAAATAACCAATAACCTGAAGTTTCAGTTATGTTTTAATGAAAGGTTATAAAGATTTTTTTAAAATAACATACACTAACAAATTACACACAATAAGATCATGAACATGCATTAAGAACGTAAACAGCATCAAAAACCACAGTTCAGTATGTACTTGGTTTTGAAGTCATGGTTTGGCATGTTTTTTTTATACAGAAAAGGTGAAAAAAAACTAAACTTCTATTTCATTTTATGAAACAGAGAATACCTGATTAGCCTCGGTCTACATAAAAATGGCTACAGCACACTCTTGGTACTGCAGTTTATGGTGTTGTTGTAAAATAGGGGAAGAGATTTTTAAGTGCTTCTTCTTTTGGATGGAAAATATATCTCTTAATCAGAATTGTTGCACACTGTCTATTTGACACACATGCATGTGTTGATGATCCTTCAGCGAACTGTCAAGTTAAACAGATACTCACTTTACTGTGCACCGTAAAGCAAAATGGAAATACTAGCATGACTTTCTAACATTTTCTGCGAATATTACATCCCTAAGATGTCTTGCACTGAGGAAAACACACCTCAAATGCATTAAACCTCTCACAAATCTCACAGGTGGGAAAGCCACAAACTCACAAGTTAGTTTAAAGCAAGTCTCATGTTTAGGACAACTTGGATTGTGTACTTTTTCTGCAGCAGCTCACTTTGTGTGCTCCATTATTTTTCTAATGCGCTTGCAACATCCAAGTATACTGATATAAACAGTATTGTCCCACCCCAAGTAGAAACTCGGAGTTTAAAACTACGTTCAGCAGACATCCGTTACATTCAATCGGTAAATGTGTGCTGAACTAAAAGACCCCTACCTGATTCAAACACACGTACCGTTACACTCTTTATGTTGCCTTGAAATCAAGCCACAGCTTTCCCCTTGTCAGCCGCATCAAGCAAATCAATTGGCACATGCAATGTGACAATGTCGCATTATGCAAGTTGAAGCTAAAATTAGCAGCATTCTTCTGAATTACGCACCTTACAAACATAAGCACTGAAAAGTCTAACATGTTAATGCACTGATACTCATAACTACTGACTTCTTGATGTACACGCAAAAATCTATCAAATAGGGCTTTGTTGAAAAAATTTATTTGAATTAGGGGTGTGCGATATGACGATTGTTGATCGTGGACGATAAAAATGTCTCCACGATCTGATTTTTAAGAAATATCGTAGTATCGCGCTACCGCGCACATTGTCAAATACAGTTCTGGCGCCGCCGTCTCTATGTACTGTACAACACGACATACAGCAGGAGTTACTCAGACAGGACACTGCACTTATTCGCGATCGCAAAAGTACATTATTTGCATACAAGCCTTGCTGGTTAAATGTTTAATTCGCGCGCTGGTCTGACGTGCGCTTGTTCTGAGCGCATACACCTGAAGCACGCGCACTAAAACGCCTGTCTAACAGCGCCTGATTACTCAACTAAGTTATATTTTGCACTAATACTGTCAAAACACACAAGGTTTACATACAGACTGAGTTGGTTATCTCTAAAATGAAAGTAAATAGTTAAGAGAGAAACGGATGCGTGCCTGTACTGTATATTAGATGCGTGCAGCTCTTAAAGGGACAGGACACTAAACGTGCTGTCGACTGTCATTAAAGGGATAGTTCACCCTAAAATGTAATTTCTGTCATTATTTACTCAGTGGAAAACCAAACAGTTGCTGGTCCACATTGACTTTGATAGTAGGAAAGAAAAATCCTATGGAAGTCACTGAGGACCAGCAACTGTTTGGTTTTCCACCTTCTTCAAAATAGCATTTATAAATGTTCAGCACAAGAAAGAAACTCATTCCGGTTTAAAACAACTTTTGAGTAAATGATGATATAAAAATACAACATTATGACAGAATTGACAGACAGATGACAGAATATTAATTTGTGGGGGAACTATTCATTTAACGTTAACAAAACAACAAAACGCAAAAGAGAAAAATCACTCACTATTCTTGACTGAAAAACTTTAATACAGTTGCTTTAGGAATCAGTCTATGTAGTGTTTTATTTTTATATTTGTTCATTCAATTTCATTGAATGCTCTGCTAAATACACCTATTGTACCTGGAAATAAAGCATTGTTTGTTTTATTTGTATATTATGTGTATTTGTAATGTGTATCTTTGTTCTTATTTTTTAATAAGAAAAATAAAATAATGACAAAGATTTTTTATCTTCGCCCACTTTGGCCTAAATATCTGCCATGCATCTTTGTCTTTCTAGTTTGGCTGTAATGCTCAGACAACTTGTAAAACCAAAATAGTAAAACTAACAAAGAATCGTGATAAAAATCGTGAATCGTGATATTTCTATAAAAAAATCGTGAATCGTGATATTTCTATAAAAAAATCGTGATATGATATTTTTCCCATATCGCCCACCCCTAATTTGAATCGATTCTCATTTTGATGAACCGATACGGATTCTTAAATCCCAAGAATCAATCTTTTAGTCTATGTCCTTTTCAGTCAATGCATGCACAAAACTCCACTGACGTTATTTGTAGCTTGCCTCTGTTGCAATAAGCTTTGTTACTTTAGATTTGAAACAAGGCCTCAGCTTTCAAAGTCTGAAATTTAATGAAATTCAAACAAGTACAGTTTTGAAGCTCTTTGTGTCGTGACAGATTGCTGAATGTCTCATGTAATTGCTCAATAAGTGTTTCAACCACAGAAAGACGTCAAAACAGCTGAAAAGTGTCACGCAAGGTTGCGTTTTCCACAGAAAACCCATTCAATGACCGCAGCTTGATATTTAGCTTAAAATTTACTCTAGAGAGGAGCAATTACTAAATACATGCATTAAATATTATATTTTGACTTAACCTGTTCTTCTATACTGAATGCATATTTGAATAATGTGCTTGACTTGTGTTCAATTTAAATGTTTTAAACAAATCAGCTTTATTATAATAGTAACATAGAAAATGACAGCGCTTCCTGGATAGTTTACAGCATTATCTGTTGGAAACTGCTGTATACTGTACCGGTTACATATCCAAATCAAACTGAATGGAGATTGTAACTTAACATAATTGAGAAATGTGTTTCAAAAGGCAGCCCTAACTATCAATACTTTTAACCCACTTCATCACACTATTAACTCAAGAAAGCAACTGCGTCTTTGTCTTTCTAAAATTGCTGGTACTTTTGGTCCAGTGCTGTGGTGGGTAAATTTAGGCCTCGTCCACACAGAGAAACATTTAGCTGTACACAAAAAAATTTAGTATCGGATTGGCATTTCGTCCAGACGGATCTGGTGTTTTAGGAGCATGAAACCGCTATTTTTTGAAACCGGGTCCTAGAGTGGATAAATCTGAAAACGCCACCCTTGCATTTTCATGTGGACAGCCAATCCATATATTTTGTGAAACGATGTCATCACCCCACATCTCCACCCTAGTCAGACACCGCTATGTCACATAACAGCAACAATGACATGAACAAACACTGAACGATTGTCTTATTAACTAACATTAACACAGATTATTAAATGTATTGTTCCATGTTCATTTGTATACCTCTCCCACTTGCAGGTCTCCGGGCTGCAGCGATACATACTTGGTTTCGATACATACTACAAGCTCTGGCTTCGTGTGGACGTAGCCTTACTCAGCCAACCACTATGACGACCTGTCAAATGTCTTAGATTGACATAAGAAACCTGATGTATAAGCACAAATGCACACTTGAAGCGACAATTCAGGGCTCGCAAAATCAAAAATTGGGGTTACTTCACCCCAAAATGAAAATCCACTGAACGCCGTTTGCCTTCAGTGGATACTCTCCAAATTTGCGATGTCTTTCAAACTTTTCTGAGCCTTGACAGTGTTATTGACTTTGCAGTCAATGGGAGAGTCACAAGTCTCCCGGTTTTTGTCCCAAATATCTTAAGTTGTGTTCTGAAGACGAACTAAGCTTTTACGGGTTTGGAACGACATGGGGTTAAGTGATTAATGACAAAATTTTCATTTTGGGGTGGAGTAACCCTTTAATATAACAACAGTCTTAAAATATATTTACTAGCCACTGTAGTTGGTGGTCAAAAAAAGTTTTGCACTGTCATCACAACCCTGGTTAACATTTAGCCAGTTCTACAACTAGACAAAGTGCAAGAGCAAAAAGCTCTGCTCATTCCACATCTCACTAGATCAATTCAAAATGCACGAGCACTTTCCTTTCAAATAAGCACATGTAAATGTTGTAGATCTCAGACTTGCTTTTTAGAGGCAAAAATGGTTCACTGCAATGTTGTTACACTTGTGTTCTGTGAGCATTAGTCATACGTGAATTGGAGAGTAAAGAACATTGCTAAACTCCAGATTACAGACGTATTCTAGGCAGAAGAACCCATGGTTTGATTACGCAGAAAAAACAGGAATAAAAGGACTAACTTATTTTAACCAAATTTTGTGCCCTTTTGCATATGCTAAGCTAAAGCGTTTTGAATATTATTGATTAAAGTATACGTACTTCATCAGAATGAAGACAATAGCCTAATAAGGACAAAAGAGCTTGCTTAGTTGACATTGTACGTTTAAATGGATTACTTGTTCACATATGGCACAAGGTCAACAATTAAATGAAAATTACTCTGCTCTGATAATGAGAATTTTAGCTATGAGAAGTCACTGCATAAATATCAGTTGTTCTGTACATGTGTCATATTTGTGTACATTAGAGTAGCCGGTATAAGTCAGTGATACAGTTCACTGATAAAGTCAAGTGTACAGTCATGCCATTCCACTTCAACTGCTTTAATCAAGAGCTGCTAAACACACAACTGCCGGCAAATCATGGTGATTTCCTGGGCTGACAACATAAGCTCAACAATACCATGATTCTACAGGCAAACAAACGTCATTGAAAACTGCCCAGCTGGGATATCAGAGATGCAGATGGTTATGAACACCTACACGCCAGTCAAACTTTCTAGAATGTCCTTTTCATCGACTTGAGCTGAGACAACTAGATGAGTGAAATTCTGATGAAAGTTATGAAAAAATTATCTATGAGTTTCAGATTTAACTTATAAACACAATGATCAACTTCTGAACACTGTTTGTGAACTTTTATTGTAAACATATTTTGCATCATTTTATAATACATAATTATATAAACATATATAATTTAATCAATTTTTTAAATTAGAATTAGATAATTGAATTAGATGTCAGCATCTAATGCTATCTTCATGGCAAAAATGGAAATGGAGTTGGAAAAATACAAGATTTACAAAAACATAAGTAAAATAAAACCAAATAAACAATGCAGAAAACTAAAATTATACAAGTTTTATTTGCTGTATATTTGTGTTTTTGTTTTTATTTTGTGTTTGTACATTTTGTATTAATAAATTAATATATGATTTTAGGGAAATTTTACTTTAGTCCCTGAGTGAGTGTTATTTTCATGTTAAACAGTAATAAATATATCAAATAAATAAACGACAGTTACAATCGTAATATTGTAAAAAAATATATAATATGAAGCAATATTGTAAAGTGTGATTTAATCTAATATGTGCACATTAAATAGTAAAATATTCAAATTTTATTATAATATAATTTGTTTAAATATGCCAAATTTAAACATACCAAAAACAAAATATGATAAATTACTTATACAGTGTTACATATACACAATTGATTAAAAATGTTTAGAATATTAATTGTGTTTTAAATATTATACATATGATGCAAATCATAATAAATTCATTATATTCAGATAAGTTCTTAAAATAGCCCCAAAACTTAAACATTTAAGTCTACAACATTTCATACATTGCAACATTTTTGCAATTTATCTCCAGCTAAATCACTGAAAGCCTGACACAGATAAAGAGTGAGGCATATTCATATCAATCTAGAGTTAAAATGAATAAACCTCAGTTCACAGTGACTTGAATATCTTGTTTACATATTACAGCCTGCATCTCTAAACCTAGTGTGATGTCTACCTAGAGGGCATTTTAGGGCATCACATTAAGAATTATACGACGACAAAACCGGTAGTCTAACGTTAGGTGGTCAGCTCCTTGGGCTTTTGAAACACAGCCGTGTCTTGCATATACACTGGATTAGAGCAGCTAATGAGCTAAAGCACCGCAAGCACGACCCAATCTACGAATACCAGCTACTACAACACTACTTCTGACGAGAAAGGACGAAATAATGACACAAATCAATGACATTATATTGATTTAATAATGTTTCAGATTGCACTGGTGGTGTTAGCACGTTAGCGCACTGCATTTCCCTTTGTGTCACTGCTGAATCAACCACATAAATAAACACACACACGACGGGAAATGTGCGTTATTAACAGCAAAAGGATTGTAAATAATTTATTTGTGAGGTAAAACGGATTAAATGAGTGGCTGGCTTGACGGCGGTTGAGATTAAAACGCCAAACCCGTATATAAGAGAGCTAAGTTAATAGGCTACATTAGACCCATAATACGCCTCAAACCTAGTACACCGGAACGCATTGCTGCCGTACTAACGGCGAAACCGAGGTAAAATCACACCTTTTAGACGCTGACAGAGGCTTTATGTGTGTTAAAGTGCGCTGAGTGTCGGTGTTTTGTGTCTGAATGATTATATCTGCTGCTGGCACTCACCAGGAGTAGCTCTGCTCCGCCATGTCAGTCAGTCAGTCAGGCAGCAGCTGAGGACTCAAATTGGGCTCAAACGACGAGATTATCTCCTCCACACGCTCACGGTTTCGCCTTCTTCACTGAGCCTCCTCCGATAACAACATGGCGATGTGTTTTCCTTCGGCAGCTCGCAGCAGAAATGACAATGATTGGGCTGTGCTGCTAGCCGCGGCTAAGAAACAAAAGCTGTCCGGGGGAGAAAAAAAACCCCGAGACGTTTCGCTGACTTCAGCTAGCTGTCTTGGCTGTCCTCGCAACAGGCCCCGCTTTCAAAGGCCCTCAGATGAGCTGCAAACCCATCTTCGGTGTGCATGCAGAGAGAGCTGTGTGCTGGGGTTGTAATGGAAGCGCTCGGATAGCTTTGTTTTCTATGGTGAACGCACGGGAGCGCGCGACTGTCGCCTCTGCCAGAGGAGTGCGCGTGTACGCGTTTGTCCACACAGAGCAGATTGAAGGGACCGGCTCTGCCACTCTAGGTCACATGCAGTACTGCAGCTTCGACACGCTTCTCAAGATTGGCTCGGCTGAAATAGCGTAGTAGGCCTGCGATTAAAAAAGAACAAGTGTGGAAAAGGCCAGGAAGCTGCAAATGATGTTAGCTTTCACTTTGTGATCCTCTTTATTTTATTATCTCATTTATTAAACAATGTAAACAATTCCGCTTTATATAACGATTAAATACAGTGGTGGTCAAAATTATTAGAACTCTAGTATTTTCACCGGCTACAAATGATTCCTAGTCAGTTACACTTTTGATGTAGTGTGTCAGTAGAAAATATCAGTTTACATTTCCAAGGTCTCTTGAAGCATCTTGGAGACGTTGTCACAGTTCTTCTGGATTTAGTCTGAGTTTGTTTTGTTTTGTTTTTTTCTTCATGTTATTTCAGACGGCCTGGATGACGATGAGATCAGATCTCTGTGTGGAGCACTGGCTGTTGTCAGACTCCTCGTGCAAACAAAAATCTCACTGGATTATTATAATTAATGGCAAAACGAATGTTTGGAAATGTAAACTGATATTTCCTACTGACACACAACAGCAAAAGATTCAAGATTCAAGATTTATATTTGTCACATACACAGTTATACAGAGTATAACCAGCAGTGAAATGTAAGTCAGGTCCGCTCCAAGGACAGTGCAATTATATAGTATACAAATATTAAGAAAAATAAAAATAAAAGTAGAAAAGAATAAAATAAAATAAAAGATAAGAATATAAATATAAATGTGCAGGTCAGTATGTTGTTGACTTAACCTTAAGTTATCCTCTGGGGTCAATATGACCCCAAGCGACTTTTCTTTAGTTAAAAATAATGGTTCCCTTTATCTCAGTGGAATAAAATCTTGTGACTTTTTCTAAATTATCTATCCATACACACACACAAAAACTGGGCTTGATTTGGTTGTTCTAAAGGTATGTAAAAAAAAAAGTCACACTCATGACCTTTGGGGTCAATATGACCCCACATTGAAATGAATGGGAAAATCAAAAAAAAATCTATAAATCCAGAATAAACCTGAAAATTTCCATACCACAATGAAGTCCTGGTACTAGAGCACAAATGTAATGTGGAACGAACATGATCACTTGCACACACACATGCTCACGCACACAAACACACACACAGGTGTGACTCCAATTGAAAGCATTTTTTTTAGAAATTGACAAATAAAATCAATAATTCCAGCATAAATCTGAAAATTTCCACACAGAAATGAAGGCCTGGTACTAGAGCAAAAATGCAATGTAGAAAAGACATGCTCACTCAACACACACACACACACACACACACACACACACACACACACACACACACACACACACACAGACAGGTATGACTGCCACAGCCAAATAAAATCAGCCACAAATGCAGAACAAAGATAAAAGGGGTGAGACCTAATGCACACACACATGCGCACGCGCACACACACACACACACACACACACACACACACACACACACACACACACAGACACACATGCGCACGCGCACACACACACACACACACACACACACACACACACACACACAGACAGACAGAGAGAGCAAGGGAGAGATGAAAGGCAACTGACCTGTTCAACTTTGAGAAAGTTTACTCTGAGATCTAAGAGCTGCAACTTTATTTTGAAAACAAAGAAATAGTTCCCACACCAAAGGTATAAAAGAGGGTCTTTGGTGTCACACAGTTCATTCTGTGTCAGTATGGCAAAGCGTTACACTCTCCTGGAGACTTTAGATTGCCTGCTTGATTCAAGTGAAACTGAATCATGCCTGGAAGACACTGAGGGCGATGACTCTGAGCCATTTGAGACATTTGGTTCATTAAAATAAATAATATTCAACTACAATCTGATTCTAAGTCTTGTCCTTTAGGTGTTTCTTATGTGGCAATTTCTGTGGTATTTTGTAAAAACAGACATTTCAAATCGCTTCAAAAACGACCAAAATTCTACTATTTGAAAGAATATTTATTTTTAATGTCTTTAATAATGTTTATACATGTATAAATTCACAAAATCTATCACAAAAGTTATAATATGAGCAGTTGGCTACATCCAGTAAAATGAATGGATCTCTATTGCCCTCTTCTGGGTATCTATGGACAATACAATTTCTTTCTTAAATTTTAATTCCTAAAGGTTTGTCTTTGACCAACAGATGGCAGAATTGTACAGCTAACACCTAGATCAATATCCAGAAACAACTTATATTTAATTTAGATCATTGTTTAAGTATTTTTTTCATAAAAAAATAATATTTTACATGCAAGCTAATGGTATAGTTGAGGAATTGTGTGGTAAATAGGTACAAAAGTACTTTGTATATCCAAAAACACAGCATTACTGTACAGATGAGAAGTAAACAAAAAAAATAATATATTATATGTACTATTAAAAATGTACATTTTTTTCACAATCATTCTTTAAATTTTGGGGTCATATATACCCCAAATGCAGTGAGTGTGAACAGGAAACTAAGGTTATAAGAAGGTTAAATAGTAATATAAGAGGAATGTGCAAAAAGTATGTGCAAAAAGTTGTACAAGGTATTTAAATAGCAGCAATATGAGGTAGAAAAAATTATGAATAACTTATTGATATGGTGATATTTACATGGAGTCAAGTGATGTTATGACACAGCGTTAGAGTTTAGGAGCCTGATGGCCTGGGGGAAGAAGCTCCTCCTAAGTCTCTCAGTTTTTGCCATCAGGCTACGGAAGCGCTTACCAGATGGAAGCAAAGTGAATAGACGGTTACCAGGGTGATCTGAGTCCTTGATGATTTTGACAGCTCTATTTTTGCACCGTTTGAGGTAGATGTCCTGCAGAGAGGGGAGAGCAGACCCTGAGATGCGCTCAGCTAAGCGCACAACTCTCTGTAGTGCTTTGCAATCCTGATTGGAGCTGTTTCCATACCACACTGAGATGCACTGAGTCAGTACACTTTCTATGGTCCCTGAATAGAAAGTTTTCAGGATTGCTGGTGAGACCCTGAATTTCCTCAGCTGTCGCAGATGGTAAAATCTTTGCCTGGCTTTCTTAACCTGTGTTTGGATGTGTGTAGTCCAAGTCAGGTTCTCGGAGATGTTTACACCGAGGTACTTGAAGCTACTCACCCTCTCCACAGGGGTCCCACTGATCATAAGAGGAGTGTAGGGCTGCTGCTGTCTCTTCCTAAAGTCCATGATCAGCTCTTTAGTTTTGCTCACATTCAGAGAGAGACAGTTGTCCTGGCACCATGATGTGAGTCTCTCTACCTCATCCAAGTATGCGGTCTCCTCATTGTTGGAGATGAGGCCCAGAACCACAGTATCATCAGCGAATTTGATAATAGATGTGGAGCTGTGAGAGGACACGCAGTCATGCGTGTAGAGAGAGTAGAGCAGGGGACTCAGGACACAGCCCTGTGGGGCTCCTACGTTCAGGGTGATGGAGTTTGAGGTGAACTGGCCAACTTTCACCACTTGAGGTCTGCCGGTGAGGAAGTCTTGAATCCAGTCACAGAGTGAGGAGTTTAGGCCGAGGTCTGTGAGTTTAGAAGCAAGCTTGATGGGGACTATAGTGTTGAAAGCTGAGCTATAGTCAATGAATAGCAGCCT
The DNA here is from genome assembly GCF_936440315.1 of Barbus barbus. Classification (NCBI taxonomy): domain Eukaryota; kingdom Metazoa; phylum Chordata; class Actinopteri; order Cypriniformes; family Cyprinidae; genus Barbus; species Barbus barbus. The sequence goes on from NC_136725.1 coordinate 15,434,928, forward strand.
TACATAATTCCCATTGTTGCTGTCCAAGTGTGTGAGGGAAGAGTGGAGAACGTGACAGATGGCATCGTCAGTGGATCTGTTTGGGCGATAGGCAAACTGAAGAGGGTCCAAAGTATCAGGTAAAAGATAGAAATAACTGACTTAAAATAATTTTTTTAGCCGGTGAAAATACCTAGGAAGAATTTTGGCCACCACTTTATAGTGTTTACAAGTGTCGTCTTTGGCCTAATGTTTTTTGTTGCTATTTTTCCTAGGCAGACTGGGGCTAGTTGTCACAATTTTTCTTCAGTGAACAGTTTCTGTCTTGACTAGAACACTATTTCATATTTATACCATTATTGGATATGGATATGATATAAAAGATCCAGTTCACTGAACACATGTTGATACCAATAGCGGGGCATGTTGTCACAATGGAAACCGTTATTGAACAGCCTGGACACACACACACACACACACGTTCACACATTTTATTACTCTATGATGGTTTATTTGGAGGGCAGAATTCACATAAATTATCTTTATTATCCAAATATATCTGGACAAATATATTGTTTATATAAATGATTATATATTCATTATGATTATGATGACAAACTTATTTGAAGAGCAGAATTCACATAAATTATCCTAATTGAACAAATATATTTAGCCATATATTTTGTGTTCCAGTAAGGTGTGCATGTCTATGTGAAATTATTGTTTTTGCATTTAATTTTATAAATATGGTTTTAATTTTATTTTTAAAATGGATATACAGATATACGCTTTTTTACACATATGGGTGAATTATGTATATTCTTTTTTAAAATTATTTTATGTATTTACATATAGGTAATGTTAAATGCTATTTTTTATTATATTTTTAATAAGAAGGTAAATTGCAAGCTTCACATTTTTATTCATCACACAAAAGATGCCAGAGACTATTTAGTTCTTTTTTTCTTTCTTTTTTACGTTATTTGCCAGTGTACTGTTTAAGAGTGTTTGGTTTTGTTCCAAATAATTTTTTTACATTCTTTTGGGTGCAGAATCTATCTATTTGAAATTTCATGTTTATTTATTAAAACTTTTAACTGTAATTTTGTTTATTTGTTCTGTTGGCCAAAAATAACATTATCGCCATTTCATCTGCAACACAATTCAGTTAATTCATTCGAATAGCATTTTTGGCACGGGTCACAGGAAGTTTGTGGCTTCAGTTGTTTTAGGTTTAGTTATGGCCTCTATTTTTGCCTGTATGGCAGAGGTTATACTAAACAGATGGTACACCAATGACAGCTGTCCTTTCCATTTTGTGCATGGGGTAAATTATCATTGACTCAGTCAATAAGTCAGTAAGAGGATACAATGGCAATCTCCTGCTTATTCCAAAGCCAAAACTACAGGAAAGGGCACACCATTGTTCTTTTTTTCCTCAGTCCAGAAGCTCAAGTCAGTGTAAAAGAGCTCAACGGCAGGGTCTTTGTGTGTAAGGTATAGAGAGGAGTCGGATAAATCCCCCTGGGGGGCTTCAGCCTGGGATTACAAAAATCTGCAAGGAGCTGTTGTTCTCAGAGATTATTCCCAACCTGTCCTTGTAGCCACAACAGTTGCTTAGAAAGACGCTGTTCAGAGTCAGTGGACTATTGATTCTAGGTGTGTCTCATCTAGTCCTTCTTTGCATATGGCCTTGAACTCCCCCTGCCCTTTTTATTTTACCAAGAACTGAAAACATGAACATAATACAGTATGAGTCTATGGGATTTTTTATTTCAGCTGTTCCATCATCCACGTGCTGAAAATAAATCCTCTACAAACTGTCAAATCATTGACTGTAGCACAAACAGTTACACATCACCTCAAATACTAAGTATTACATTAACAATAATAGTGCTTCAAGAACTATAAAAATAAATTTTTAAACCTCTTGTCTCAAATGTTTTTGTTCAGGAAGCATTTTTACAGCCCCTTGAATGTTTGCATGAGTGCATAGGACTGCTTAGGACATCTTTGAGACATTTATTGTATAAAGAACATGACCATTTCCTCTTGCGCCTTTTTAGTGTAATTTATAACCACTAGATGGCGTGCCAGTGAAAGATATCAAATCAAGCTTCACAAAGAATCCAGCCAGTGAATGATTAAGAAGTGTGGGTGAATACAATGTTCATCATTGTCCTAAATATACATACAACCTATCCAGTGCATCATGACTTCCAGATGGTTGTGATGTATTCACCCTGCAGTAACTACAGAAATTTAAACTAGAAATGTGGGAATATTAAACAAAATAATTTTTACTATTGTTCACTTCACTCTAAAAAAAATGCTGGGTTAAATGCAACCCAGCGCTGGGTAAAATATGGATGAACCCAGCGATAGGGTTGTTTAGACCCAGTGGTTGGGTCACTGCCCAGAAGGTTGGGTTAAATATTTAACCCAACTGTTGGTTGAAAACAACCCAGCATGTGTTCTGTCCAATATTTACCCAGCACTGGGTTGTATTTAACCCAGCATTTTTTAGAGTGTAATTATTCACACAGCTTCTAAAATTTTTAGGTAAACCATCTAGCTTTTTTTGCCGAAAAATCGCAGGGACCCTTAAAGTTTCGCCAACAAGCACATCTCAAGTTTCCATCTCATTCAATGAGGTCAGCTGACCCTTTACTTACGTCTTCATGACACTAAATAATAAATATTACATATATTTTTTTTATTTCATTTTGTTTTCAGTTGTGCTTTAATGATAATAACCTTGTGGATATCAAATGCACCTATCAAGCAACTCCCATTCCGATAAATGGGAATACTAACAGATTTTTTTTTTTTTTCAGGTACTATAGATCTCCTTGGTGCATTGAGGGACATGCAAAGTAGTGACAGATTATTTTTTCCCCTCATATAATGATGTATATCCGACTGTAACAGCTTATCAAATGTGAAAAAAACGTTTTATGTTTTAAATTAAATGTTTAAAGGAATAGTTCACCCAGTTTTAAAATTAGCTGAAAATGTACTCCCCCTAGGCCATCCAAGATATAGATGAGTTTGTTTCTACATCATAACAGATTTGGAGAAATTTGGCATTACATCACTTGCTCACTCATCAGAATGAGAGTCCAAACAGCTGATAAAAACGTCACAATAATCCACAACACTCCAGTCCATCAGTAAATGTGCTGTGAAGTGAAAAGCTGTGTTTGTAAGAAACAAAATAATCAGCTGTTTGAACTCTCATCCTGATGGCACCCATTCACTACAGAGGATTCATTGGTGAGCAAGTGATGAAATGCTAAATTTATGCAAATCTTTTCTGATATAGAAACAACTCATCTACATTACTGGATGGCCTGAGGGTGAGTATTTGCATTTTCAGCAAATTTTCATTTTTGGGTGAACTGGTCCTTTAAGTTCACTTAATGACTAGAGAAATCCAGCATTCCTCCAAAAAAAATAAAAAATAAATAATAATAATAATTAACACATGCACAGATACATTGTTCACAATACTATTTATAATATGCATTGACAAATATAGTGAATATTCATTTCATGCCAGCTTTAAAAAAAAAAAAATGTTTTTTTTTTTTTTTTTGCACTTTGTAGTGCAACAATACTATGGAGTAGGTGGTTAAGAAGAAAATAAGGGTAATGTTTTTACTATGTGGGTTTCTATCTAGGTCATAAATGGAAGAGAGAGTGCCCGTTTTTGTATCATGACTTAAGTAATGAATTTCTTTATAACCCGCTGACAATATGAGAACTAACGAACCTCATCTGAATCAACAGGCATTGCTGGATATCCATACCCATACACTTGCACCACTCGCTGTCAATCTGGTTTAAGTTTTAAATGGAAAAAAACAGTGTTGACTGGAACCGATCACTATTAGTTGCTGAAATAGCAGAAAGAGATGGAGGAGATAGAGGCTCATCTAGGTGGTTGGCTATCAGATGCTGTATTTCCTGTGCACAGCTGGGTCGCACCTATGCTCATGCACTCTACTGATTCAAAGAACCTGATTACAGTTGTCATGCACCTGCAAAACCAAGAGGCATTTATGTAAAAAAAGAGCATATGCAAGAAAATAATTTCTCAAAAAGTTTGTTACTTCTGCTAAAACACCTGTGTGAAAATGAGGGGAAATTATACACTAAAAATCACCTTGGGAACAGTTAGTGGCTCAGAAAATTGAAGTTAGTGCTGAGAATATATACACACACACACACACACACACACACACATATATATATATATATATATATATATATATATATTCTGGTCAGTTAACTCTGCTAAAAGGAAAAAAATAGAAGCCCAATAGAAACCATCACAGCAATTCCAATGGTATCCATTAAAATACTATTATAAACCATTAGCTTTTTCAAGTAAAACCATTACAAAATTCCTTTTTGTAGTGTGTTTTGGGCATTTTTCCAATATGATTTAACATCCCACCAATAGAATTCATCACATACCAGTAGACACCATTATAGTTTCCATTAAAACCAATACAATTCCCATTATAACCATTAAATCCATTACATTTTCTATTGTGTTTTTGGGCAGGGTTCTATTGTTTTTTTCAGCAGGGAAGCTCTGTGACAAGAAAAATTTGGCCCATAAATGTGGCTCTGTAAAACCTCGCTGTGCTGTTGATATAAAACAGATCCATTTTAAACACACAACAAACCCAATACTGTGCTTAACTCTCGAGATAAGATGTCTGGCTTTGCTAACTTCACGTCCCGTGAGTATAAAGTTACTGTCCATGTCAAATGGGCACCCTGGTTACCCGTCAGGGTGTGAGATATCACTGCGCAGGAAGTGGAAAGTCTGCACTCCCTGGGTGAGCAAAGCTACTCAACACCAGACTCACAAAGGGTTTGAGACCAGTGCAAAACACAAACAGAGCACCTGATTGCTCCAACAGATGAATATTAAAGATTATTCTGGGTTCAAGAACAGTTTAAATAAATCAACTCATAATTTTGATTACCGCAAACAACTGAATTAAAAAAAAAAAAAAAGTTTTTAAAGGTTTGAAAGCAGATGTAGTTTTGTGTATTTTTTGCGACTTTGAAGCCCCCTACTGTTAAGCGAGTGGAATTCACTGTCGTAATCACAGTGTACTTACACGTGCATTTGTTGCTGTCATAAAGCAATCCGCCCTTTTCGGGAAATTTCGTACCCGTTCACCAAACTTGCATAGGCTACTGGAGGGAAAAGTGAGTCAGAATGATTTCTGAAGCTAATATTTCAAGGTAAAAAAAAAAACGTACATTCAGTTGCTTTTTTATTATCATTTCATGAAAAAATTAATTGCATTATATTATTGAAACTTGTCTTATTTGAGTAAATTTGTTCTCGTCATTTTATCGTGGTTTTAAGGTTTTAGGTATTGTCATGGTGAAAAATTGGAATTGGATTGAACTTTACGCTGAAAAGGTTAGTAAGTATTTACCCCACACTTTAAGTCATGTTAACATTCATGTTGTTTACACCTGATCTTGTGACTATTAAAACAGTGAATGTTTTATTGTTTATTGTTTGGATGCATTCAGTTCCACTTGTAAGTGCCTGACTGCAACTCATATCTTTTTTTTAAAGGAAAATGCTGTTCATTTTAAAATGAAGTCAAAATCAATTTAACACAGAGGCCCTAGATGTAGCATACACTACTTAAAAATGTTCATTTCAAATTCACATTGCCTGTAGCAACCCAATATGTGCTAGGCTAGGGTGTTTCTTACTCTGCAGTTCCCTATGATGTGAATAAGTATATCGTGAACATGAATTTGATTTTGGCACTAGCAAGGGTCTTGATCTGTACTCATCAAGAGATTTTAGGGGGCCTTTAAACATTACAGTATCCCTAAATTAGTCTGTATAATAACGAGAAATCCAATGGCAAATGACCCAAATGCAGTAGTTGTTATGCATCATAAGGCCTTTAGGATGACGGTGTCTGGGCGTTGATGAGCTGCTTTCAGGAGCTCCTGCACTAGGGCTCCAGGGTTCTGTGGAATCCGGGTGAGCTGACACCGAATCCACCGTTGATATAAGAGCCTGATCAAAGCCGCCCTGTTTCGCCTGACCGATTTTCACAGGATTACGGATTAGGGAGACAGGAAGCAGCGAGAGAGGCACGGAGACAGACAGAAAAAAAGAGGAGGAAGATGGAGAATAAGAGAGACAGACAAACAGAGGGCTAGAGACCGCTATAATTATATGGAATCACATACTGAATGCAGAAATGTTTAGTACAATAATGGTAAAATGCGTTAAACCCCAAGACTGAAATTGTAAGAGCAGAAACAACCTGTTTTCTATGACACTCATAATGGATGGTGTACTTTTTTCAGTGGTGCAATTTTTTCTTTGTTAAAGATCATTTGTTTCTCAATACAGAATGTTTTGGCTGAATAGGGCCTGAATAGAATATAGGGCATGAATTTCTGCAAACATTCAAGTAAATTTTTATTAAATTTATTTACAAACCAGTGCCAGTGAAAGGAGGTGCTTAGCCTTCAGAAAATGCTGGTTGTTAACCTCAGGAGGTCAAATAAAATTTTTGGTTTGAGAGCTGTTTTGCTTTCCATTCACTTTATATGAGGTTTGCACATGTTTTTATTATTATTATTATATTATTCTAGCAGCAAACATTAAATGAGCATCAAATTTAAATTGCTAAAATAAATACATTAATGAATATAAACAAACAATTAAATTAAAATAAAGGAAGGTTCAGTAGTCGCTGCCTAGTTTGAGACTAAACATATCTGTAAAACATATCTAAAAAAGTTACTGTAATGCCGTATTTGTATAATATTTTTCAATGCCATTCTTTGCTTGCTACGATCTGATAAGACACACATAAGCCTGGGGTCATGTCTTGCATCTGTGACATCTATTTCCCCTGAAAACCTTGCAGTGCGGCCCTGTATCCGTCATGCACACAGCACAACCACAAGTTCTTTAGGTTTGTGTGGCTGTAGTGTAGAATATTGAAAGCTTGTAACTATTAAACATGGTGCAAGCAACTGAACACATGGATCTTGAATAGCTCTTGTAGCAAATTAGCTCAAAAGGGAAATTTTTTCTGGTCGACTAGTAGTCGTTCATTTTAGGCATTAGTTGACTAATTGCACGTTTATTAATAAACCATTTAAATCATTACTATGAGCCTTTAATTCCCTTCATAGCCTAATAAGCGCTCAAGCACATGCATAAAGCTTGCCACAGCAGACCACAGAAGTAATGATTATGAATGTGTCAGTGAAAAACAGTAAGGAGACTGCATTAACATTTTTATAATTTGATAAACTAGTGCACTCTTTGTTTTTTTCGGTTTAAGAGATGAAGTCGGCGACACTGACTCATCATCTCCGCAGTAGTGATGCACCTGTATGCTTTAATGCAAATGAGCTGGTGCTCTCGGAGAAGAGGGCGAAGCTTCAAGATCTCCAGCTCTGCATTAGCAGTGCTAGCCTTTGCAAATAAACATCCCACAGTTAGTACAAGCCTGTTATCTTTACAGAAAACGTACTCTGTTTCAAAGTCAGTCATCTGATTATACTGGGCATAATACATTTGCGTTTATGAATTACACAGATGGGAGCACGGCGGGATCAAAATAACAACATAGCTGGTCTCATGGTGCATGGCATGCTATCACAAACTTTAGAAGTCCCGCTTGTGATTATGAGCTCAACAAACTGAAGCGATCGCCTCACATTGCTTTCATATGCAACTTTTAACTACCACATTCCTATTCACGATCATTCATGAAGACAGCACCAGAGAAAACAGACAGAGACAATGGTAGTTTTAGCATCATTACAGAGCCTTACAGAGTACAAAGAAGCTCACAAACGCGTGACATTTACTTTATCTGGAGCTGACGTTTGCGCATGAAGTGTTGGTATTGATCCCTACACGTTTTGGAGACTTTACCAATTTTTTTTTCCAGGACATTTCCTTAGACATTGACACTTAACCACAGCTTCCTCAGGCTCAGATGGAGGGAGTCTATGGAGACTCCTATGTTTGTTAGTGCATCCCAAAACACAACACTTGAAAAGCTTCTTTGACGCTGACATTGTATATCTCCAGCATCTACAGCAAGTGATAAGTAATGGCGGAGGTGGACCGCATCTTCTCACTCAGGGCTGTGTCTATAGGACAGCGTCACAAATGGGTGGGACTTTTCCCCCTCGGTGACGTGAACAGAGGGAGAATCTGAAACAGCTCATTCTGAGAGACTGTTTATAATATTTTTAGATTATAATAAAATTAGTTTTTTACCATTATAGGATGGTTGTTTTCACACAATGCGGCCACACTACTGTGTTCAAACACATTATAAAAGTGATTTTTGCATAATAGGTCCCCTTTAACTAAGCACTAACACACATAACTAATCTAAACAAACAAACATACAATCACTCATACATGGAGGAAGGGCAAGTGAGACCATTAGAGAAACATGAAAGTTAGGGCTGTGCAATAATCGCATGCGATTCTCATGCGCATCTCGTCAGTAAAGCCGGTTCCGTGATTGGCACTAAATCTCCATCACCTGTTACTATTCAGTTAATACACAGAGCCGTAGTTCACTGACAAACGACGCGATATTGCGTTCATAATCGAATGTGATTCATCTGTGATATTGAACGCGATATTGCCTAGCTTGTCAGTGAACTACGGCTCTGTGTATTAACTGAATAGTAACAGGTGATGGAGATTTAGTGCCAATCACGGAACCGGCTTTACTGACGAGATGCGCATGAGAATCGCATGCGATTAATTGCACAGCCCTAATGAAAATGCATCTATGGAAAAGGAGTGAGTTAACCTTTGAGTGAAACCATCGACACCGTTTTACAATAGGGTCTATAGCTTATACTAAACCTCTGGTTCATTTAGTTAAATAAATGATAACTTGCATTCCCTTGGTCGTTGACGAGTGTCCGGATGCAGTCTCGGATGAAAGTCTTGATGGTTTCAAGGTTTGGACTTGTGATCTCATTCTTCCGGGTTTGAAGAGTGATCAACTCCAAAGATGTTCTGACTCGATGGTGATTGGGAGTTTCTTCCCAGGTGGAAATTGAAGAAGAGCTAAGAGAGACATCAGCTGAGATCCTAGGATATTTGTTGAATGGAAAGTCAAGGCTGAAGCCTGGCACAAACTTAAGGGTTCCAGAAGAGTTCTAGCTCACATCCTCATCTTCTCTGAATCGAACAGAACTGCAGACTGGCTGTGTCGAGGTCTCTGGGACTTAGCAACCAGAAGACGGGAAGGTGATGAGAGACGAGTGAAGAGACTAAAAAGCAAGGCGGGTCACTGAAGTGAGGCCTTTTAAGTTCTGTGGAGGTCACTCCTCTCGGGGGTCAAAGAGCCAATGGTGACTTGCACTTTTGGAGGGAAAGTTTATGACTCTTTGTCTTAAAGCATGGTATTTTGCATATGTAATTTGATTGGGTGTTGATGCACAAAACAATAAGTCATTTCCTATAGCAGTATGTGTCTGTTTTAGAGAGAATTAAGTAGGGAGGAAGATTCTCTCTACATACTTTTAGGTCGTAAAGTTTAATCTGTCTGAGGTGCCTGGAGGTCGTTCACAGACATATAAACACTGAGTCTGGTGTTGGGTGAGGGGTCTGTGATTGTTTGTTAATCTAATTAATAATTGATTTGTTAAATCTAATGAACAATTGTGTGTCTGATTGGTCCAAATGCTACACTCTAATTAAATGAACTGCTGAACCAATTGGAATCGAACCTTTAACATTATCCGTGCACAGACTGCAATTGTGAACTGCATCCCAGTGTGCATGAGTAGATTAAGCATGCAGTTTCTATTTATATGTGATTGAAGAAAACAAAATATATGAAAATGTGGCCCCCATGAATATTTATGCATTGTGAGATCAGATGAAATGCTTTATTCACAACACTTAAATTATACATAAACTCATGTTACTTGCTATTTCATGGAGATGCAAGGGCCAATCTGACACTGTTGTGTGACATGAAAAAAATGTTTGCATGTTTGCAAAGCATTTTTCAAGTGCCAGACTTTTCCTTTGCCTGCATGGACAGACTGCACATACATCACTCCTCCCACAGGAGAGCTGTTTATAGAAATGTAGCATCACATCTCACCCAGAATGCAAGTAAGCATACCCAACAACATGTATTTGGCTTACTTAAAACATTACAGCTCCCTATTCTTATTTCATAGGGAAATCCATTCACACTGGGCTAATTTAAGAGGCCCTGTGGTATAATCATTGTGGTTGCACTGATGTCATTTTAATCCCACACAAGTTGATCATGAGATGTTCATGTGCATTCAAAATTCCCCTCCAAAATCTTGTTTACCACATGTCCTAAATGTTTCAATAACTGTTCTTGTAACACTGATGTCTTTGTTTACGTTGCACCTGATAGACTTGTAATTTGCATCATCTGCACCTTAATGTTTCAAGCATTGATACTGATGAGCTGACACATTGACGTTGATATTTTAAAAGTAACTATATTTCTAATCAGTATTTCTCAATTTCATTTTTTCTTTTCTTTTCACAATGGGATTGCATTTTGCATAAAGAATGCATGCAAAGCCTTAGAATTTGGCCAAAATTAGGTAACCGGGCAGGATGAAAGGTAGGAGGCAGGAAAACTGCAAAAAAAAAAGAAGAAAAGTTTATTTTTACAAATGTTTATGCAAATTGGTCTCAATGATATTTAATTATTTTTATTTCCTGTTTCCTTGTAGTGAATCATCCATTGAAATCATGTTGCTGTCGTCTGGCGATGGTATGATATATTTGACAGCTTAATGGTCTTTTTTTCTCCATGTTGTGTAACGTAACAGGGCAGCAGCACAATCTGATAGGATAAGGTGTAACAGTTTGTTCATCAATCATCCACTAATGCCCACACATGACCATAGACCACAGGTCAGTCCCTGCCACAGATACCTACTTTAGGGGTATAACAGCCTGTCACTGGGACAGTAGCCCTGAAGGGACAAACTTGTACCTTATCTACCCTTAAAAGGTGCACATTAGAACCTTAAAATATGGTACTTCATTGAACCTTTTAGGGGTACAAAGAAGACCCATTAAAGGTACTGCCCCAGTTACAAGCTGTTGTACTCCTAAAGGTAAAATTTTTGCACTTTTTTCCAAGAGTGTGTGACCTTGGTAAAATCTTCTGTGAAAGACCAAACAGATACATCTTGAAGGCAGATAATCATTTGTCACTTATTAAGTCACACTAAGCTTATAGATTTCTCCTTACGTCAAGTGAAATCTTAAGACTACCGAAATTTCCCAAAAACGTACAATGCCTAAATGTACTTGAAAAGACAAGGTTGGGTTGCACCTTGCTGTTCCCTAACCCTCCCTGAATGTCTAGTGCAACAAGACATGTAGACATTAGTGTTTGTACAGTGTTGTTTGGGATGCTAGGCGCAAACGCACTGGATGTCGTCCTCAGCTGCCTGGGGTGAGGTAGAATCTTGTTGCCACAACAGGGGGCGGGAGGTGAGGGGTGGGAGGGGAGCATGATCCAATCACCCACGAGTAACTGCTGGATATTTTATTTGTCAGCACATCTATCCGTACAAGCAGGGGACCAATGGCTGCAGAGGAAGTGGTCCTTCTGTCACAGAAACAGTTGGAACAGAAGCAACATATTACAGCATTATCCAGCCCCCTCCTGGTCCCTTGCCGTCATCTCCTCCCTCCCCTTCAACTCCCTCTATCTCTCATTCTGTATCGTTTTCCTGCAAGCTCTTTCAGCCATCAATGAAATCACAGCCAACCCTGCTGTGAATCGACTCCTGCAGCTGGCTGAGCAAATCCACGGGGCTGCAGAACATCTGCCATATCTTGCAATCACACAGATAACCCTCCTTATTCTCTATTCATACCCGTAATTCTTGGCGATACGCCTTGTATTTTCTCCTTCAGAGATCTCTTGGCGCCCCATTCTGCTTTCTCTTTTTCCTCAGGATCTAAGACTACTAGCTGTTTTCCCCTCTCTTCTCCTCTATCCCCACTGACTCCTCCCTCCATTGCTCTCATACTCCCTCACTCACTCACGAACGCACTTCAACACAAGCACACATACATGCGCGCACACACACACCCTCCTCCCCCATCGCTGCAGTGTCTCTTAACTGGCTTGGAGCTAACAAGAGGAGAAATAGCGCACCGACAATTATAAGAGGAGAGAGCACGACACAACAAAAGAGTGCCAGTGAATGAGTGCATGTGTGAGAGGAGATTCAGGCGGCTCTGAGGATGTTGGCGATTCAGGACTAAGGGGACGGATCGTGCGCTCCCTCTGCCTCCCAAGTGAATGTTTGTCTGCAGTGTTGCTGGTGAATGGACGGCAAGCGGTGAAACGGTGAGGAAGCCTTTTCCTTTTTTTCAGTCTTCTTTCCACACACCCTTATTCCTGTTGTTACACCAAGGGTAGCTTCTCCAGTAGTGTCCTTGGGTTTGTTCTTGGCTTGGGAAGGTGAACATAAGCGTGTTTAGCACCTCGGGTAGCAGAACGGTATTTTCCTCCATCTCTGTGAGGTGATGCTCAGGGATGATGCTAAAGCAGCCCTCCTGAGCCCTGGATTGGCTAACGAGTGCATGATTGAGGACTAAACATCTTTGATGCCTTGCCCATGTACCGTACCTAGTGATGCGGCTTGTGCAATGTTAAACAGTCACATATTATTGAATCTCAAATGGGGCAGTACACTAGGTATAGTGTGTTCATGCCACGCTCCGCTGGCTGGTGAATATAGAAAGAGCTGAATAAGGTGCACACCCCATGGAGAGACAGGGCTGCTGTTTCTGATGGTAAGCCCCATGTCGATATTCTCCTTTCGGCCATACTGCTGCTGATCTTTGACTCCCACTGCTCCACGTTAACCAACGACACTTTTGCTCCCGAAGGCAGGCCCCCCTTCCTTTCCCTTCCCCAGTATGTGTCATTTGAAGCATTTTTGCCCTAACTAAAATTCCTAGGATTGTTATTAGGGCAACGAGGGTGGCATAGCCTGGTGACAGGGTTGTGTGTGCGTGTGTGCGAGGGAACCTGCACAGGGAGGGGTTTAGGTGGCTGGAGTGGGGGATATAATGGTGGAAAGATAGTAGGGGCAGAGGGGCGGAGGTTGATGCGGTACACAGAATACAAATGAAATCTCTTTAAAGTCTCAATTGTTTCTCCTAGATGGCAAAGAGATTAAAGGGAAAGCAAATTGCCTCTCTTGAGTAAAGAGAGTTTGCTTCTCTAGAATAAAAGACTCGGATAATCCGGCGTTTATACCCTATCGAGTGTCTCAGCAGCGTCTCGGACTGTGCTCCGATTTGCCTAAATGCTAAAGTCTGAAGTTTCAGTATGAACTCAATAATTTCTCATCACATTCTTCTAATGCCAATTAATTTGAGATACATTGTCCACATTGATATTATTGCTTTTACACTTACTCTACCTTAACAATAGTCACATTTGTCTACACTCTTAAAACAGGTAAATGTTACACCGATTCCATACAAGAATCATTTTGGGTGCCCCAAAGAACCTTTCAGTGAACAGTTCCTAAAAGATTTTTTATTCCAATAACTTTTTTCCACTCTAACAAACCTTTATGCAATTGTAAGTTGCCATGGAACCCCAGATGCCAGTAAATAACCTTTATTTTTAAGAGTGCATTTTTGTTTTTCCAAAGGCATTTTAGAAGAAACATCTGAGACAAGGTTGATACTTAAGTAAAACATCTGAGAACTCCTGTGCTATTACAGAGCAGTATAATTTTCCTCTGGGAAGGCTGGCGAACAGTTATGCTAGCTAAGTTCACTTCATTACAGCACAGTGGCACTGGTGTTGCTCAATAGAGTGCTAATACAGTAAAGATGCTTTGGCGCTCACAAAGACAGGAAAACACAGACTATGCAAAGATGAGCAGATACCGCCAGCGCTCCACCCCCCTACAACCCACAAACTGACCAAACTCCAGGATGATTGTGCAACATTATCTAAGTACCAGCTAATATTTGTACATCCTGTGTTGTCGTCTGATATGATGGCCGTTATGGGAGGCTTTCTCTCATTTTGATATATTACTGCTCATTTGCTTATAACAACACAAGGATAATTATGGACGTCAAAACACAGGCATCAGTGTCAGTGATATTCAAACACTATAAACATCAACAACAAAATGATCACAATGGAAGCTTAGATTCGAATGATGATGGTTAAAAATAAACCTCAAGGCTTAACTCACTAGGCTTTGTTTTCCAGGTAGCTCATCATCAACTGTGAACCAAAATCATCTAAACCACTGAACATCAGATTGTTATGCATTTGGGTCATGTTTTAAAAATACCTGAGTCTGCTGCTATGATGGCAAAGCATGCATGCATACAGATTTGATCTTAATTTATATTTTACAAAAGAAAGTCATTACATTTATTATTTAGTATGTTTCTGTCATTGAAGATTATGTTGAATTCAAATTCAAAATGTTTAGTTTGTGGGGTCGTCCTGGAGTCTAGTGGAGACTAAAAATCCTGTCCATGTTAGTAAGAGTATGCTAGAAACCCAAAAACGGGATGCAGGAACATGATGAAGAGGAAGAAATTTTAGTCAAAGTTCAACAACGATAGGAACATTCTTGAGAGGGAAATGCCAAAATATACACATGCTACTTTCGGAGTGAATGCTTGAATGATCATAACTGGGTTTTGGCACATCAGTAGGGGTTTGGCAAAACACCTAACTGGTGGCCTTACATGCTCTGATAGCCAGCTGTTCATTAATGCTCAGGACAAATCACACATCTGCCATTGAGGATACAGTTTCTAAAGGGCACTGCTTATTAAAACAGTAATTAGTTTTATCTATCATTCCTGGTGTATTGTTCGTGGCTCCAGACTGTTTCCAAGTCAGATGTGTGACATTTTTTAAGGTTTGTGGGTTAGTCAGATCTTTAATGGTGCTAAAAAGAAATGGTGATATTTTTACAGCTCAAATGTGTGGCATATTGCAAGCATGCTACTAAAAAGTATACTAATGGCACAGAAATGACAACATAACTTTAAACTTTACTTTCAGAATTATGACAAATATGACTATTTCTTCTTTGTAATGAATGATTGTTCTGGTCTCTATTTTAAATCCACTTACAATGAAAGGGGACTGAATCATTTAAACAGGTTTTTAGGATTAACTGATTCATAAAACGATCTGACTCATCAGGGTCATTCATGATTCAGACATCAGTACTACTTCAAAGCTGTAAAGGCTGCAAATCAAACTGACTACTTGAATAGAACTTTCAATTAAACCTTAACTTTCAAATTGCCCTTTTGAGTTCCAGTCCCCATTTATTGTAATTTCAGGGACTAGTACATTATTTCAAATGTTTCCTTTTGTGTTCCGTGGAATAAACTCAAACAGGTTTGGAACGACATGAATGGTCATGGATGGTCAGATTGATCATTGCAATCTCACATATGACAAACAGTAATCTCTCGTTTCAGCTGGAGTTTCTCTTTAAGTGATATCATATTGAAAAAATGAAGCATATTGTGCAAGACTTGTCTTCTGACATAGATTGGCTGCAATTGGAGTATTCGGTGAAGTCAACTGAAAGGGCTTTTCTCAGTGAGACCATGGAAAATCCAACACTCTGACAAATTTGGGGTCAGGAGGTAACCAGGCCCTTGTTTTATGGAAACACATGTGTGAGAGGCCCTTTGTTGAATTGAAACAAGTCATTAGCTATATCCAAGTGGTTCATTTGTAAGAAGCACTGTGCAATTCTATGTGATATAGGTCCCATCTAAGTCTGTTAAGGTTTAAAGATGTGATAGATTTAAAGTAAAACCAGCTCAAATGGTCTGGGAGAAAGGTTACCTTTGAATGTTGCTCGTAGTTTTGCCAGTAGTAGAACAGGCTTGTTACTGTGAACTAAACAAACAGGCCATTTTTAAGAAATAATTTCCTATCTGAATATTGAGCAATGTCATTCCCTTCTGAACAAGCCTTATATTCTTCATCATACATGAAAACAATGTATTAATTCAGACTGTATTAAACATTTTGACTTGTAAAAAACAAATTTTTCACATACAACCATTTATGTATACTAGATTTTTCCATTTACCAAATGTCAGTTGTATTTGTGAAAAGCTATGTTCTGGCTGGTTACTTAACTTTCACAAGTCAAAAGACTTAAAGGTGCTGTATGTAAGTTTTTGGCTCTACTAAATTTAAAATAAATGTGCGTTCCGGGCCGGAATGTCGGTCTCTGTTTTGGTTTGTGAAACCCGCCCACTGCCAGTTTACCCAAATGTATTTTGGCGCCCTGGGTTGCCAGTTGGCGGAAAACACAGCATATTTCATTTGATTCATCGTCATGTGCGCTCGTTCCTGTTGGTGTCGTTAATCTGGCAACCTGCGTGTGCATCAAGTCCGAGGACGAGGGGCCGGGTGAAAAAAACCCTCTCCAATATTTTGAATTTGGACTGCAATACCTAGTTCAATCCTACATACAGCACTTTTAAGAAAACTGGCATTTTCACTGACAGACACCACCTTCCCATTCATGCCAAGTTTGTGTCTGTAGCATCCTTTACATGTTTGCTTATTGCACCTTTATGCGTGTTCATTTACAAAGCTAAGTGATTTGGCATAAAAGCACTGTTGTCATGACATCAGCAGAATGAAATGGATCCGACTGTTAATTCAGTAGTCAAGATCACATTTCTCCTGATGGCTCGACTCAGCATTGGCTTTTGTGTACAGTCGTTGTTATCAGCAGTTTGTTTCACAGCAGTTTTGCATTTAACAGAATGGTTTCATAATACTGTGTTGAGGTGTAGAGAAGGAAGTAAGTTCGAGAACTGAAATTAAATGACTATTTTGGCTATGGAAACAGTCTATTGGACTTTATGTGCAGTAGATATAGAACATACTCTGTTTTATTTTTATAGATATGAATATTAACATTTTAATTATAACATTTATTAATAAATTATTAAAATCAAAAGTTATATCTGTTAATATTATTTAACTGACCTCAGCTAACATGAACTAACAATAAACAGTTGTTTTTTATTAGCTAACGCTGACAAAGGTAAATAAATAATTAAAAATATGATTTTAAAAACAAATATATTGATAATGGTTTGTTAATGTTGTTAATGCTTAAACCTAATGATAACTTATTGAATATCTGTTTGTACTCTTGTAATTGTTGTTTTTTCCCCCTCATATTTCAAACAGTGTGAGAGCAGCGTAACGTTATATATTTTATATACAAATATTTTTTTTCATTATACAATTTATAGACTTTTTCGTTTTATCCCTCATTAAACTGCTTATATCAGAATGTATTTGTCACAGTGCAGGATTATTTTTGTTAAATGAAAGAAACAATGTAATTCAAAATTACAATACAAAAATGTTATTTGTTAAATATTATTTAGTGCATAATAATAATAATAATAACCTAACAATGGCTTACTTTTAGTCGTCTCTACATACTAAACTGGGATAGGTGAAAGAGTTTAAACATTAACAGAATTTACCAGAAAAAAATGGAAACTCATTTGCAAATGATAGGCGCATCATGTCTTGAAACCGGTGTAAAGGTGAATGAGTTGGATGAGCCATTTGTGGCATTCATTGGTCAAGCATGGCTGCATGCGACGTCTGGCTCTATCACTCGGAAATAGCGCTTGGCAGGAAGAGGAGGCACATACTCTTATCTAGGTCAGCAGGTACAGGAAAGGGACTCTGAGGCGTTTGCATTTTTTTGTGCACACGTCACCAGGGGAAGTGGTTTTAGGAGCTTTAACAATACCTGGAATAAAAAAAAAAAAATCCCATAATACCATAATGCATCATAATGACATATTCAGTTATAAAATCCAGCATATCGACTGGCTCATTCGCTATTTATTTAGATGAAGTTATATCCATGCAGTCATTTAATCACATTTTCTGCTTGCGTGAACCTCAACCAACTTCAATAATGACATAAAGCAGATTTGAATGTATCAGTTAGAGTTTGATGAGCTGAGAGGTATTTTCATACAGATTATACTGTAAGGGATTATGCCATTTGTAGGAATGAATTGAGAAACTACGATGTAAAGTATTGCCATCACACCCAATAAGAAACAAATCACAAACCACATGAAAATATTGAATATTAGCTGCTTCCTGTTATTTTGTCCTGAGAAAATTACTATGAATACATAATATATTTTTATGTATTTATTGGTTGATATTACTGATTAAAAAAAAAAAAGTATTATGCTTAAATATGCATGATCATTTCCGTAAATCTTCACTAAAAAAGTTTATAAATTTTATTTATAAAATATATTTATATTTATTTATATACATATTTTATATATATATATATATATATATATATATATAATTTATTTATTCATTTTTTTCTAATTACTCTTTTCTTAGTAAGAATATAGTGGTACTGAATAAATGTGAATAGCATTGTTTATATATCTTCAAGAAATAATCTGGGGAAAAAATTATATATCTGAGTTTTGAGAATTATTTATAATCTGATATAAAGTTAATATAATTTCATTAAGACTATGAAAGAGCACCTCTGAGCGATGTAATTTTTCTTCTGGTTTTTCTGAGAAACATCCTACAGTATTTGTGTGTGTGTGTGTGTGACCGAGCGTAGATGAGCTAAGAGGGTCCTCTTTTCTGTTCTCATTACGCACAGAGTGTCATTGTATTTGTTTGCATGGCCATAACAGTAGTCATATGACTGAGGGGGAGGTGGAGGGGTGCCACCACCCCATGAGCTCTCTTTCAGTCATATGACCGCTGTTATGGCCATGCAAATGAACACAATGATGCTCCACTGGATGCACAGGGCCTGTCTGTCCAACCTGGCTAATGTTGTCAAATAATCAGGCTATCTGAACTATTAGATCTGTCTGATCAAGGCTAGAATCAGGCTATTTGATCAAGTTAGATGATCCGCTATGCTAGCATATTGCTATATGTTTTAAGCATAGGGGAGTGTTCCAGGTAAAAAAAAAAAGGTAAAGACCACATGGAATTGCTTAATGTCTGATGTTTTCTTACCAGCGTTGACATATTTCCTATTAAAACAGGAAGTTGTGTTGGGACATGTCAAACAGCTCGTTTCATCAGGATTCAGTAAAGTCTCAGCAATGAAACATGACTTGCTGCTTGGTAGTCGGTGCATATGGTATTGGGGGAGGGACATTTACTTTCTAGAGAGCCGTTTTTAAGTTACAAATCTGTTACGTGCAAGAGTAGTCAACAATACTTTTCTCTGGTTTACCAGAAAAAGATTTTGAAGTCAGCATGAAATGGAAAATCGCCCTTTCAGTTTTCTAAATGTATCTTATTGATCTGATGTGTGTGTGTGTGTGTGTGTGTGTTTTAATGTTTTTACCTTGTAAGTTTTAATCAAATTGTCATAAGTCGATCTTCTATTGACGTTTGCCAGACTTCTTCAGTCATTTCATCCACTTAAATCCAGCCCGATTCTAACAATCAACTGCAAGCTGGCATTCAAATCTGCCTCCATCCGATAGACAACTGATGGATTGCATCAAATTATCACCCTACAGTTTTTGATTTTTCGATAATCCATTTCAGTCAGATGTACTGTTGCTACTTCCATTACCTTGCAGTTTTTAATCTCATTAAATCTTAATCTACATTTCAGTAATCTTGTGTGAATTCCATTTTATGTATATACTTGCATTATATACATTGTATTGCAAATTTTGCGGAAAAAAATCTTGTGATTTCAGTCCGCTTGTTAAATCGTGACTTTCCAATAATACTCTTTCCAGATCCAATCTGCTAATTATTTCAAGTGGAAAATCTCAATAGCCATTTAGAAGTAATATTTATCCTGTATCACACCTTTAAGCTAAGTTTTTAAAAACTCACACTGTACGCAGCAACGAACCTGGACACCAATTATTTAACAATTCAGAATAGGTTATTTACTATTTGGCCAACTAAAATTTCAGTATGGAGAGAAAGCTTAGGATCAAGCATTTTCGGAAACGCTACCGCGAATTGTGAGTGCATATAAGCCCGGTTTGTTGTTTGTCTTTGCGATTTGAGGAAGTGTTTGAACCTAGAAACAGTAATGCATGACATCAGACTTAAACGGATAGAAATTTAAGCAATCTTGAATTTTGTTTGTCAAAACATTTCACCACACAGATTTCGCAATGGGTTCAGGTTTTTCACGCAAATTTGCCGTGTTGACAGGTTTGACAGTTACTTCATTGTGAGCTGTGCTTTATACATTGCTACACTATTGACAATTAACATTTTTTTGTCTGCAAAATTTAGCTAATGTGACCACACCTTTAGATCGGTAACACTATTAGCCATTGCCGTCAAAATATTGATCGATCAGCAGCACTTGTGGCATAATATTGATTGTTACAGAATTTATTAGCAAAATGAGTATGGATAGAGCTAGTATTGCGCGTTGCTTCAAAGTCAGGTACGTTCCTGTCTGACAACCCTTCATAGACATCATTCTGGCCAGTTTTGTGCCGCTACTTCCCCTCATGGTCTGTGTTTACAGTGAATAGTGAAATCACACCCCAGCTAAGTGCAGCAGCTAGTGCTAGCGCAGAGATAAACCCACCCCTCCCTTTAGAAATCTGCTGTGCCTCAAAACAGCTCATATCTTATCAGAGCCTGAATTTGAACATTACACACAACTAAAGCAGCGCTCGCAGACAGATTAGCAACACATCGCTCTTGAGTCTGATCAGACCTCTTTTGTATTTTTTATTTGACGGCAGCTGAGGTTAAAAGGTTGTGGACAAACGCAGACTGTTAGGCTGAGAACGTTAGTTTGTACACTGTTTCCCCTTCTTCAATCTAGTTTCCCTTAATAGACAGCTCTGCTCTCACATGTGTACAGAAATGTTCACAGTACACAGACATGCATTGTCAGGGCAAGCAGGCTATGTGACTGCAAACAACAATTTTAATAGGGGCCAGGCCATGCCCCTACCTCTCATGGGACCTTTTATGACAAAAACAGATCTGCTATACTGTCGCCCACCATTAACGCCGGCCCCAGCCAAATCAAAAGTCCTCTGTTTTGGGGCTGCCATTGACTGAAACACTGCCACTCATTGTTTCTCCTGATGTTTGCACTGTGGTACAACAAAGCTGTGTCCTTTGAGCAAGACATCTAGGGTCGGTTTTGGGCCATGAGCGTACAAAGCCTTGGACAAATGTGATTGTTTGAAGCTCATCATGTGATGCCTTCACACTTATTTCCAATGCATACGATCCCTTCATCCAGGCGTGATGAAACGCATATGCCTGGAACACTCTGAACTTCATAAACATGGTAAATATGTTACTTTACACAATGCTTCACTAGTTTTTGTATCTTCTGTAGTGCAGATAAATATAAAGACTTTGTCCAGGGGCCAAAATTAACATTCACAGAGTGCCAAAAGAGAGCTTGCACATGCAAAAATGCAAAATGCTTGCAAGTTATCTGCATTGTAACTAGCTTGTATGTTTTGCTGCAAAAGTGCTTACTCGACACTGAGGATTGGGTTTAGGGGTAGATGTCCATGCTTATTGTTTGTTTTTTCTAAAAATCGTATGTTTCCATTCATTAAGAATATACGTGAGAATATATGCGCATTGCAGACTGACACGGAAGAGAAGAAATTGTTGAATAAAGTCATTATTTTTCTTTCAAGTATTCTCATAGCATCATAAAATTAAGGTAGAACCACTGATGTCATGTGGATTATTTTAACTATGTCCTTACTACCTTTCTGGTCCTTGAATATGGTAGTTGCATTGCTGTCTATGGAGGGTCAGAAAGCTCTCAGATTTCATCAAAAATATCTTAATTTGTGTTCCGAAGATGAACAAAGGTTTTACAGATTTGGAACGACATAAGGGTGAGTAATTAATAACAGAATTTTCATTTTTGGCTGAACTATCCCTTTAAGATGGAAGCTAGTTACCATGTGAATAACTTGCAAGTAACTTTTGTTTGAGGCTAAAAGGTGAAGATGAAGATTGAAGATTTATTGAGATACTGTGACTTCTGTAGGAGATAAGATGAAAAACTCTGACCTTGAATGATTTAGTAATTAGTCATAAAGCAGAACGACTTCATCCTGATAACCCGATGCTGTCTCTCCACATTCATCCTCATAAAGCTTTGTCTCACTTCTTCACCTCAAGCTCTTTGCCAATCTTCACAACCTGTTATTATTAAAATCCTTCTAAGCGTTATTACTTACAGTAAAAGGCCTCTTTTTGTCTCCCTGATCCAGTACTCAGGTTGGATGTGACTCAAGTCTAAGCGCTTGTCCCTTGGTAGGCCTAGTATCTTGTCGTTGCAAAAAAGAAATGAAATTAAGCGGAAGTGTGTGATTGAAAGTGCATAAAGAAACGTGATAGTAGGTTGTACTGGTAACCCACCAGGGCAGGTCTTAAATGAATAGTTCCTTCTCTGTGTTATCATTTACTCACCCTCATGTCATTCCAAACTTAAATATTTTTTTTATTGTTCATGGTGCACAAAAAGAGAAATTAAGCAGAGTGTTCATGCCGCTCTTTTACATACAATAAAAGTGAACGGGGAGCAAGAAGTGTCACACTCATAAAATGACATAAGGCTTGATAAAAGTTGTTATTGACTGATAATCTTCTCAGATCTCATTAACGTTCACGTATAATGCAGATTTTACATCATTAATGGGTTATATTTAAAACGTACAGAATTAAGCCTGTACATAACATGCGGGTTGGGAATTTGTTCTCTCGACTTATTATTTTGTTTTATCACATTTTAACTAAATTAAAGCAAGGTAATGAATTAGTACAACATGGCTATGATTTACTTAAAATGAGGGAACAAATTAATATTTTGTGGAAATTGTTTCATAAAAACAGGGCCACAAATGAATTAATCATGGAACTAATTTAATAAAAACAAGGGAACAAATTAGTAAAATAAGTAATGGAATCGTTTAAATAAAAAGAGGCAACAAATTAATAAAAAGTGGCCAAGAATGAATAAGTTCTTGAAATGATCTAATGAAAAGAAGAACAAATGAATGAAATGTGGCCACAAATTAATAAGTCATGGGAACAATAAAAAAAGTTGGTTAAGTTGTGGTGGGATGTAATTATTAATTAATGTGTGTGTGTATGTATATATATATATATATATATATATATATATATATATATATATATATATAGTGTTTCCCCTAGGTTTATGGCTTTGGGGGGGCGGGAGGGGTGTATTCCGTTTTTTTTCAGGCATAAAAACATTAATTTAATTTATCTTTTAATTAATAAAAATTAAACAAATATTTTTTTTTTGGGGGGGGGGGGATAAAGGGAATTTAATATTACAATTAAAACATTGAAGACATATTTTACGATAATTCCTTAAAAATAAGGTTTTAATAATTTTAGTAGGCTATTACTTACATTCTACTGAACAATAGAAATATATTTCTGCCGCAATGTCTACAACTGAAACCCGAACTTTATTTTGACGGGTTGCCATAAATACCTTTACATTTCGCTATAGAGGACATAAAATGAACTTGACCTTCAAGGCGGGCCGCCGTCCTAAGAAACGCTGATATATGTGTGTGTGTATATATATATATATATATTGTACTTTATGGTATAAATATAATTAATATATAAATTGAAATAAATTTATAAATAAAGTAATAGAAATATAAATTTAATAATTAAGGTACTTTTATGGTGTATATATATATATATATATATACATACACACACACACATACATATAATTTTGTTTTCATATCGCAAGGCTCCATAGATTTGACAGGGATGTAAAAGAAAATAATTTTGAGTGACTACTGACTTGAATTTTTATTTTTTCCTCACACATGGTCAGCATTTAAGGTACTTTTATGGTACTTTTTGTCATTTTTGGACTTTGCCAGTTCCTGGTCACCATTCACTTTCACTGCTTGGAAAAAAGTCCAAGCCTAACATCCCCTTTTGTGGTCTACCAAAGAGAAGCACAACATGACAGTGAGTAGATGATGACAGATTGTTCCTTTTGTTAGTTAACAATGTAAACGATGCTATTTAGGCCGTGTTGGATGTCTTGCATAATGCAAGGCTTTAAATGCAGCTTGCTGGATATCTAGTCTGCGACCTACATCTTACTTGTTTCTGACGTAGACAGGTTCCTGTACACCACCAATGAGTCAGAACCCCAGAAAGACGGCGCTGATTCCTGTCTGAGCTGGAACGCTGTACGTTAGACATCGTTTCATCCTGTCCATAATCTTTCTCATACTACCGTCTAGTGGCAGCTGTCAGTCCCAGAAGCACAATCCTGTCACAGTGGTATTCTGAGCCGCGTTTGACATTGTGGATGAGTGTGGTTTGCCGTTTGAGGTTTTGAGATGAAATAAAAATCTTCCCCTGTTCGCAATCTAACTGTCAAATCTCAGAGAACATTCTCAGAAAAACCCAAAGACTTGCATCTCGCTTCCATCTGATGTTGTTTCAGTTTTTGTCATTTTGATTTTGCTCTTGCTATCGGTTTGCTTTATCCTTTTTCGGTCATTGATAGCTCTGTGGCTAACATGTTTCAGAGTCTTCCAAACCAGTGATTATTAGCATATGAGAAGTTGACGTTAAAGTCACCAGAAGAACTTCCTGATTAAACAAGACTGACACGATAACTTTAAAGGAAAACTGTGAGTATTTGAATCATTTGTAGATTTATTAAAGAGTTAAGTGTGGTGAAATGAACAGACAAATTTCCAATTCTGCTTTTAGTTATTCTTTAGTCCAGAATAAATTCCTGTATCATTTGATGTTTTTTACAGTTTCTGGGTTAAGGGAACAACGTTTACTTGCAACCAAGACTAGACTGTTTTTTTAAACCAAGTTACATCAAAGTCTCATCCAAGTTGAACTTTTAATATCAAAATGCCATATAGTTTGAAGTTTTTAAACAAATTGAGTAGTTTTATTTGTAAACTAAACAATAATTGCAAAAATGATGCAACAAAGAATGCAAAATATTCACTCTTATGTTTTGTAGTAAAAATTAAATCAGTAAAAACATCAGGTGTGTTAGAGGTATCAATGTGCAGCTTTCTTTTAACTGAGACTATTGGGTTCTTAAACAGCTTACTCTTGGATCATCATATGAAGTAACTGACCGAAGTGGTGTTTCCTGAGTGGGTGAGTTGTGTACTTAGTGATTAGTCCATCTATTTCCATCAGATCAACCCATTCAGGCTGATTAGCGGGCCAGTTTCAAGCATAATAAGGGTTAATTAGCCGATCACAGCAACTTTTTTTTGGAGGCACTGCCTCACTTGCCCCCTTGGTCAAAATATCTGACAGTGGTAATAGAAAGTAGGCCTAAGTCAATTGTATCACAGTGGTTGTAACAATACATAAGGATTTAAAAACAATAGCAGTGTTAAAGGGTTACTCCACCCCAAAATGAAAATTTTGTCATTAATCACTTACCTCCATGTCGTTCCAAACCCGTAAAAGCTTTGTTCATCTTCGGAACACAACTTAAGATATTTTGGATGTAAACTGGGAGGCTTGTGACTGTCCCATTGACTGCCAAGTAAATAACACTGTCAAGGCACAGAAAAGTATGAAAGACATTGTCAAAATAGTCCATCTGCCATCAGTGGTTCAATCTGAATTTAATGAAGCGACGAGAACACTTTTTCTGCACAAAGAAAACAAAAATAACCGTGTGGTGCATCTGACACAGAACAGCATACGCTATTTGCGTCCAGCGGATACTCTCCAAAATGGTGCAGTGGAGACGAATTGTTGAATAAAGTCGTTATTTTTGTTTTCTTTGCGCAGTAAAAGTGTTCTCATCGCTTCATTAAATTCAGATTGAACCACTGATGGCAGATGGCCTATTTTGACTTTCATAATTTTTTGGGCCTTGACAGTGTTATTTACTTGGCAGTCAATGGGACAGTCACAAGCCTCCCGGTTTTCATCCAAAATATCTTAAATTGTGTTCTGAAGATGAACGAAGCTTTTACGGGTTTGGAATGACGTGGGTAAGTGATTAATGACAAAATTTTCATTTTGGGGTGGAGTAACCCTTTAAAGGTAGGGCAGCTTATTTTGTAGAGGCTAGCAATAGCACGCCAGCTTTGAAAGCATAAGATCCCATCCACCCTGCAAATCACTCTCCAAAGCCACGCCTCCTCCAAAACACATGAACGTGCAAATTTACATTTATGCATTTAGCAGACCAAATTTTTATCCAAAGCGACTTACAGTATATTACATGTATATTCAGGCTATACATTTTTTTATCTGTATGTGTGTTCCCTGGAAATTGAACCCATGACCTTTTGCGCTGTTAACGCAGTGCTCTACCACTGAGCCACAGAGACATGATGAGTGACATCGTTGATGGAAGCTTTCAGATTACCTCATGTCTCATTCACCAGCGAGAAAACATTACAGTACAAATACTCATTTTCATGAAATTATGAAATTTTGGCCTATTTCAGGTTGGCCTATTTTTGAAGGCCAACCTGTAAGTTTGCATCACCCCGTTTTTTATTTTTGTCAAAAATAAAAAACGATTTTTGTAAGTGATGCAAACTTACAGGTTGGCCTTCAAAAATACATTATTATGCAAATTATAAAAAAAAATTAGGCTTTATTGATCTAAAGAAGTCGAAATTATCATGACAATTCATGCATGCAGCCCTAGACATGAGTATTTTTCTTCGCCAGTTTGTGCTCTATTTTATCTCATCAGTCTATAAGAGAAGTCATTTAAAATATTACAATAATAATGCCTTCCATTCTCACTCGGTCTGCAATAGCGTAATGAACGCTCTGATGACGTGTCATGTCTGTGCCAACAGGGTGCACGGAGGTATGCAAATACATACATTGACAGGCAGGTAGGACAGCTTATCGTAGCCCACAGACTGAGAGATATGAATCGGTCATGTTAAAGTGACAGAGTTTCACAGCTGCATTAATGTCCTGGAAACAATTTGATCTGCAGTGTTCTTTGTTTTATTGATTTATTTTTTGTGTGTATTTAAAGCAGTTGTTTTATGGTTCGTGGCACTGGCACTAGTGCAGTGTTGAATGTGTTGCATCAGAATCATTAGCTGTAATTGTTGTTACAACTGTGGCAATCTTTAAAAGCTGACAAGTCATGCTGGGTGTGTGTGCTGCTTCTGGGGTGTTAGCGCTCTTCAGGGGTTTAGTGTACTCTCTGTGCTGAACGTTCATATTGTGACATCCATTTACTCATAATGAGCCGCCCCTGACATTGATGTTATTGTTTGTTCTGTGACTATACAAAAGTTTCTGTCAGTTTCTTGCTTGAGTTAGTGGTTTAGTAGTTTCTATACAGTATAGTAGTAACCTTCAACCAAGTAGGATGGAAGTATGCTAAATTGATAGTATGCAAATTAATAGCAGCTTGCTTGCAATCTGGCCATATTCTATGATATCCCTGCTGGAAAATCCCATTTAAGATGTTAGCTGTGTTAGCTGGCACAAGCTAGTCATTAGCTACAGTGTTAATATGTTCCAAAAAACAACTGATATGCTAGTGTGGCCATAATGTGGTATACTGATAAAACTAACTTCCGTCTAAAATGGCTAAATTACCTGGAGGGACATTTTATTGCTCAGAGTTTTATTTTATTGATCTTTATTAGCTTTTTAGCATTTGCCATTAGGGGCTTTATAGAGGTAGCACAAACGACTTTTTCTTCTGTGGTCAATTTCCTCTTTTCTTGGCAGAGAATACAATAGCATTTGGTAAATACAATTGTACACATTTTTCTGTCAAAATGTTTTATTAGCTAGCTTAAATAATGTTTTAATGGTACAAATATGTAACTCTATTGCCTCCTTGAGTATGGAGCAGTGTTTCCAAGTCTGCGTTTTCCCCACGGAATTGGGCTAGTTTTATATGGTTGCCGCGGGTAGTTTTTAGTCTGCGGGTTGAAGTGAAACCCCTCCCCCTCAGAACGCAAAGATAGAACCCCCTGGAAGGAGGTTTTGACCTGTGATTGGGCAAGTTTTCAGTACCAATTTGGCTAGTTTTGTTACGCAAACTTAGCAACCCTGGTATGGAGGTTTGTTTATGCAAGAATGAACATCAACATGAGTCATTTTTACCTCAATTTATTATATTTATCATACACATGAACACATTATGTTAAAACATAATGTGTTCATGTTCTCTACATTATGTTAAAATCTTAAGAAGCTTCTCTAAAAAGTCAAATTATGTTCATGGTTTTCTATTAAAACAACAAAAGGGCTTTGTAGCTACTACAGGCACAAACCGTCGCGATTTATATTTGGATTTATTACGGTTTGTTACTGAGAAGGTTTGCTCGCAGATTTAGCTGCAGCACACAGCACAAACAGCCTTGTGAAGAAACACAGACTGGCTGTATTACTTGAATTTGAGCTGAACAGTGGAGATTGCTAAACTCCAACATACACGTTCATCAGTACTTTCAGATCATCATTCAGTGTAAAGAGAGTGCAAGCATGTGGTGTCGTGTTCAGGTTTGGGAGATTAAGTAAAACACTTGGCAGAAAATGTATAAATTTAAGCTCTGATTTGGGTATTTAAACTCTTGACATCTGGCAACCCCAAGCATGAAAGCTCATGAAAGAAGTGTCAAATGAAATAGCCTACAATAAAATGTTTTCAGGGGGTTGAAAGGGTTTTTGGGTAAATGCCTAAAGCACACAAAACAATTTAAAATTGTTTTCTAAAACATAAAATACATCATGAATCTTTTGAACATAAATCAAACAGGAATCTCATCTACTCTATAGTCGCTTTCACACTCTCATTGTGTTTATAATTGCACTCTTGCAGACTATTCTAACTCAAATTTATAGGGAAAACATTTTTTAAATACAGACTGTAAAGTTGACTTGAGCTTAACACTGGCATGGTGAAGTCGTGACTGTAGGGCTGGTCGTTTAGTCTTTTACTTCTGGCAATCATAGGCTTTAAATATCATAAACATTCGTGAAGATTATCATGATGAACAAAATGTGACAGAATTATAAACTGAGTTTATTTTCTGCAATTATCCAAAATGCCAAAGAAAAAAATCTGGTCACACTTTATTTTAAGGTCCAATTCTTGCTATTAACAAACCATTAAGTATGATTTTTGCCTCAGTAAACTCCTAATTTGCTGCTTATTAATAGTTAGTAAGGTAGTTGTTTAGTTTAGGCATTTCGGTAGGATTAGGGATGTAGAATATTGTCACGAAGAATATGTGCTTTTTAAGTACTAATAAACAGCCAATATGTTAATAATAGTCATGCTAATAAGCAACTAGTTTACTAGAGAGAACTGGTCCCTATACTAAAGTGTCACCAAATATCCTAATGTTTTTTTGTGGAAAAAAACAAAACAAGACAAAAATAAAACACGGGGTGATGCAAACTTACAGGTTGGCCTTCAAAAATACATTATTATGCAAATTATTAAAAAAAAATAGGCTTTATTGATCTAAAGAAGTTGAAATTATGATGACAATTCATGCATGCAGCCCTAGACATGAGTATTTTTCTTCGCCAGTTTGTGCTCTATTTTATCTCATCAGTCTATAAGAGAAATAATGTATTTGAAGGAGATTGTATATGTGATTTCTCCATAAAAGCATCTCTTCTTCTCTGTCAAGTGGACTCCAGGCGCTCTGCGGTGGAATTCACAAGAACAATTAAATGGCTGATTTGAGTCATGCATGTTCCATCAAATCTCTGACGTCACACGACACAACTCTGAGTACCGCAGCTCTCTGCTGGCCAAATTTAAACTCTGTGTCTTCAATCCAAAGATGAGAAACAAAAGAAGCAAAAAAAATGTATAGTACAACAGGAAATTCGCCCCAACGGCACTTGAAACCGATTGCAACAGTGGTTCTGAGGCGTTGAAAATTCCCCTCTGATACACATCTCCTGAAACAATGATTGCTCTTATGACGGATGGTTGAAACCAAGAAGACAAATTAAGGGAAATGGTATCTGATTCAGTGAATTGTATGATTGTTCACTATTGTCAGTGTGATCAAAGCTGTATCTGTTCTGGTCGGTATGTGGTCTCAGCTGCCCACTGACACAGTAACCCAGGACTCTTCCCATCGCTGCTCAATAGACTAAAATGCACCCACCCCGATGCGCGATTTGAGAACTAGCTTAGTGGATTAATAGCTTTAGAGTTTATATCAGACATATAAATTTTTTAGCGTTTAGTACTTATACATTTGACACAACAAATCTCAGCTGTAGTTTGCCCTCAGGAATGCCTATCCAATTTGTGAATTCACTTTACATTACTGTGGCTTCCTTTTCAGTGATGCCTTATTAATAATACAGAGAGATGAGATGTGATTTATGAAGATTTATGAGTCTGTTTCATTGAGCTGGGATACTGTATGGTTTCTGTATAATGGTTCTGCACTGTAATCAATTAGTGTCTGTAACTGGGGCATGAGTCATTGTGGGGGAAATACAGCGGTGTGATATATAGACAGCAACCCTCCCTCACTAGTGTGCCAGAATACCGAAGGGACAGAGTGAGGAGAGTGGGTGGAGGGGAGACAGGGACTGACGTCAAGCCATCATCAACACAGATAGCAGGAATGAACTCTCTGGGCCATATATATACTTTATATAGGGGAAGAAAAAGATTATAGGTTTGGGATTTTTGTGTGCACAAATATTGTATATTTGATCAAGGGAGTTGATTGTTTTTTCTGGATTTTTAAATTTTATTTAATGTAATTTAATTCCAAGATTTGGCTTGTTGGAGATTTGGGCTTTTGTTTTCATGAAAATTAGGCAATTTCTTCCCAAAATTCTCATGATCTTAATGTGAAAAAAAAAATCATAAAAATCATTATGAATTAATTATTATTTTTGTATGTTTGTGTAGCGTGTAGATTAAAATTATATAAAAATATATATCAAATTAGTTTTTCTTTTTGCACGCATACACATCTTTGTATGTGTATAATATGTGTATAATTATTTATTACTACTAATAATAATTTTACTATTATTATTATTGTGTATTTTTTGTTGTTTTTACATTACAAAATTTATACAGAAATTAAAATGATCCTGTGTAGACAATTTTCTTTCAAATTAGCATCAATTAAAAATCTGTGCAATTAGATTATTAAACATGATTTATTCTATATATGTTACAATGTAGAGTCACTGTATATCACCAGTAAAACAGGATATTCAGTAAGAAAAAATGTAGTTTACTCTGCATAAAACAATGCATAAATTGCTATTTGACTGTTGGTTTACATTACCAACAGAAACATAAAGTTGAACTGAGCAAGAACATAAAGATCTCAAGAGGCTCTTTTAAATCTGTGCATCATGATACAAAAACAATTGTATGCTTTCACGTAATTCAACACAGGTTTCCCGCTCTGTGAAATGTATGTGATATTTGTCAGACATATATGAGTTGGGCCAGGAGTGTATCCCAGAGAGTTACAACTGGCAGGCAGCCTTACATAACACAAGCATTCATCAATAAGACAGAGATGCCATTGCGTGTTATATAACAATCTATTTATTGCACAAAGCTGGGTTTGTTCTGGGGAAAGAGAATAGTCTGTAGTGGCCAGGGTCACATGGGTGACCAACTCAATAAAAATACGACCTCAGTGTTCCTCAGAATGCGTTCATCTGACAGGTACACTGACTTTCATTTGTTTCAGATATTCAGTTTTACTTACAAACTTTTTCAGTGTCTCCAGAGGAATGGTCTGCATTACCAAAGGCCTTGTCTGTATAGCCGATTTTGAGTCAGCATGAAATCAAAATTTCCAAATTCAATTTTTTTTTACTTTTAAATATTGTAAGAGGGTAATAGATGGTAATTGCAGAATTGTGAGATGTAAACTTAGAACTGAGAGACAAAAAAAGATAAAAATTGCAAGATACAAGTTCTGATTTGGGGATAAAATTCAAAATCACAAGACATAAACTCAGAATTGAGAGACAAAAAAGGTCAAAATTGCAAGATTTAAACTCAGATTTGTGAGAAGTCAGGATTGAGATACAAAAAATTAAAATAAACTAAGAATTGCAAGAAAAAAGTCAGATTTGTGAGTTATATACTCAAAATTGCTAGGAAAAGTTATTTGTGAGATGGTGGGGTCAGATTACCTCAGCGCTCATGAGAAAACCGTGAGACCCCTGTCGTTCTCCATCCACTCACACATTCGTTCATGGCCTCAGGACACATTTCTGATACACTTTGCCAATGCATTTCTGATACACTCAACAAAGTGTCGCAAGCATAATGTTTTGGTTTCTAGGTTACAGTTTTGTTTGATACTTATATCAAGCGACTGTGTTAGTTTAGAGATCCAAGCATGGGTCGTGTTACTAAAGCGGAAGTGGTAAAACGAGACTTGCTCTGGCACATTCTGTATTTCTCAACTATTCCAGCTGTCATCCCTAGTTTCCGACAGCCGTGAAATGTTGCAGAATAATCAATTATCATAAATATACTCCAACTGCCAGATTTCATCTGAAGTAATTATATAAATGGTATTAGCTCTAAAAGCATCACCGCTTGACTGATGAAATGCTGATCTGGAAGAAATACAGAAATGCGATCAAGCCCTTTTTGAATATTTATGGCACCTTACACATACTGGGTACAAAATAGGGCCCTTTTTTATTTTTCATAACTAAATATTGCATGAGCTGTTTTATTTTCTATTTATTTTATATCTACACTTATGCATTTGGCTGATGCTTTTATCCAAAGTGTCTTACATCGCATTAAGGCTATATATATTTATAATCATTTATCTTTTTTATAAACTTTTTACCTTTTAAGGTTGGATGTGTAAATGCAAATTCAAACCCTGGTTTGTGTGATTTTCTATAAAAAGAAAAAAAGTTTAAAATTATAGTAACTAATAATAATAATAATAATGGAATGGGTAAAAGGGTTCAAATTTTTAAAAATTTTATATTTCTTAAAACGGGTAGCAATTTTTTTTGTCTGTTTTGCACTTATTTATAAACTCAAACCATAAAAAAAATCAGTCTTACAATAAATTGGGTAATAGGGTTGACAGTTATACTTGATTAATGCGGTCAACTGAGAAACTGAACTAAGGTTTTTCACTTGTCTTCCCATCATGCTGCTGAAAGTGTCCAAAAGATGTCACATCCTGTCTTTCATAATGATAGGTGACCTTACCTTTTTTTGTAATAGCAGAATCCATGTGGTAACAGAGCTACACGGTATGTTATGTACAAAGCTAAATATTATGTTTATGGTAAGACAAAATCCGTTTTAAATTTGGGCGATCTGAACAATTTGATTTTCATGCAAATTTACGATTTTTAAAAAAAACCTTTTTTAAAACCCCTTTAAAAGGGAGTATTTGTTGATTTATAAATTAGCTACTTATGCTAGGTTAATCTTAGATAATACTTTATCTTAAAAACAACAACAACAAAAAGTGTAGTTATATCTCTAATGCATGAAAAAAAAACCATGGGACAAGATATTGTATTATATTTGGAGTGTACACTCAGAAACTGCACCACTACACTAGTGGAGCAACTAGCTGAACTTGAACGAGTTAGACATGATTTCTGAAACATTTATTGAATCAAGAGAAAAAACCCTTCATATACAGTACCTTCCTTTGTGTGCGTCATACTTTGCTGTGGCTTTTCCCCGTCAAAATCCTGCCATACATATTTGTGTAATAATCTTTCTAAGAGCAGGACTGTGTCTGTGCAGATCTTGGAGATGTATTCTGTCTCTGTGTGACCGGTCTAGGAAATGTAATCTCTCCCGTGAAACTAGGCCATGGCGTGATTTCACATTTGTTACACCGCCAATAGCACACGGCCTGTCACAAAGAGCATCCATTTATTATGCTGTCCCTCCGGCTCTTGTGTTCTAACAGATCACCTTTAGAGCTCATCTACTCCCCTTCAAAGTACATATTTCATTATGAATTGTTTTAGGGCTCACATCATATCGAGGGATCGTTTATCCATATTGTCTGGGATGCTTTCAGTAATAAATGGTATAATGCATTCACGAACAAGAAGAAGGTGTTATGCAAGGATAGGAAAAAATGACTGGTAGGGTTTTTGGTGTGAGTTGCTGTTGCTAGGGTGTTCTGTGTGGTTTCAGGGTGTTGCTATGGTGTTTTTTGGGGAGTTTCTATGGAGTTTGCTTTGTGGTTGTTTGGGTAGTTCTTTGGTGTTGCTATGCATCATACCTTTTATCGCGTGTAGTTAGGACTTGGTGGTACGGTGTTGCTATGGTATTGCTATGGTGTTTGAGTAGATACTATGGTGTTGCTATGCAATTGCTAAATGGGGTGTTCTGATTGGTTCTTAAGTTTTTATTTAACTGTTCTGAGTGGTTGCTTTGGTGTTCTGAGCGGTTCTTACAGTCTTGCTATGAAGTTGCTAGGGTGTTTTAGATAGTTTCTGTGGGATTGTTCTGCTGTTGAGTGGTTCTCCAGGTGTTGCTCTACAATTGTGAAGGTGTCCTATGAGGTTCTGTCTCTTTGAGTGTTGAGTAATTGTTAGACTCTTTATGAGTGATTGTTACTATACAGTTACTAACGTGGTCTGAGTGGTTGCTGTGCTGTTACTAGGGTGTTCTGGGCAGTTGCCAGGTTGTTGCAATACCTTTGCTATTAAACTGCATGTTTTATTATCCAGGCAAATATAAACAGCAAGATTCTACTCATATTGTTGCTTCATTATGACAGTAGTTGGCTTTGTGTGGCAGAAGACGGTTTGAATTACTGTCCATTATTGTGGCCCTTTCACAACACATTGACACACAAAACTGAGTTTGCATGGCTAGAAGCATTTGCATTCACATACTTTTGCAAGAGTTTATTTCAGACCTTTTGAAGAATTCATTTTTATTTATTTATTTCTGTGGTGGGACAAGTGAAAGTAAAAAATGGGCAAGAATCAGGCACTGACCTGACTGAGCCAGCAGAAAACATCCTTATTGTTGAGCCCTGCCATAAAAAAAAAAAGTTACATTGAAATGAGTTGGATAGAAGTACCTGCTGGTCTGAGCCAGTTATTTTCCACCATGAAAGTATATAAACAGTCCACCTGCTATCAGTTAGCTCAGTGGTTGAGGCTTGGGGAAAGGGAGAGTAGAATGGGCGGTACCTTTTGCTTCAGGGAAGGACATTCATCTCACATCTGTTTCCGTTTCACACCCTGCCTGCCTCTGCTTGTGTGTCTGTCTGTTTGAGAACAAATGTGTGTGGGGGGCGGGGGCTTTGTGTGCTGGATCACCATCTTGGCAGACCTGGATCTATGTTCACAGAGAGATGCAGGTGACAAGGAAGTGCATGATGGGACAGACTTACTATGGAGAAGGTTAGATTTTTGATACAAACCATGATCTGAGGCGTGTGTGTGTGTGTGTGTTTGAGAAAGCAGAAGTGTGTAGCAGAAGTATATTGTAGAGCTAACAGAGACTGACTGTACTAATGACCATGTCTGTTCATGTTTTGCTAGAGTTTACCCTGCTTTTGTTACTCGTGGGCACATGAAAGCAATTGGTGTGATTTTTCTTGGGTTTGTGACAAGTACATTTGTTTATTCTGCATGTGTAATTGAAGTGTTTTTGTTGAATGATTTCTGTTGTGTGCAACAGAAGACTGAATCTAAACCACCACTTAAAGGTGCACTAAGCGATTTTTGCCAAACGATGTTGATATTTGAAAGCAAGGTTATTTTCGTAAACGAAAACTAAGACGAAAACGATTGATGAAAAAACAATTTTGTAAACCGAAATAAAATAATTAAGAAAAATAAATAATCGTTTTTTTGTAATTATTACGTTCTCTCCCCTTGGTGGAAAAATATACAGAGCTGTGTGGTGGTTTAGGGAAACACCTGTAAATGGAGCATCACACACATGGGGTTATCTGACGGAGAAACGCAAAGCAGTTTAAAGAATGGGTCCTGTTTGGTAAACGTGCACCAGCAGTACTTAACAGAACACCCGACCCATTATCCGACAGCAGCACTAATTTAATGCTGTACCAGACCAGGGGTGCGTTTCCCAAAAGCATTGTTTGCTAACTATGGTGGTAAGTCCCATTGAACTCTATTGGTAGCGATGTAACTTGCGACCATAGTTGATTTTGGGAAACGCACCCCAAAACCGTTTGCCGAACCGCACCCGCATTAATCTACAACATCGGGTGGGCAACATTATTTTCTCATGTAACACAAGCAATCAAACCAACATTAGGCATTCTAAGTTGATCTGCCAGGCTTTTGAACAAATATGCATAGGCTAAATTACATCATGCACACGCTAATAATTCTTCATAAATAAAGAAAATAACATATTCAAATATGAGCCTTTACTGTTAAATACGATTGCCGTTATTATTGAATTTCATTAGACCCAGTTATGATCTATGCGCGGCTGTTCACGGAAAAGTGTGCGCAAGACACAACACAATATCATGATTATGGTTAAATAAGAAAAAAGACATCTAATATAACCAAATTAGGCTACATTTATTTTCATATTAAGTATTTCAACACACTATTAGATATGGCATTAAGCGCAACTTGAAGCTGAAACTAAAACTAAACTATATAAAAAATAAAAAATCTGTTCAGAAAAAAAAAAAAAACTAAAACTAAGAAAAATATGAATGAAACTAATAAAAACTAAACTGAATTTTATAGCAAATTTGAAAACGATATAAAAATAAAACTAATTTAAAAATTCAAAACTATAATAACCTTGTTTGAAAGCACCAAAACAAACATGCCCATAGCCCAGTAGGAGCTCACCCCTATTTTGATATCTCCGCCCCACATGTACGTGCACAATCCTGGCATAACCACAATTGCGGAAACAAGCAAAGATGACACACAACAAGCATTTTTAAACAAAAGCCAACACAGATAAGTTGTGTGAAACAATGCAAAATCAACGTTACTCACCTATCAAAAAGAAACAACGCAACCTCAGCATCCAATTCAAGCCCTTCCCACTCCTTAGGTTCTCTCCACCGCTGGAAAGCTGGTCCGATATTCACGCGGGTCCTACCACTTGACTGATCATAACCATTCTTTTTAATGTTTTGTTCCTCTGATATTTTACTCTTTTTTTATTTTATAGGACTATAGTTAATCTGCTAATATCCATCCTGTACACTCAACATTACATGACATGCCCCTTACTGCTGATTGGCTTTGTTTTGGGACATGGTCCAACACTGCAGTCAAAAGCGTTTTTCAAAAATTGCTTAGTGCACCTTTAATCAACCTATTTTCTTTCATAATGCTATGATAAAATGATTGCTATGATATGTCTTGATTTTTTTCTCACATCAAAGGAAGTCAGAGGAGCCAATAGCCAAATAGCTATTTACAGTAGCCTTTGTTTTAGGGCACTTCTGTAGGTAACATAGTATTTTTCTTAAATATTATTCCAATTCCATTTGCAGTAATAACAGCAAATAAAGATAGATTATTGGGATGCATCTTGGAGGTTTTGATGGCAAACTTGACCTTCAGCCTACATGCCCTGGTCAAAATGCCTCAAAAGTGGGTGCAAGCAGTGTTTTATTCAGGTCTGACTCCATCCTTATATGAAACGCTCACTTCACACAATCCAATCAATTCTATACGGACAAAATCAAGTCCTAGTCCAAGTCCTATTTTTTCTCATTGTATATTCTGTTTCAGAAATAAGTCATATTACAGAGGCAAAACTGGGTTATCGATGCATGTATTATGTTGAATTTGAAGTTAAGAACCGTGAAGTGATTAATATTTAATTTTGTAGGAACATCGTCCAGTCCAGAAGGTTTAAGATCTCTCAGACAGAAACTTTCTTCTTAGAATTCTTAGTTTTACTTTCCCTCCTCTCTGTTTGATGATTACTAATGTCTTGTTGTTTTTTGTTTTTTGCCTTCAGGTACATGGACCTTTAGCTGCCTTACTGGCTTATGTAAGCAGGACGATCTAGTACACAGACACCCAAAACAGTCTACGAGATCTAAGGTCTGACATTCCATCGGACGGGAAGTGTCTGAAGAAAATTAAACGAGGGAGGAGTTGACAACAGATGAATCAGTCACAGAAATACAGGGAAGCACACTAGACGCCATGAGGGAGGAGAGCGAAGGAACCTTACGGTTTCGACTTTCTCTCGATGAACACTGACAAGTCCACCTAAAGCCTGCCGTGCTCAGGGGAGAGAGTCCCCTGATATGAACCCCAAGTCTTTGGGATTTAGAATGCAAGCACACCCTTATGCCAGGGCCTGAGTGGGTCTTCCACCATGTTATGGTAGCACTGTACGCCAAAACATCAACCCTTAAAAAAAATTGACTTGGACAATGCATGTTGTGTAACACCAATCTGAAATTGGTTTCAAGCAAAAGCTTCCTCTAGTATCAGCTCTACTGTATCACCATATCTTTTTACATTGCATACATTTACCGTTCACTCTCCCACTTCCTGGGATTACCAGCTCAAGTCCAGGTGCAGTCAACCATGGGGTGCCGGCAGAGTTCGGAGGAGAAGGAGGCCGCCCGGCGCTCACGGCGCATTGATAGACACCTCCGCTCAGAAAGCCAGCGGCAGCGGCGTGAGATCAAACTCCTGCTGCTCGGCACCAGCAACTCCGGCAAGAGCACCATTGTGAAGCAAATGAAGATCATCCATAGTGGGGGCTTCAACCTAGAGGCCTGCAAGGAATACAAGCCCCTCATCCTCTACAATGCCATTGACTCGCTCACCCGCATAATCCGCGCCCTCGCCACCTTGAAGATCGACTTCCACAACCCCGATCGGGCTTACGACGCAGTGCAACTCTTCGCCCTCACTGGGCCCGCAGAGAGCAAGGGCGAGATCACGCCAGAGCTCCTGGGGGTGATGAAGCGCTTGTGGGCTGATCCAGGTGTGCAGGAGTGCTTTTGCCGCTCCAACGAGTACCACCTAGAGGACAATACAGCCTATTATCTAAACGACCTGGATCGCATTTCAGCGCCCGAGTACATCCCAACCGTTGAGGACATTCTGCGCTCACGTGACATGACCACTGGCATTGTTGAGAACAAATTCACCTTCAAGGAGCTCACCTTCAAAATGGTGGACGTGGGCGGCCAGCGTTCAGAAAGGAAGAAGTGGATCCACTGTTTTGAGGGTGTGACTGCCATTATATTCTGCGTGGAACTCAGTGGCTATGACCTCAAGCTTTATGAAGACAACCAGACGGTAAGGAGAGCCAATTTTGAATTCAGGCCATTGGTGCAAACAGATAATGCAAGGAGAGACACATGAATTCCATGTTATCTACACTAGGCCACGTACATCTCTACAGTAAATTCATCTTGTCCGTGGCACTGACAAACAAACTGCTTTTATCATCTTGCTTACACATTTCCTGTAGCACACAAGTTTCAGTTATGTTTAAGCTATTTTGAGACCTAACAGTACCCTGCTAAAAGACCTGCATAGCGTGTTGTGTTTTAAGAACTGAAGTTCCTGCTTGATTTGCACTGAATTATCCATCAAGACTACATTGGTCATCTAACTTCATCAGAAAGATAATGTTGGGTAGGTGGTTTACAGCTTAACCAGCCAAAGCTGGTCTTAGCATGTCTCCCAGCCTTTTGAAGCTGATGTTTTGACTCTTGGATCTTAGATTGGTTTTGGGCCTTTTCAGCAGTTTAGACTGTGAGATCACCTGGCCTCCCAACTAAACATCACCTTAACCAGTGGTGCATTCCCTTAGAATGACATTGCGCTGGCGATCTACGATAGAATGATGCGTCGTTGAAGAAATTAAAGGGTTAGCTCACCCAAAAATGAAAAATCTGTTTTTAATTACCCTCATGTCGTTCCAAATCTGTCAGACCTTTGGAACACAAATTAAGTTATTTTTGATGAAAGCTTTCTGACCCTGCATAGACAGCAATGCATCTACCATGTTCAAGGCCCAGAAAGTTAGTAAGGACATCGTTAAAATAGTCCATGTGACATCCGTGGTTCAGCCGTAATGTTTTGAAGCTACAAGAACATTTGTTGTGTACAAAAAACTAAAATAACAACTTTATTCAACATTTTTTTCTCTTTCGTGTCAGTCTCCGCCGTGCATTCACAAGAGTATCACGACGCATATGTGTGATGCTGTTGATGCAGGAGCTGGCATTCTTATGTTGTGGTACTCTATTGAATGCGTGTCGAAGACTGACACATAAGAGAACAGATTGTTGAATAAAGTTGTTCATTTGGGCCTTGAATGTGGTAGTTGCGTTGCTGCCTGTGCTGGGTCAGAAAGCTCTTGGATTTCATCGAAAATATCAAAATCAACAAGGAAATCAAAATATAATAAGGTATTACAGAATTTTAATTTTTGGGTGAAACTAACAAACAAGTCATGACTGTTTCCCAAAACTGTAATGACTTTGTTGCAGATCCATAATTTCAAACATATTAACTAGAAACCACAGGTTGAGAGCTGTACTGTTGTTCCAACCACACAAATTTGCAGTTCTGACAGCGCGATAGCCTCTTGGGCAGCATGTCGATATGTAGTTTGATTCCCGGCTCAAGGTCCTTTGCCGATCCAATTGCCTTTTCTCTACCCTATACTTTCCTGTCTAATCTCTCCTGCAATGTTTAATAAAGGCATAAAAAGGATAAAAATATAATTTTGCTGTGCTGTTTGCGAATGGTCATTGGAACTATGGTTTTGGGAAAAACCTTTAATCTTTTAACTATTTTGTAATAACAGAACATTTGACAATTGTTACATTTGGGAAATGCACCCCAGACCGGGAGACCACAGTAAACTAGCTAAGACCAGTAAATTAGCTAAGGCTGAGTATCCATCCCTTGAAATTCATGCTAGCATAAGCTAGTCTTTACAGCGGGCTTCCCATCAATTAATAGCAAATTATATTTACAGAGTAAACCTGATTATATTTCCCTCCAATGTTAATTAAAGGTGTGTTTGCGTTGAGACTCGGAATTAACTTTTCTAAACGACCATCTAACCACATACGTTCTCTCTCCATGTGGTAAAGCTAATTGTTTATCAGTGAGTTCAAAGACTGCATACGACCTGTGTGCGCTATGCTAAACATTTTCCCTCGACTCACAACAAGAACTTCCAAGTAGTGCATTAGCCTGGAATATCAATTAGAGTTGGGGAGTTAAAAATAAAAGTGTTCTGCGAGTCTTGGGGGAGAGAGGGGGGTGTACAAGAGTGATAATTGAGTTCACAGTGCAATGTGTCAGGGTGTACCCGCGAGAATGATCAGATTTAGCACTGGGGAAAATCACTGATGTGATGGGGGTCAGAAAAAGTTTTGTGTGTCTTCTGCTAGAAGGTTTGAAAGAAAAAGGAAGTAACAAGTTGAAAGGGAAGTAAGGAAACTGAAGGAAGGAGTTACCATCTCACTAGGGAAATAGTGAAAAAGGGAATATATTGAAGGGGGAAGGGTGGTCCTCCTCCAGTGGTTTTCCGTCTTATCTGGTTGAGAACCATTGCAGCAGTCAGAGATAGCTTGAGGTCATCTTCGAATATGATTTATTAGCACGTTTACAAGGTGCGTTGATGATTGTCATGGTAGATTCAAATTCACTTAATGTTTTTAAAGGGCACCTATTATACAAAAATCACTTTTACATGTTGTTTGAACATATGTGTGTTGGCACTGTGTGTACACAACCACCCTATAATGATACAAATCTACCACTTCTTTAAAAAAAAAATCCCCATTAATCATAAGCAGTGTCTCAGAACAAGCTGTTCGCAGAATATGTCAAATGTGACATCACATTTTACAAGCCCCACCCACGACTGTTGACGGACACTGCCGTATTAGCAGAGACACCGCCCTGAGTGAGCAACACACAATCCACCATGTTTATCTTCATGCTAGAGCATTTAAAAGCAGCGTTCAAGTAAGAAATGTCTTCTTATTACAGCTATAGACATTATTCAGTCCAGAGCAGTGAGTGAATTTCTGTTTTTTATTGTATTTTGTATTGTATTTTCTTCACACAAGTTCCTGGTTATACAGTATTGCATAGTAGTGCATCAGTTAGAATATCTTGAATATCCTAGTTCAGAAATGTGTTATATTACGTAAAGTAAAATAGCTTGCTAACGTCATGTATTGTTGATTTTAATAGATACAGTGGATAAATGTGATACATCAAGCGTTTTTTTTCCATGTTCATAAGAAAGATGTTGTTGCTGTGCTATTTTTTTTGTTCTCCTTGACCATCCATGAAAGGCTCATGGAAAATCTGGGCTACACAGTGCCTCACGAGTTTCGTAAACATACGCTAACAACTAAATGAGTGTGTGTTTGAGCTCCAGGGTCTGGGGTGAGCCTCTGAATTAGATTACTCAATAAGCACTCATCTCTGAACTGGCCCACATGTGTTGCCGCTTGCGTGCTGCCAATCTGCTCTGGTTCTGCCAGTATGGAGCAGAATTTGTGAAATGACACATTGCACATTCACTTACTCGCACGCATCAGGGATCAGTGTGGTTACCGAATGATTGAGTCAGAGTGGCAGAGAAGGGTTTAAAGCAATGCTTCGTAGTCTTGAGAAAGTCTGTCTGCCATGGGGAGAGACACGAGCATTAGAAGAGAAATTGAATGATGATGAATGTAGAATGTAGTTAATAGGTGGAAAT
The DNA here is from genome assembly GCF_936440315.1 of Barbus barbus. Taxonomy (NCBI): domain Eukaryota; kingdom Metazoa; phylum Chordata; class Actinopteri; order Cypriniformes; family Cyprinidae; genus Barbus; species Barbus barbus. Next base: position 15,477,777 of record NC_136725.1, read on the forward strand.
CTTTGTGACTTGTGTGTTAAATAGACAATGTTGACTAAAATGACAGGGTCGGGCAAGTGACACTGAAAGCTTTTGTGCTGCAGTAAAGTGTCTAGACAACCACTACTGTATAGGACTTGTGAACATTATATAGGAAAACAGGACTCTATTAAAATGTTTGGTTAAATGAACAGCGGTTTTCGCAGCATACTAAGCCAGTACACAGCTACAGGCAGAAGCGTCATACTCACTCAAACAGATTTTTGAGCCAAGTGGATTTTGAAGGGAACAAATAAATGAGTCACAATTGCTGAATAGTCATGAAGTAAGGTCAACTGGTTCATCTATATATTTTTTTAAGAGAATAATTGTAATTTTAGGCTTTAATTAGCATGCTATCAGTGTTCGGTTTCATAGCTGTTAGAGAATTTGCATGGCAAAACCCTCTTGGTTTTTAATGTTGTGTTTTTTAAATTCATCTCCTTTAAAGCACCTCCCCTACAGCAATACACGTTGTTCACAGAAGGGTGTCTTTGGCTTTTGTCTGCATCCCAAGTTTTTGAGTATCCCATTGCATTGGGGTCAGTAAGATTTGATTTGAAGTGACAGTAAAGACATAACATTACAAAAGATTACAAAAAACTTTTAAAAAATCCAGAATTTTTGTTTTTGATCACAGTTTCCTCAAACATAATCAGCCACACAACTGTTTTCAACATTAAGACTTCTTTCAAAAACAAATATATTAAAGTCATATAATAATTTGAACCCAGGTCTCATTGCTCACTAAAACCTCTATATAATTAAAAACAACAAACACAAAAACATGTCAAACATGTTTGATGTTTCAAGGGAAGTTTTTCCAGAGCACAGCAAACACTCAATACCTCCCCCAGATAATGAATTGTCTCCTGTGTGTATCTATGTATTTCCATCTGTCATGAGCTTTGCAAAAAGCAGTTTCACTCAGGCCTAAGTGGAGCAATATTTCATAGACGGTGGTTCTCCAGACATCTAGGAAACATTTCAGTTACAGCATTAAAATCCCATGGTCACACTGTAGTTTGGGTCCCATTTCTAACTATTAACCTTGACTTTTGCCTCAGTAAACTACTAATTTGCTGCTTATTAATAGTTAGTAAGATAGTTGTCCATCAATAAAATCTTAAAATCGACCCTGTACTGAACTGGTAGCCAATGGAGAGAGGATAATACTGGAGTAATATGATCCCTTTTTTCGTGCCTGTCAGAAGCCTAGACGAGATAGTTGTCACTGACAGATCCCAACATAAAGAGAATTGCAATAATCCAATCTCGAGGTAATAAATGCATGGACAACTGTCTCTTAAGTCTTTCAAACTAAGAATGTAACATGAATATTAGTAACATTCATGTTAATAAGCAACTAATTAATAGTGATAATTGGTCCCTAAACTAAAGTGTTACCAATCCCACCTATTATGATTTTCACCATGCTTAAACCTTATTTTTAGTAATTGTTTTACCTAATGAAATCAATTTAACAAATGAATTAGCTAAAATTCAACAGATTTGAATTAGAAACGTCCTCTCTTCTGTAGTCCCACAGTCCCTCATTAAGGGAAAGCTGATTCCCGCATATCTGGTACAAAAGGTTTCCAGTAGTTCACTGCCACAAATGTAACTTTTCAGCTGCGATCCGCAATCATCTAATTCTGCTGGGAACTTCAAGCAACAGTTGCCAATTTTGTGGCGCAATGCATTTTATCTTCTTTTCCCCCTTCAACATCCCTTTCCAGGTTCCTTTTTTTGACCCAACCCTCCCTTAAAAAAGGTTTCCATGGCAACTGTTGCCAAGCAACAGAGCAGTCAAACGCTCCTAATCCTGGGCTGTTGACAATGAGCTGTGACCGGGAGGAGGGGGTTGGGGGGGGGGGGGGGGGGGTTATGTAGTGCTTGGCAACTGGAGAGAGGATACAAGTGCGCTCGTGTGAAGAATGTATGCTTGTGCAGAGAAGGATAGCGCAAGGAACTGCATTGCGCAATAGTTGGTTGAAGCAATGCAGCTCTGGTGCCAGTTGGCTGGGAGGAGTTGGAGAGACACTCAAGAACTGGGTCATTATGGGAGGGATGCTTGGGCAACATGGAAGGATATATTTGGCTTTGAGGAAGTTAACTGATGGAGGACTTCTGCCGTCTCCCACTATATGACTGACATGAGCCATTGAAGCCCATTAATTTATCTTTTTCTTTTCTTTTTTGGTCTGATTTTTGACTAGACTGAAAATGTTAAATTATGTAATAATTTATTCATACTCATGTCGTTCCAAATCTGTATTACTTGCTTTCTTCTATTGTACACAAAATAATATATTCTTACTGATGTCTCTGTGTTTTTTTGTCCATAGAATGAAAAACAAAGGGTTGTTTGGTTCCCAACATTCTTCAAAATATCTTCTAAATTCCTTAGAAAAAAGTAAGGCCCTGCTTACATCTTGTGTTAAGATGCATTTTTGTTGATCCGATCAAACCAGTGCTTGAAGTGGAAATAAAGAAGTGCCGGTACTCACCTGACCCCCCCCCACCCCCACCCTATTTATTTATTTATTTAAAATAAATAAGTACTTTTTAATAATTCACAATGTATGTATAGTGCCACAATCAATCAATAATTAAATAAAAGTTTTCAATACAAATTAGCACAAGTCAAGCTGCAATACCAAACAGGACCACAGGGAGACACCAAAGACCACTAAATCGCCTGCCTTTAAAATACGGATCCATTCAGAATCACTAAATCTCTAACCACCGCATAATCAGCGTTCATTATAAAACACTCTTGCTTTTAAGCCAAATGCATGCTGAAAAGAATAATTTTACTGACATCTGGACGTAAGTCTCTATTCTCTCCGTAATCGCTGATGAAATCGGCCGTGTTTTCTCTGCATTAGCGCTGTTTTGAGCTTACTGTTTGAATTCGTTCACTGGATCCTCGGACTTTCCAGAAGTTTACGGTTTAAAATGATGTGATTGTAAAACCCTGCTTCTTTTCATTTTAAGATATGATTTTCGTTATAAAGTATTGATTCAAATTAGTAATAAATAATTAATTATTATTCTACTACTCCGCATGCCTCACCTGACATGCTCTCGTGCACCACACAAAAAAGTGCAGCTACTCTAAAGGCTAAAATATACCCCCTGCAATATTTTTGTCAATATGTTACATTTATATCAATGCTTAAGTCAAAAGTAATCTAAAAGCGATCAAAAAGTAGTCGGTCACACTACCTAAAATGAGTTATGTAAACAAATTAATTTACTAACTGCAATTTTTGTCATGTAATTTGGAATTAGTAACAGACAGTTATATAAGTAATCTACACAGCACTACCGAAAATGCATTCGACTGGATTGATTTCATAGTGTAGACACTCACGGGTGTGTAGAACAGTCACTACAGATGACTTTAACTTGTAACTTGTCCTGCATTAAAGCAACACTCCTCTATTTTTGAAAATAGGATAATTTTTCAACTCCCCAAGAGTTAAACAGTTGAGTTTTACTGTTTTCGAATCCATTCAGTCGATCTCTGGGTCTGGCGGTAGCACTTTTAGTGTAGCTTCGCATAGATCATTGAATCTGATTAATTGAATCCCAGCTGGGGACTATTTTCAGGCGCTGCGTAATATCATTGCGCCTGCTGCGCCCATGGTACGGCAGCAAAGTTCCTTGATGATTACGCCGGAATGAGAGTATAGTTCCTAGCAATATCAGAAAATCACAACTTTTCATTTTCCGTCAGTCTTAGTACACAATATACAGTAACTACAGAAGAGTCAAGTTTTAAATAGGAAAAATATCGAAACTCTTTGGTCATTTTTGAGTGCAATGCTAACGGTCTAATCAGATTTAATTATCTATGCTAAGATATGCTAAAAGTGCTACCGCCAGACCCGGAGATCAGCTGAATGGATTCGTAAATGGTAAAACTCGACTGTTTAACTCTTGGGGAGTTGGAAAATGAGCCTATTTTCAAAAATAGTGTAGTGTTCCTTTAATTGTGCTACAGATATGAAGCACAATTAAATTTTGAAAATATGACTGTGAATGAAGATTGTTTTTTAAAAGATACCTGACACTAGCAACCACATAGCAGCCACACCCTAGCAAAGATACTGCAACATCCTAACAAACGCTCAGATCACATTAGCAACATCCAGGCATCCTCAATACATGATACAGTAGCATCATGGCAGGACAAACAAGCACCTCTCACATTTTCTTCTGAAAATTAAAAAAAAAATCATGTAAATGTGTATTTTGATACATTATAATGCATTATACTGCAGCCTTTGCCAGTAATATTGAGGGATGCCAAGGGAGCTAGACAGACACTGACTCATATGTTTCAATTACTGATAAACATGGATGTCAATGAAAAAAAATCTATAGCAACTCGGGCAGCTTAGCCTCCCTGCATTCAGTGAAGCTTTGAAGCTAACCATATTACCTACATTAGCTGAATTGACTCATATCAAAGCAATTATGAACATTTAAATTTGTCAACCAGATTGTAAGAGTATTGAGACAAACAATAGCTTGAGAGTCAGCTCTATGCTTCCTGCGACTTTCATCCATATGTTATGAAAATTCTAACAAGGATTGCCAGGCCTGTGTTACAAAACTAGCTCAATAGCCAATCAAAAATATCCCAAAATCTCTAAGTATACCTAAAATACACATTTTACAATCACTGTTATGTGTTATAAAGAGTTTAATTTTGATCATTATAAAATTTGCTATATTGTAGTAATCATAAACAGTCATAAACATAAAAAATCATAAACATAAAAAAAAAAAAATTAACCCATGGCAGCTGTTTAGAAGTAGACCCTGACGTTAACATGGTTCTAAAAACATGTTTCTACCTACAGATTTGCAAAACTCATTTACCATACACTTTTCCTTAGTGCACAATTTGTAAACTAATAAATTTTTACATTTGCATTGCCTAACCAGCTCCAAATATATGGCTTTTCTGATATAGTAAATTGTCTCATCAGCTCACCTGGTACAGCATTGCATTTGCAAAGCGAAGCACTCAAGTCTCATGAGACGAATCATAATAAAAGATTTCAAGACTTAAGCTAAAATGGCACAGTTGCTTCTGCAAATGGGGTTTTAGCTTATGTTTAATTTGTTAACACTATGGTTAGGTTTACTGTAGGTGGTACATTATTTTCAAATGTGTTAGAGAATTAACTTTGTGACACTCACCAAAATGTAATTTCCAGACTGCTGTGATGCATACAACAACCAAAGTAATAAAACATTGATAGATTCTCGTTCATCTGTTTTGGATAAAACTGAATGGGTGTTTAGCTCCGCTCACTGGATATTTCGCTGAACATTTTCGACATAGTTGCAAAGCGTACAACAAGCAATGTAATATCATTTTGCAGAAATGTTATGCCAACCACATTTTTATAATGAGCCTGGGTTGCAGTTCCTATAGTAATTTAATGAAAAGAAGCAGTAAGAAGCATTTCTGAGTTCAAATACAGATAATTTTTGTATAATGTTCTTATCTTCAAAAAAGAAAATGTAAGCAGGGCGAAATAAAGAGAATGAGAGACAATTTTGAGACGCAAAGCATGGCAATTATTAGCAGGTATGGTGTAAATGTACCTCTTATTGCTGCTGGGGCTATTAGAAGACTAGACAAGAGTTATTTTCACTCAACTTCAATGAAATGGATTTTCTAGAGCGAGACGTCTCAGTCCAACAGTTCTTATTTACAGGAAACAAAGCATTAATACACTGTTGAACTGTTATTAATATTTAAGCCTAATGAAGGCTTGTGTCTGAAGTGCGCAGGGAGAGGCCGGACGTCACGCTGTGCGGTGTGTCTCAGCGTGGCACCCCCTCCCACTGGCTTCCTGCCTCCTTTTCTCTTTCTTTTTCTCTCTCTCTCTCGTCTCCTTCTATCTCTTCCACACTTAGCTCTGGAGGAGGCTGTATTTGGAAACACCCTGAGCTTCAACAAAACACTTCCACCCTGTCCCCTGGGCTGCACGATTGGTTAATGGACACCTTAAGATCTGGAGGGACGTTTGGCTAATGGTGTGACCTGATTTCAAAAAGCCCAATTTAAGGCCATTGGAGGGCCTCTCTCTGTAGGAATATGAGTGCGCACGCGAGCCTCAGTGAAAATTGCAGCCTCTTGCAATCTGGCAGCTGGCTAGATGTTATGGATAAATGTTTGTGAGTTTACGAGAGATTTTTTTTCCCAAATCAAATGTGTGTGCACCATTTCTCAAAGATTACATTTGAATGTCATGGAGGATTACTCAATTATGTACATATTCCTCAACGATGTGCTTTTAGTTCAACTATTATCAAAGGGGTCATATGATGCAATTAAGTTTTCTCTTGTCTTTGGTGTGTTACAAGCTGTTTGTGCGTATATAAGATCCGTAAAGTTGCAAAGACTAAAGTCTCAAACCCAAAGAGATATTTTTTATAAAAGCCAAGACTCGTCCATGCCTTCCTCATTAAAACACGACCCCACAAATCTAAATCACTATGTGGGAAGATTTGCATAACACCGCCCAAATGTTTACATAAAGAAAGAATGCATAACTTTTATTCTCGCTATAGTATTGTTGCTGCCACTGCCGCCATGTTGTGGAGACGTGTGTTTCCAAATATGGTAAGGAGCGTAACATTTCCGTCACATGCTTGAGGTATTTGGCCAATCACAATGCACTGGATAGCTGGCCAATCAGAGCACACCTCGCTTTTCAGAACAGTAAGCTTTGTAAAAATCTACGCATTTCAGAAAGGTGAGGCAACAATAATGTACGGTATGTGGAAAATAATACACCAAACACAAAATAATGTTTTTTTTTTTGCATTGTCATATGATCCCTTTAATATTTGGTAACACTTTACAAAGCCTTTATATATAATGCATATGAGTTATCAAAAGGTATAATGCATTAAAATGATTCATAATTTGCATTGTAATACATTATATTTTGTCGGAAATAATTATAGCCAAACTTAAAATGCATAGTGTACCAATGAATTGATAAGTGTTACATTGTATTAACTGTGGTTGCAAATATTCATGAGCTTGTACAATGCATTATAAGGTGCATTACAAGGCATAATTAATGCATTATACATAAAGGCTTTAAGTAAAGTGTTACCAGATAATTTATTCAAAATGTATTTTGTAACTGTTTAACACAGTAATTTTATTATGATATTTTAAGACTGAAATTGGCAGATTATTCAGTTATTTTATTTGCAGTCAAGTTTTTAACCATAAGAATTGATTTTATTGACATTTACTGTGAAAAGCGCAATTGATCTAGCTATCATCTATACAACTAAAAAAATCTAAGTTTTAAATCAAACAAAGCTTATTGAAGTACATTTTACAACACGCTATTTCAGTCCTATAAAATTTCAGGTTTTATTCAATATGGTACAGTAGTCACTGTTTCTTTGTAAATATTTGTGATACTGTTTCAACACCATTTTTATTCAGTGTATGTTACAAATGAGTATTTATACATGAAAATATGTAGCTGTCTTTATGCTTTAGGAAAGGTCCATCACAAGAGAATTGTCATATTTGATGATTCTTGGCATAAATTTTGAAAACCCCTGGGTTTCAACCTCAAATCTCAAACCTAACCCTTGCGTCTGATTGGTCGATGGGAATGTTGCTCCAGGACCAGCAGAATAACCTTGGTGCTGCACTAAGACAGAAGAAGGAGACTAATATTCTGAAAGAGCCTCAGTGATGAGGTCTTTCCAACTCTTCCTTCATCATTTTCACATACTTCACTGATTTTATTCATGTTTCTGTGAAACCCGCTCTCGCTCTCATAGATGATCTTGTGATTTGCTTAAAGCACGGTGATGTTTTGTGTAACCTTTCAAACAGCGGCCCAGTCTTCATATCAGATTCCTCCGTTGGTCACAAGCTGCTCGTCCCAACCACGTGCCTGCAGCCATTGCAGCTCACGCTGTGGGAGGGGAGCACACAAACCACTTAAATGAAATGTGGTAAACGCTATATATCGAATAATCAGTAACTCTGCTTAGTGCTTATCATGTATATATCCTGTGACTTGATGTGCCTTCTTTAATTGTGTCTTATAGTCTTCTTACCTATGCAGCTAAACTAGATTATGTAGTATTTAGTAAACACTATAACCATTGAAATATTTGCAGAAAGCATTTTTTGGGGAATTCAAATGCATTACTTGGACGGATGATGGTATCGTAAAAGGCTCAGCTGATGTCGCCAGCAAAATGGTTCTGCGCATTTCACGGGTGTTATTTACATCCTGTCCCCTGCCTTTGTTTTATGGGCATTACCCTGGCAAACACAGCAAGGTAATTGAACATGGGCAGGTGACTAATTGAATTAGATAGGGAACTCAGCGGGGCTAGAGAAATAGAGGTTAATAACCTTGCTTGGCCATATGATGCTTGCTGAAATCAACATGATTCTGTGAGCTGCTTTTGCTTGTTGTTTCTCTTAGGGATTTTGTCGTGTTCGGCTTTTAATCTTATTTTTGGTTATTATGCCATTTATTCTTTGCAGAAAGGGACAATTATTTGCAGTGGGTCCTGTTATGTTCTGGTTTATCTAACTAAATATTGACTGATGATTGAGCCATACTCAGTGTTTACAGAAATAGATAATGTAACAAAGGCTTCGAAACCCTGAAGAAAAAATGCACATCATTTAAAAAAAATAAATAACAGAAAATAAGTAAATAATTAATACCGTAAAAGAAAATACATGAGTAAAAATGAAATCGTTTTCAGACATTTTTACGTTAATTGCGATTAAATGCATATGTATTTCAGTTCAAATTTACATTAAATGCAATAAGCTACACTTTTTTGACCCACTTAGGTATTGACTTTAGTACATATTTATATGTAACTTCATAATTATTTCTTTTGTCTTTGAAATATAGTTAAAATTTACTACCAAATGTATTGACAAAATATACGGTAAACTTATATACTTTAATGTCATGTCTATTGAAATTTGTATGTCATGTATTTAAATATATTTGTAATTACACATTTGTCATGATGTTGTAATTTAGTATATTTGAAATATATTAACTTTAAATGTAATATCGAATAACACATACAGTTAAAAATAAAATCAAGTGCTTAGTCAACACAGCAAATTAAGTGTTTGTAAATTATTTAAAATGTATTTTAAAGAAAAATATTTGACATTATTACAAAGTACACATAGAAGTAGTGTATTAACTGTGTTAAGTAACTGTTCTCTTATTAACTAGACTTTTATTTCAGCAATATTATTAATTTTGAAATGATCTACAAGTACCGTTTTTTATATATGCTTTCAACTAGGTGGTGCACATTAAGTACACTTCTTTTTTCCTAGGGAAGAAACGAATGATTCACAGATTCATGAATCCACCTGCAAAGGTTACAACATTTTTATGCCATCTGAAGAAATGTTGCTACATGTTTGTAAGAGTCGAAAGAGTCCAACCCAATGTCTCTATGAGCTTCCTGCCCCTCATGTTCCTCTTTCTCTGCACGTCAACTATTTTTGACCCATTTTATTGCCTGCCAAGGGAAAATTGTAGTTCTGATGGCTTAGAAAGTAATAACACTTTTTCCTCAACAAGCCACACAATCCGAGGTATCATTCATGAAGCACAAACAGTGAAAGAAGATAATTTTAATACTTAGGTTTAGAGGCTTGTTCAAATTAATAAGCCTGAGTACGCAACAGTAAATGGTGAGTTTGTGCGAGCTAAAGCACATTGTCCCCTGTTGCAACAACAATGAATGTCCCAGTTTGTGGTGATTTGTTGTCCTCACACTGAGTCATCTCCACTGACATTCAGCCCATCTAGATCTAGAGCGTCTCTGGGAACTTAATACTACGGTACCCTGTTTGCTCCCTTCAAGGTTAAAGGCCACTGATTTCATCAACTCCAGAGGTTTTCCTCTCGAGAGAGCCATGATCCCTTTTGTTAGCGCTTCAACTAACCATTTCATGTCTTTTGTTTCCTCACAGAGCCGTATGGCGGAGAGCCTGCGTTTGTTCGATTCTATCTGCAACAACAACTGGTTCACCAATACCTCGCTCATCCTCTTCCTCAACAAGAAGGACCTGCTGGCCGAGAAGATCAAGCGTATACCACTGACGGTCTGCTTCGCCGACTACAAGGGGCAAAACACCTACGAGGAGGCAGCCGTGTATGTGCAAAGGCAGTTTGAGGACCTCAACCGCAACAAGGAGACCAAGGAAATCTACTCGCACTTCACTTGCGCCACTGACACCAGCAACATCCAGTTTGTGTTTGACGCGGTGACGGACGTGATCATCCAAAACAATCTCAAGTACATTGGGCTGTGCTAGGACGAGGGGATGGGGGAGAGGGGCGGCGGGCGAGTCATACGGAAAAAAACCCTGCCGAAGACAAGACCCGCCTGCCGATGGATCTGAGTGCCCTCAAAAACGCTTGTTGAAACAGGAAGCTCAATTGAGGCCCCGAGGAAAGGGCTACATGCTGCCATCCTGCTAGATTTATCAATGTCAAAACATAAAGGTCAAAGAGGATTTTACAAGGTTGGTATAAATGTGTTTGCACTGAACATATGAGTATGTAGACACACACACACATACACCATCGTTACGTTTGTTCACAGACAACGGACTTCGGGATCAGCTGTCAAGCCCATGTTTGACATGGAAACACTGGAAACAGATCTCCCCGCTCCTCTCTTCCCTGACAAACAGCAGGAGCTCCTTAACGTCCATGAAAGGGATAGTTCACCCGAAAATGTGCTCATTTGCTCATGTCATTCCAAAACACATGAGCAAATGAAAATGAAATGACATTCTTCCTTACGTGGAACATCAAAGGAGATGTTTAGCAGAATGTTCATGCTTCTCTTTTACATACAATGACAGTGAAAGGTGAAAATGACAAAATCACCATAAACATAACTTAAAATTTGACACTTAAGGAATATCTTTTAAACCCATATGCACATATTCAAATGGTGAATTTACACAAATTACAGTTGAACCACGACAGAAGATGATTAAAATGATGTTAATTTGATTGATATTATTATTATTATTATAAGTTCACATTTTAAAAGTGTACAGTACTTAAGTGTGTTAAGAAATAGAGTCATGAAAGTCTACTCTCTTTAAGTACACTTAAAGAGGCCTTTTATTTCATTAATATTATATTATCTGCAGGAATAGTTTATTTAAAAAATATACTTTTAAAATTTGAAGTGCAAGTTCAAAACAATTAAGTGCACTCTTTTCTCAAGGGAAGAAAAGAATGAGTTTTTGGGTCTGTCCCAATACCCACACTCGTGGTCTTTGCCACAGAAGAGTGTGTGCATGTCACAGGAAGTAAGTGTGCAAGACTGTCCGAGGTCAGAAAAATGCCAAAGCTCAGTGCCCTTGATGCACACTAAATCCACACTGTCTCTAATATCACTTCAGAGCAGTATTTGAGGCATATCCCATCATTCATCATGTTCGGGAACTTGCAAAGGGGCGTAAAATTTCCGGAAACTTTCCAGAAATGTTGAAAACTTTAGGAAAATTTTGGAAGGTTTCCAGAAATTTGATAGAATTTTAAACCCTATCATTAATTCACAAAATTTACAAAAAGAAATTTGGTAGAAAAATGGCTTTTCATCACTTCATTTGCGGTACCACACTGTAAAATTGTGTTGTCTGTTAAATAAACTACTCTGTTAAACGAACTACTGAACAGACATTTGGAAGTTTATTTTAAATGTGCAAAATATTGAAAATGTGTAACTGATCTGTGGGGAAAAAAGCTACTTTAACAACAGTTTCTGCTTGAATGGAATGGTATCTAATTGGTTTCTTAGTGGCAAAAGAGTCCAGCCCTGTGAAATTGTTGTCCCTCAGGTTCCTCTATTCATACTAATTAACTATTGTTGGCCCATTTTTCATCCAGACTAATTCTGATGGCTTAGAAAAGCAATAGCACACTGTCCCTCAACAATATTATTAAGTCTTAAATATTACATTAAGTCTTAAAGCTATAACACAAGTCATATGGCACATCTTGAAGATGAATGCGATTTGAGATTATCAGTGAATACCGACTTAAATTTGAGTGTTTTTCTCACACAAATCTATTGTATGACTTCATAAAATTTGGAATAGATTATATGGACTGCTACTATAGTACTTTTTGACATTTCTGGCACTTAACAGCCATTGGTCGCCATGCATTGAGTGGAATAGAGCAGCGTGAACATTCTGTTAAACATCTCTTTTTGCATTCCACAGAAGAAATAAAGTCATACAGCTTTAATGTGACATGAGGGTGAGAAGATGATAAAATTGTGATCTAGGTGAACTGTTCCTTTCAGTTTTGTCTTTCTTTATAGGGTCTTTGATTTGCCTGATTTAAGTAATGCTGCTTTCGGAGATTATATAAAGGATTTATATGAAAATACAATTGTAAATGAGAGGTTAAAAGTATCCCAAGAGAAAGAAAAACAACAAAAAAATAATGATGTCATTTGGTTTTGCTCCAAAGGTGAAAACTGCCGCTGTCTGAATATGGAGTCAAATGGCTTTTTTACTCACATTAACACTGTAGTTTATTTTTGGCTGTCTGACCCCTAGGAATCAATCTTGTTTCTTTTTATTCTGTTTTCCCTTTGCCTAAAATAGGATGTAATCCAGAGTTTTTAGAGCAAGCATCCTTCTTTCCATGAGAGTGTTGCACTGACGTGCTGCATTAAGTGTTTCATAACGTTCATTCCAGATTCAGAGAAAAAATAAACAGTGCCAATAGCAATGTAAATAAAAAAAGGCCCGTCAATCATGCCACTTTTCAGTTTTTATGGACAAAATATATATATATATATATATTGTAACATTAAATATGCATGAATTTGTTCCTTTGGGTTTTTGATAAATTATCATTTGATTTGCTTTCTTATATTTTAAATTTTACTAACATGCTCCAAAAATATATCAAAGTCAAACACTGTGTACGATTGTACAGTTGTTTCCTGCAAGGTATTTATTGAAAAGAGTTTTTATTTTGGTGCAGAAAGAGTCATTTTACATCCAGCGCAATCTAAACTCAAATTTTAACTGAATCGGAAAAGAGAGAAAAGAAAATCTATAAAAGAGCAGAATCTTTCTAATCTGGTGTCATTTTGAGTGGACGTTGTCCACTGTATGTGTAAATACTATGTGAGGTACACTTTGTGAGACAATGAAAAAGAAAAAAACTAAATCACTTTTTAAGACGTAAGGCTGATTGACAGATTAAAGGGGTCCATTCCGCTCCAGTCCTCCTTCTGTTCAGCTATGACGATGTACAACAAACCCAAATAAGGGCTTCAGGATTGATTTTACAGGATGTCCACCAAAAAAAAAAAAGAAACAAAGAAACAAATAATAAAGTATAAAAGAACAATAATAGTGAATAAAAAGAATTATGCAAATGTTGTTTGTGCTGCAGGTTTGTTTCTTGTGTTTGGATGAGTGAGGCTTCAGTAACTCTTCATAGTTACCCATAATTGCTTGTGTTTGACACTTTTTCCACATATACAGGCATTATACAGTCCAGCAGTAATGTGTAATAATAATATTTTATATTTATTCAAATGTTTATATAGGCATTAACAACCACAAAATTGTCACAGATTTAAAGAAACATATACTTATTTTTAGGAGCATTAAAGGAATAGTTCACCTACAAAAGCTAATTTAGCCATCCAAGATGTAGATGAGATTGTTCCTTCATTGGAAACCAATGGATCCTCTGCAATGAATGGGTCCCACCAGAATGAGAGTCCAAACAAATGACAAAAAACCTCACAATAATTATTTGTTTTCCCAAAAACCATTGCTTCTGGCTAAAATACGAGTCATACATCCATAAAATAGTTTTTCCAGTGAAGAAGTAATCTAATCTGAATCAGGAGAGGACCATTTACAAGTGAAAACAGTCCAAAAGAGTTGTAAAAGAACATGTATGTATTTTAATCTGAGAGGACAACAGGGGATGACAATAAGTGTTATTATGGATTATGGACAGAAGTGATGGTTATATTTTTTTTTTATGCCAAAAATCATTGGAATATTAAGTAAAGATCATGTTCCATGAAGATATTTCGTAAATTTCCTTCCGTAAACATATCAAAACTTAATTTTGGATTAGTAATATGTGTTGCTAATGACTTCATTTGGATGACTTTAAAGGAAATTTTCTCAATATTTAGATTTTTATTTTTTTTTGCACCCCCAGATTACAGATTTTCAAATACTTCAACTTTTTATTTATTCAACTTTCAGATGATGCATAAATCTCAATTTTAAAACTATGGACTATGGTTACATTTCAGAATTTTCACAACTCTTATGCAAAGCAGATTATATATGATTTTTTTACTGTCACATGCTGAAAACAAGCCATATTGCTGTAACAACATTAATAAAAATAGGAATAAAAAAAAGTTCAATACACATTAAAGTGATGGGAACTGGGGGAAATATGTTTAATTGTTATGAAAATAATGCAAAATCTTTAATGGCCCTATAAATGGGCTTCTTTTACTTTGTGCAAAATTAAATTTGTTTTCTTTTGATTCATATTATATGGCACTACTATGTGAGTAGTTGAATCCTATTGGTTGAAATACACCATTTATATGTAAATGCTCCCATAATTAGTTAATAGTTATGTACAGTAATAGTAAAAACTGATGTGGTTTATGAATCTAAACTTTTTTAGCTATATTTTACAGTAACCGCATTTAATACTGTTATAACATGGCATAGATACAGTATACTGTCTGCACTTGAAAATGTATTCTCTGATATTATTTGCTTGACTGACCACTAATGCAAGACAACATAAATATGGTCACCGATACACATTCCAATATAAGCATGATTTCACAGCATCAACCACATTATCAGCCACAATAAATGTTAAAAGCAATAACTTGGGGCAGCTAAGTGGCCATATACATCGCCTCCATGATAAATCATTTGCATGCATGTATTGAGTGCTGACACTATAATTCAATGGCATATGCCACAGGCTGATGCATAGCATGTAATCCATGAGGAAATTGTTTCTTCCTGCATAATTGTCCCTGGACATCAGATTCTAGGAAATGTCTTCTCATTTTGTCTCAGTTCAGTCCACTCAAGCAACAATAGAAGCTCAATGCTGCTTTTATTTATGGTGCATTGCACCACGGCAATCAACATGCTAATTAATTGTGCAATTAAATTATTCTTAAATTGATTTATGGCTGCAGAGGTTTGTAGTAAAAAGAACTGAGAGGGAGAGATGGACGGAAGAGAAGATGAGGGAGAAAGGGAGGCTGGAATGATCTCGCATAATGGAGCAATTAGTGGCCAAACCCTGGAAGACCCTTTATTGTTGTCATTACTAACAGAGCCCATTGTTTATCACGCCACTAATTCTAGAGTACCAGGACAAAACAGCCTACAGAACTGACAAAATAAAGTTTTATGTACCAAGGAAGCATTTTGAATAAATCTGTTCAAGATATTCAGAGCTATTCCATCATGTGTGGGTGCCATCTCCTCCATTTTATCACTAATGTTTTTCCTGACCACACTGTACTACTCATTATGTATCTACACCATCAGAAAAAAATGTCTATAAATATTTACAAATCTGCTTTGATTAAGAATAAATTGAGAATACAGGACTGTTTCAAACTGACCTTCAGCTCCATCCTTTGGAAAAAGTCTGAAGAGGACATATTTATATTTATTAATTTATAGGCCTACATTTGCTGTATATAGGGAATTTGGACAGGACCCTTTAATATTTTAACATGACAATGCCTCTGTGTGTAAGGCAAGGTTCGAAAAGAAACGAAGGATTCAGTCAGTGTGGAAGAACTTGACTGGTCTGCAGAAAGCAAAGTCTTAATCCAAGCTGAACACCTCTGGTGTGACTTTAAATGCAGACCTTGAACCAAAAACACCAAACACCAGTGACTTGTACATACTGAATATTTCAAATAATAGGCTTTCAGTTGTGCAAATGCACCGTCTTTCATCAAAAATAGCCACAATCGCCAGAATGTGTCTTTTTACGCCATTTGTGGAAAAAAAGCCCTCCGAACGTTGCCTTTGAGGTTTGGTTGATCGCGTGTATAAGTAGTGCAAGCACACGAACTCAGCAATGCTACTGAAGAATTCCCAGGCCCAGAAACCATGTGACGGCAAGTCAAGTCACCTTTATTTATATAGCGCTTTTAACAATACAGATTGTGTCAAAGCAACTTTCCAATATCAAAATAGGAAAATAGTGTCAATAATGTAAAATGACAAGATTAAGCACTCAATTTTCAGTTAAAGGCATTTCATTATTGAATTCAATGATATCATCGTCCAGCTCAGTTCAGTTTAGTATCTGTGCAATCAAGTTATCAAGCGACGATATCGCTGGAAATTAACCACATCAGTGGTCCAACCATAATTTTACGAAGCTATGAGAATACAATTTGTGCACAAATAAAACAAAAATAACTGTATTAAAGAATTATTCTCTTGCAAATCACCTTTTCCGCCATTATCGAGAGTCCCTCTGCATGTAAACAATGAATGCCCGTGGTGCTGCTGACGTAGAACACGCATGCGCTGTGGTAGTCTTGATAATGGTGGAATACGAGAACCACTGATGTCACATGGACTGTTTTACACAACATTTCAGTTGTGTTGCTGTCTATGAAGGGTCAGAGAGCTCTCGGATTTCATGAAAAATATCTTAATTTGTGTTCCGAAGATGAATGAAGGTCTAACAGGTTTGGAACGACATGAGGGTGAGTATTTAATGACAGAATTTAAATTTTTGGGTGAATTAACCCTTTAAGGACTTGAATTCTGAAAATGAACCTCTTTTGTCAGGACAGGTAGGAAAGTCGCTTTAAAAGATAGACATTTACATTTCTGTATTCAGCTGTCTTCAACACTTGCTTTGCTGGGAACAAACACAAATCATATTTCTCCCACCATTGTGGGTGTTAATGAGGTATGTGGGAAGTTTTCACTCTTGTGAGACTCTGGAGTTCCCTGAGCGTGGCCTCAATTCCCTTTAATTTCACATGTAAAGCAGACGAAAATTTAAAAAAAGGAGGGTACAGTACAAGACATGGGTGTAATCACACGTTTGGCAGGGGGAAACTCAGAAGATAATTTTTGTCCCATAGAGACTGCAGTATGTAGTGGTTCATGCCACAGCTGTGACCGCTGTGACTCTACATGATTGAAAGAGTACATTTGTTCTGAAAAACAGAAATAAACAGATGAATGCTACAGCAGCGCCGAGCAGGAGGGCCGGCCAGTGGAAGACCTTGTAACTGTCATGAGCAACAGGGAAGGACACACCGCAGAGACAGTGTCCTTATCTCATTTAATCTCATTTTTCAGAATGGTAAACAGCGGTTTTAAGCTTTGGAGTCTTGACAACAAATTGGAGTCCAAATCGTTCACAGGGACAAATGTGATGTGTCATACGATATAAGATGGTTAGGTGACCCTCAGTCAGGTCACATTTCACATTTTACAAAACTCACAGTACATTTTGCATAAAGACAACAGGCTTCTTTTTTATTGCCATGACAGTTACGCACAGTTCCCTTATTGTCATTAATGCAATACATCTGTAATACTGTATACTGTATATGTAATACATCTAGATGCGATTTCAAATCATTCTTAATGAGTTTTTAAATTAGATTCTCTTTACTGGAATACAGCATTTTTTTAATCTCAATACAAAATTAAATTAAATTCAATTAAAATTCAATTAATCAATAAAATATGGCCTAATCAAAATCAGCCGAAAACCAGTCAGTATCTGGTGTGACCACCATTTTCCTCACGCAGTGCAACACATCTCCTTCGCATAGAGTTGATCAGGTTGTCCACTCCTCTTCAATGGCTGTGCGAAATTGCTGGATATTGGCAGGAATATCGCTCACCCACACGACGCCATACACGCTGTCTGCCATCTGCCCTGTACCGTGAAAACCGGGATTCATCCATGAAGAGAACACCTCTCCAAAGTGCCAGACGCCATCGAATGTGAGCATTTGCCCACTCAAGTCACTTACGACGACGAACTGCAGTCAGGTCAAGACCCCGATGAGGACGACATGCATGCAGATGAGTTTCCCTGAGACGGTTTCTGACAGTTTGTGCAGAAATTCTTTGGTTATGCAAACTGATTGTTAAGCTGTAAAGCTGTCTGGGTGGCTGGTCTCAGACGATCTTGAAGGTGAAGATGCTGGATGTGGAGGTCCTGGGCTGGTGTGGTTACAAGTGGTCTGCGGTTGTGAGGCCGGTTGGATGTACTGCCAAATTCTCTGAAACGCCTTTGGAGACGGCTTACGGTAGAGAAATTAACATTCAATTGACGGGCAACAGCTCTGGTGGACATTCCTGCTGTCAGCATGCCAATTGCACACTCCATTGTGCTGTGTGATAAAACTGCACATTTTAGAGCGGCCTTTTATTGTGGCCAGCCTAAGGCACACCTGTGCAATAATCATGCTCTCTAATCAGCATCTTGATATGCCACACCTGTGAGGTGGATGGATTATCTCGGCAAAGGAGAAGTGCTCACTAACACAGATTTAGACAGATTTGTGAACAATATTTGAGCGAAATAGGCCTTTTGTGTACATAGAAAACGTCTTAGATCTTTTAGTTCAGCTCATGAAAAATGGGGGCAAAAACAAAAGTGTTGCGTTTACAATTTTGTTCAGTATATAATTATTTTAAAAAGTAAATATTTTATTATTTATTATATTTTAAATTAAAAAAGTAAAACGTTTTTTTTATTTTATTTTGATATTTATTTCACACACACACACACACATTTATATATTTCCTATCTAATATTTCCTATTGTATATGTATATTTATTGTTATTCTATTTGATTTCAATTAATTTGGGCTGATTAAAATTTCATTGGCCTTATTTTTCATTTAGATACAGTATGAAATTTATCTGTTTTGAATGGATTTTCTTCAGAATATTTGTTTGAAATGTCGGTCACTAATATTAATAAAGTAATCACACACAAAATGTTGATATGCATAATTAATTCAATAAAGACAATGATCTACAAATATTCTCTCACATTTGTTTGCCACTTGTATAAAAGGGTGTGAGAGAAAAACAGATAATTGCTCTCTCCAATTCTGTAATGTCACATGTGAGGCCTTACAGAAATACACAAGGGTAACATCTTCAAGACATCTGATTATATTTTTTACTCCATTGAACCTGCCAGATGAATGAATTATTACGCCACTATATTCAATGGCATCTGTACTGGTAACAACAAACATGTAAACAAATAAGGTTATGCACAATCTGCATTCGCTTTTAATTTCAGTTGTCAAAGTGGTCAACTGTACACTTTAGTTTATTGATGTTGATGATGCCAGCTTCAAACCAAAGTCTTTTCTGAAAATATATCATAATACGCGCCACAGCCAGGACACAGATAGGATCAATTAGAATTGATTAAATTTAGCTTCACATACTACCAAACTTGATGAATGTGAAATGGAATAAGACCCAAGGCCAGACTGAGCGATTCAACCTAGTAACCTTTGCCCTTTAGTACCCATTAAAAGGGCTGTAGCCTGGCCTGCTGACACTGATGCAGCTCATCTAGATTTAAAGATATAATGTGAAAATCAGTCCTTGTTCAGGCATTGCTTTAAAATGCCAAGTCAAAAGACAGGTGTTACTAAGGAAAATCTCTTCAGGTGAAAATCATCCTTGAAGCACCATGCATGAAGAGCGCAACCTAACTTACTTGGCATGACATAGCACTCTCGCCGTTAGAGGTTATGTGCTGCCACCCTGCGGACATTCAGTGTAATGCACCACTACCAGGTCAACCAGGGCAAAGCTTAAGGTCAAAAATACACTGCCTGGCATTCTGGATTTAAATGAACAAATACTTAGGATTTTAGGATTAAATCATTACTGCAGTGTTTCTGGCATATTGTATGTGGAGCGACAATTTTTTAACACTATCTGAAGCAAGTGTGTAGTTTTTATTTCACAAACAGCCATGTCGGAAGACATATCGATGTCCATATTACAGGATGACAATGCCAAGATTCATTAGGCTCAAATTCTGAAAGACTGGTCAGCAGAGTCCTGACCTTAATCCTACTGAAAGTGCTGGAGCCCACTTTACACTGCTTGTCCAAAAAAAAGTTGCACACTCTAAAAGTCCATTGGTCCACCTGTAGCTTTGCCTATATTGTGCTTTTGTTGTTTCAACATTTATTTCCTTCAAAAGTTGAATTTATTATTAATATAATTTATATTAATATTACTTAATAATAGTTAATATTTTCACAAATGTAACAACATATTCACATTTTAACAGTGTGCCGATGTCCACTAATTATCTCACTGACATGCAGGTAAACAAAATACTTCTATTTTTATTGTGGAAATACTGTTTTTATTTTAAAAGTTTTTTTTTCTTTCTGTAAGTTGACATTTTTTAAGATTTACTTAAAGGGGTCATGAACTGACAAATCAAAATTCCCTTGATGTGCTATAAAAACGTCCTGTAAATTTCAGAACTCAAAACTTCCTTGTTAGTCTAAAAACAGCTTTATTGAAGGCAGTTTGCCAAAACAACAGCTTGTGGAATTTGCGACTCTATGATGTAATAGTGTGGCTAAACACCGCCTCCACAGAAGAAGATCAACACCTGCTTCTACATCGCTGCCTGTTTAGCCCCACCCACTGATTCACGCAGGTGTGGCAAACACAGGTCTATGCAGAAACCAAACAATAAAAAAACTTTGATTAACTTTATTTTTAATGAAGTGCCAAGAACTTTTTTTTTTTACTTTTTAACGCGGATTCATTTACAAACAAGACACAATTTGACACAAGATTTTCAAAAAGATTTAAACTAAAAGACGATGCTGTGCCGACTATATTGAATCTGAATGTTGCAACACACAAGTGTGAGTAACTGTTTTTATAATGAGGTTACTATTGCTTTGTCTGTTATTACAGATCATTTGATATGTACTGAGTATTTATGCATTTTAAACCTAATTTCACCGTAGCGTCCATCTATGAAGAACGTAGACTGGCAAACATACACAACTATTAACCAATCATACCAATGGACGTAATGAGGGAGGTCAAAACAGGACAGAAAATAACCTATTACTTCTAAATTATGTTTTGAGATGTAAAACGCTTCATGACATTATCAGTGGACCTCAGAGAACAGTACAAAATAATAAAAACAACAGTTCGTGACCCCTTTAATCAACTCACAAACCTCCTCTATTTCCTTCGCAAACCTCAGTTTGTTTATAATAAAGAATAGAATATATTTTCTTTCTGTTTGTTTTTATATCAGCAGGGTACAAAATTCCTACTGAAATCTATGTGATAAATAAGCTAGGTCAAAAGTAATCTAAAAGTGGTTAGAATACATTACTCCAACAAATAGGCCTACAGCTACAGCATACATTAGACAGGAAAGCTCGCTCCGGCACCACGTGACTGCGGGTTCCGGCTCGTGGTTGCTATGGCGATGACGGTAGGATTTGATGCAGAGAGTCAGTGCGCATTCAACAGGAATAGACTGCGCTTTAGGAATATCCGTGAGTACACCAAACCTATTCATTTTATACAGTCTCAGCAGGTCTTAATGAGCTGAAACGACGATTAGAAGTGTTGCTGAAGGATTTTTAAATTGAGAAAATACCAACTGCGCCGTTACAGCGGTATGTTGTGTTGCCAGTCAGGTAACGTTACAAAATGCAGCTCTGTTTATTTAGTGTTTACAGAGGAATTTACTTTTTTAACCATAAACATTTTCTACAGTCTTCTACATGTATTAAATAACTCTACCAGATTTCTTGCATGTCTAAAAATAACGAAAAATAAAGTTATTATGGATTTGCTGGATATATGGCTAACTGGCATATCTAGTATACACTTACTATGCTATACAAAGTAGTTCAGGTTGATATAAATGTACAGAGTAAACACACACAGCAGGTTATCTGGGTGTGCTGACAGTGTGTCTTCACAGGCGAGTTTCCCTGGACAACCTGCTGACAAGACAATGCATTTCAGCCCTCCTGTCAGCAGAGACAGGATCATATACACGTTTCCAAAGGTACAGTCTAAACTCAATTCATGTAAATCATTATAATTATATATATAGATTACTTTGTATTTGAAAAGATTGAATCATCCAGTATGATTCATATCTCTGACCATCACGGCCTCCTAATCATCCCCTTACACTGATTGGCTTCATCACTCTGTCTCCTCTCCACCAGTAAGCTGGTGTGTGGTGGGCGTTCTGGCGCACTATGGCTGCCGTCGCATCATCCAGGTGGATGCTGCACACTGGTGGTGGACGAGGAGACACCACCCCTCACAATGTAGAGCGCTTTGAAAAAGCAGAAAAGTGCTATATAAATGTAATGAATAATTATTATTATTATTATATTGCAAGTTGTACTGTACAGGAAATTCAGCAAGCGTTCTGTAAACTGTAGCCAGCACATCAGATTAGTATATTGAGAATGTGTGACATCCATAGAGGAGCCTCAGTGCAGATGGATCCGTCAGGATCACAGGACTGCTGCTAATTCTGCTCAAATAAAAAGGCTTCCCACAGCTGTATCCTGTGCTAGTTTTCTCAGTAGTGGGGTGATATTAAGGGCAAATGTATCCTATTTACTTTCTGGCTTTACTGTGAATGATTTCAAAATGGTATAGGAACGTACAGCTTTGCAGTAGACTAGACAAAACTACTGTTCTTACTCACTTTATTGCCAAAGCTTAACGTTGTTTATGATGAGTTTATCAGAATTTATAGTTCTGTTCTATTATTCTGTAGTGTTATAATCCACAAGCCTGCCTACAGATGAAGGATGATTGGAATACAAAAGCCAAGATGGCTTGCCAAGACCGGGCAGCACGTCAGCAAGGGTTGGTATACAAATTAATATATATTTACTTCTTTTTAAAAAAAATTAAAATGTTTCTTAAGAATTATATGAATGTTATAATATAAATTAAAGTTAAATATATTGATAATTACCGTCAAAGTTTGGAATAATTATGATTATTCCATTTAAACTGTATATAGAGAAAGAAAGAGATTACTAGTCCATTTATTATATAATTATATTAATATTATCTACTAGGTTTGACAGTCTTAAGATGTCAAAAGCAGTAGTGGTTGGAGATCTCAATGTGGGAAAGACATGTTTAATAAACAGGTAAAGTGTATACACGAGGTTTATTTAAATGGATAATTCACCCAAAAATGACAATTCTATCATTAATTACTCACCCTCATGTTGTTCCAAACCCGTAAGACCTTCATTCATCTTTGGAACTCAAATTATGATATTTTTGATGAAATCCGAAAACATTCTGTCTCTCCATAAACATCTGACCCTCCAACGGAAGTACCACGTTCAAGGCCCAGAAAGGTACTAAGGGCATCGTTAAAATAGTCCATGGGTGACATCACGAGAATACTGCAAAGAAAAAAAGTAACGGCTTTAGTCAACAATTTCTTCTCTTCTGTGTCAGTCCTCAACGTGTTCACGATAGTACCATGACGTATGAGTCATTTTTTACAAGGTATGTGAAGAGAAGAATTGCTGCCATTATTTTTGTTTTCGTTGCGCACAGAAAGTATTCTCATAGCTTCGTAAAATTACAGTTGGACCACTGATGACACATGGACTGTTTTATCAATGTCCTTACTACGTTTCTGGGCCTTTAATGTGGCAGTTGCATTGCTGTCTATGCAGGGTCAGAAAGCTCTCAGATTTCTTCAGAAATATCTTAATTTGTGTTCCAAAAATGAATGAAGGTCTTATGGGTTTGGAACAACATGAGGGTGAGTAATTAATAACAGATTTTTCATTTTTGGGTGAACCCCATTTTTGAACCCTTTAAATGATACTTCAAATGCTGTATTTTTCATGGACATTAAGTTCCATTACATTTACATTTAGTCATATGTATATGTATATTATAGGTTCTGTAAAGATGTGTTTGAGAGAGACTACAAGGCTACTATAGGTGTTGACTTTGAGATTGAGAGATTTGAAATATCTGGGCTGCCCTTTTCTCTTCAAATGTGAGTAGTTTTTCTGAATGATATAAATAACATGTCTGTTTATTTGAAATGTTCATATCTTTTATATTAGTTTTTGCACATTACAATATTTGCAGATGGGACACTGCTGGTCAGGAAAAGTTCAAATGCATCGCATCAGCATATTACAGAGGAGCTCAAGGTAAAATTCAGGTTCTCATAAGGAACAATACACACAAAAATTAACATTTGCTAAAACTTTACTCCATCTAAGATGCAGATGAGTTTGTTTCTTCATGGGAACAGATTTGGAGAAATCACTTACTCACCAAAGGATCTTCTGCAGTGAATGGGTGCCGTCAGAATGAGAGTCCAAACAGCTGATAAAAACATCACAATAATCCACAAGCAATCGACACGACTCCAGTCCGTCAATTAATGTCTTTTGAAGTAAAAAGCTACATATTTACAAGAAACAAATCCAGTCCATCATGAAGATGTTTTTAACTTTAAATCAGGAGAAAAATATGAATTTCTATCTGTGAATCAGGAGATAAATATGCACAGATCAAGCACCCTTTATAAGCAAAATCAGTCCAAAACAAATCTTAACAAACATGTCAGTAGATTCTGATGTGAGAGGACAACAGGGGATGGACTTTTTCACTGGATTATTATGGCAACAGTTTAAAGTTAAAACACTTTAATGATGGATTAGTTTTCTTAAAAACATGCAGCTTTTTACAAGACATTAATTGATGGAGTGGAGTTGTGTGGATTATTTGTGGATTATTGTTTTTGTCAGCTGCTTGGACTCTCATTCTGACGGCACCCATTCACTGCAGAGGATCCTTTATTGAGCAAGTGATGTAATGCTACATTTCTCCAAATCTGTTGTGTAAAAGAAACTCAAACAAACTCAACTACATCTTGGATGATCTGAGGGTGAGTTTTTTTTTGTTGTTGTTGAATTTTTTCATTTTTGGGCGAACTATTCCTTTAAAGGTGCCATAGAATGGAAAAATGTATTTACCTTGGCATAGTTGAATAAGAGTTCTGTACATGGAAATGACATACCGTGAGCCTTAAACACCATTGTTTCCTCCTTATGTAAATCTGGTGTGTGCAAAAGACAACTGAAAAAGAGACGAATCCCAGCATAACACCGACTGTGACGTTACAGTCGGGATCATTAATGTTTACGCCCCCAGCATTTGCATAACGTATACCAGCCCATGTTCTAGGCCAGCCGGAAATTATTTCAAATCTTTTGTGACTAAGATAAGATATCGCTGACCCTAAACTGCAACATCCTACTTTATTAACTTTCTAAAGTGTGAAAAAGAGTGAAAAGACAAGTCCAAAAAAATGCTTACAACAGCTGGATCTGGCAATACAGAGGCGGCGTCCATGGCCATGCCCTCACTCACAACTCTCTCTCAAGCCTTATTCACCCCACCAGCGTCTTGCAGCGATCATGTTCATAACCACAGATGCTAAACATTCTTGCAAAATCTATCAAAATCTGTGTCTTCATCTGATACAGGCTCAACGTAAAGGTTAGATGCCTAATCGCTCCATCGTTCACACCGGACAGTAGAGATCTGTTTGCTGTGTGAGCTACTGAAATGAGCCGCGCTGTGAAATCAAAGCAGAGCTCAATATTATTATTCATGACACTTCCAAATAAGGTAATAACAGACCATTTCATTCTATGGACAAATCCTTGGGTTGTAAATGGACATGTAAAACCTTTTCTAGAGAATTTTTGCCCTTACCTAAGCCACTTACCTTCTATGTAGATATCAGAGAACAATTTTAAATATTGTATCAATGCATTTTATGGCTCCTTTAATACTCCAGATCAGAGTCTGTTTAAACCCCAATATAATCCTTTCTGTTTCTACTCTAAAAGTTATTATTACTGTCTTCGACATGGCGGATATCAAGAGCTTGGAACATACACAGTAAGTAAAACCTGTAGTAATGTTTGAGATCGAAAAAAAGTGTCAAGGAATTGTAATTTTAATGATTTTTTGTTTGTTTCTCAGACAGTGGTTAAAAGAGGCACTGCAGGAAAATGAACCAGACTCCTGTTTTGTTTTCATGGTTGGCACAAAAAGAGACCTCCTGGTGAGAATAGTCCCCACAGACAAGCATGCATATGTACACATACAGCTTGTAAAAGCTATTAAAAACTCCTGCTGTTCTTATGTGAAGTCTGCAGAAGAGTGCCAGAGGACAGAGAGTGATGCCATAAAGATTGCAGCAGAAATGAACGCTGAGTTCTGGTCGGTGTCCTCAAAAACAGGTACATTCTGTGTATGTACATACATATAAACATACTTAATAGTTATTGCTTGCTATGTCCATTACAAAAACTACAAAATGGATACTACTACATTGAACTGTTACTGCTATGGGTTTGAAGGGGAAAACATCCAGGAGTTTTTCTTTCGCGTAGCAGCTCTGGCCTTTGAAGATGCCATTCTGAAGGACCTGGAGACAAAAATCAGCACCAGTCATATTGGAGATGGAAGTATTCTCGGTAAGAGATTGCACTCTGAAATCATAAAACAGCGATGTTCATTTATGTAAATGTTGTGATGTATTGAGTAAATTAATGTGGGTTTGTTATTTCAGATGATAAAGCACTGGAAGACGCTCAAGAAAAAACAAAGAAGAAGTCCTGTTGTTGACCCTCAGTGGTTTAAGAAGAAGAACTAACCAATTTGTATTACAGGACAGAATAAATATTTAACCTAATAGAAAACTAAGTGTTTTTGGTTGACATAACCAACCTCTGAGTTGGAGCATCACTAATGTACTCTCTGAAAGGGACCACCTTATCAGAACACACATAAAAATTAAGGGACTGACATCCGAGATGATTTCAAATATTTCATATATACTGTAGTATTAACGTCAGTATTTTGTACTGCTGCATAAACTGCCTTTTAATAATTGCATTGTAATTTTCTTTTTGTATTTTTTTTTATCTTCCTTTGGCAGACGAAATAAACATACACTATAAGTGTGCACAGCTTATTAAATTGTTATTAGTGTTTGTGTTTACATTACCCAAGCTTGAGAAATGTACAGTAGTGATAGAAGGAAACATATTGTTTATCAGAAAAGAAGCATAGTTTGATAGTCTACAAACACAATCATAAAGTGTAACAGATGGCTAGACTTTGTAGGCTATTATTTGAGCTTTTCTACAAAGAAAGCAAAATAAATTATCATACCTTCAGAAATGGTAAGATCTTTACTTCGAAGTGTTTTATTATAATATGTTATATTTATTATATTTTGCTGTAAATGAGGCGGACTTCCTGACCGCTAATCTCCGATACGCTAGGTGGCGCTGTGCAGTTCTCTATTATCACAAACCCGAAGAAGACACTGTCCACTTAGTTCAGAATGTTGCATTATCTTTGGTAGATATAAGTTAAGCAATGCGTTGTTGGTGTATAAATAAATATGTATTCTCTATCTAATAAACTCGGTCTTACAATTATAAGAAGTTTTGCAGAGCGTTCTCTCTGGGATCAGAAGCAATGAGTAACGCGACTTGTAAACAAACAGGAGGATGACAGACTGCCATGAGTTTGATTGCGCTTCTTCATTTTCAAGCACTTTGAGCGTCATTTAAAACTTTTGTTCTTGCATGTCGATTTGAAGAATGCAGAAATGAAGATATTGATATTCTGCGGACTGCTTCAGGACTGGATATTTATTTGTTCGTAAATGTGTATGTGACTGACTGTATATCATCAAGACTACAATGACTTTTACGATGAAGGCAAACAAGTCCTACAAACTTGTGGTGCACAAGAAGGGCTTTGGAGGGAGTGGTGAGAATGTTCTTAATACTTAATTCGTTTTAGTTCGTGACAGTGGCTCATTTAACATACTTGTGTTTGTGCACGAATCTCTTAACACTCACTCTTTCTCCACAGATGATGAGTTGATGATGAATCCTAAAGTCTTTCCTCAGGTTAAACTGGGGGATATTGTTGAGATTGCACATCCAAATGATGAGTACAGGTGAGAGGAGCTTTCTGCTGATTTCAGGTCATGTCAGACGGAAATATGCCTAAGAAATGTCACATTTAATATATGCATTGATAATATTTTGGTTTATAATTTCTGTGTCTTTGTCTTAGTCCTCTTCTGCTGCAGGTCAAGAGTTTGAAAGAAGACCTGCAGAAAGGTGTGTTTTAAATTGGTGCTTCATTTTCTGTACTAGTAACTATTAATCGGCTTTATCTTAGTGTTCATTTTCTAAGTCCATTGTCTCAAACTCAATTCCTGGAGGGCCACAGCCATGCACAGTTTAGCTCCAACCCCAATCAAACACACCTGATCCAGCTAATCAAGGTTTTCAGGATTACTAGAAACTTCCAAGCAGGTGTGATTTGGGACTGGTTGGAGCTAAACTCGGCAGAGCTGTGGCCCTCCAGGAATTGAGTGTGAGACTACTGTTCTGAGTGATTCTTCTCTTTTTCCACAAACAGAAACTATCAGTGTAGATCAGACAGTGGCTCAGGCCTTCAAATTTCGCGCTTACCAGGACGTCATCATCAATATTGTGGACCCAAAGGTATTTTATAGAGAAATACACTTTATTGCACAGCCCTACTATTTTATTTTAAAAAAACTATATTTACAATAAATCACAGCCACTCCTGAAATTTACAGGATGTGACTTTGGATCTGGTGGAGCTTACCTTCAAAGATCAGTATATTGGACGAGGAGACATGTGGAGACTGAAGAAGAGCTTAGTGAGTAGATTAGATTTAAATCTGCATGGGATGCTCATTTTTGATGCCTTGTAATGATCTTTGTCACTATGATGTTCTTTCAGGTGAGTACATGTGCGTATGTGACACAGAAAGTAGAGTTTGCAGGAATCAGGTAATAACATCCATTATTACAGGCTGTCTGGATTGATTCTGATTGGTCAATTTAAATATTTTACAGTCAGAAGTATATATGTACAATGTCTTATACCCTACAGTTCAAAAGTTTTGGGTCAGTTTTTCTATGTTTTTGAAAGAAGTGAATACTTTTATTTAGCAAGGATGCTTTAAATTGATCAAAATTGACAGTAAAGACATTTAAAATGTTACGCAATCATCGTTTTATCATTGTTTCAGGGCCCAGGCCAGTGAATTGTGGGTAAAAGGAGAGAAGGTCACTTGTGGCTACATTAGTGAAGATACAAGGGTGAGAATGTCACTTTGGAAATTCAAGTTGTGTTACTATCCATCACTATACATTATTATTATTATTATTTTTATTTTTTTTTTCTCCACCTAGGTGGTGTTTCGGTCCACCTCTGCGATGGTTTATATATTCATTCAGATGAGCTGTGAGATGTGGGACTTTGATATCTATGGTAAAGAGACCATTGTCTAATTTGATGAGTAAATCTGTTATTTCAGGATTTTTAAGGTGCTGTCTTCATTCACAGGTGATCTTTACTTTGAGAAAGCTGTCAGTGGTTTCCTCTCAGATCTGTTTGCTAAATGGAAAGTGAGTGTTAGCTTTATCATTAACCAGTAGTAATGTCACTTAGTTCTTTGGCACTGTGGCATTGTTAAAATATATACATTTTTCTAGGAAAAGAACTGCAGCCATGAGGTTACAGTGGTTTTGTTCTCTCGTACCTTCTATTCTGCCAAATCACTGGGTAAGTGTTTCATATTTAAACAGCACTTGGGTTGTATGATTTGAATAATAATAATTGACTATGTATCTTTCTTCATGTAGAAGAGTTCCCAGAGATCCAAAGAGCTTCAGTCCGACAAGATCATGAGGGACATTTTTATGAGGATTTCTACAGGTCCAGAAGCATTAAGAATGGCAGCTTTTTAGTGGTTTAAGCAGCAGTCCTTATTTTCCTTCTCTTGCAGGGTGGTGGCCCAGAATGAAAGGCGTGATGAGTGGACATCTCTGCTCATTACCATTAAAAAACTCTTCATACAGTATCCTGTGCTGGTGCATCTTAAAGGAGCAGGTGCGTATGCAGTTCTGTTATACAGTGAGTGTATATATATATTATACACACGTATATGTATACATACATGTATATCAGTGGCTTTCAATCCATATAAGCTGCGAATGCGCCCAGGCAGTCTGAGAGAAGGAAAAAAAGTCGTGACGTATTGTCAAGTATGGTGACCCATACTCGAAACTGGTGCTCTGCATTTAACCCATCCAAGTGCACACACACAGCAGTGAGTAGTGAACAAATGCACGCACACACACACACACACACACCGTGAACACACACCCGGAGCAGTGGGCAGCCATGCTGCAGCGCCCGGGGAGCAGTTGGGGGTTCGGTGCCTTGCTCAAGGGCACCTCAGTCGTGGTATTGAGGGTGGAGAGAGCGCTGTACATTCACTCCCCCCCCTACAATCCCTGCCGGCCGGGGACTCGAACCCGCAACCTTTCGATTACGAGTCCGACTCTCTAACCATTAGGCCACGACTTCCCCCTGTGAAGGAGTTCACAGGCTAATTAATATAAACATGATTATAAGTTGATTCCTTATCATTTGAGATGTGACTTAAAGCTTAATAAAGGGTTGAGAATATTTAAAGTGATTTTTAGACAAGGCCCTTCTCCATCAATTGCTCAGTTTGGCTGGGTATCAGCTCTTGGAAGAGTCCTGGTTGTGTCAAGCTTCTTTCATTTGAGAATTATGGAAGCCACTGTGCTCTTGGGAACCTTCAGTGCAGCAGAAATTTTGTTGTAGCCTTCCCCAGATCTGTGCCTCGATACAATCCTGTTGAGCTCTGCAGGCAGTCCCTTTGACCTCGTGGGTTGGTTTTCCCTCATATGTTTTGTCAGCTGTGAGGCATTTTACAGAGAGGTGTGTGCCTTTCCAAATCATGTCCAATCAATTTAATTTACCACAGGTGGACTCCAATCAAGGTGTAGAAACATCTCAGCAATGATCAAGAGAAATGGGAGGCACCTGAGCTAAATTTCAAGTGTTGTTGAATACTTTTGTAAATGTGATATTTCAGTTTTTTCCTTTTAATACATTAAAAAACATTTATAAAATTCTGTTTTCACTTAATCATTGAGGTACGGAGTGTAGATTAATGAGGGAAAAAAATGAATTTAAACAATTGTAGTATCAGGTTGCAACAACAAATAAATTTAAAGTCGGAATACTTTCTGAATGCACTGCACATATATATCATTTGCAAAAACAGCTAACTCTGTTTTTAACACTTTTCAATAATTATGTTTTTTCATTGTGCATTCCAATTAATCAAACTGCAGTTGGGTTATTTTGATTAATAAGTAAAAATAATTAAAAAATGCAGCTAACTAACACAATAAAACACAATAAAAACATGATAGCATTTAAAATAACTTTTTCTATTGTAATATATATGAAAATGCAATTCTTTGATGCAAAGCAAAATTTTCAGCATCATTACTCCAGTCTTCAGTGTCACACGATCCTTCAGAAATCATTCTAATATGCTGATTTGCTGCTCAAGAAACATTTCTTATTATTGTCAATGTTGAAAATGGAAAATGGCATTATTGAAAGTGTAAGAGTCTAAGATTGACATTTTGTTAATGTCTTTTGTTATTGCAGATGGATTGCTGTGGGGGCACAATTCCACTGCTGCTCAGGGAAATTATCTGGAAGCTATCAACTTGTCTTTTAATGGTTTGTATTTGTGTGTTAAGTCTATAGTCCTATCCCGCAGCACTTCAGTCGAGCTGTTTGTCCTGATATCAGTGTCCTGTTTTGTGTCTTTCAGTCTTTGATAAGCACTACATCAACCGTAACTTTGACCGTACAGGTCAGATGTCAGTGGTCATTACACCAGGAGTGGGTGTGTTCGAGGTGGACCGCTTGCTCATGATCCTCACCAAACAGCGCATGATTGACAACGGTCAGTGGGTGTGCTGTACATTCGCTGTTTGTCTTTTAGCACAGAGCAGTGGACGCTAATGGTATGGTATCTTCCTAACAGGCATCGGTGTCGATCTGGTATGCATGGGAGAGCAGCCCCTCCATGCTGTTCCACTCTTCAAGGTTGGTGAAGACCATATTAGGTTCAGATGTGAATATTTTAATACTTCTAAAATGGGGTGAAAAAACATTTTTGTATCATTTTATTAGTTACATAATCGCACAGTGCATGGGGACTCTAGAATTGGTGATGACTACAACCTTCCTCACTGGATCAACCACAGGTGAGATTTGAGAGTTGTTGCTATTGACTGCTAGGTGTTTGCTAGGGTATATTTACTACCCAGTACACCTTAGCAACCACCTAGCAGTCGGTAGCAAGTTAAAAGAGCCAACCCGTAAGTCTCAATCATGTAGGCTTAGGTTCGTCCTTTTATCAAAAGATTGATTGCTAAAGAAAATTATAAAACATTACTCATGTTCATAGCACAAACAGTATAAATTATGCATCAACATTTTTTGGTGCATTAAACATATTTCTATTTGAATATATTTTAAAATGTAATTATTCCTGTGATTTCAAAGCTGAATTTTTAGCATCGTTGCTCCAGCCACATGATCCTTCAGAAATCCTTCTAATATTCTGATTTGCGGATCAAAAACCTTTATTTTTATATATAATATTACTATTATGTTGAAAAAAGGTTTCTTTGATGAATAGAAAGTTCAGAAGAACAGCATTTATCTGAAACTGAAATCTTTTGTAGCATTGTAAATGTCTTTATCATCACTTTAAAGCGTCCTTGCTAAATAAAGGTATTAATTTCTCCCCCCCCCCCCCCCCCCCCAAAAAAAAATAAAAAATTATACTGACTCCAAGCTTTTAAATAGTATAGTCTATAATGTTACAAAAGCTTTTTATTTCAGATAAATGCTGATCTTTGGGTCTTTCTATTCATCAAAGAATCCTGAAAAAAATGTACTCAACTATTTTCAATATTGATAATAATGATAAATATTTCTTGAACAGCAAATCAGCATATTAGAATGATTTCTGAAGGATCATGTGACACTGTAGACTCGAGCAATGAAGCTGAAAATTTAGCTTTAATCACAGGAATAAATTACATTTTAAAATATATTCAAATAGAAAGCAGTTATTTTAAATAGTAAAAAGATTTTTCACAATATTACTGTTTTGCTGTATTTTGGATAAAATAAATGCAGGCTTGTTGAGCAGAAGAGGATTCTTTAAAACATTAAAAAACATTCTGTTCAAATCTTTTGACTGGTAGTGTATGTATATATTGATTACTGTTATTATATTTTAAAATATTGTTTTGGTTGTTAGTTTCATGAATTAATTTCATTAGACAACATTTTTGATGATACATTTCTCAATTAATAGTATGAAAGAATATCATTATAATATTTTTGGCCATATCAGCCAGCCTAGGTTAATGAAGGTTAGCTCACTATAATAAATATGAATTCTGCAGCTTTTACACATCAAAGAGCCTGAACTCATGCAGCTGTTTTACACCACGGATCAAGCTAGCTGGAAAAAAGGTTAGAAATATTGCACTTCTAAATATAACTGACAACACATTGTGACTTTGTAATATTTTTATTATGAGAATGGTTGTAAAACTGCTTATGAAGCTGCTGTCGCTTTGATGTCTTTACATTTTAAGGTTCATGCTGAGAAAGCTAAAAGCAGCAAAGAACACTGTAAGTCACTAGGTTTTATATTTTAGTTCAAGAAGTGTTTGCTGTGATCTGACTTGAGCTGGATTTGTTTTTCTCAGCTCTTGGTGCACCAAAAGATGCTGAGAACAGCCTACCGATCCAGGTGGACTATGATGCATATGATGCTCAGGTCTTCAGGCTTCCTGGACCTTCCAGAGCCCAGAGGTCCACCAACTTCAGGTACGTTAAAGAATAAATTCCTGTCATCATTTTTTCATTTTTGGGTGAATCATTCCTTGAATTGTGACTGCAGTGTTACAAATCTGCTTGCTTTGAGCTTCTGGATGAGAAGACACCAAAATTACCCAAAAATATTTGACTGAAATTAATTGAATACATTTTTGGTGGGCAGAAATCATTGATGGAAATGGTGACATTTAATTAGTGTGAGTCTTGATAAGATGCATTATGACAGTATGGCAGTGTCCATTTCGTATAGACACTAGGGCTGGGTTTACAATATCAATTTCTTTATTTTAATAGATTTTTATTTTGATGAATCTTTTAGTCTGTGCTGTTTTCTCTTTACATGTGAACAAAACTTCACTAAAAATGATATCATCCAATAGTCACAATAACCTTTGTGCTGTTACTTTTGATATGAAATCCTGTGAATTTTATTATGACACTAAAAATAAATAGTTTTAGCGCTGTTTAAGTGTTTAAACTGTAGAAAAACGTCAATAAAACAGCTTGTGAACAATTTCACTTAACATTTCATTTACCTTATGAAAGTTATTCATTTAAAACTAGCTAGAAAGAAAAACTGAATAAATTTAAACCAACTTTTTCATTACACCCTTATTTAATTTTTATATCTCAAAAGTAGAAATATAGTTATTTCATTAAAAAGATGATCTAAAAACAGCCTTAGGTGCAATTTAAATGTTCATATAAAGTTATTACATACAACTTTGGTTTTCAGGTTATTTTGATGTGTCACTAGTTAAGATCTTTTTTCTTATTGACCAATTTCTTCTGTTTGTATGGCAGTTAATACATTTAGCCTCTGATCTTTTGTGTCAGGTCGAGTCGGGAGAGGGAGTCAGCCAGCAGGAAAAGTTGGGGCTCAACAGATGTTGGTGGAGGTGTAGTGGGCAGCTCTCCCCCAACCAGGCCTACAGGACCAGAAGAACAGAGGAGCCTGGCATCAGATGACAGTTTGAACCACATCTCCAACATCCTGCTCATCCCACGCCCGGCTCAGGGCCAATACGAGGTCAGCAGCTCCCTGGGGTACACCAGCTGCACAAGAGGTACAGAACCGGTCAGAGTGCACCTGTGTGTTGATGTAGACTGAAACATCTGGTTGATGTTTGCTACTTCTCATCTGTCTCTTTGCAGAATTGCTAGAAAAGATGGTAGAATCCCAGAGGGACTCCAGCGCTCCGGGCCGCTTCACGGTGGGAAGCGCCGAGTCCACCTTGCACATTCGGCCTGGTGGTTACATGCCACAGAGAGCCCTCATCAACCCGTTCGCCCCCTCACGCATGCCAATGAAACTCACCTCCAACCGCCGCCGCTGGATGCACACGTTTCCTGTGGGTAAGTGATACACATGTGAAATATTTCTGATTGGTTAATCTGTATTCTGTGGTCAAATGTTTTGCATATTCTCTGAGCCAAACAGGAACGATTGTTGATGCTAAGTCACACCCCAGTGCCCAGATTGGTTCAAACTGTCACACATTCAACCGGTAAACATAGGTTTTGGTCTTTTGAACCATTGTTTAGTGTGTTTCTTTGGAAATTTGAGCAAATGCAAAGTGAAAGTAAAATGTATCGTGCGTGCATGAAAACAAACACAAAATAACACATTTGCATGAGTGCACTCTCTGAAAAAGCCCAGAAAAACACAGGACAGAGCTCTTTGGCATAAAACAAACCAAAAACAAGGATGAAAAAGAGGTACATATCGGATAAAGAACTGGAATTTAGGTATTCGCGTCACTAGGCGATGTCCCGGTAAAATCTATTCTGACGCAGAGTACAGCCAGCGGATCGATCCATTTGGCTGTTATATTATGTAAATAATACTTATATAGTTCATAAAAATCATTTGCACAATTTTTTTTCTGTTGTACTCTGTATATTTCCCACCCATTTTGTGTGCAGATTGTGAATCATTTGCACTGCTTGTATGTTTGTTTTTTGTTAATTAAAATACATTTTGTTTGTTGTTCATACTTGGCTTGAAAATATTTTTCTGAAAAAAGGTAACTTTTTTTTTTTTTTTTTTGCTGTATTTTGTTAATATGTAACACGGTTTCCATATTCTTTACTCCCTAAATGTTTTTGGACACATCTATATTGTTAAAGTAAATAGACCTGTTTTTCACTGAAAAGCGCCTAACAATATTGTAATAAATGGCTATAACTTGCTTGAGTAATGTTATTTTATTTGGAAGTCTAAAACACCCAGATACAAATTTCTAACGAAAAAAATCTAAACTTCAGGAGTTTCTGGTTGAGTACACAGTAAAAAAAAAAACACCCAATTATTGCTTGCAATTATATCTCCATGTTACTAACCACAATTATTGTCATGTAATTTGCAATCAGTAACGGACTAAATTTTCTAAGTAGCATAATCTACCCGGCACTGCATAACGAACTAAACTAGAGTCTGTTCTGCACATGTTTTTTATATAATATTGGGTGGATGTTCAAGGTCCTTCTGGAGAGGCAATCCAGATCCACCATCAGACGCGACAGAACATGGCAGAGCTGCAGGGTAGTGAGCAGAGAGATCCGGCTCATACCTCCGCTGAACTGCTGGAGCTGGCCTATCACGAAGCTACGGGAAGGTCAGTCACGCACACATGAGTAAGAGATTATTTGGAAAGGGAAAATGTACCAATGTGATAAACCTGGAGACTAATAATGGTGTAAATGTGTGTGTGTGTGTGTGTTTTAGCAAGCGGACCGCATCCCGTCATGCAGGAGAGAATGGACTGTATATCACAGGAGTTCCTGATAATGTCTCTGGAAGCCCAGCTAGTAGCAACAGCACTGGTGCTTTATTTTCCCTTATATAAATAACCTATACACTGGCCCTAAAAAAGATATTTAGTCCTATACAGTTTATGAATGCCTGAGTGACTCTGAAGTGCTGATTCTTTGTATTGAATCAAAAATATATAGCACGAGAAGTGTAGTATGATTCCCAAATTCTTTGGAATCAGTTCTTTGTTATATTCTGATTCGCAAACAAATGACTCTTATGGGGCAGTTCTTTGTAGCAATTCAAAAACATAAAATGTAGCTGGTATAGTCTGATTCCCAAATAGTTGATTTTTATAAGTTGGTTCTTTGTAGCGAACCAAAAACATACAATGGGACTAGTGTAGTCCAAGTCCCAAACAAATGACACTTGTGACCTGGTTCTTCGTTGTGAATCACAAAACTTGCAGTGTGACTAGTGTAGTTTCATTCCTGATTTAATGAACTTATATGAGTTGGTCCTTTGTAGGAAATCAAAGACATCACAATCACAACTTGTGTAGTCTGAGTCCCAAACAAACGACTCCTTTGACTTATTTTGCAGCGATTCAAAATACATGCAGCGAATGACTCTCAAGAGCCAGTCCGTTTATGTTCTTTTAAGACCTGAGATTTAAATAATTGTAATTACTGACTTTTTGTTCCTGTGATTTAAAGATACAGTTATGAGTTAAGGAATGCATTTAAATAAAAAATAAAAAAAATTATGTCAATATTTGTTAGACAAAAATACTAGTTCAACCAAAAATATAATCTATTCAGCCTCAAGTTATTCCAAAACTTTTTTTCTTTCTTCTGCTGAGCACAGAAGATATTTTGAAGAATGTTGGTAACCGAACAGTTGACGGTAGCCATTGGCTTGTTTGGTTGCCAACATTCTTCAAAATATCATCTTCTGTGCTCAACAGAAGAAAGAAATTCACACAAGTTTGGAACAAGAGGAGGGTAAGACAGAACTGACAGAATTTTCATCTTTGGCTGAACTATTCCTTTAATGCTACTGGCAAGAAACCAGGATCGTATGAAAGAAATTAGTATTTGTTACTACATGACATTCATGCATTATTAAGTATGACCAGTGAATGCTTCTTGGGGCCACTCTGTCGTTTTTTTCCCTAATTTTTATTATTACAATATTTGATCAAGTGACTGTTCTCTCTGAAACCAGACATATTGTTGTTACTCCTCTTGCTTTTATAGGAACGCCAGTGAACCGTGGTTCCTTTGAGGATTACTCCAGTCCAGATCCGAGTGAGTTCTTCCCAATCATTGAAGAAAACGCATCACGTCTCCAGTATTCATTCACTTCCACATGAAAGACAATTTGTCACATATATATCCTTAGAAATATAAATATACATTACTTAAATACATTCATATTTCAACGGGGAGGGGGTTTGGGCAGGAAATCTGAGATTTATTGTTGAATGATTAAGGTATTTAAATCTTTGCTTGAACCTTTGATTTTGACACTTTTGGGTTAGTAACCTCAATTCAGGTGTGCCTTTGAGGGAATAACTGTTCTTTATCTTTGTATAAGGTTGTTTGGGTATCTTAAGCCAGTGCGGTAGATCATAGTTGAGTGGCTGTGTTGTTTATGGGTGAAAGTTTGATGAGCGAAAAAGGTGGTCCACAACCTCTGAGGGAATTCACTAAACCGTTGCGCCACTTGAGCGTTTATCAATTTGGTATTGTCTGAATAATTAAAGTAAACATTTTGTTCAATTATGGTGTAAAGGGATTAGGTTAAGATAGCATGCTAGTTGGCTATTGATGTTCAAAAATAAGAATTAAACATTTGTTCCATTAGTGTGTAAAATGTATAGGCCAAGCTAGCATGCTAATCAGCTAGTGATATTCACAAATAAGTATTGAACATTTGTTACACTGCAAAAAATGCTAGTGACCTTTTGCTTGAAACAAGCAAAATAATCTGCCAATGGAGTAAGCAAAATTATCTTGTTTTCTGGTTGAAATAAGATTATTTTGCTTATACCATTTTTGCAGATTATTTTGCTTGTTTTAAGCAAAAACTCACTTAATTTTGACATGTATATTCTGAAGACAAGCCAAATAATTTTTACTTGTCTAGAAAATCCTTCTTGATTTAAGAATTTTTAGATATTTTGGCTGAAAACAAGACACAAATCTACGTAAGAAAAGGATTTTTTGCAGTGTTCCAATGTGCTGTAAAAGGGTGTAGGCAAAGATAGCATGTTAATTGGCTATTAATATTCACAAACAAGAACTGATCAAACAAGAGTTGGCTAAGATAGCATGTCAATTAGCTAGTGATATTTACAAATGAGACACCTCTAACATAGATAGCCGACAACAAAAAAAAAGATTTGTAGAGTTCATGACAGGGAACCGAGTGCTAAAACGACAACTACATTTAGCTAGCATTGTGCGCAATTTATTCTTCGTGAATTCCACCTCAGATTACAATGGGTTTTCTAGCTTTCTCTCTGTACCATCTTTCCCCGGGATTCCTCTATTTCCAAAATTCCCCTTTCTCTCTAATCAAGTATCAAACTTCAGTTCCCTTCCGCTCACAAGCTTTGTAACCCTCAATAAAATCACCAATCACGAGTATGTAAAATCACACTGCCACACTCACGCATGCCTTGCCTGAATGCTACAAGTACTGGTCTTTTCTGCCAATCACGTGTTTGTACAGATGGCCGTTCACACTTATTACTCATTAGTGATGTCACGATGCTCACAGTGCCTTTAGTGCATGTTTATTTTGCACGTAGTGTTCACTGTAATTTCAGTTCAATTACGACAATGATGATAACACACTCCTTTTTCTTTTCCCACTTTCTCCCTGTTCTGCGTGTTGGTATGTGTCTGTCTGCCTGAAACGTTTCACCCTCTCTTCTTCTGCCTCTTTCTCTCTCAATCTGTCTGCTAATTTTCAAACGGGCCTTACGTGTGAATGTGTATGAATGCGGACTTTTGCACCCATGTGGTACGTGTGTCATGCGCTGTGGGACTCCGTGTGTGTGTGTGTGTGATGGGGGTGCCCCTGAAGTCCTGCTGCTGTCTGCCCCTCCGACAGTGCCTAGTTTCTGCTGCACGGTTGGGGTGGACTGGAAGTCCCTCACCACTCCCGCCTGCCTCCCCCTCACCACCGATTACTTTCCCGACCGCCAAACCCTGCAGAATGACTACACAGAGGGCTGCTACGACCTGCTGCCACACACTGACCTGGAGAGGTACAAAGACATTAGGGGTATATACATATATACATACATACTGCCTGGCCAACAAAACAAAACACATCTGTTTGGATTAAATAAGCAATTAGTGAAGAGTCTAGTCTATCATTATTGCAATGATTAATGTTTCTGGCATGTTGTATGTTTTGCAACAATTCTTTTAGCCCCAAGTGATGCAGTGTGTACATTAAGCTCAAGAC
Organism: Barbus barbus; assembly: GCF_936440315.1. NCBI lineage: Eukaryota > Metazoa > Chordata > Actinopteri > Cypriniformes > Cyprinidae > Barbus > Barbus barbus. The sequence continues at coordinate 15,518,106 of NC_136725.1, forward strand.
TCTGTGATGGCCAATCTTTCCTAATTTAACCTGATAAATCTCGGCATTGTCATCGTGGAATATGTACTTTGGTACATCTTCTGACATGGTGGTTTAAAAAATGAAAAGCTACACACTGCATCAGTTAAAAGCATCGTTGCCAAACATGTAACATGTCAGAAACATATTAAACACTGCAATAATGATCCAATCCTAAAATCTTAAGTATTTTGCTTATTTAAATCCAGACAGTGACTTTTTTTTGGCCAGGCAGTGTATAAATTGGCTACTATAGAGTTCAGCATTTGGCCTCTAGGGGTAAAAATTACATTAATTTTCTCCATAGTAGAATTGATTTTAACTGGAGCTTTTGAACCTTTACAGACAGACCTACTGTGAGCTACGAGGTTGTTAATGGTACATGCTTTTGTTAAACCCATCAGCCCCCATTATTTCAGCCATTTAAATAATCTTGTTACCATTAAACTGTTACTCATGATTCTACAAAAAAAAATCTCCACCAATCGAAGAACTGAAACAAAACAATGCACCAAAAGAACACTTTAGCACCTGCTTATTACCATGAAGCACTGAGAGTGAGTCTATCTGCCTAGAAATATGCAAAATTCTCAAGTATTCTCAGACTTTTGAACCCCACTGTAGATTTTATGTATATTGAAGATCTTAGTCCGAAATGAATGCCCTTATTCTTCTGTAGACGTGATGATGAGTCTCCAGTGATGACAGCCCATCAGGTGTTTGAAGAGTTCATCTGTCAACGACTGATGCAAGGCTACCAGATCATTGTACAGCCTAACAGGAAGCCACAGCCGGCTATAGCCCCACCCCTCAGCAGCAGCCCCCTTTATTCACGAGGTACATCCCCCCCCTACTGCCCCACCACCACCCCGCAGCACTGCATACTAGTTGAATTTTGAAAAATAGACTATTCGTCTGGTTACAAATCATGCTCTATTGTAACGCTGGTGAGAGATTTAAAGGTATGCTTTTCAGGGCTGGTGTCTCGCCGCAAACCAGAGGAGGAGGAGAGTGTTTACTGGCTCAGTATGGGAAGAACCTTTCATAAAGTCTGCCTTTATGATAAGATCATTACCGTCACCCGTTACCTCCCAAAGTTTGTTTTCGGTCATTCAGTTTCAATTTATGTCATTTGTTCTGCGGGAAATGCCCTCAAGCGTGATTTGTGTGTCTTTAGGTATCCATATGAATCCACACAGATTCAGTACAGCTACAATCTGTGCCCTCCACATGCAGACGCCCTCTTCCTGCCATTTTGGGTGGAGTTCAGCCATGAGCGGCTAGAGGAGTACAAATGGAACTACCTGGACCAGTACATCTGCTCTGCTGGCTCAGAGGACTTCAGGCAAGTGGCTTTACTAACACCATGGCTCTGACACAAAAACTTACATAGGCAGATGCCAAGATCCCATTCCTCTCTCTTCCACAGTCTTATTGACTCTCTGAAGTTCTGGCGCACGCGCTTCTTGCTGCTGCCAGCGGGCGGAGCCAGGCGAGTGGCGGATGGTGAGGGTCACTGGGACGTGTATGGAGAAGGAATGGGGGCAGGGCGGGATGGCCTTTCTGGCACTGGCGACTGGTCTCTTTTGGATGGATTTATTCGGTTTTTGGAAGGCCTGAACCGGATTCGTCGCCGTCACCGATCTGATCGAATTATCCGTGTAAGTTCACAGCTAACAGGATAAGCACAAATGAGTCATTAAGGGGATAAAACCACTCATCCGGGTAAAACAAAAACAATTGCACTGTTTATTACAGAAAGGAGCTACCATTAAAGGCCTGCAGGTGACAGGAGCCCTATCATCCTACAACCCGGAGCCTATAGTGCCTCCTGTGGGCAAAAAAGGCACCTCTGCCCTCTCTGCACTCCTGGAGCTGGATCAGACACAGAAGTGAGTTGTGCAGGCAGATATCAGCAAACCAAACAAATTAAAATACCACAGTGCTACATCAATGGGAAACAAGTGTTGAAACAATGAGATGTTTTGAGACTTTTATCTAGTGCTGCATATGGTAAGGGTTTTATAAAATGCCAGAGATTCCAGGCTTTTTTCTAATGAGATGAGATGAGGTGAGATGTCTTTGATCTGCAGGAGTTTAGAAGAGCAGCAGCTTGCTGCTCAGCATGGTGGGAAATCATGTGGACCTTTCAATGAAGCTGCCAGTGTTGCCCTAACAACCACCTATGTCGATAGCCCCCGTAAGGTAAGAGCCTGAGGCAGACCGCTGAACGGACTGTGCTGTTGTGTAGTTCCTGGCTTCCCGTGTGCCTCTTTGTGCTGTTTGAGTGAGAAAGAGAGCTATTATATTTGTACAATGTTTTGCTTGCTGGCTTTTTTTGTGTAATTTTCACCTTTTGTCTGCTTGGTTTAAAGACCAATCACAGTGTTTGAAACAGAATTAAAAGTTAGTATTAAGTGCAGCTATTATAAAATGCCACAATAATGTAATATCGGGGGGTTAATATGTGATTAGTTGCATAAAGTGTCATTAATACAATCCAACATTTTTAATCCGTTAACAGCCCTGCTTTTTATTTAGTTCTTTATATCTTCATGTTGTCTCAATATTGAATCATGGTTATTATTTGCAGTGGGTTTATGTTTTCTTGCTCTTTCCTCTTTTGGCCTTTTGCCTCTTCCTCTTCCATTACTCACTTATTCTTGCTCTGATCTCTGGGGGTTATTTTCTCTCTTTCTGGTGTTTTCCTCCTAAACTGCTGACAGGATGCTGCCTTCATTTTGGACTTTATTCGTAGTCCACGTTCCTCCTACATCTGTCACTCTCAGGTCAGTCACTGCCCTCTCTCTGCACTGTGAAAGCCGTCTGTCTCTCTCAATGCGCGCGTGTGTGTAAAAACTATTAGCATGCCTGTGTACTTGTCCAACCTCTCACTGGCATTAAAATGTGAAGGGTTTTGTAGTCAGAGTGATAATGAAGAGTCATTCCTGTTTGTCCGTGTACCCATACTCAATATAATATAAAATGTAAAAGCCATATTAGATTCACTTCATTTAACATATTAACCACTAAGAGTTCTGCTGTAGTGTTAGACTGCATCACTCCTGTTGTCCAATGGAAGAATGCATGTGCACTTTTCATTTAATCTCACTTCACATCCTGAACTCATTTAGAGTACTGCTAATCTCACGTAGTCAGATTTTTGTCTAGCGGCATACAGTAACTGTTCCACATTGCAGCTAATTCTGGCCAGGAGCAGATGGGAAGAGGCCATCTGACCAACAAGTAAAGCGAGTCTTCACATTTAGCTTTTTTTACTACATGATACCAACCTTATGATACCACAGTAATAGACAAGCATGCAATACTGTGATAAATCAGTTAAATAATGCCAAAGTGGTTTACAAAGTGAGGTGACTGGTACATCAAAGAAATTGGTAGAAAATTTGTGTAGACAATTACCGGATATTTTCTATGTAAGATGTATTCCTGCAAGTCACCGGATGCAGATATCATGAAGATATCTCAGCATTTTGCACCCTTTGTCAGTCCTGTGCAGTGCTGTTTTTAAACTTGTTTGCATGAAGATATCTTGACACATTCCCACTGGGTTCCTCAGCAGCCAGCTGAACAGGTTTCAGCAAATCACATAGAGGGTGGGTTGTTGGACAAAGGAGGCAACCAACCAGGAGAGAGAACATCGGCTACATCCCAAGCCACAGGAGACCCAACCCCAAGCACTGCTGCAGAGACTGAGTAAGATGCCGTATCTTTTTCAGACTGCCAGAACATGGCTTCCTCTATATTCAAGTTAGAACATTCCACTTTCATGTCGCATTACAGCGGGCAGTCAGGATCCAGTGGATTGAGTCTTTCCTCATCTTCCACGCTAATGGAGATCCTGGAAGCCATTAAGCATCCCACGTGAGAGTCTTTGAATCCTTAATTATTAGTGTTCTATTACCCATGTGTGATATAAATTGATTTCCTGTGCTTGCAGCACTGGAGTGCAGCTTTTGCCAGAGCAGAGGGGCCTGCCTCCCAATTGCTTTGTCAGTGCTGAGGTTGTGCATTGGCTGGTCAGCACTGTGGAAAATGTTGCCACACAGGGCATTGCAGTAGAAATCATGCAGGTAAAATTGAGAACATTGCAAATGTCAGAGTAGTCTGTGTTTGTATTTACAAACTTGACCATCTCGATGATGCTCCTGTAGAAAATGCTGGAAGAAGGTCTAATTACGCATGCCTCCGGTGATGCCATGCGATCTTTTGTCTATGGGTTCTACTTCTACCGGATTGTCGACAAAGACAATGAGAAGGGTAAGAATTGACTTGAGGGCCACGAGTACTTGGCTAAGGGTTGCCAAGTTTCTGCAGGTTCCTACTAGCTGTTCCTACTGCATCTAACTGTATCAAGGGAGATTCAAAGCCAGTGATTTGGAAAGCAACTGGACTTCATTAATTTTCAATTAGAAGTTGCAGCATCTGGAGTACACAAATGATCTCCCACCTCATACAGTTGGATGCCGCAGCAGAATAGGAAACCAACGCCTACTAGAAACCAACATTAGAGTGATACTACAACTTCCAGTGATTTTTAACTGATATTTATGTTCAGGTTCCAGATCCTGTGAACATCAGGATCTGCAGTCCCATTGTTATCACACCTGTGTCTTGGTACTCCTACCTTTCATGAAAACAGACCTCTATTCCCTGCAGCCCCTACAACTCAGCTGCCCCCAGCGGGAGCCAATGTATGGTCTGCCGGAGCTTTGGAGGACTTCGCCCTGTTCCAGAGGAAGTGGTTTGAGGTGGCGTTTGTTATGGAGGAACGTCGGCCCTGTGACTTACCTGCCTTCCTCCTGCCCTGGTTGCCCAGCCGGCCAGCCTCGTATGCAAGTAGGCATAGCTCCTTCAGCCGCAGCTTCGGAGGACGCAGCCAAGCTGCTGCACTGCTAGGTACACACAGCCGGCTCTGATCCCAGAGCAGCCATATTCTGCACCTCAGGCAGTATGCCATTCTCCCTCCCCCAAAAGTTCTGGAAGGCTAGTTGGGTGAATGAGTCACGCAAAGTCAAATCATTTCTTCTCATTTTACTAAAGCATTCGGATACCATCTATGCGATCTACTAGTCAACCCAACATCAATGTGCAATTGGAAACTTCCCCAACTCAACTAACATATAAAGACTGACGTTACAACATATTCTTCTCAGGAAACACTGCTTTGATTCAGCCACTTCCATCAAGAAATTGCACTTATGCAAATCTAATCATCTGACTTTGTGTGACTCTTCTCCATTCTGGCACTGCATGCTGTAGTAGAAAAGTAGTATACCTTTAGTTCATCCTGTTCATTCCCGCAATGCCCAAATCATGTTAATGACACCTTGATTCCCTCTCTGACTGATTGATGTAGACAGTTCTTGTAATTCTGCAATTATAACAATCTCAATTAGCCATCAATCTGTGTCACAGTACACGCACTCTCCAAATAGCATGGTTACATGTATTCTATCCAATCAGGCCACAAATTTCTTTGCAAGCTGTTCCAATCAGAGCATGGACTGATGCCCCAATACACCAATCAAACCGCTGTGTTGGGTGGGCCTTAATGTCTGGTACACCAGTAGTGCATGCTGTGGTAAAGTAGTGGCTGTGGTCCAGTAGTGCTGTGGTATGGGTTCTTCCTGCTCTCCTCCATCTGTCCTGTTCCCTGTGATGTTCCTGCATTGTTCCCAAACCTGAACAAAGCTTTTCTGCCAACCCATTGCCTTTCTGACTTTACTTACTGCACCAGTGTACTCCGCTTTCAGTGCTTTCCTGCTATAGAAGCTTCAACTTCATACGTCTTACTTGCCTTTAATACACTGCATGATGGAAAATCGCCCAAGATCTCGGAATCGTTAGTTCATTCTCAATTTTTGTTACAGATGTCATGAGCACTAATTGATATATAGGTCTTTCATCGCAATTACTCTCCATTGACCCATTAAAAGTCTTTAACTCTATGCCTGACCTCTGTCATTTCATCCTTTTGGCAATTTCTACTCTCTCTCTGCCTTTCTCGCTCTGTTTTTGCCTCTTCCCTCTAAGCTGCCACAGTTCCAGAGCAGAAAACAGTCACCTTGGATGTAGATGTGAACAATCGCAGTGATCGGACTGAATGGTGCAGTTGCTATTACCATGGCAACTTCTCCCTCAATGCTGCCTTTGAAATCAAGCTGCACTGGATGGCTGTTACTGCAGCCGTACTCTTTGAAATGGTAAGCATAGGATGAGCAGAGTTTTAAAAATCCTGAATGAGGTGACGAGGTGTTTATACTATTGAGGACTATCCAGCATAGTCAACCACATGCATGTAGTTAACTACTATCAAATAAGGGCGCAAACATAATATCTAAGGTTGAGACATAGTCCTAAAGCACTGGACTCTTCTTTTTCAGGTGCAAGGCTGGCACAGAAAGGCAGCATCTTGTGGATTCCTGCTTGTACCTGTGTTGGAGGTGCCCTTTGCTTTGTCATCATACCTATATGGTGACCCTCTCCGTGCTCAATTGTTTATCCCCCTAAATATCCAGTGCCTGCTAAAGGAGGGCTGTGATAACCTGTTTGAGGGTGAGGACAGAAAAAGTTGGTTGTAGAAGTCCATAAATATTTGTGAATACATTGTCTCTGTTTGGTGTTTACACGTTGCTAAGCTAACAATGTGATATCACAGATACTCAATGCAAAAATATTTGGTAAATAGTCTGCTTTGGTATTTAATGACTTTTGAATATATTTATGATCAACATTTCTTTCCTTCATCCACCGTCTTGGATGGGTTCTTTCATAGAATTTGTCTCAATATCTTAGAATTTCCTTTGTCATTTTATGTTAAGTAAAGTATGATATCCTCCATTACGGCACTGCTGTACTCATTTAGGGTTTGAGCCAGAGACATACTGGGACAGAATGCAGTTGTTTCAGGAAGCCATACTCTCCAGGTAAAGAGAGCATAGTATAAGTGTTTCTCATTGAGTGCATCTAGTTTATTTCTAGTTAAATCTGTTTATCAAGGTGTAATGGTCCTGTGTTTTTCCTCATGAAAACAACTCCCTTTTTTTTTATTTGAAGATTTGGCTTTGTTCAAGACAAATTCTCAGCATCAGCTTTTAACTTTCCATCAGAGAACAAACCACAATACATTCATGTAACAGGTACATGCTTTTATGAATTCTATAAACTGTACTAGCACTACTTTTTTACTACTTCTGTCCGCTATCGGTAATGCTTAATCTCTCTATCCAGGAACAGTTTTTCTTCAGCTGCCTTACTCAAAAAGGAAATACTCCAGTGGACAGCGACGGCGTCGTAACTCCGCTTCCTCTGCCAATCAGAGCCTGTTTGGTTCTGAGGAGCGAGTGGGCTACAATTGGGCCTACAACACCATGCTGACCAAAGCCTGGAGGACTGGCGTGCTAGGGGACGAGAAACTGGCCGACCGCCTGCTGCGAGATTTCACAGACTTTTGTGCCAACAAGGAAAATCGACTGGTGACCTTCTGGGAAAGTTGCGTGGAGAAAATGAATGCCAGTGCCCCTTGAGAAAAGAGTGGAGGAAAGGCAATACTGTGTCAGAGAAAACACAGACTGTTTGCCTATGTTTTAAGAGCTAATGTACTGGTGCTATCATCTAATCAGAGAGAAATAAAGCAAACGGCCTCATCATGAAACACTCAAATGGATGAGTCGTATGTTTTCAGAGTGTCTGCACATGTGCCTGCAATGTCCTGAAGCCATCACAGTTTTGACTGGGTTTGAGTGAATGGTAGGTCTTCAGGAAATTGTACATAATCTGATCAATTTGTTCATTATTGCTAAGCCTCATTTTAAAAACATTACACAACAGTTTAGCAGTTAAAAAAAAAAATAATCAAATTTTTTTATGCTTGGTCCCATTGATATACTAGCCTGGCCCACGTTTATATGCAGATAAATTGTTTTAAATATCATCAGAATTAAAAGCAAAGGTGTTGATCATAGATTATGTTTATGGTTATTTATGGTCTTGCAGCTTTGCATTTTGGTTATCAAAGACGAATCGGTAATTGGGGACATAAAATGAATTCTTCAACAAAATGAAAGATGTTTTAGATACAACTTTATTTACATTATCCCCAAGGTCACGTTGATCCAGTTAAGCCCCATTGTTATAATGCAGTAACTGCATGCCTTCAGCAGTAGCACTTCAGGACCATAAGACAGTGCCAGGAATAAAAACTTGACCTTTGTTCGCACCGAAAAGAGTCCAGTCCACGCATTTTGTCTGTACAGACATCAAGGAGGAATGTTCATGCATCCCATTACCCTTAAGTCTTTGGACAGACAGAAGCATCGCTTCATTTGAATGCGGAAGACTTGTTTATCGCGCGCACGCGCGCTGTGCCGCTGCATTGAACAATGCAGCAAACCTCACTGCGCAAGTGCGCGGCTGCAGGGCATGCGGCTATTTTTAGAAAATGACGTCATCGTGAAATAGAGCGAGTGCGCGCACCCCCCTCCATCTCCCCCTCCACCCTGTTCGCTGGGATTGACAGGACGCTTGCAGCAGCAGCACCCTGTAAGACCAACGGGAAAAAAAAGAATCGGGCGAAACTTGGAGGATATAGAGGGCTGGGAGGGGAAAGAAAGCGTTACAAAAATATATAGACATACAGAAAAATACAAGCCTGCACCTTCAACCTTTGGCTCGCCGTTCCTCTCTCACGTGCGCCGCGCTGCTCCAGATTCTGCTCGCGCACTGTGTGCCGTCCGGAGCGCGCGCTGTCTCTCAACCGAGTGTGTTCTGCTGAGAAACGACCGAACCCGGTGCGAACCGACAGCCTTTGACCAGAGAGGATGGCTGATAGGGAACAACTGATCCAGAGAGCCCGTCTGGCGGAGCAGGCGGAGCGCTACGATGATATGGCCTCCGCGATGAAGCTGGTGGGTCATTATTAATATAAGTTACATGTAACTTATTCATGCACAATTAGTCTTTAATGAGACGATTGCGATGTAAAACAGATGCGGTCTTTTTTTAATCCTGTTGGATTAATTGTTTAAGTAATGTTAAAATGAATGTGTATTTCTAGTTTATGCAATTGAAGAAGCCTTTGTCACGAGCAGGACCTCATTATGTATATAATATGCTGTTAAAGGGACAGTCCACCTAAAATGGGAATCTTATTATAATTATTCACCTTCATGTCGCTGCAAACCAGTACAGATTAGGCACGTTCTTCCCCGAAACACAAAGGGAGAAGTTAGGCAGAATGACAGGCTCAGTCTCATTCACTTTCATTGTATGGAAACAGATGCAGTGAAAGTGAATGGATGCTGTCAGTCACTAATATTTTGCCCAACCTTTCGTTTTGTTTTCTGTAAAGAAAACAAGTCATGCGATTGTAAAATGTCATGAGGGTCAGGGGAATAATAAAATTATTTAAAATGTTCAATATTTCCTTTAAACGTTGGACAACAATAAATATGCATTTAAACATTAGGATATATTATAATAGGTAAGCGACGAGCAAAACAGGACGGATGTCGAAACAAAAAGCTAATAAATTGTAGGTTTCGGTTCGGTATTGTGCATATCAATCGTTACAGTGGATGAACATGGGCGGCGCTATGCCACCCTCATCCACATCCATTGTGCATCCAAGAAAATAGATTAAAAATTAACAATAGAGCTGCGTTTTAAATTATGAACGCTGTTATGTAATCAAATAAAACTTGAAATGCCTCATCAGCTCGTGTTTAATTGTAATCATTTGAAATAAAGCGCAATATGTGACCCAGCAGTGCAGCATCAGCTGTCTGGTTTGACATCCGAGCACAAAGGATGAAAGTCAGTCTGTCAGTCAGCGTGGGTCAAATAGGACACAGCTGATTTCTACAGTATTTTTTTTTTATCCTTTTAAAAAATAATAATAATTTAAGCAACATCACCGTAATCACATTAGTTTGATTTGATTAGATATTGTCATTACTGTGCCACTTGACTGTTTGACATTGATATTGTCAGTGAAGGGTTCCTACGATAATGGAAAACCTGGAAATATCAAGGAATTTTAAAATGGTGGCTTTCAGATCTGGAAAAGTCAATGAAGTCTCAAATGCCATGGTAGTCATGGCATAAAAATTGAATTGACTAAATATTGCAGTTTGAGATTCAAACCCCTCCCAATTATTTGTGACAATCACACTTGTCACATAAATGGCAAGATGTTAGTGATTTGATATAATCATAAGTTTTTAAGTTTCTCATTGACAATTGCATTAGAAATGCACAATATATCAGTGGTTATATATGCAATAGATATTATTAACCTTTTTCATTTATCAGTCTAAATCTACCTATTTTGGCTGCAAATAACATCAGGGATTTTCCAGTTCAAACAAACATTTTATATTCCATGATGAAAACAGTTGTTGTAGGCTATTCCAATTCAAATGAGGTAAATGAGCTGTGCTCTAAAATTCGACTTTTTACGCAATATTTACAAAACATTTGAAAACAGAATTATTATTCTTTAACCAAGAGTCTTGATAGATTTTGCTGTACACCATTGTACAATTTCAAACAAATATATGCAAACATAAAGCATTGTAATTGCATTTACTGACCCAACATCTGGACTTCTGCACCATCAGGTCACAGAGCTGAACGAGCCGCTGTCCAATGAAGACCGCAACCTGCTCTCAGTGGCTTATAAGAACGTTGTTGGGGCCCGACGATCATCTTGGCGTGTCGTTTCTAGCATAGAGCAGAAGACGGCGGCGGATGGCAACGAGAAGAAGCTGGAACTGGTGCGTGTCTACCGAGAGACCATTGAGAAGGAGCTGGAGTCTGTGTGCCAAGACGTTCTCACCCTGCTGGACCAGTACCTCATCAAGAACTGTGACGAAACCCAGGTGGAGAGCAAGGTCTTCTACCTGAAGATGAAGGGCGACTACTACCGGTACCTGGCCGAGGTGGCCACCGGCGAAAAGAGGGCCTCTGCCGTCGAATCGTCTGAAGGCGCCTACAAAGAGGCTTTCGATATTAGCAAGGGCATGCCGGCCACCCATCCCATCCGCCTGGGCCTGGCGCTCAACTTTTCTGTCTTCTACTACGAGATCCAAAATGCGCCCGAGCAGGCCTGCCAGCTTGCCAAGGAAGCCTTCGATGATGCCATCGGCCACCTGGACAATCTGAACGAGGACTCCTATAAGGACTCCACACTCATCATGCAGCTCCTGCGGGACAACCTCACCCTGTGGACCAGCGACCAGCAGGACAGTGAAGGAGGAGATGCCAATAACTGAGAGATCAGCCACTTCTAGCTGTAGTAGCACCCATCTGTCCCTTCTACACTGTCTTCTTTGAACCTGTATCTTATTTCTCTCTGTCTGCTCCTTCATTCTCCCTCTCTCTTCTCCATTCCATCTTTCCTGTCTCTTTGTGACACCTCAATGCTTTTCTTTGGTTCCTCAGGGCAGCACTTCAGATCCTTGATTGCTCTCTCACCTCTTTTTACCCCTTTTCCATCAACAGGATGCCGGTACCCAATCTGGAACCGTTCCACTACAGAAAAGGCGGTTCTGGGATGGAAAAGTGCTGTTGGCCTCTAAAACCTGCTTGTTTTGAACCTGGATAATGTCACTTGTCCAAGTTTTCAATACTAATACGAATGTAAAATGAAACAACGCCCCTTTTATTATAATATATAGAGCATTCAGTTGACGCATGTTGTCATTTTATTCCTTATACATCACCTGTGATGTACTTTGGATGTTAAAATGCATTGCAATTCAAAAAATGCATAAGTAGAAATAAACTTTAATAAAAATTAAATTGTTTCCGAATATCATATGTGCAAATTGACTGCTAGCATACAGTATATTTGACAGCATAAATACAATGATTTAAAGTAATATGGATGTTTAAGTGTACTCTTAAAAAAAAAAAAAAAAAAAAAAAGTGGAATGATTTCGAAATATTCACAAATAGTTACGTTTGTGATATAAAGACACTAACTGATATTAATTTGGATGTTTAAATGTATTCTCAACATTCATAGCATATACAGTATCATTTTTGTTAAATTTTTCTTGATGGCACTGATTCAGATGATTTTGAATGCTAATTTATGTTCTCAAAATTTGTCATAATATAACCGTAAACAAGTTACATCATTGTTCACCCTTTAAGGCAGGTCTGACCGCATTTTGGTGAAAAAGGGGGTATTTCTCCACTTGTTTTCTGTTTTCCAACCTATTCCTCTCTTCCTGTCCTTGGCCTCTTTTTCTGTATACGATTCTCTCCCCGCAATGATTCGCTGATAGCCTGCTGGTCTCCATTTATTTAGTGTGTACTTGTAAGGACTCGATCTTCGTAGAAACTCTGTAACACTTATTACAGGCTGAGATCTTGAGTACGTGGCACAGTATAGTGCTAATGTTACACCTTATTACGTCTTTCTTCTTCATCACTTGTCTTTGATCTATACCTCCATCACTGCTTAGATGTGTTTGTCTGTCATTCCCCGAAGCTCACCTTGTACACCTTGCTAGCCCTGTGAATTGTGTATATCTTCTGATCTCACAACAGTATGCTGTCATCAAAAATGTGGGCGGCACTCTGTTATGAGACACAGTGATCAAAAGTCTTTTGATTAGGATTACATATGCAAGGTTATGTAAGAATGACATTAAAGACATTGCTTACCATGGGAACTCTCAAAATGCAGTCTATTTCTGGCACTTTATTGTGGTCTCACAAATTTATTATTAAATTATACTTTACACTATTTTATAAAATTTCACACACAGATTATAAATGAGGGTTTTCTTGCTTGTCAACATGAATCTGCCTTCACAACATAAACGTACAGTTTGTAGCCATTTTTACTTTTGGCAAAGTGGTGGCAAATTTGTACGAACTTACATAAACCAAAATATGTCAGGCTGGTACAACTGTCCTGATATAATAATAAAAAAAAAAAGCCTTGATGAGAGCCCATATGTAGTTTGACATTTTTTATTACTATTTCTTGGACTAGAAATTATATTTTAACAAAACTTTTTTTTTTTCAAATTTTGGCATGTGGTCTGACCAACAAGTATAAAAAAACAAAACTGTAAATTACATCCTAGACCCCTATAGACCCTCATGTGTGTAAAGGTCAATAAGTCTATTAACATAGATAAGTGGACCTTGACGGTTAGTTCAGGATGTAAAATGTCATGTGGTGTGCCTCCTCAAAATGTAATGAATTAAGAATTTATGATGTTTTATATTTAATTAAATAATTATAATGATATAATAATTAAAATGATCATGATGTGTCCACTTACATGTATTCGAGATGTAAGGAAAGATTGGTACTTTACTTCATGGTTACACCACATGACATAAAATGGTATAAAAGTTTTTCAGAACTACATAAAACCAATACATTCATTATTCATTAGCTTGTGTGGCCTAGGTGACATCAATGCGTAGAAAAGTTGTTTCAGGACACAGCTTGTTGATGGAAGATTGCTATTAATCTTTTTTTCTCAAGACCAAGATGTGCATTAAGAACACAAAAGTCACTTCTGATTAATAATATCTTGGCTCAGTTTCTGAAAACCCATAGTTGCCAGCTCTTTGGTCAATGTAATCTTGCTCTTTTTGATTATGTAAATGTTCTGGCACAGATGCTTTTAACCATAGTGAAATGCAGGAGTTACACTGTATGATCAGTTTATAATAGTATAGTTAAGTGAATAAAATGAAGTCAGTGCAGAAAGTCAAGTGTTTATGACTATAAGGCCTTACATCTTAAAGATAAACATTCATGGCTGTGATGAGATGTGATTTGAGATATGACTTTCAGGTATTTCAGAGAGATTGTTGTGGAGGTGATAAAGCCAAAGCTGTAAACTAGACCTTGTACCATATGATCTGTTTTTTTTACTTAAATCTGTGCACCTTTAAAAATATGTCTGGACTAAAAGAGAGTCGACTATGAAAATAGGGCAATTTCCCTGTTAGATTTCATAGACATTGAGGTTTGGCTGCTAAACAAGAGGTATCATGATATAACCAACAAGACATACATGCATCTACAATCTGAACCTGAAAATGTTCCAAGTCATGATTGGTTAATGATTGATCCTTCAGCCACAGTGTGTTGTAGCAGGTCTCTGAAGAAGTACACATTTATCACCTGAACTAAAAGATAATGACAAAAATTCAAGCAGGTGATGCAAAAATCTCAATTTGTATTGCTCTGTTTCAGTCATTATTATATCTTTTAGTAAACATTTAAGCCTATTCTGCAGTCAAAATCATGTTTACACTGTGGCTAAAAGTGCTACAAATCCACTTATTCTGATATGTAGAATATGTAGAGGATAAAGGCAAATGATTTGTAAAAGTTACACTGTGTGGCCAAATATATAAAACAAAATGAACCTTTCCAGCATTTAAGTGGCCAGAATTTGGCTGATGATCTTGTTAGCTCCTGCTAACACTGCTAGCATATGCTGTAAGTAAATCGCTCCACAGATGGACAGTCAAATTAGCTGTTTATTTTAGGGGTGTAACGGTTCATATTACTCATGATTTGGTTTGTATCATGGTTTTAGAGACAGTTTCAGTACCGTTAGGTATGAGCTATGTTTAAGAAAAAAAAAAGACTATACTGTCAAATAAAAATAGTAACAAATAATCTAATTACCAATTACTACCTGCACACACACGCTATCAACACCTGGGTAATTTTTTTTAAAGAGAACTGTTACACCCCTAGTATATTTGCAAAAAGAATTGCTATTGTAAAAAAATATTTTATCATAGTATCTTTTACAATTATTTATTTATTGTTTGTTCGTAAGCTGTAGAGGCAGTAGTTGCTAGTGAAGGTCTTGGGATATTATAAGTGTGGTGTAATTAGCCAGTTATGGTGTGGTCATATTTACATTGGTCAGAAATCCGGTAATTTTTTCATTGGAATCTGCACGATTTGTAATTTCATGGAGGGGCGAAAGATTTTCCAATGCAGATATTGCATCAGGTTCAAATTTTTAATGCAAATTTGCCTTGTTGACCAACAGAAAGCTGCAGTCTGTAAGTTTTGCCTCTTTGAGCCATCTCTGTTTGAAACCTGCAATTGCAGTTTTTTGTGGAATTGTCTTGTTTACGTGGGTTGTGCATCAGCACAGATGAATCTGCAGTGAAATTAAAGGAAATGAAATGCACTTTGTCCCCGGAAGGAAATTTGTTTTGGACTCAAGGTGCATTTACATTGACAAATATATTGGATTATAATTAGCAAACGCAAATAAGAAAAGGTACATTAAAAACATAATCCCTGACCTTAAAAAATTTACTTGTTTAATATTTTAATAGAGATATTAAGGTATAAAAGGGTTTTTGAAATGATTATACCTGCACATTGGCAGTCTGTACCATCTTCCAGAGGGTAACAGTTCATACTCTGTGTTCAATATATGCAGTGGGTCAGCTAAGATTTTATGTGCTTCCCTGAGAATTGACTGTTCATACA
Organism: Barbus barbus; assembly: GCF_936440315.1. Taxonomy (NCBI): domain Eukaryota; kingdom Metazoa; phylum Chordata; class Actinopteri; order Cypriniformes; family Cyprinidae; genus Barbus; species Barbus barbus. The sequence goes on from NC_136725.1 coordinate 15,533,650, forward strand.
GTGACTGAAGGGCCTCATATTCCCCTTTCCCTGCAGTCTTCATTGCAATTTTAACCAGGCACCCAAGCTTAGTTTTGAACAGTAAGGTTACGTGATCCCATATCCAATTAAGCTCTCTACGATGGCCCGATAAAATAAGCACATAATTCTCTGACCAACATTTTCCAGCATCCCTTCTAGTTACCACCTGCACACAGTCAGCCATTACCACACCTGTCATAGATGATCTCCTCATCAAGTGTAGCATAAAAGCAGTCACTCTCCACTTCTCCCTTGTCTGATCGCATTGTTGTTACCATTGTCACAACTTACCTGGCTGTCTACATTTGTCTACTTTCATCTGCCTGTTGATAGAGGGATAGAGGAATATGTGGAGGAATTCTTACTGCTACCTGATGACACGGAATGATCGTATCCTTATCTGCAGCTTCGAAGTTGGATTAGACGATTATGTCTGCCAGCTGTTATCAGGGATCGATGGATGAGAGACCCTTGAGGAATTTGTGCACCTCGTTGTGCTCCAGTGTGGTTCCACCTATACTGTTGGACTATCAATGTCGTCAACCTCACAAGTTCCCTTGTATCAGCCCGTCCAGATTCCACCATTCCCCTCACCAGGAATCTCATCTCTCACCTTTTCTCAGGCATGAAAGGCTGTTTCTAGCCATGTGTATTTCATTTAAATCACAGATCCACATATTATGTCCATTTAAGTCGGCTCTGAAGAAAATTTTTACTCACTGGTTCTTGGGTCTAGAACCCATCCTAGAGCCTGTCCGAGATATTGAGTCCTGTCCAGAGTCTGCAATACCCACAGTTTGCCATTCTACAGTAGCCCAAAAGAAGAGGGTGAGGTGGAAGAGACTATTCTCATTGGGACCAAACACCACCACTCCAGTATCCACATTAGAACTTACCCCACATGTTCCTAAGTCTATTTCAGAATCCACTCCAATCTTTTCCACCAACCCACCGCCTACCTTGGAAATTCCCCCAAGTTTTTCACCATCACTCCTCACACCAGTCCCTGAATCCAATCCAGTTCACGATTTCACTTAACCCTTGTGTGACCTTACTTTCAGTTTTTATTTAATTTTTTTATCATTTTGCTTGTGTTAATGCCAACTGCATAAATTTTGGCACAGGTGTGTATTTTTATTGGAATTGTAATATTTCATCCTCATTGTCTTTAATAAATCTATTTTACACTAGGTACAAAAAATTGTTCCTCTCAGGACCTTAAGGAGAAAAATGTTCTCATTGAAACCCATTAAAAAAAATTGTTAATAGGCTTTCATTCTGTTGGCAAGGCTTCAAAATTAAAAATGTTAAAAACAAATTTACTAGATGGTGCCATTTTCTCAGGTTTGGTCTATAAAGCAAATACTCAAATTTTTCCTGTTTTCTGCTTTTGCTGTATTATAGAGCCAGTTGGATAAATTACGCAGCTATAATTGTGTGGGTGTGTTGCTATGGATGTCAGAGTGTGGTTTGTATGTGTGTACTGAAAAAAAAAAATGTGTGCGTTTGTGTGTGTGCACCTGTAATGTTTGAGTGAGAAAAATTATACTGTACTGCAAATCACAAATCCCACCACTGTGTATGCCAGCGGAGCTTTTCTGGAATCTAATGGGAAAAGTTTGGTACTGGATCCAAACAACATCTTACTAAAAGCTAATTTTTTGAGATATCATCCTCAAATTTGGAACACAACTTGTTTAGATTCATGCCTTTTGATTTTCTAGCAATTTTTGTGTTCAAGATGTCTTACAAAACATATATTTTATATAAAAAAATACTTATAAATCATTTTCATAAACTTAAACCTTTTTAACTTTGAAAACTTTTTTTTAATCTTTTTTAACTTCAAAAATAATCTGCTAAGGGTATTCTTTAAAATGAGACCAAACTTAAGTCAGTACTCCCAAGCTTCAAATTTGTATGACAGTTTTTGGACATGGACATTTTTGTCCTCTATAAACCTATGTGCAACTTTTTTTAATTGACGCACAATGGTTAAGAGTCTTATCCAGAATCCGCTTTATTCCAAGAGTCCACTGAAGTCCAAACCAATTCAGAATCCACTCCAGAGTTTGTTCAGGTCCATGAGTCTGCCCAGAACTCCACTCCAGCCCCTGAGTCCATTCTAGTGTCAGCTCCAGTCCTAGAGTTCAGTAAAGAGTCCACTCTAGCCCTAAAGTCCAGTAATCAATCTGCTCCAGTCCCAGAGTTCAGTAATGAGTCCGCTCCAGTTCTACAGCTCAGTAATGAGTCCACTCCAGATCAGCATTAAGGCTGTCACGATTTCTAAATGTACATGGGAGCCCACTCTAACCTCTAAATTGGCATGGGAGACCACGCGCACCTTTGAAATAACCCTAAATTTAATTCTAGTCCTTGAGTCCATAAGAGAATGCCCCCCAGACCATAAACCTATCTGTGAAACCCATAGGTACCCATAGGAAAGAAAATTCAAAAGTGAGATCTCATTAACATCTCAAATATTTCTCCTAGACAGAAATGAGGTTCATTTAAGATTGAATGGAGACTCCTGCTTCTCAAACTTGTCTCCTGAGACAAAAAGTCTCTCACAGTGGTCTCCTTTAAAGCTTTAAAGGAACAGTCCACTTTTTTTCAGTCCATTTTACAACTCCCCAAGAGTTAAACAGTTGAGTTTGACCATTTTTGAATCCATTCAGCCGATCTCCGGGTTTGGAGACTGCCGTTCAAAAGTTTGGGATCAGTACATTTTTTAAAGAAGTTTCTAATAAAAAAATAAGTATTTAATAAAAAAATACTGAATATTATTTCACAAAATAATATTGTGAAATATTATTGCAATTTAAAATAAAAGTGTTCTATTTTAATATGCTTTAAAATATAATTTATTCCTGTGAAGCAAAGCTGAATTTTCCGTGTCACATGATCCTTCAGAAATAATTGTAATATGCTGATTTATAATCAATGTTGGAAAAAGTTGTGCTGCTTAATATTTTTTGGGACCTGTGATATTTTTCAGGATTCTTTGAGAAATAAAAAGTTGAAAAGAACAGTGTTTATTCAAAATATAAATTTTGTGTTACAATATACACTATTCAAAAGTTTGGGGTCAGTAAATGTTTTCTTTCTTCTTCTTTTTAATTAATTAATACTTTTATTCAGCAAGGATGTGTTAAATGGATAAAAAGTGATAGTAAAGACTTATATTGTTAAAAGATATTTATATTTTTAATTAATGTTGTTCTTTTTAACTTTTTATTAGCGTAATCAAAGAATCAAAGAAAAAATGTTACAAAAAATAATAAGCAGCACAACAGTTTCAACACTGATAATAAATCGGTATATTAGAAGGATTTCTGAAGGATCATGTGACACTGAAGAGTGGAGTAATGATGCTGAAACTTCAGCTTTGCTTTACAGGGATACACTATATTTTAAAATATATTAAAATAAAAAAACCAATATTAGAAATTGCATTAAGAAAAAAGTTAACAATATTACAGATTTTATTAATGATCAAATAATTAACTTATTTAATTAACTTATTGACTTATTTTCTCGAAATAACGAGAAACTTTCTCGTAATAATGACTTACTCCTAATAAAAAATAATAATAATAATAATAATAATAATAATGACTTACTCCACGCATGCGCAATGCATGAGTGGCGGCACACTAGCGACATCTGCTGGTCAAAGTCATGCAGGAACACCGCAAACATTTGTTCTGTAATCTAAAACCGTATAATATATCATTAAATAACGATTTCAGATCAATTATCTGCATGTATTATCTGCATGCAGTCTTTTGTTACTCTGCCAGACAATGAAGTTCATGGCTTCAGATATAGAGGAATATATTCCAACAAAAATCACACGCATTTTATGAAGAAATGAAAGCCATTACACATATAAACTTAACGAATAGTGTTCATTTCGATGATTTGTTAGTTTTTTTATTAGCTGTCACTTTAATGCATCACATGCATAAGCCCACAATGTTTATACAGTAGCCCAATCCTAAAAAAAATTGTTGATCCATTTTGAATGCTAATATCTTCTAAATCTGAATTTTCAGATTTAAACTCACCTCCTTGTCATCCAAGATGTTGATGTCTTTCTTTCTTCAGTCGTAATGAAATTATGTTTTTTGAGGAAAACATTTCAGAAATTTTCTCCATATAGTGGACTTCTATGGTGCCTCCGAGTTTGAACTTCCAAAATGCAGTTTAAACGCAGCTTCAAACGGCTCTAAATGATCCCGGCCGAGGAAGAAGGGTCTATCAGGGAATGAGCACCCCCTGCTGGCCGGACTAAAACGAGCTGCTCAGGCCTGCTTCGCTCATGCAACAGCTACATTTTGGTTTTGCGGCTTTTTAAAGCTGCCCTAATAGAGGGGTCGCGCATCCTGATAAGATCAATACAGCCACTAGGATGTGCTACCATCTTAAATAAAGAGTTCAAACTCATGATTAAGGTTGTGAATTAATGACAACAGAATGTCAGCAGGCCCGTTTAATACCTCATCTGAAGGCAGGGCCAGACTGGGATGCAATTTCAGGGCGGGAAATCTCACACTCTTACAGGCCACACAGAAAAAAACGGGGCCATATTTGTACCTTTTGGGGTACAACAGCTTATCAGTGGAGCAGCACTCTTAAAATAACGTCTTTGTACCTTTTTAACCCAATAGGTTGGCTACATACACTAATCTATATCTATATATAATGTTCTCTATTATAGATCAGTGTTCCTTTTTTACCCCTAATAGTTAGGCCTATATATTAGTACCTTAAGGGTACAAATATGTAGGCCTAACTATTAGGGGTAAAAAAGGAACAAAGATGTCCTTTTAAGGGTACTGTTTCAGTGACAAGCTGTTGTACCCCAAAAAGTGCAATTTTCAAATTTGCAAATACATCCACAACCATTTCTGAAACCACAGACAACCCTATTATTTGTATGGCCATCACATAAAAAGGTCTAAATCCTTTGTCTAGGGCCATGGAAAATAATTACAAATTTTTATTAAATTATAGAATGATTATAGAAAATATTACTTTTATTTGGCAAGGATGCTTTAAATTGATCAAAATTGATGATAAAGACATTTATAATGTTACAAAAGACTTCTGTTTCAGATAAATGCTGTTCTTCTGAACTCTCTATTCATCAAAGAAACCTGGGGAAAAAATCTACTGTTTTCAACATAATAATAATAATAATAAATGTTTTTGAGCACCAAATCAGCATATTAGAATGATTTCTGAAGGATCATGTGACACTGAAGACTGCAGTAACGATGCTGAAAATTCAGCTTTGAAATCACAGGAATAAATTACATTTTAAAATATATTCAAATAGAAAAAAGTTATTTTAAATAATACAAATATTTTACAATATTAATGTTTTGCTGTATTTTGGATCAAATAAATCCAGGCTTGGTGAGCAGAAGAGACTTCTTTAAAAAAACATTAAAAATATTACTTATCAAAACCTTTTGACTGGTAGTGTATTAAAACACATTTTCTATAGTGCCTAAATGTCAAAATTAGTAGCCTACAATATAGGCCTATTTGTTGAAAACATTATAATACGCTATTGAATTATTAGGCTGTGACTCATATTATTTTTGTGTTGCTGTCTGCTCTAGCTCCCTCCCTGTACATTAAATCCATGTGAATATCTGTCTCTGCTAAATTTTTTAATGTAACTTTACAATCGATATTGATGTCCTTTAGCACAATATTCTGAATGATGATAATAATGAGGTGCTACTGATAGCCTAACAGGTGCTAGCAGTTTAATACTCAACTAGGTTAAAGCTGCAGTCTGTAACTTTTTTTGGTTAAAATTGATCCAAATTCAATATTTGAGCAAGTACATAATCAGCCAATGTTCAAAATTATTGCCTTACTTTAGCCCGATTCACAACGGTTAGCTTATAATCATGTTTTCTAATTTGAGTGGTAGGGGTAGGTTTTCGCGGGAAATTCGAGCATGTCATTACGTCATGTCTGTAAACATAAATAAGTTTTCCCGGCTAGTAGGCTATCGCATGTGAGGATCCTGCAGGTGGCGGATCGTTTAGCTTTTTCTCACAGCAGCTAGAATAATTAAATGTATCATTTTGATGGTGGATTGTAATCCAGAAAGGATGATATGAAACACATGCGAATGAAACTAAATTATATTCCAGTTTTACATACATCCAGTAAGTAACTGCGACGTCGTGGAAACATTGTGGATCAATAGTTGTGTGCTGGTAATCAGTTGGTAACTTTTTATTATTATTTATTTTCTATGAGCGGACATGCAGTCCTTAAACCTAATTTATGTCCTTATATGCCCAAACTAATGTAAAGGTTGTTTCAACAGCTGTGAATGATGAATACAGACTCTCTTCTGTGGGGTGACTAGCAGTACTGTTTACTTTAGACGTGAAGCTGTCTAACTAGTGCATTATTAGGAAAGGAGATTTGCAAAGATTCATAAAAAAACCCTTATACTCACTTCTTGTGTAGGTGAGGCTGGATCATGAATGATTCACGCAAACATTAATAGACGCATTTAGGCAGATCGGGGATCGGCGCATTCACTTCAAAGCGAAAGTAATGCTAATCCTTTGCGTCTTCAGCGGCTCAGATGCCTGGAGTAAAAGAAGACTGCTATATTCATTATTACGTCCAACATAACACCTCAATCACTTAATCTGAGACATCTTGTCTTCCCCTGCACTGTAGTCGACACAATGGCAGGCAGTTCACTCAGGGCGGGTCTAAAGTAAGACGGTATTGTCAATCAACTATCGTGGGAGCAGCCTGTACAGAACTACGTCATTCTGACAGGAATCTCAGAACAGCCAGATTTGAGAATAAACACTGGGTGGATTTTTATAATTATAGGATGGATGTGTACACACACTTCCAACACACATGTATGTTTAAGCAACCTGAAAAGTGAATTTTGAATCCGATGACCCCTTTAAGTCATACAAAATAATATTTAAGCATCAAAACAAAGGCATTTACATGGTCAGTTACACACATTCAATCCAAACATGGGCAAATGCAAGCATCCTAAAGTCCCTGGCGTCGCATTCAGGCACATATGTCAGGAAACACAATTCCAGGCTGCATAAAGATGGTAAATTGTAAGGAACACTATATTGAGTCCAATGACTTTTAGTTTAAGCTGATTATTTATTATAGGTGGATATATTATTATTATGCAACAAAAGAACAACAAATACAAAGACAGAATAAGAACAAAAGACAACCATGAGGGTTACATACATTAATCCAAAGCAATGGATAAAGAGGGTGAAAGTGATTTCAAGTACAACATGTTCCTGGAACAACATTCCAATCAACCAATCAGAATTGAGAGATAACTTTTCAGGAAATATCTGTTTTAGGCTTACAATCAGGGTAAGGTGCTTCTACACCCTTGTTAATCAGCTATCATTTCCCTCTGATTTTAGGGATAAATTATAGGTAGGTTTAGGGGTAGGGATTAGCCTTTTTCACAAGAATCGGAAATTACGTCAGCGCAGGGTAAAATCACTTCCGTTATAGGTCTGCACCTATTATATCAGTGTGTCCTTTTGTCAAATAATGCGTCTTACCTTTTCTGTTTTGTCTGTTTTCCAAGTTGTTGTTATATAATCTATAAAGAAATAACATTTGACTTGTTTGTAACTTATATGGCCACTCAGACCGCTGACTCTGAGATAATGTGCTTAACATCTGGATGGTTTCTATTCTCCATCTCCGGCAAAGTCCCTTTGATCTCAAATCACCACATCATGATAAATTACTTCAAAATGACAACATTTATGACCAGATGCACATTTTTCCAAGAATATTAAGCAATTCTCAGCCCGGTTGAAGCATATTAAACTCAAAACAACATTTAGAATTAAACAAACTTGTATTTGTGATGACCCGAGCTGACCAAACAGTTAATTGTGAAATGTTTGCGCTTTGTAGAGTACAGTACCAGCAGTTCAAGTATTTTCATAGGATCTAATTTGTAAAAAGAAGACTTTGATTCTTGAATTCATTCTTGTTTTGCCCTGCAAGCGCCAGACCGGAAGCCAGAAACGCGGAAGTGTGAAAAAGGCTAATTGGGTAAAGTCTATATTTTTTGGACAATAATGTTGATCCTGGATCAACAAAAGATGTTGATCCTGGAACATGTCTTACTTGGCAAAATAACGGCGACCGAATAAAGAGAAAAGTTTCAATGACGTTTCACCCAAACCGACCAATCGACCGCCAGAATGTGAACAGCCATTGAAAGAGTAGGCGGTGATAAACCCCGCCCCTTTGAATGTGACTGACAGAAATTCTATTCAATCATAGCACTGCATACTCACAGCTACACCAATCAGAGAAGGCCAGTAGCTCATAGCGTCAACTACGCTTGGCTGCGCCGTAGGCTCGTTCTCGCCTGGTTGTCTTGTTAGAGGACGTTGGAGTCACAGTCAGGAGGGGCTCTATAGCAAATATTAAATTTAAAACAGTAAGCACTTACAGAGAATCGAGCCAGCATGTTCTCTCGCATCGCTAGACCAACCGCCACACTCGTCCGGGGCTTGTCCACCTCCTCACAGGTAAAATCTCATATTTGTGAACGTGCAAGTGCGCTAACGTTAGCGTCCATGATTTGTATGAATGAGTATGTGATGACGGTATTATATCAAACTGAGATTAATACTCAGTGTACTTTTTTCCCTATACTCATTCGTGTTTCTTAATTAGCCATAGACTACAATAGTATAATTGAAACTAAGTTAAGTAAACCTGCATCTAGGTAACCTAGAAATTACCGTGCTTGACATTTAACTAGCCGTCACATTGACAGTGTAGGTGTTGCAACATAACTCCTTCCTTAGTCATATGGCCATCATGTTAATGAAAATTGCAAGGATCATTCAGTATTCCCCATTAGGCTGTTGAAATTCTGTGATCGCACATGAGAAGGTTTTTATTCGACCTTGCCAACTCGTTTAGTCTGCCTGTGTAGGATCATCTTTGTTAGAGGAGGCATCACTTTGACTCACGTCCACCTTTGAAAGGTCATTACTGTAAACCGCTAACGTTACTTGACTCACTGTTGCGTAGTAAATCCAGCAAAATGTCTTGATCTGTAATGAGAGATCAGGATTAATGCAGCGTTTGTGTTGTGAACAGCAAGGCCATGGGGAAAAGCAAAAGTGCTACAAAGATGCTGTCAGTTGTGCCATCTTATATTTATAATAAGGCTTATACTTTTATTTTTATACAGCAGGGTAAACTGAGGTCTTGGGACCACAAAAAATTTAAAACGTTGAAAATAAATATTATTAAACAAGATTGAACTAAATAAACAAATATAAATAGTTTAGTTAGTGAATAAATAATAAAATAGTAGTTTTATATGAAGAAACAATGTTTTAACAGTCCATACTAGAGTGAATAGATTTTTTTTTTAAACGAATGTAACAGAAACTAGATATATTCCAAGTAATATTTTACACATTAATAATATAACATTTGAAAATCACAGTATATGTTGAATCTTTATACATTACAATATAGAGCTGCCTTTTAAATATTTATTATGGGGTGTGATCATATTTGTGAGTCCGTGGCATTTAACAGATGCTTTGTTATAAAAGTCTTTGACATTCTTTTTTTAACATAATGCAATGCATGCAGTTCAGCTTCCATTTGTAAAACTAATTAGTTTGTTTGCTTGCTCTAAACATATTCATATGCCATGCAGACTTCTTTTTTTACTGTCTAAAAGAGTCCTAAACTTAAACTCTGTGGTTGGAAAAATTCCCACTGGCTTTTTTCCAGACTTAAAAGGTCCCAAGGTCAAGATTTAAAAAAATATATATGTTGGTGTGACCTACGTTTGTAAACACAATTTTTAACATTTGCATTCAGTGTTTTTTCAATATTTTTTGGTTTAATCACTTTTTAACAATCAGATTATGATTAATGATCCCTCTTTAATGTATTTAATGCACACAACAATACGAAGCAGTAAATTTATTGGCCTGTGAAATCAAAGGGCACTTTAATGATAAGAGTAAGGTGGATCAGCATATATTGTGACACATTGCAATTTTTTTTCTCCTTGCAGCACAATGCAAAAGTAGCTGTCTTGGGTGCCTCAGGTGGCATCGGGCAGCCCCTGTCTCTCCTGCTGAAGAACAGCCCCTTAGTGAGCGAGCTTTCGCTCTATGATATTGCGCACACTCCTGGAGTGGCTGCTGACCTCAGTCACATTGAGACCAGAGCCACTGTCACAGGTACAGAGATGGTTTCAGAACCTCAAACCCCTTAGGTTTGGGTTAGTCATTTGAGTTTTTATTAGTTGAAGAGAAATCATATTTGCTACTTCAAAGTTGGCATGCAATGATAATTTAATCTATATCCATGTCTTTAATCTATTTTCTAAATGCGTCTTTTTGATATTCTTGTGAAAGATTCATCCATGTAAAATTTTGAAGCCTGTAGTTTGTAATTCAAATGTAAACTGTGAAACAACAGACTTCTCTCTTGGTCATGTATGCCAGACTTCAATCATTTAGTTCACTTAAACCTTGCCAGTTTCTTCCAATCAAACTCCTATTCAGATCTGCCTCCATCCAATCAACAACTGATAGAACAAGTCTCTCACCTTTTTTTTTTTCTCCCAAAAATCCCTTTCACTCGGATATAATTCACAATGCAGAGGAGAAGAACTTCTGCTACTTTCATGTCAATGTGTCTGCTGTAGCATTCACTGTCTTGCATTGTAGGATACATGGGAGCAGATCAGCTGGGTGCTGCATTGAAAGGTTGTGAAGTCGTTGTCATCCCTGCTGGTGTCCCAAGGAAGCCTGGTGGGTATATTTGACCTCTGATTTATTTTTATTTAAATGCATTTAAATCCGCATTTGTAACCCATTTTATTTGTGCATATGTGCAATATGTGAAATGTTGATTGGCTTAAACATACAAGGGCTTGGTAATGTAAATGGACTCAATTATAAATCCAAAATTTATAGAAACCCACCAGATTTTCTCAAGATTATGCTTTTGGTCCTTTTTCTAGGTATGACACGTGATGATCTGTTTAACACCAATGCCACCATTGTGGCCACGTTAGCTGATGCTTGTGCCCGTCACTGTCCTCAGGCCATGATCTGCATCATTTCAAACCCAGTAAGTATACGGTCTCAGGAGCCTTGCATTGCTAAGATATGACTTTATACCTGCTCAAAGATCAAAGGGCTTATAGCACTGTACATGACTGTAAGATAATTATATATTAACATAATTGATAAATGTTTCTATAGAAAAATAGATTCTGTATTGAACTTTGATGCTGTGAATTTCAGGTGAACTCCACCATCCCGATCACATCAGAGGTGATGAAGAAACATGGTGTCTACAACCCCAACAAAGTCTTTGGTGTCACAACACTGGATATTGTCAGAGCAAACACTTTTGTTGCTGAGCTCAAAGTGAGTTCTATAAATTGATAGAAGAGGAATAGATTTTTAAGAGCAGGGTTATTTAATGTCATCACTAGAAAACATATCTGCACAGTCAGTTTATTGCCACCATTGCTGCACTATTTCCAGGGCCTTGATCCCGCCAGAGTCAATGTGCCTGTTGTCGGAGGTCATGCAGGAAAGACCATTATTCCTCTCATTTCACGGGTAATGAAAATCTGTATTACTACCTAATTTATTCAATAAGTATATGAACAGTATTATGCCACAATACCTAGCGAGACAAGCTGTGGTGGGATATTTTGTAGGTTGTTTTTTTTCTATTCTATATTTTTCCTTTGACATTGCACTGCATAACTCTCATAGGTCCAAAATCCAGTACTATGAACATAAAATAACTGATTGGCTGTGATTGCTTTTGAACAGATTTTTATTTTATTTATTATTTTATTTTGTGTTGTTTTCAGTGCACTCCCAAGGTTGAGTTCCCTGCAGATCAGCTGTCCGCTCTGACAGGCAGGATCCAGGAAGCAGGAACTGAGGTTGTGAAAGCTAAAGCCGGTGCAGGTGAGAACTGAAGTTTTATGATGTAAGACTGCTTGCTTGTTTTTGTTTTTTGATTAAGTACTCTGAAGTTTGGTTCCTTTGTTGCCGGCATTTTTATGGTGCAGATGCTCATGATCAGAAGATCTGGAATATGAATGTGTGTAAACTGAATGTGTCTCTGTTCATAGGCTCTGCCACTCTCTCAATGGCCTATGCTGGAGCCAGGTTCACATTCTCCCTTCTCGATGCCATGAATGGAAAAGAGGGTGTTGTTGAATGTGCATTTGTGAGATCTGAGGAGACAGAATGCAAATACTTCTCTACACCTCTCCTCCTCGGGGTAAATCTAGCTAGACCCTCTTTAGATGCTACTTCACCTTTTTTTCAGATAATACAAGGTCAAAGTAAACCATAAACTGGTAAAATAGACTAGGCTTTGTTTGTTTTAATGAACAATTTTTTAAGTTTAATTAAATTTTCTCTTTTCTCAGAAAAACGGTATTGAAAAGAACCTTGGTCTTGGCAAGCTCTCTGCGTTTGAGGAGAAGCTGGTAGCTGAAGCCATGGATGAACTGAAGGGCTCCATCAAGAAAGGAGAAGATTTTGCTTCAAACATGAAGTGATCTGTGCTTGTGGCACACTACCTGTGGAATGTCATTTATTTATAAAGCTGAGTCATTGTATGTCAACAAGGTTTCCTAAAATGTATTTTCATCATGTTCAAAGACACAGTCTTTGTACGATTAAAATGGTCAAATCCACCCATCAATAAAACGGTCTGTTTACCAACTCTATACATCTTTGCATTTCAGTTCACTCAATTTAAAATATTGCTATTTTGCTATGAGATCCTTTTATTGACTTGTATTTTGTTGTTGATAATTAGGTGCAATTTGAGTGAGTAAATCAATGTGGATTAATTTTACATAAACAGAAATGGCTAATCCTGAAAAATGAGTAATCCTGCTGTCGGTGTGTTTTTTTTTTTTTTTTTTTTAATCAAAGATCCTTATTAAAATGACTAGTGATTTAGAATTATTTAAGTGACATTTGAAATGGATATTAAATTTCCTATTAGTTTTTATTAATTATTCATAAATATATATGGCTGCAAATGTACTCCCTAGTTGTATCATTTGAGAATCAGTGCTGCATGCAAGAAAGATTTAAAATAATTTTCCCCCAAAATATTTCGCAACCATAACCAGCTAGTATTTAAAAAAGTTCTCAAATGTATAAATATCCAGTTTTATGTTTCTAGTGTTATTTCACATTTTCCCTTTACAGTAGCATACGCCGCGTTAAGAAATTTAAAACAAATATTACTTTTCAAATATGCAGAATATTAAATATTTAATTACCCAGTTTATTGTTCATGTTTTTTTTTTTTTTAAATGGACGGGTTAGGCCACGTCATCCCAAATTGCCCTCCACTTTATTGGCATAGAACTATATTGCCATGTAAATAGATAAATCAAAACAGGCTGATTTTTATGTATTCTGTCAAAGCTGAAGAAATACGTTTCTAAATTCTTGTCTCACGTTGTCTTATTTGCATAAGGCTTGCTCATTTGCATACGTGCTGAACGTCCTGCCTGCCACCGATCAGTACGCGCGGTTCGTACGAAAACATCGTCTCCGCATCCATCACCGTACTAATTAGCCAAATTTATCGTTTCCATGACTTTACTGTGCCAGTAAATTAACAACTAATTACACAAAACATTCTGAATCTAGATAGGAAGTTTTTTTTGTTGTACAGACTGTCGAATAATGTCTGGTTTGACAGAGGAGCGTTTGCGCGTGGTGGCGATCATTCACGCGCTCAAAGCGGTTGGTATCCGCGTGAAAAACTGGAAGAACTTTCTAAATGGAGATTCAAACGGTGAACAGACTTTTAGTGAGGTAATGAAACTCCTCATCGAAACTACGGGCATTTAATTGTTACTTAAATATGTAATACGTTGAATCTGTCTCTCAGGAGAGCGCTACACAACGCTTTGCTTTTGGACGTGACCTGCGCTTGCTCCCTCAACATGAACTGTCTGACATGGGCGGTACAGTACCTCAGTATGTTTAATCACTCATTTTGTTTGTTTGAAAATTTAAATAGCCAAAAAATAAGTTAACTTTTACGTGTGAAACATTACAGTGGTTGACAAATTGTTGAGAGAAACCTGTGTTTTGTATGCGTCTTGTGTGCTGGTTTACAGGTTCTTGGTGGAGGCCTGTGGGTATCTGTCACAATATCTGGATACAGAGGGTCTTTTCAGGAAGACTGGTTCCCTGAGTCGTATTCGGGCTCTAAGGGTAAATTCCTTCAAATGTGTCATGTCACAATGGCATTGAAAAGTATTTTTCTTCTTTGCATGATATATATATATATATATATATATATATATATATATATATATATATATATATATATATATATATACAGTGCTTTATAGTTTTAAAGGATTTTTTTTAGTTCCACTAGTTTTACACTGCTGGTTATTGTGATTTAGTTTTGATCAAAAGTGACAGTAAAGACATTTGTTACAAACCTTACAGATTTCTGTTTCGAATTAATGCTGTTCTGTCGAGCAAAGAATTCTGAAAAAATATATCACTGTTTCCACAAAAATATTAAAGTCCACATGAAATCACATGACAATTTACTTTATTAGCGCACATTGTTAGGCTTGATGTGAACAATTAATCCGTGCAAGTTAATCCGCTGAAAAAATTGTTTGTTTTGATAATCTTTAATCAAAACCTGAACGTTCTCTGACATCAGTTTGACGGCTTGGGCAGAATATACTTAAACACACCCCTCCAACCATTAGTCTGCTATGAGTTAGAGACAGAGAGGAGCACTGAAAAAATAAAATCACGCCCTCTATTCTGTTTCAGCTGGAAATACGTCACTACACTGAAATAAAGTCGACAGCAACTTCCGGTTCACGCTGACTTTAACCAGCGAAAACTCTCTTCAATATTGATAATAATAAGAACTATTATTAATTGAGCACCAATAATTATTGTAATTGATCAGCAAATCAGCACTAGAATGATTTCTGAAGGATCATGTGACACTAAAGACTGTATTAATGGCTGCTAAAAATTCTGTTTTGCCATCACAGAAATAAATTACATTTTAAAATGTTAAAATGGAAAACAGTTGTAACGCCCAAATGCTTCTATTTAATAGGCAGATCTGGAGCAGGGAAAGCCCGTCTTCCTTCCCCCGCATGGATCCCTCCTACAGGCCTGTGATGTTGCCTCTCTCATCAAGCAGTTCCTGCGTGAGCTGCCATCTCCTCTCATCCCTACGGACCTCCAGATCCCTCTGATTCAGGCCCAGGGCCTTGAGATGACGCATGACCAGGAGGGAGCGAGAAACAGAACAACACTGCTCATAACAGCTCTGTTTCCTTCATCCCACGCTCTTGCACTTAGATACCTCTGCACTTTTCTGCATCAAGTTGCAGAGAGGTTTTATATTTGATTACAGTTTGAAAATATGCAGATTGTTTTTAAGTTTCTTATACTTTTTGCATTTGTGCAAATGTTAAAGGAAGATTCTCATATTTTTTTGTAATCTTTATGCTTTATTCAAATTTATTATCTGTGGTAATTGATAGCATCCAACAAACACTTTACATATACATGCAGACAATGCACAAGCTCATTCTTGGAGGTCAGTAATGATTGTTCAGTACTTTTTTCCTCATGTTCATGTTTGATCAGATGCAGCGAAAATAGAATGGATGCTACCAGTCTGGCAGTTGTTATTGCTCCTAACCTGCTTCAGTCTCCAGCTCCACCTTGCAAACTCACTCTGGACACAGAGAAATATTTAGACCAGCAGACATCAGTGATCAAATCACTTATTCTTCATGCAGATCGTATTGGTAAAGATGTATGAGATTTGTGTGATTTGGTGAACTTGCCATTTTCTGGTTTTATCATCATTTTTATTTTGTGTAAACTGAACTTGTGCATGCATTTGTATATCAGGTGGTGTTCCATCATGTGTGTTGGAGGCAACAAGAGCAACAGGGAGAATGGAGACGCCCTCTCCTGCAGGTGGCGCCATGTTTAGTAAGAGGACAGGACTCAGTGTTTACAGAAGTCTGAGAAGACAGCGGAGGCGAAGTGTTGGTGGTGAGATTTTGATGATAAATACATGGCGTCATCCTTGATTTTAATCATATATATATATATATATATATATATATATTATTATTTTTCTTTTTTTTATTTATTTATTTTTATATATACTAATTAACTAATTAATTAATACATTTCAAAATATTGTTTCAGAAATATTTGTAGATGCTTTTTACAAACTGAAGCCATGTCGTACTCTCACTGCACCACCGATAGTCTTAGATATCACACCAGGTGAGCCACAATATTTTTGTATGGCGAGTGCCTTCATATAAATTAGTATCTCTTTATCAAAAACATTTTTTTGATTTCTGCAGTGACTCCTCTCTCAAAAAGGCCCACCCCTCAATCACCAGTTACAGTCAAACGCAAAGCCACTGAGGAATCACTTCCTGAGCTTGAAGGATCTGCAAGAAAAAGGTTATTTGTGACTTACCTGATAGATCAATATCTATGGTGTCTGGTTATCAGATAGCTTCATGGACTACTTGCAGATAATGTATTATGAGTTTATTATTGTTCAGGCGATCTCTGCATGACCTAAGAGAGGACACACCGACAACCATCACCCAGCCAGAAGGTCAGTCTATTTATGTGTGGATTTTAACCGCTCATCTCCTGATTGTTGCAGAATATTAACACAACAAAGTTGCTTTGCAAAAATCTGCTAGAATCTGTAAGCAGTCATAGTCCCCTGGAAGAAAAGTGTAGTAAAGAGGATCCCATTGCCACCACTTCCAAAAAGAGAAAGCACATGAAAGAACAGCGGAAATCACTTAGGTATCGTGACGACACTCTACGCTGTGCTAAAATTGCCAAACAATTTGGGCATGAATTCTCATGTACAAAAAGTAGCAGTCAGCCTTATCTGTCTGTTTTGGAGTTTTCAGGCCTCCAGCACAAGAAGAAAAGGTGCATCGGAGAAGAAAATCTCTCAGATTTTTCACTGTGTCCAGTGGCAACAACAGTAACCCAGTGTGTTTTTTTTTTTTTTTTTGGCAAAACCAATTGCCATCTTTTTTTTCCTGTGATTTTAGTAGTTTTCAATTGGTTTTAACTAGTTTGTTTCCTTCTAACGTGGTTCAATACTTCTAGCTTTCAGTGATACCAACACACAAAGACCCTGAAAACTGTTTTGAAGAACACAAAGAACAGCCTGACTATAAAAGCGGTTCACCACTTACAAATGCTGATGTATCTCCAAAGATACCACTTATCCTCATTGATGGTCCAGGAGGAGGTTTGGATCAGTCTTTATTAATTTATTTGAATAACTTTTGACTATTTGTTGAATTAAGACTATAATTATTTTCCTGTTTTCTTTTGTGTAAATAACACATTTTTTAAACATTTTTTACTGTAGTTGTTGGGAATGAGGTGGATGATGACCCGGATCTTCTCAACTGTAGTTTTACTGAAAACCATAATGCTTGTCTAAACATGGTATCTGAAGTATCTTGCATTCAAAGACAGGACAGTGGGGAACATTGTGATGATGAATGCTGGACTGTACTCGAAAATGAGAACTTTGAGCAGTTTGGAGAATGTGAGGTAATACAATCTCTCAGTCAAAACAAGGAGTCTAAGATAAATTTAAGCACAGAAGTAGAGAATGAACCAGAGGTGAAGCAGCCAGAAGAGCAGCCTCGTAAAGAGTCCAAAAAAGTGAAGAATACCTCCAAGAACCGATCCCGTCCTCGTAGATCCATAAGCCTCCCTGAGGTGACGCTGGAATCGTGTCTGGAGGAAGTTGGTAGAGCAGAAACTGAGATGGATAACACTGTCTGGCCAATGTTCGCAAGTCTCACTCTTTCAAATGAGCAGGAGAATGTAACCATGGAGAAGGTGGTGGGTGTCAAAGAAGCGCAAGAGACCAAAGTTAAAACTTTAAAGAATTATAAGCAAGACAAAATGGCAGATTCAACTCTTGGTTTCAAAAGACCCCTTCTGCGTTTGTCCGTGGCTGAGCGACTTAGAGGCTTTAGTGCTTTGACCTTGCTTCTCCGGACATCACGCACGGCACCTCAGTTTCGGGAAAAACCACAGGAATCCCTTCAGAGGGGACCCACACGTCTTCGGAGACAAGGTGCTCAACGGTTTGGCCGCTCTATCAGTCACGAGGGAGTGTCAGAGAGACCACTAGAGCAGAGCCCTGTGGGATCTCCACCTGCAAATCAGGCTTTCATTGATATACATGACGCTAGCCCTGATTCAGGTGTGGAGTCGGTCGATCATGAGCCGATTATTGATTTTAATCATCAAGATGTGTGCAAGATGTCACAAAATTACCCTAAAGTTCAACTGACAAATGATGTGCACGTATATTCTCTGAGCTCGTTGGGAAATCTTAACCAAGATCCAGTTTTACCCACAACAGACAAAATTGAAAATCAGTTTCTCTGCAAGCAAACAGAGCAGGATGTCGAGGAACTTGATCTTCATAAACTATTGGATCAGAAGTGCCACATTGGTGGTCATGGTGAAGACGATCATCAAGATTCAAACGTTCCTGCAGAAGTTCTTACACCTGAACTTGCATCTCCAATGTTCTTCCAGCAGATGGTGCCATTGAAACTCTTTGAAGACACAAGCTCAGTCGAAGATTTCAAAACGGATCAAGTCTCTCCTCTGAATGGAAGTGAAAAGGAAACCCCCTCATGGCTGAATGCCAGTCCTCCATTTGGGTTTTCAAATTTTGCTCCTTTGTCATTTGGTGGTGTGATTTCTAAAGATGACACCCGTAACGGGTCGCCTTGCGATCGCTCCCCTCCTGCCTTTCAGTTCAGGCATCTGACCGCAAGGAGGCACTACAGAGACTCTCCCCGCTGGCCCGCGCATGAGGTGCGAATATCTGCATGGAACCCATTGCCACTTTAAACTTTTAGATATTTTCATTTTTATTGGTTAAATAAATATCAGTTTCCAATGACTGGGACCTGAAACTGGATTGTGTAATCATTTAATTATTATTTGTGGAACAATACTTTTATTTGTGTTTTTATGTTTGTGAGCTGCCACAAATTTTCTTTGTTCTTAATAAAATCTGTTTCAATAGTTCAATTTTTGTTGTTGTTTTATACAAGGTCAGTTTATTTAATTTTTTCTTTAATCTTTATAAACAAAATATTGAGTACTCAGTTTTTACAAACAGGATAAAATTACTTTATGGTCATTTACAGTTTATTTATTTTGAATATCTCAAGCACTGGTCAAGTTCAGAGAAAGCATTAAAAAGGAGGGTACAATGTCACTCATTCAATAAAAGCTTCAGTCCCTGTTATCATAAAAAGATGTTAAAAACAATATCATTATGTAGTAGCTAAACCCAACAGAGTGGTAATGTTAGTTTAATGAGGCTTGTGCTCCTCCCCTTTGATGTGGAGCAGAGAGAGGAAACTAGAGAAAGTGGAGCTGCCTGTTATTCTCTCTGAACCACATTCACCAGAGCTGGAGACTCTTGAGTACTCCCACACAGACAAGCAGGCTGCGGTCCGAGTGGGGAAACTAAGTCTGGGATCTGTCCCAGCCAGGAAGAAGGAAAGAGAGGGGACAGCATCTGACGTCTGCTGCTTGTACCTATAGATTGTCTGCACCATGGCAGAAGGAGCAGAGGGAGACGAGGAAATCCAGTTCTTACGAACAGTGAGTTATACTTGACAATACCATACCTGTATTAATTTGCATAACATACCTTATAGTGTATGTGTGATAGCACATGTTTTGTTTGACCCTCTAACTCTAGCACTCTTCTAATTATATTCTTTAAAAAAACCTTGGCCCTTTTAGACATGCACACTATTCGTTTACTAACTGCTTGTTTTCTTTAAAAAAAAAACTAACACTAGCTTCTCTAATATTTTTGTATTCTACCTATTTGTTTTTATTTATTATACAATTAACAAAAGCAAAAAAGTCCTCTAACACCAGCTGGCTCTATTCTATATGTATTCTATTCTATTCTATCTGTTTGCTTTTAATTTATTATATAATAAAAAAAAAACCTTGCTACGTGTACTGCGTTAAGCTAACAGTTATAGCACTTGCATATCATTGCTCTTTTGTTGATTTTGATTGTTTCCATTGTCCTCATTTGTAAGTCGCTTTGGATAAAAGCATCTGCTAAATGACTAAATGTATATATTACACTGTATATTATGCTTTAGAAATGTGATTTTTAATGAATGTAAATCATACGAAATCATTATCACAATGTATGATAAAACATTATCACAAATCATATTAACACTACACTTTTTATATTGTTGAAGTTGACTACATTTTGACAGCTTTCTCATGCAGTTTTAATGGATGTTTTTGGATGAATGTGGAGTGACATGACCAGGTGTGTGGATTTGCTGTCATTGTTGTCTATTTATACACGGTGCAGTGCAGAGGTTGCATTGTCACTGTTTGAAACAAGACTTGGCACTGTGCACAGAAGCATGAAAGCAATATACTGCCACGACTAAAATATAAATCTAGGCTATAGAGTAAATATTCAGGGTGAAGATATGTGAATTTAGGATGCAAGAATGAGGTCTATTACTGCTCTAATATGCAGTTGCACTCCATACTGTTAAGCTTCTATGGAGAGAGGAGCCAATCCTTGACCTTAGTGTTGTAAATGCCTGACCTGGTTGTGTTGGGGTTATGTCAGCATGAACACCAAGTCATTCTTGCTTGAGCTAAAACTGTCCTGTCAGGGATGCACTGAAAGATTTTACCACAGTATGGAGTTCTTCCAATGCAGAAGATTGAGATAACTAGTGCTGCTCTGCTGTTGTTTGTGATGCTGCTGTCTATGAGCTCTGGGTCTATATACAGAGATGGGATTAGCAGCTTTCTGGGCTTGTCCTAAACCAACACCTGTTTGTTTCAGTCTATTTAAGAAGTCTGTTACATGTCCTCCTACTTTTATGACAGCCTCTAGAGCTTTTCGGCTCATATTTATAGTTTTGTTTGATTAACCGGAACATTTCATGAACACCGTTTAACTGTTTAATGAAGGAACTACACTACCAGTCAAAAGTTTGGAGACCAGTTTTTATTTGTTGCTCATGATCTGAAAGTCTTCTGAAATTCTTGAAATTAAGTTTGTAGACACATATGACTTGTATGTCCTGAAAAATCTGTTTTTTTTATTGTATTGGAAAAAAAAGTTGGACTTGATAGTGAAAGAAAAACTGTTAAAAAGTGTCCAGCTTGTGAACTCCTGTATACAAACTATAATTTCCATACTCTATTTGTGTTGGATGATTTTATTATTATTCTAAATTGTGCAGGTGTGTCCTAACTTTTGACTGATAGTATGTATTTCAGGATTCAGATAATTTTGGATCATTCTTTATTTAAAGTTTTATTCTGGAGTGATCGTTCAACAGGAGTCAGTCTCTGTTAGACTCTGTGCTACTGATCTTTAGTTCTGACTGTCATTAATGAACAATCATTTGCTCATGGCTCAGTTTCCAGTCAGCATTGTTGGCGGATATGTCGTGCTTCTTTCTTGCTCGAGAAAATTGCATGTAGCAGGTGCTATAGCCTGAAATAGAGGGGCAGAGAATGAGAAGGCCGGGACAGACAAGTAGGGGAGAAAGCTGATTGAAAAAGAATTGAATGTTTGTTTTACTGTAATTAGCATAGCTAATGTTTCAAAAATTTGACATGCTAAAATTACTAAACTATTTTAAATAACTTTTTTCTTTATCTTTATACATGTAGTTTTTTGTGACCTCTTGTCTATGGAAACTGCAAAAATCTAAATGTTGATTTAAAAAATGTTTAAGCTCAAAGAAATGATGCATTTCTGCAGTAACTTGTAATATCTTAATGCACAAATTCCCATAAATTTAAAAATATAAATAAATGAAAATGTAAAACAAAAATAATGTAGAACTATTACAATATTACCACATTTTAAAATAACTGTTGTCTATTTTAATATTAATCCAGTCTTCAGTGTCACGTGAATCTTCAGAAATCATTCCAAAATGCTGATTTGCTACTTAAGATGTTGAAAACTGCTTAATATTTTTTAAGAAATCTTTGAATTGAAAGTTCAAAGGAATATTATTTATTTGAAATGGAAATCTTTTGTAATTATGTAAAAGTCTTTACTGTCATTTTTAACAGTTTATTGTGACCTTGCTGAATTATAATATTAATATATATGGGAGAACCTGATCCCACATTTTTGAACGGTAATATATTTCCAACAACAAGTTTAAATATGTTACATTTTAATCGGATGACTGTAAATGAGATAAAAACTCTTATTCCCTTGAAAATGCTTGTTGCATTTCCCCTTTCATACAGTATAAAAACTTATTCTGAGATTCATTCAATTCAAAACTAATAATATTTTTTTTTTTATTGTGATCTCACAATGACTATATTGTCAAGTGCTAGGTCTCAGGTTGCTAGCAGCATGTGTCAGTGTGGACAGGGTTTTTCACGGCCCACTGGCTTACATTCCAGCCCTGGAATATCTCAGCAGATGACACACTTACATACACGATACACCGTCACACTGACTAGTCTGTCAAGGACATGACCTGCCCTAAATTCTTTATAAAGACATGCTTACATTACATCTTTACTATAAAATGCTGACAATACAAATTACATAAACATGACATATTTGTACAACACATCATATAATTTGAACTGAATCAGTGTAGCGATTATGAGGCTGTCTATCAAATCAAGACTTTTTGAGGTCACCTTAAATGGGAATAGAGTTACAGAGGGCGGGTGCTGCACATAAAATTAGTAACACCACCATAAGCTTTATCACTATGTTCTATTAAGAACAATTATTTGACTTTCTTATGGAGATTGAATATATTAAGGCAAAAATCAAATAGTTTCTTCTCAAACAGGCCTCATCTAAGCCTCCTCATGTGTTTTGGCTGTAACCTGAGCCACATTCAGGATTAGATGCATGCTGCCCTGATCAAGGTTACAAATGCCATGTTATTTAGCAGCAACGTGTGCTATGAACATGCTGTTACAAAGAAAACACTGATGACTTGCCTCTAGCAGTATTTCAGGAAGTGTTAATATCTTACCAGACATCAGATTGGATTCCAAATAAGCAAAAAAAATCGAGATATTTCTTAGTAGTCGTAGTAGTCACACAATTCATCAATAAAGCATAATATTGTCTTGAACACAAAGTTGAAAGTTTATCATCAAATGAAAGACTGTGTTCCATTTTGTTAGCTTTTTTGCCCTTTAAATACACTAAACTATTTAGTTTTATTTAAAACTTGATATATAATCCTAAGAATGATGTCTTGACATCCGTTTTCTTTGTAGGATGACCAGGTGGTTCTACAGTGCACTGCTACTATCCTGAAGGAGCAGATCAAACTCTGTCTGTCCTGTGAGGGTTTTGGGAATCGCCTGTGTTTTCTGGAAACTACATCCAATGCTCAGGTTTGCTTTTCATTTATGTCATTCTGAATTTATGAAATATTGTCTACGGTTTTGGATTCCCAGTTTCCTGTACACTTTTTTTGCCATTCTAGAATGTTCCTCCTGATCTGGCTATATGCTGCTTTATTCTGGAGCAGTCCTTATCTGTGCGGGCCCTTCAGGAGATGCTGGCTAATACAACTGAGCTTAATGAGGTCAGTTCAGAGCACATACATCAGATCTTAGTCACCTAAAATAGTTCATTTAAGTTTGAAACAGCATGAGGGTTCTCCATTAAAGTGTACATATTTATAACCTGAAAACGTTTTCACATTGTTTTTCTGAGCTAAGGATGACTATCTCTTGCCCTTTTTCTTTATTCTCTTTTGCCTGCTTTAGGCAGTCGATTTGGATAAATGGGTATGTTTCTCTTTGTGCCTCAGTGTTTTTTGAATTTTGCTTATTCTTATTACTGTTTCTATTATAGCTGCCTTGTCATTGTGATGCTAAACACTGTCAAAGTGTCCTTGTCTTTACTCACCTTAATGTTGTGTTAATCTTTTGTTTAGTAGTCTTGTTGGAGTCTGAGAGGCATATACAGTCCCCTCCATAAGTATTGGAACAGTAAAGACAAAATTGCTCTGTTGGCTGTGGAGTCAAGACATTTGCAAATATGATTAAAAGATGAATATGAGACACAACTTCAGAATGTCACATTCATTTTATTATTAGCCGTTTCAACATGTACATGTTTTACCAAAGAACAGCACTTTTAGAGTTCATCCCAATCATTGATGTGAGCATAAGTATTGGGACAGTTGAACATAAGGTAGATATAAAAGATTAAAAGCTATTATTTAGTTGCAGATCCCTTGCGCACAATCACAGCAGTGAGTCTGTGACCCATAGACATCACCAGACTATTGGTCTCATCGTTTGAAATGCTTTTCCCAGCCTTTAATGCAGCCAGTTCCAATTGTTGCTTGTTTTGGGGAGTTTCTGGCTTTACTCTCCTCTTCAGCTGGTGAAATTCATGTTCAATTGGATTTAAATCTGGAGATTGACTTGGGCAATCTAAGACTTCCCATTTCTTTGCCCTTAAAACGTCTTGATTGAATTGGCAGGGTGTTTTGGGTCATTGTTCTGATGCAATATGAAGCACTTCCCAATGAATCTGGTGGCATTTTCTTGAATATTGGTAGCCAAGATGGTTTTGTACCCTTCCAAATTCATTCTGCTACTGTCATCATACATTACGTCATCAGTAAAGATGAGAGGCCCTGTTCTAGAGGCAGCCATGCATACCCGTGCCATGACACCACCTCCACCATGCTTTACATATGAGGCTGTATGCTTGGGATTATTTGCAGTTCCCTTTTTTTCTCCACATTTTAGCTTTCCCATCACTTAGATAAAGGTTCATCTTTGTCTCATCGGTCCATAAACACAGTTCCAAAACTCTTCTGGCTCACCTTTGTGCTTTTTTGCAAACTAATCTTGCCTTTCTATTTTTGGTGCTGGTCAGAGGTTTGCATCTTGCTGTGAGAGCATTACCCCAGCTTTCTGGAAGTTGTCGGTGATTTTACAGACGCGTCTTTTAGGGTTCATTTTCACACCTTTTATGATTTGTCTGTCATCAACTACTGTTGTTTTCTCAGCCGATCAGGCAGAGATGGCAAAAGTACACACATCCTTTACTCAAGTAGAAGTATAGATACTCGTGTTTAAAAATACTCTGGTAAAAGTAGAAGTACTGACTACACTTGTTTACTCAAGTTAAAGTAAAGAAGTATGGGCTCTGACATGTACTTAAGTAAAAAGTACCCATTACTACAACCTGTTTTAGTGTCATGCTGGTAACTGGACCTCACGTCATATTGACGCATTAATAAAAAAATACTTACAATTAATATTTAATATTGTTAGCTAATGAATGTATCATGACTGAACAACCAGCATGTAGAACAGGGCAGGACTGGGACAAAATTTCAGGCAAGGAAATCTCTCACTCATCCAGGCCATACCATACACCCACAGCAAATTCTCAAACGATGGATAGCCCTATTTTTTTTGTATGGCCATCACATTTAAAAACACAGGTTTGAAACCTTAGGCTGGGCCATGCAAAATATCTAAAGGTTCTCTATTGAACTGCACCTTCACTTCCATTTTCCTTTTCAGTCTTTTCATTTTCCATTATATCTCTCTACATCTCACTTTGTGTGCGTTTACTTTTTTCACAAATTTTCTTGTAGCTGTCACTTTTCCCATCATCCATCTACTGTTATGAACAGAACTGTCTCCACCTTGTTGCAAAACAACCACCTCATTGTGTTCTGTTTGCAATAACATAACTTTATTTTAGTTCAATTTAAAGTAGCACATTATGATGATTTGTTGTTCTATCTTATAATGACTTAAATACTATAGATTTAACACAACTATACTTTCTAAATTGCCTAAATGTCAAAATTAGTACAATAATAATTACATCATGACAATATCTTTAAAGAAAAGTCCTAACACTGTTCATGTTATTGCATTAACATGAGTCATATTTTTTCTCTTACCAAAATTAACCATGGTTTATTACAGTAAAAGTTTTTTTTTTTTGTAAGTTTGATTACAATCAGTTTTAATTTACAACCACAGTTGTACTACACATTTCATGGTTAGACTATGGTTAGTGTAGCAAAACCATGGTTAATTTGTTGTTACCATGGTTTAACTAGTAATCGTGGTTTTTGGTTTGAATTTTTGTAAGGGTTGTGTTGTTATCTGTCCTGGCTCCCTCTAAATGTATTATAAAACGATGTTTTGTACCATTTGTCTGCTAAATTACTACTGTAACTTTACAGTAGATAATGATGTTCTTTATCATACAGTATTTTGAGTGATGATAGTAATTTAGTTTAGTTTAGTTTACAGTAGATTATTATTAATCATCTGGCTGCTACTGCTAAGAGTTTCTAGCTGTTTAATTCTTAACTAAGTAAACAAACAAAACTACAGCCTATTTACAAATGAAACTGACCCGCACTTGAAGTCATGAACAGGTCAGTAGTTTTGCCTCTTTGATCCGATCCATTCTCGAGTCGCTTGCATTGATTACTCTGAGAGAAACATTTTGGTGGCGATGCGGAGCACGTGCGAGCTAAATCGTGCTGCCAGTCAAGACTAACCGATTCATGATGTATTATAGATTTGTTATCGAATGGTGATCCATCAAAACTCAAAAGTACAGATATTTGTGTAAAAATGTAAGGAGTAAAAAGAAAACTACAGAATGTCACATTTTATTATTGGGTGAATCAACACAATGTTTTACCAGCTAAGAAATTCAGCACTTTTAGAGTTTCATCCCTCTATCTGATGTGATGTGAGCATAAGTACTGGAACAGTTGCCTCACAGGTCTTTCTAAGTGATCAGCTGTGTCCTGTTTGCATTAATTCTTCAGATATTAAAAGCAGGGAATGTGTCGTATCAGTTATATTAATTACTTCTGTATTCTGAATCCTGCATTCGATGATGACACACACAAACCAGGATGAAGATGATGGATCTGACTTTGAGAGAAAAGCAAGTAATTTGGATGCTAAAAGGAAAGATGAAGTCAATTAGAGCTCTAGCAAAAACAAAGGGCATGGAGAAATCAAGAGTTTGGAAACCACCAGCGACACCAGCAACCAACAATGACCTGATCGCAGAGATGGGAAGTAAGGAAGTACAAATACTTCGTTACTGTACTTAAGTAGATTTTTCTGGTATGTTTTTAATTTAATTTTTTGACTACTCTCATATTCATCGTTTAATCATATTTTTATCATAATCTTTTAATGATCTTTTAATCATATTATTCATGTCTTGACTCAACAGCCAACAGAGCAATTTTGTCTTTACTGTTCCAATACTTTTGGAGGGCACTGTAGATGTTTATGCATCTCTTGAATTGTGTATAGTCATGTTTTTCCACCTTCTTTCAAGTCTTCACAAGGGGGAGGCCACCGCACGTTGTTGTATGGCCATGCCATTCTACTAAGGCACACTCACTCTGAGATGGTGGGTCGAATCTCAGTACACACATACATCACTAGATGAGTGTTTTGAGAAATATTGCTACAGTGATAGAATCATTCAACCTTTCTGTTTTTATTGATTGGCATCTCTTTGCATGATGCAGTACCTCAGCTGTTTGACAACATCAAGGTCACTTACAGACAAGCTGGCCTTTGACGTGGGCTTGCGGGAGGAGTCGACAGGTGTCTGATTTCTAGTGGATTGTTATCACAAATGTACTTGTAAATATACAAAAGAGAAATCTGACTAAAAGATGTCCTTATCTTATTCTAGGTGAGGCATGTTGGTGGACCATTCACCCTGCATCCAAGCAGAGGTCAGAGGGTGAGAAGGTCAGGGTGGGCGATGATCTCATCCTGGTCAGCGTGTCTTCTGAAAGATATCTGGTAATGATTGTTTCTACTGTAGATAGTCAACACAGTCTCGTTTGTAAGGAGCCTACAGTTTTTACCTGAAAAATCTGTCCCATCAACAGCACCTTTCCTATGCCAGCGGAGACCTCATGGTGGACGCCTCTTTTATGCAAACTCTTTGGAACATGAACCCAGTCTGTTCTGGCTGTGAGCTGGCAGAGGGTTAGCAACTAATATTAATATTCATTGTGGAGATCACCAATTTATTTAATGTCTTTACAACAAATGTAATGCATTATTTTGTGATGTTTCTTTTGTTCAGGGTATCTGACTGGAGGGCATGTTCTGCGTCTTTTCCATGGGCACATGGATGAATGTTTAACAATTCCTACTGCTGACCAGGGCGATGACCAGAGACGGTGAGATATAAAACATATGCTAATGTAATGTAAGCAATTTAATGTACGTTTTTAAGTGTAAACATGCACCACAGTCAATCTTTTCTTGTTTTGCATGATTTTTCAGAAATGCACACTATGAAGGTGGAGCCGTGTGCAGCCACGCCAGATCTCTGTGGAGGCTGGAGCCTCTTCGCATTGGGTTGGTGCTATTTGTATACTTGAAGTGCCTTAAGTGCCTTTTTTTTCTTCCTTTGAGCTGATGTTCAACCTGTACACAGGTGGAGTGGTAGCCACATGAAGTGGGGTCAATCCTTCAGAGTGCGTCACATCACCACAGGCAGGTATCTGTTTCTGGATGAAGAGAAAGGACTTTTGCTTGTGGATGCGGAAAAAGCGAATACAAAGAACTCTGCTTTCTGCTTTCGTGCTTCAAAGGTTGGTATATCTTTCTCTCTGGGAGGCTGCCCTTTTGAAAATGTTTTCTAACAATCATTGACGTCAAACATCATGTGACTGAGTAGGAGAAGACTGAGGTGGCTCAGAAACGTGATGTGGAGGGAATGGGGATCCCAGAGATCAAGTATGGAGAGTCCATGTGCTTTGTTCAGCATGTCTCTACCAGCCTGTGGCTCACATATGCCTCAGTGGATGCCAAATCTGCTCGGCTGGGGCCACTGAAAAGGAAGGTACAAATATTAATACACATTACTGTTTTACTGTATCAAATAAATGCATTCTTGGTGATCATAAGAGACCTCCAAAAAATAAATCTTACTGACTTCAGGCCTGAAACTACTCAATTCACAGTTTTCACCAATGCTAATATGTGTATTTCTTTTTCTTAGGCTATACTTCATCAGGAGGGTCACATGGATGATGCTCTGACTGTGGCGCGTTCTCAAACAGCAGAATCCCAGGCTGCTAGAATGATCTATAGCACAACAGGACTCTTCACTCAGTTCATTAAGTAAGAAATACCCCATGTTAAACCAGCCTATGGTGGTTTAAGCTGGTCTTCTAGGATCAAAACAGACCAGCTTAGCCAGACTTGGAGACCAGATAGATCAGCTTAGCACCATTAACACTGATTTAATAAAAAAATTGCTTTTTTATTAAGGGTAAGGATCAGGGTAAAGATAAATAATATTATTTGTTAATTTGTGTTGTCTGACAGGGGTCTGGACTCCCTGAGAGGGAAGAGTAAATCTCCAGGCCCATCGTCCTCGTCTCTGCCTCTAGATGCCGTGGTTCTGTCCTTGCAGGATCTCATCTTCTATTTCCGCCCTCCAGAGGAGGAGCTGGAACATGAGGAGAAGCAGACCAAACTGCGCTCCTTAAGGAACCGACAGAATCTATTCCAAGAGGAGGTTAGACATGCTGGCAATATATATATATATATATATATATATATATATATATATAAATGCAAATAAAAATAAAAATGTTAGTTTTATTTATACTAATTCATATATTGCCTTTACATTCACTGCATATAACAGTTACAAAAACATACACATAATTGCCAAGGTCTGCTTTGTTGCATAGGGCATGATCAGTCTCGTATTGGACTGTGTTGATCGGCTGAATGTCTACAATACTTCAGCCCACTTCTCAGAATTTGCCGGGGAGGAAGCAGCTGAGTACTGGAAAGAGATAGTCAACTTATTTTATGAGCTGCTGGGTATGGCTGTGTTTACTAATAATTGTAATTTAGCCACAGTGTTAATGAAAAAATGTAAAACCCAATTCTTTCTCCTTTAGCATCTCTGATCAGAGGAAACAGGGCAAATTGTGCTTTGTTCTGTGATAATCTTGACTGGTTGGTCAGCAAACTGGACCGCTTAGAGGCATCCTCAGGTAGGAAGCCATAATTTATTTAAAACTCCAAATAGAGGCAGTTGAGATTTATTTAAAAGCTTGAATCCATGATACATTTTTTTTTATTCTTTGATAAATAGAATAGACTTGATCAATTTAATGGGTCCTTGCTGATTGAAAGGATTTTTTCTTGAAAAATGTATTTTAAACGGTAGTGTATATGTGCATGTTTTAACTGCCAGGCATTCTGGAGGTGCTGTATTGTATCCTTATTGAAAGTCCTGAGGTGCTTAACATCATCCAGGAGAACCACATCAAATCTATCATTGCGCTTTTGGACAAACATGGACGCAATCACAAGGTTGATATCTTTTTGTAATCGAGATTTAAACTTTTCTGGACTGCACGTTCAATCGTATCTGTCCTGTGGTGACTTTTCATTGTAGGTTCTAGATGTCCTCTGCTCTTTATGTGTGTGTAATGGTGTTGCCGTGAGGTCCAATCAGAATCTGATCACTGAGAATCTGCTTCCAGGGCGTGATCTCCTCCTGCAGACCAACATCATCAATTATGTCACCAGGTCTGACTAGAAACCAAATAATATATCATAAAAGAGATATGTAGATTAGTTTGTTTGGCATCTGGAGCTCATGTTTGATGTTTTACAGTATGAGACCCAACATTTTTCTGGGCACATGTGAAGGCTCTACACAATTTAAGAAGTGGTACTACGAGTTAATTGTAGACCATGTGGAGTCATTCTTGACTGCTCAGGCATGTCACCTTCGTGTTGGCTGGGCTTTGACCGAGGGTTACAGCCCTTACCCCGGAGGAGGAGAGGGATGGGGAGGCAATGGAGTTGGAGATGATCTTTACTCGTATGGCTTTGATGGGCTACATCTGTGGACAGGTGAGGATTACCTTCCTCCATCTGTTCCAGCACACTGATATCCCACTGAGGTCATCTATAACATTATGCTCTCGTCAGGTCGCGTACTACGTCAGGTTTCCTCATCAAATCCACACATTCTTGCGGCTGGAGATGTGGTGAGCTGCTGTTTGGATCTGAGCGTTCCTAGCATCTCCTTTCGGATCAATGGACATCCCGTTCAAGGCATGTTTGAGAACTTCAACCTGGATGGCCTCTTTTTCCCTGCGGTCAGCTTCGCAGCTGGGATCAAGTAAGAGCCAAGCTTTTAAATTCAACACATTAATGTTAAATTTAAATCTCCAGTTCTGTTCCTGGAGGACCGCTATTTAAAAGAGTATAACTCTAGCCCTTACTAAATACAACTGAACCAGCTAATAAAACTTCCAGTTAGGTGTGATGGAGCTAAACTCTGCAGGAATGTGGCCTTCCCAGAGCAGCATTGGACCTGACCTAATGGGACAAATTCAAAAATGCGTTCCAATTTTTTGCCATCACAGAGTTCGGTTTCTTCTTGGTGGACGGCATGGAGACTTCAAATTCCTTCCTCCTCCCGGTTATGCCCCGTGTTATGAGGCAGTTCTGCCCAAAGATAGACTGCGTATTGAGCCCATTAAAGAGTACAAGCATGACTTCGATGGGGTCCGAAACCTTTTGGGACCGACCCAGTCTCTTTCCCACACTGCCTTCACTCCCTGCCCTGTGGACACTGTGCAGGTAGGATTTCATAAAATGTAGTTAAAGGGATATATTAATAAAGTGACTTGATGTTTTGCCATCTAAATTATTTCTGCAGATTGTACTTCCTCCTCATCTAGAGCGGATTAGAGAGAAACTGGCTGAGAACAGCCATGAGCTGTGGGCCGTCACTCGAATTGAGCAGGGCTGGACCTATGGACCGGTCAGTCTATGACTACATAAGATAAATATATAATTAAAGGATACAATCAAAATACTATGTCCACAATAAACATATTTAATATATAAATAATGTGTCTTTTTGTTGAGTTTTCTTTGAATCAATTCATATTCAATGCTGACGGTCTGCTGTCCACACTCTTTCAGTTTCGTGATGACAACAAGAAGCTGCATCCTTGTCTAGTGGATTTCCAGAGCCTTCCGGATGCTGAGAAGAGCTACAACTTGGCAATGTCTGGAGAGACACTGAAGTGAGTGAAATACTGAGATTTGACGTGTTTGTTTCTGTCTGGTTAATTAATGTCTTTTTCTTTGTATTGTCTCTATAGGACTCTTCTGGCTTTAGGATGTCACGTTGGCATGGGTGACGAAAAAGCAGAGGAGAACTTGAAGAAAATCAAACTTCCTAAAACGTCAGCACGTATAGAATATTTTGATAACCACTAATCACTTAGCACTAATAAAGTAATAATGAAGTCTTAATTGCTTTTGTATTAAATTAAATATTAAAGTTTTGGCATCAGTATTTTTATTTTTGAAAGAAATTAATACTACAGCAAGAATGTATTCAAATTGATCAAAATGACAGGAAAGACTATTACATTGTTAAAAATTCTGTTACAATTAAATGCTTTTCTTAATTATTCATAAAAGAAGCCTGAAAAAATGTATCTTGCTTTCCACAAAAATATTAAACAGTACAGCTGTTTTCAACATTGATAATAATAAGAAATGTTTTTGAGCACCAAATCAGCATATTAGAATGATTTCTGAAAGATCATGTGACTCTGAAGACTGGAGTTATGGCTACTGAAAATTCAGCTTCGCCATCAGAGAATTTAGAATTTAAAAGTAATTTTTAATTGTAATAATGTTTCAAAATATTATCCGCCTTTGTGAGCATAAGATACTTATTGAACATTTGAACAGTATTGTACTAAACAAATAGATCATTTAATGACAAAAGTAAAATAATGTCTAAAGTTAAATTACTTTCTGA
Source organism: Barbus barbus (assembly GCF_936440315.1). Lineage (NCBI taxonomy): Eukaryota > Metazoa > Chordata > Actinopteri > Cypriniformes > Cyprinidae > Barbus > Barbus barbus. Next base: position 15,566,761 of record NC_136725.1, read on the forward strand.
TTAATTCTTAGGTATATGCAAAGTAATGGATACAAACCTGCTCCTCTGGACCTCAACCATGTGAAACTGACACCGAATCAGAACACACTTGTGGAAAGACTGGCCGAAAATGGACACAACGTCTGGGCTCGAGACCGTGTTCGTCAAGGCTGGACTTACAGCATTATTCAGGTAGGGCTGCACACTTGTTTCAGGAGCACCGAAATATAACAACAATAAATGACAAAAATAAGGAAATGCAAAAATGCATCCAGAGCATACTTTATTCTTTACAAGTCATTTTACAAGTTTTTATTAAGATTTTTTCTTCATATTTTTGTACTTGAGAACTTTTAATTCCTGATCTTTCTATAGGGTTTGCTTCATATTCTTCTGATTTGTTTTAGGACATTGTGAACAAGCGCAACCCCCGGCTTGTGCCATACAATCTACTGGATGAAAAAACGAAAAAGACCAATCGTGACAGTGTATGTGCCGCTGTAAGAACTCTGATTGGCTATGGCTACAATATTGAGCCACCTGACCAGGAGAGCAGTGAGTCTGTACATCTTATCATTTACCAAATCAGCCTCATCAAAGGGAACTTAAAATCATTCAATGAATTTTGTGTTTGTAAACTTTTACTCATTGAAGCTTCTGTGACTATTTATTTTAGGTGGACATGGAGCTGGTAGTGGTCGGAGTGATAAGATCCGTGTGTTCAGGGCAGAGAAATCCTACGCCATAACCCAGGGAAAATGGTACTTTGAGTTTGAGGCGGTAACAGTGGGAGAGATGAGAGTTGGGTGGGCAAGACCAAGCGTCCATGCAGACAGAGAGCTGGGATCAGATGACCTGGCCTATGTCTTTAATGGGTTCAAGGTACTTAAATTTCATTAGCGTTCTTCAGGGCTTCTTTGTTTTAAGAACCTTCTACAGTTGTTAATTGCACCTAATGTGTTTAGTGTCACTTTTGACCAATTTAATGTTGAGTAAAATATAAATATCTTTAAAAATGAAACTGAACAGTAGTGTATAATATAATATATCTGATTTTTAACCACAGGCTCAGCGTTGGCATATAGGGAATGAGCCGTTTGGCCGGCAGTGGCAGTCTGGTGACGTGGTGGGTTGCATGATTGACCTGACGGAGCAGAACATCATGTTTACTCTGAATGGAGAAATGCTGATCAGTGACTCTGGATCTGAGATGGCCTTCAAAGACATTGAGATCGGAGAAGGTGAGAGTCACGAAGAGGAATAAGATTGAGACATTAGTAGCTGTGACATTTAATAATGTGTCTATTGTTCTCCTGAGTAGGCTTCATCCCGGTGTGCAGTCTGGGGCTGTCTCAGGTTGGCCGTATCAACCTTGGGCAGAATGTGAGCAGCCTGCGCTACTTCACAATCTGTGGCCTACAGGAAGGTTTTGAGCCTTTTGCCATCAACATGAAGAGAGATATTACCATGTGGTTCAGCAAGAGTTTGCCCCAGTTTGTGCCTGTGCCAACAGACCACCCTCATATTGAGGTAAAAACTCACTCAAAATGCCTTAATTCATGTGGATCTGCACAGCTCAGCTGCAGGTCTTTCACTTTGTCAATAAAGTGACGTTAAGTTGAATTAATGGTGGTGATGTGGTGCAGTGGATAAGACACATGCCTTTGGTGTGAGAGACCCGGGTTCGAATCCACTGTGAGACACCAATGTGTCCCTGAGCAAGACACTTAACCCCCTAGTTGCTCCAGAGGCGTGCGACCTCTGACATATATAGCAATTGTAAGTCGCTTTGGATAAAAGCGTCAGCTAAATGAATAAATGTAAATGTAATAATATTAAAATCATTTTCATTCATTAAAACAAAGCTGAAATAAAATTAAATCTAAATATTAGAGGAAAAAACTTTTTGATTAAAAAAATATTGGATGAGAATCTCAAATGTTGTCAAATTTTGCAACTAACTGAAATAATATGAAGTACTAAAATTATTAAACCTAAAACTAATTAAAAACAAAATTAGATGCATAAAAATAAATAAATGACAATTCCTAGAACTTTAACTAAAATTAAACATATCACATATTCTTCCAAATATAAATACTTTAATAGTAAAAAATATAATACTAAAATAACACTGTCTCTGACCCTTTTCTTCTTTAATTTCTCCAACAGGTGTCCCGTGTGGATGGAACAGTGGATAGCGCCCCCTGTCTGAAACTGACACATAGGACATTTGGGTCTCAGAATGCCAACACAGACCTTCTGTTCTTTAGACTCAGCATGCCTATCGAATTCCACGAAACCTTCAAGGTGCCAGTGGGAGCTTCACCCCTCACCCGAACCCTCACTATCCCGGAAGATGAGGCTCTTGAGGTGGACCCCGAATCTGAATTTGAGCTCCTGAAGAAGTCAGCCACTCGTAAGGAGCAAGATGAAAAAGAAAAAGAGCCATCCGTCCCGAAAGAGCTTCCTGGCAACAAAGAGGGCGAGAATGAGAAGGACACCACCACAGAGAAGAGCAAAAAGAGAGGGTGAGAGAAAATAAAGTCAATTAGAAATTTGTAATCCTCACTTTTGATTCAGAAATGACAAAGTATCCATGATTTCCAGGTTTTTTTCCAAGGCGAAGAAGGCAGCATTTATTGCCCCACCACCAGTGGTTCCAACAGTGCCTCGTCTGATGGAAGACGTTGTCCCTGATGATCGAGACGATGCTGATATTATCTCAAACACAACGACTGTATGGATTAAATTTTATAATCTTTTCCTTACTAAATATCTTTGTATCGCTTGTAGAATTTCATCTAAATGGTTATTTGATCCTTGACAATGTGGTCATGTATAATAAAAGCCCTTCTTGTTATTCCACCAGTATTATTATTCAGTCCGGGTGTTTGCCGGACAGGAGCCCAGTGGAGTGTGGGTAGGGTGGGTCACTCCTGACTACCACCAGTATGACCCACATTTTGATCTTTGTAAAGTCAGAAATGTAACTGTTACGGTTGGGGATGATAAAGGCAACATTCATGACAGGTAAGACCATTCATGCTGCCACATACTTTAGTAAATTTTCCACCAGAATAGGCATATATGAGTAAGAACCCAGGCTTAACTTAATCTATTTCATATCACTTTACATTTCTCAGAACAATACAGTGTCTTTCCTCTGCTTTCCTCAGTGTAAAACGCAGCAATTGCTACATGGTTTGGGGAGGAGAGTTTAGCAGCTCACAGCAAACACGCATCAGCCAGGAGGATTTTGTGATCGGCTGCTTGGTCGACTTGGACACAGGACTGATGACCTTTACAGCCAACGGGAAAGAGATCAATGCATTCTATCAGGTGAGAGAAAGTGGTCAAAGTGAAGTAGTTTAAACTATATTACTACATGTTTGCAGTAGTGTTCCAAGTGGTATATAATGTTATGTAATTTGTCTTAGGCAATCGGGAGAGCAGATCCAACATACAACAATACAATTATTCAATAACCCTCCATTCAATACTAGCGATTATTGTCAATTTGATTTCACAGATAATATTTAAACTAAATTGAGCTAGACAATGGCATCTCTGAATTCAATAATGAAATGACTTTAACTGAAAATTGAGTGTTTAATCTTATTATTATACATTACTGACACTCTATCCTCCAATTTAATACTGTTAAGTGCTTTGACACAATCTGTATTGTTAAACGCACTATATAAATAAAGGTGACTTGACTTGACTTGATCTGTAAAACAGTAACATGATACTTTTATCCACCCCATAAACCCTGAGACTTCGCAAAAAATGCAAGCGCTGACTAGCTCGTGTACAAACATAGTCCACTTGATGACTCCACCGCAGCTGAGAATCAAAGTACATACCTAAATACTTATGTTGTTACCTGCTCAACTTTCTCCTGATTAACTACAATTGGGCTATGATCACCCACCAACCTCGGGTCAAAGATCATTTCTTTAGTTTTTTTTACATTCAACATCAAGTTGTGCTCCTCACACCACCGCACAACCCCTTCTATCTTTGATTTATACATGCCGACATCTGAATTTTTTGTCAGCAAACTGAGTATAACTGTATCATCTGAAAATGTAATAATATAGGTGTTTATGTACTGATTCCTACGATCATTCGTATATAATGTAAAAAGAAGGGGGGAACTTACACAGCCTTGAGGAGCTCCAACATTTGTGACCAATATATCAGAGAAAGTTGAATTAATTTTCACTTGCTGTTGTCGTTCAATTAGAAATGCATAATACCATTTAATTATATAGGGGTTCACCTTCATCTGTTTTAACTTAAATAACACAATATCTGGAAGTAGAGTATTAAACGCTGAATGCAATGTAATATTTTTTATTAATATTTACTTATTTTCATGTTTTTATTTATTAACCTCTTTTATTTTACATATTCTTAAAAGCACCATAATTTTATGTCTATTTAATGTGACATTTTTCTCTTGTGACTCTTTCTCTGTGTTTCAGGTGGAACCCAATACTAAGCTCTTCCCTGCTGTCTTTTGTTTGCCGTCAAGCCAGAACATTTTACAGGTGGAACTCGGCAAACTAAAGGTCACTATCTCATGCTGAAAACTCATTTTTTTGTACAAACATTATACAGTCATTTGTTTAATGTAAATTGTTCTTTATTCTTATTCTGCTTTTTCTTCTTTATATCCAGAACATTATGCCCATCTCTGCGGCCATGTTCCGTAGTGACCATAAGAACCCGGTCCCTCAGTGTCCTCCCAGGTTGGATGTCCAGATGTTGACACCTGTCATATGGAGCCGGATGCCTAATCACTTTTTGTCCCCTGAAACTGGCCGTGTGAGTGAGAGGCAGGGCTGGAAGGTGCAATGTATGGAACCTCTTATTATGATGGCGCTGCACATTCCAGAAGAAAACAGGTATTACCTCAGTACGGAAATAGTACCTGGCTATTTCATTAGAAATTAGAAAACAAAATTCCTTGATCCTTTTAAATAAAAGAATTCAGTGTGTTATGAAAAATTTAACTTTCAAAACTGAAAATTATCTTTTCCTCTCTTCTCCAGGTGCATTGACATCCTGGAACTGTCAGAGCGCTCCGACCTAATGAAGTTCCATTACCACACACTGAAACTGTATGGCTCGGTGTGCGCTCTGGGCAACAACCGTGTTGCACACGCCCTCTGCAGCCACGTTGATGAATCGCAGCTATTCTACGCCATCGAAAACACCTACCTTCCCGGCCCCATCCGCAGCGGCTACTATGACTTGGTCATCTCAATGCACCTCGAGTCTGCCAAGCGCAACCGTCTCATGACTAATAAAGAGTTCATTGTGCCCATGACAGATGACACGCGTAGCATCACCCTCTATTCAGATGCTGAGAAGGCCCATGCGCTTCCTGGTGTCGGGCTCACCACCTGTCTACGCCCCAAGCTACACTTCGCTCCAACTGGATTTTTGGGTACTAATGCAGACCTCTACACCCTCAGTCCCATTTTACCTCTGCAGGTAGGTAGAGGAAATGAAATTCCTCATCTCCGTGTCTTCTCGTAAAGACTGCCACAAAATTAGCATCTTAATTTCTCTTTTGCTGGCTCTTTTTGTCTTTCTGTACTGTAGATGCTTAAAGACCATGCCCTTAGCATGCTTACAGAAGCTGTGCAGGATGGTGGGCAGGCCATGCGAGATCCCGTAGGTGGCAGCGTTGAGTTCCACTTCGTGCCCATTCTGAAGCTCATCAGCACCTTGCTAATAATGGGTGTGTTTGATGACAGTGACGTCAAGCACATCCTGAAGCTAATCGAACCATCCGTCTTCACTGATGGTGAGAACCCAGCTGAAGAACTGGAGGCTGCCAAAACTGGAGATGCCGAACAACTGCTGGTCTGCAAAGAGGAAGGAATGGAGGTAAAAGAGGAAGAGGAGCAAGTAGAAGGTGAAAATGAAAGAGAGCTGCTGGATGAAGGAATGGGAGAGGAAGAGGAAGAAGAGCTTGAAGAAGAGGAGGATGACCTCGAACCTGAGGAGGAGGAATATGAAAAGCATGCAAGAAAAGAAGGGAAGGAGGATGAACATGCTGCTGAAAAAATGGATAGAGAGAAAACAACAGATGAAGAAGTTGAGAAAGAAACTGGTGCAGCAGTTGCAGAAGCAAAGGAAGAGGAGGATGTGGGAGAGGGACTGCTGCACATGAAGCTTCCTGAGTCTGTTAAACTTCAGGTGAAGTACTATCGATTGAAGACTTTCAAATATATTAGTATTTCTCTGACTCTTTGACTTTTTTTTGTCTTTGTCATCCTTAGATGTGTACTCTCCTGCAATATTTCTGTGACTGTGAGCTACGTCACAGAGTGGAAGCCATCATTGCTTTCTCAGACAGGTTTGTCAACCAGGTGCAGACTAATCAGAGACATCGATATAATGAGCTCATGCTGGCCTTCACAATGAGTGCCGCAGAAACAGCCCGTAAGACCCGTGAATTCCGCTCCCCTCCACAAGAACAGGTACTGTTCGGCCCCTCTGGAGAGACACTGCAGTCTAGCTATTTATAAAGCTTTTTTTAGCTTTATATATACCAAGGCTGCGCTTTCTGTCCAGGGAAAAAAGAGCAGAAATTTACACTTACACTTACAGGTGAACATGTTGCTGAGCTTTAAGAACTGTCCAGAGGAGGAAAATTGCCCCGTTCCTGAGGAAGTCCGGAATGACCTGCTGACATTTCACCATGACCTTTTGGCTCACTGTGGTCAGTTTAACCACACAGACTAAACTCTTTTCAAATATATACTGTCGCTGTTTCATATAAAGATTAATATTATTCATATATTATTCGTCCATGTTTGTTGCTGCTTAACATATAATTTCTTTCAATCATTAAAGAGTCTCTGTTGTCAAGCATTATGTAGGGAGTCACATGTATTCTCCTTCTCTTTTAAAGGGGTTCATATTGAAGAGGAGGAGCAGGAAGAGGAGGTGGATACCTCTCTTCGTGGGCGCCTCCTGAGACTAGTGAAGAAAGTTAAGAGCTTGCGAAAGAAGCCGGAGGCTGAGCCTGAACCTGAAGAAGATAAAAAACCCAGTAAAAGTCTTTTGACTTCATATTAGACTTCAAAGTCCCTTTTTTCCATACCGTAACTACATGAACCTTTGCTCTTGTGTCACAGGTACTCTGCAGGAGCTGATTTCCCACACCATGATCCACTGGGCTCAGGAGTCTTTCATTCAGAACCCTGAGCTGGTGCGGCTCATGTTCAGTCTGCTACACCGACAGTATGATGCACTGGGTGAGCTGATCCGAGCATTGCCCAAAGCCTACACTATCAATGCAGTGTCTGTGCAAGACACAATGGAGCTACTGGAGTGTCTGGGACAGATCCGCTCCCTGCTCATCGTACAGATGGGGCCTGAAGAGGAGAGGCTGATGATCCAAAGTATAGGGTGAGTGCATGATTGCACCCTAAAAAAGCTCTTCAACTTCAATAAGTAACAATAGTAACTGCAATATATACCTTATGCTTACACTGTCATTTACACCATGCTGGAGTTGCAACCATCATCTGTCTTTCTCTTTCAGAAATATTATGAGCAACAGGGTATTCTATCAGCACCCCAACCTGATGAGAGCTCTGGGGATGCATGAGACGGTCATGGAGGTTATGGTGAACGTACTCGGAGGTGGAGATTCCAAGGTACTCAGTTTTTAAAAGACACATTTTTTTGCGATGTTCAAACATTTGAATGGTTTGAAAGATTTTTTTTAATTTAATTAGCATTTTCTCTGACCAGGAGATCAGATTCCCTCGAATGGTGACCAACTGCTGTCGTTTCCTGTGTTATTTCTGCCGTATCAGCAGACAAAATCAGCGCTCAATGTTTGATCACCTGGGCTACCTCCTACAGAACAGTGGGATTGGGCTGGGTAAAGTCTGATTTTAGAGGAATTCACCTTTTTAAGGGGTTTCTTCTTTTTATTAAACTTTTCATCTCCAGTATGTGTTTAAGTTTAGTCTAGTTAAAAATTTAGTAAATCTAATTTAAATTCAATTATATTCAGCTATAAATGTTTATTATTGATTGTCACATCAGTCAACCAGTAATCACTTTTTTAGGAATGCGTGGCTCCACTCCTCTTGATGTTGCTGCTGCATCCTGTATCGATAATAACGAACTTGCCCTGGCCCTCCAAGAGCAAGACCTGGAGATGGTGTGTCAACCGAAAATACAAACAGAAAACTTTGACCAGTTTTTGTGGCTGCCAGAAAACTCTTTTTGTTTCTCTTTTTATGCAGGTGGTGAAGTACTTGGCAGGTTGTGGTCTGCAGAGCTGCCCCATGCTTTTATCAAAAGGTTACCCAGATATTGGGTGGAATCCCTGTGGAGGCGAGAAGTATCTGGATTTCCTGCGCTTTGCTGTATTTGTTAATGGTTTGTAATTATAATGTGATGACGGTTGTAACTGGACAAAGGAGAGTGTAGTTTGCATACATTAGATACTTTATGCTCTTGGTTTGTTTGTTAGTGTGACAATCGTAATACAAATCAAATAATAATAATAATAATTTATGGTACAGCTTTGTTGGACCAAAACAGATCCCATCTAATATGCTTAAATTCAATTCAGTACAATTAAATTCAATTAAACTGAATTGTTTTTCAACATTTTGTGTAATTTTCTAATTTCAGGAGAGAGCGTGGAGGAGAACGCTAACGTGGTGGTCCGACTTTTGATCAGGAGGCCTGAGTGTTTTGGTCCTGCACTGAGGGGAGAAGGGGGCAACGGTCTGCTTGCTGCCATTGAAGAGGCTATTAAGATCTCAGAAGATCCTGCAAGAGATGGACCCACTGTTAAAAAAGACAGACGCTTCCCCATGTGCGTGCAAATTATCTCTGTACTGCATTACCGTGTGGTATAATAAAGTAATTTTATCCTGACAAAGTCACCCAGTGTGATGTTTTGCTACTTTTTGGTTTCACAGTGGTATGTAGAGAGGTTTTTGAGTGTTTCTTGTTTATGTTGTGTCAGGTTTGGAGGTGAAGAGCAGCATGAGGAGAACAGAGTGCACCTGGGAAATGCCATCATGTCCTTTTACTCAGCTCTCATTGATTTACTGGGTCGCTGTGCACCTGAGATGCATGTAAGTGTGTTTGTATGCAAATGTTTGAGTGATACTAAATGAAATCTGATTGATTGAACGTCTCACTTCCTGTCTTGTATAGTTGATCCAAGCTGGTAAAGGCGAGGCTTTGAGAATCAGGGCCATTCTTAGGTCTCTGGTGCCTATTGAGGATCTGGTTGGTGTGATCAGCTTGCCATTCCAGATACCTGCTTTTGGAAAAGGTTATGATCAGTTAAGAGCTTGTAGATAGATGCATGTATTTTTACCATTCTCACACTTCCTGTTTTGCCCATTACATTTCAGATAACAGCATCATTGAGCCAAAGATGTCTGCCAGTTTTGTGCCTGATCATAAAGCACCAATGGTCCTGTTCCTGGACCGAGTTTATGGCATCGACAACCAGGACTTCCTGTTGCATGTACTGGAAGTGGGCTTCCTGCCTGACATGAGAGCAGCAGCTTCCTTAGACACGGTAAAATACCTACTGTATCTATCTTCACTTGCAAAAATGCTGTCTGTGATTGAATTCAAATAATATGAGACATACTGAGCTGTGGTGTTCACATGGGAAATGTGGGTTCAAGTTTAGCTTGCAACATTCTCTGTACATAACTGTCTGCAGTACTGTCACAATGACCATCCTGTTCTTTTTCTAAGGCCGCATTCAGCACTACAGAAATGGCCCTGGCGCTGAACCGTTACCTGTGCTCCGCTGTGCTTCCTCTTATCACTAAATGTGCTCCTTTATTTGCCGGCACGGACCACCGTGCCATCATGATCGACTCCATGCTCCACACCATCTACAGGCTGTCCCGAGGACGCTCTCTAACCAAAGCTCAGAGAGATGTTATTGAAGAATGCCTCATGTCTTTGTGCAGGTGAGTGTTATACACAGCAGCAAACAGCAATAAAACAACAAGTGTTCATTCAAAACATGTTTAGCTTAGCTGATGTCAGTATTTACATAATTTTTCTGGTGATTTTAATATCCTTTAGCTTATTATGTAATGTTTGCTTTACAGGTACCTGCGTCCATCCATGCTCCAGCACCTCCTCAGACGGCTGGTGTTTGATGTGCCGATTCTGAATGAGTATGCTAAAATGCCCCTTAAGGTATGGCATTATTTCATCACACATTCATTCATTTAAACTGGTTTCTACAGTTATCTCACCTGTGTGTGATTATTTTGCAGCTGCTTACTAATCATTACGAGCGTTGTTGGAAGTACTATTGTTTGCCCAATGGCTGGGCTAACTTTGGCGTATCATCAGAGGAGGAGCTTCATCTGACCCGTAAACTCTTCTGGGGAATTTTTGAGTCTCTCGCCCACAAGGTGGGAATACACCCTCTTGTGTAATAAATATAAAAGATGCTGTTACTGAGCTGCTTTAGAGTGTTATTCTGTCCCAAAATGTAGTGAAAAGACAGAGGAACATCGTAGCTTTTCTAATTTGTCTCTACCAACAGAAATTTGATGCAGAGCTATTCAAAATTGCCATGCCTTGTATATGTGCGATTGCTGGAGCGATTCCTCCTGATTATGTGGATGCCAGTTACTCCTCCAAAACAGAGAAAAAGGCCTCTGTCGATGCTGAGGGCAACTTTGATCCTAAACCTGTGGATACGACCAAGTACTTTTAATTATTAAATTATTCTGTTAAGCGTGATGAAAAAAATGAACAAAAAGTCAAATATTTAATGTTCTCTTCTTATAGCACTATCATTCCAGAGAAGCTGGATGGTTTCATCAATAGATATGCAGAATACACACATGATAAATGGGCTTTTGAAAAGGTATGTATTGTATTATTTGTTCACTTATTTATTATATGGTGCTGCCAAAAGGTTGGTGCTATGTTGGGCCACGCTATGAGTGGTTCCTAAGTGGTTACTTTCTGATTTATTTGTTTATTTATTTGTGTAAGAGTCTTACCATTGCCTTATAATCCATCAGATTCAAAACAACTGGACCTTTGGTGAGGTGCTGGATGAAAATGCCAAAACTCATCCCATGCTCAGGCCTTACAAAACGTTCTCTGAAAAGGTAACAGACATCATATAATATTAGATTTCCACTCTTTCTGTCACTATGGTGAACTTGGAAACAATTGAGAACTAAATAACCAAGATGAGATAAGATAAACTAAAAACACATATTAGAAAAAGAACAGAAACATAAAACAAAACAAGAACCAATGCTGAGAACACCAATTAAACACTAGAAATGACAACTAATACCTAAATCAATGAATAAAACAATAAAGACACTACAAACAGACAGCTAGAAAAGGCATTACAAAAAACTACATAGCCACAATTTCAGCATAAAAGTCCAAAGCAAGATGCAGAACAGGATATTTGACTCTCAGACTTCATAGTGCTCTTTTGTTTATTGCAAGAGCCTTATATCATGTTTTTATTCAATAATGTTTGCATTAGGATAAAGAAATCTACCGTTGGCCCATTAAAGAGTCCATCAAGGCCATGATTGCATGGGAGTGGACGCTGGACAAAGCCAGGGATGGAGATGATGAGAAAACAGAAAAGAAGACAGCTCGCAAGATCTCACAGACTGCACAGGTAAGGACAGAGTGAAAAATATTTTGAGATATTAACCAAATACTAACTGCATACTGCTGTATCCAAGTTATGTTTTGTGATTTTTGTTTATCATGTTAAATGAGAAATTACATATATTTATTAATACTCTAAATATAAGTATGATGTTATAATTAATTTATTTTCATAGGCGACTTATGACCCCAGTCATGGCTACAGCCCTCAGCCCATTGATATCTCAGGCATGACACTTTCCAGAGAGCTACAGGTACACAGTGCTAATGCACATTTTCATTTTCATTTAATACAATAGAAAGTATCGTAGCTAACCACACACTACGTGTTCTAGTCCATGGCAGAGCAGCTTGCAGAAAACTACCACAACACCTGGGGGCGCAAAAAGAAAATGGAATTACAAGCAAAAGGTTTGCTTTTCTCCAATGTCTCATCAGTAAACATTTTTAAAATAGTTTTTAGTTGCAGCTCTTTTTAGTTCGTCCACATCTCTTTTTGAATTAGGGGGCGGCACACATCCTTTGCTTGTGCCTTATGACACACTGACGGCTAAAGAAAAGACTCGAGATAGAGAGAAGGCATATGAGCTGCTCAAGTTTCTCCAGCTGAATGGATATGCTGTGACAAGGTACAGGAGCCACTGAAACCCATATGTACTCCAAAATATTGCAATTGTTATAATTCTGATTGTCTAAAATCTCTCTGTCCAGAGGGCTCAAAGATATGGAAAGTGACATTTCATCTATTGAGAAACGTTTTGCATATGGCTTCCTACAGAAGCTGCTGAAGTGGATGGATATTGCCCAGGAATTTATAGCACATCTTGGTACAACTTTCTTTATCTTTGTTCTTTATCCATATTGCATGAATTTATGGAGTAATTGAAATAAACAAAATTTCCTGTAACATTTGTGTTTACAGAGGCTGTTGTGAGCAGCGGCCGTGTGGAAAAGTCGCCACACGAACAAGAGATAAAGTTCTTCGCTAAGGTCAGGCTCTCGTGGTCTATATGCCCAAAATGTCTTTCAGCATGAACATTAGCACAGGACTAAGAATAATGTGTGATTTATTTTTTTATGTCATCCTCAGATTCTTTTGCCTTTAATAAATCAATATTATAAAAATCACTGCCTCTACTTCCTTTCCACACCTGCCAAAATCCTGGGCAGTGGCGGACATGCCTCCAACAAGGAAAAAGAGATGATAGCAAGGTAACAACACACTTACAGACACTTTACCAGATGTTTATTGCAAATACAAGGCCAAATCTTATTACTTCATGTATTTTGTTACTTTTATTTCACCCTGTTTTTCTCGCTGCCTTTTCCTTTTTTCTCTCATTCATTCTTCACGTTCCTTTGGTTTCCTTTTATTTGGTATCAGCATCTTCTGTAAGATGTCTGCCCTGGTGCGACACAGAGTGTTTCTCTTTGGTAAGATATCTACTCTGCTGTCTTCCATCACTTTTCCTTTCTGTTTTCTTACTGCTTTTATTTCTTACTGCTTTCCTTTCTTTTTGTGTGTTGCTCTCCATCAACTAAATAAGTAGAGCATTTGCTTTACCTACGGGTCTATAAAAAGCGATATTTCTGTCCTTGATGTAATGCCATCTTTTTGTGATGCACAGGTACGGATGCACCTGCTATTGTCAACTGCCTTCATATCCTTGCACGGTCACTTGATGCCAGGTAAGTCACTGAAATGAATTTCCAGTCAGAATGTAGAAAGTTTGTGAAGTAGTTAAATGTTGCTTCTCTTTTTTTATTTCTCTGATGTTAACAGAACTGTGATGAAATCTGGACCTGAGATAGTAAAAGCAGGACTACGTTTGTTCTTTGAGAGTGCAGCTGATGACATTGAAAAGATGGTGGAGAACCTCAAACTCGGCAAAGTGTCCAAAGGCAATCAGGTACAGCTCGAGTAATGCTTACTGTATATGATAAGGTTAATTTGCTGCATTGTTTTTGCATGGTACAAATATTTTTGTTTTTTATCTCTCAGCCGGTTAAAGGTGTATCCCAGAATATTAACTACACCACAACAGCTCTGCTCCCTGTCCTCACTTCACTGTTTGACCACATTGCTCAACACCAATTTGGAGATGATGTTATCCGTAAGGACTTTTTTGAAAACTAAATACTCCATAAATACAGTATGGTTTTATAGTTTTAAAATGCAGTTAAATTAACCTGTGTTTCTTTTGTTTCTGTTAGTGGATGATTTGCAGATGTCCTGTTACCGAATCATGTGTAGTATCTACTCTTCGGGAACTGTAAAAACACCTCATGCAGAAAGGTTTGTTAGAGAGTATTTGTGTGTGTGTGTGTGTGTGTGTGTGTGTGTGTGTATAAGTCTGCAGTGATGTGACTGTGGTTGAGGTTTCTATTGTGTTTCTCTATATTTACATTAGGCATAGACCAGCCCTTGGAGAATGCCTTGCTCATCTCGCTGCAGCCATGCCTGTGGCCTACCTGGAGCCCCATCTTAATGAATACAATGCGTTTTCAGTGTACACTACCAAGACACCCAGAGAAAGATCTAGTAAGTCCTCTCTTTGCAGCTACACTACTGTTTAAAAGATGATAAAATACAACTTAGAATGTTACAGAAAATGATTCAAATAAATGCTATTCTTGTGAACTCTATTCTTCAAAGAATTATGAAAAAATATTAGGCTGCACAACTGTTTTCAATATTGATAATAATAGGAAATGTTTCTTGAGCACCATATTCAGATATCAGAGTATTTCTGAAGGATCATGTGACACTTAACACTGAAGTAATGGCTGCTGAAAATTCAGCTTTTACATCACAGAAATAAAATTAATTTTAAAACATATTGAAATTGTTCATTTAAATTGTAATAATATTTCATAATATTAGTGTTTTGACTGTATTTATAATGAAATAAAATGCAGCCTTGATGAACATAAGAGACTGCTCGAAAACATTTACAAATCTTATGACACCAAACTTTTGAATGGTTATATATACAGTGGCCTCCATAAGTATTGGAACAGTAAAGACAAAATTGCTCTGTTGGCTGTGGAGTCAAGACATTTAAAAATATGATTAAAAGATGAATATGAGACAAAACTACAGAATGTTACATTTTATTATTTGGTGATTCGACATATAGATGTTTTACCAGCTAAGAAGTTCAGCACTTGTAGAGTTTCATCCCTCTATCTGATGTGAGGATAAGTATTGGAACCGTTGCCTCACAGGTCTTTCTAAGTGATCAGCTGTGTCCTGTTGCATTAATTCTTCAGATATTAAAAGCAGGGAATGTGTTGTATCAGTTATATCCATTACTTCTGCATTCTGAATCCTGCATTCGATGATGACACACGCAAACCAGGATGAAGATGAGGGAGCTGACTTTGAGAGAAAAGCAAGCAATTTGGATGCTAAAAGAAAAGAGGAAGTCAGTTAGAGGTATAGCAAAAACAAAAGGCATGGAGAAATCAACGGAAACAACCAGCGACACCAAATCAAGTCAAGTCACCTTTATTTATATAGTGCTTTTAACAATACAGATTGTGTCAAAGCACTTAACAGTATTAAATTGGAGGATAGAATGTCAGTAATGTATAATAATAAGATTAAACACTCAATTTTCAGTTAAAGGCATTTCATTATTGAATTCAGAGATGTCATTGTCTAGCTCAGTTTAGTTTAAATAGTATCTGTGAAATCAAATTGACGATAATCGCTAGAAATCAAGTGTCCCCAACTGAGCAAGCCAGAGGCGACAGTGGCAAGGAACCAAAACTCCCTCTGTGACAGAATGGAGAAAAAAAAAACCTTGGGAGAAACCAGGCTCAGTCAGGGGGCCAATTCTCCTCTGGCCAGGATATTATTGTTTATTTATTGTATAGTTATTGATTTAATTAATTTTAAATGTATTATGCTTCTATTTTTATATTGTTGCAACTTCTAACAAGCAACCAACGACCTGATCGGCTGAGAAAACAACAGTAGTTGATGACAGACAAATCATAAAAGCTGTGAAAATTAATCCTAAAAGACGTGTCTGTAAAATCACTAACAACTTCCAGAAAGCTGGGGTGATGCTCTGACAATCTACTGTCCTCAGGAGACTGACACAGAATTACAGATGCTACACAGCAAGATGCAAACCTCTGACCAGCACCAAAAATAGAAAGGCAAGATTAGAATTTGCAAAAAAGCACAAAGGTGAGCCAGAAGAGTTTTGGAACTGTGTTTATGGACTGATGAGACAAAGATAAACCTTTATCTAAGTGATGGGAAAGCAAAAATGTGGAGAAAAAAAGGGAACTGCAATGATCCCAAGCACACAGCCTCATCTGTAAAGCATGGTGGAGGTGGTGTCATGGCATGGGCATGCATGGCTGCCTCTGGAACAGGCCCTCTCAACTTTACTGATGACTTAATGTATGATGACAGTAGCAGAATGAATTTGGAAGGGTACAAAACCATCTTGCCTACCAATATTCAAGAAAATGCCACCAGATTCATTGGGAAGTGCTTCATATCGCATCAGGACAATGACCCAAAACACCCTGCCAGTTCAGTCATGGAATTTATAAGGACAAAGAAATGGAAAGTCTTAGATTGCCCAAGTCAATCTCCAGATTTAAATCTGATTGAACATGAATTTCACCAGCTGAAGAGGAGAGTAAAGGCAGAAACTCCCCAAAACAAGCAACAATTGGAACTGGCTGCATTAAAGGCTGGGAAAAGTATTTCAAAGGATGAGACCAAGAGTCTGGTGATGTCTATGGGTCACAGACTCACTGCTGTGATTGTGCGCAAGGGATCTGCAACTAAACAATAGCTTTTAATCTTTTATATCTACCTTATGTTCAACTGTCCCAATACTTATGCTCACATCAATGAGTGGGATGAACTCTAAAAGTGCTGTTCTTTTTATTTGGTAAAACATGAATGTGTTGAAACGGCTAATAATAAAATGCTACATTCTGTAGTTTTGTCTAATATTCATCAGCCAACAGAGCAATTTTGTCTTTACTGTTCCAATACTTATGGAGGCCACTGTATATATCCATTTCTGTATTTGTTTCTGACTTTTATTCTTCCTTTAATCTACAGTCCTGGGCCTTCCGAGCTACGTCAATGAGCTGTGTGACATTCCTGAGCTAGACATATTATTGAAAGAGATTGGGGACCTTGCTGAATCGGGGGCTCGCTACACTGAAATGCCTCATGTGATCGAGGTCACCCTGCCCATGCTGTGTAACTACCTGCCACGCTGGTGGGAGAGAGGAGTGGAGATTTTTGCCGAATTGGAGGGTAAGCTGTGTACAGACGTCACCTCCGATCATCTTAACCAGCTCCTGGGAAGTATCATGAAAATTGTGGTCAACAACTTGGGAATTGACGAAGCTTCCTGGATGAAGAGGCTTGCGGGTACCAGAAGTTGATGTTCTCAAGTCTGTGTTTGTATTTTAGGTTCAGTACCTGATCTTCAACATAATATCCTTGTCTTGATCCAGTGTTCTCCCAGCCTATTGTGAGCCGAGCCAAACCAGAGATGCTCAAATCCCATTTCATTCCCACCACGGAGAAGCTGAAGAAACGTACAGCTAAAGTAGTGGCTGAGGAGGAGCACCTGCGTATGGAGGGGAAGTCTGAGGGGGACGAGGAGGAAGGAACTATTAGAGATGAATTTGCAGTTCTCTGTAGAGACCTGTATGCGCTGTACCCTCTTCTTATCCGCTATGTGGATAACAACAGGTATTTTGTGGTTCCTGTGTAGGTTATTATTTTTTAATTAATTAGAATAAATTTTTAGCTCTTTTGACATTTTAAATTTCGCATGGGTTTTAGAGCAAGATGGCTGACGTGTCGGGACCCAGATGCTGAGGAGCTGTTCCGTATGGTGGGAGAGGTCTTCATTTTCTGGTCCAAATCTCATGTAAGAGACAAATGTCTGACTCATCACAACACCATATCAGCAGACATGATAAATACTTTAATTGAAGCCAAAATATATGACATTCAAACACAACAACCTACAATTCTCATTCTCTCTGCAGAATTTCAAGCGAGAGGAGCAAAATTTTGTGGTGATGAATGAAATTAACAATATGTCCTTTCTCACTGCTGACAGTAAGAGCAAGATGAGCAAGGTGAGGCTCTTTGAGATGTGCAATCAATGGGATCTAGACATTCATATTTGACTAACGATTTACTTCGATATTTGTGAATTCATATATCTATATTAGTTAATACTGTATTTTGACAATTTTCCATTCATTCTTTCATTACATTTGCATAATAGTTTTTTTGTAAGTGTTACTTTAGAATGATTTCTATATTGTTTTTATTAATATTTTGAAGTTGCTTTTTCTATATATTTAGTTTTCATTTTAGTTTAGGTTTTAGTAGTTAATTTTTATTCTTTTAACGAATAAAAAATAATAAAGCTATTTAGCTTTATTTCTGTTTTAGTTTTATTACATCAGGTTAAAGTTTTGATGTTAAAATTAAAAATTTTGTTTTTTTTAACTAATATTTTTATTTAATGTCATGTTATGATGTTATTAGTAAATTTGAGACTAATTTCATCCCATACTATGTCAGTTACCAAAAACAATTTTCAGTCATTTTAGTTAACAATAGCAACACTGATTGTTAATGCTGTGAATGTAAATACTCCGATTTTTTTAAAATTGTTAATAAGCCAACAGTGAATTGTTGGTTTGGCATCAAGCTCCACATCAAAGGTAAAGTATGCTGTGCTTTCATGTGTTTTCTGAAGACGCTGCGTTTATTCTTGCTGTCACAAAGGCAAGTGCTTTTCGGATGCGTTTTACAGGATTTAGATGACAGTGTTAATGGTGTTCTCTCTCTGACTGTGCCCTGTCCTCTTTCTCATCTGGATGCTGGTGGGTTTCTAGACCGGGGACTCTGAGGTTAGCTTCTCTGAATGCACGACTGCTGTGCTACCGCATGGCACCTCACATCCGAGGGGGCATTTCATCAACCCCCCTCAACACACTGGCACTCTACACACGCATAACAGTGACTTCTCAACTGTTTGACCAGACTAGTGTCTCACACTCTCAATTACATGTTACATTTGTGGATAGACGTCATGCTAGATAGCATAATGTTTGTTGTTTTTTTCCCCCCCCAAAATGGTAGTACTCCTAATGGATCGAAGCGATACAGAATTGAAAATGTGAATTTGAAAGAATATATTAAAAGAATTATGGGTAAAATGGCTACTATGATGCAGATGAAAAGATAGGCCCTCTCAGTTTCAAGAAACATCCCATCCCCACGGACACCAGGGCCACAGGGCACCCGTCGTAATGCCAGTGTGTGAGGGGGGTGAGTCTGAATGTAGGCGTTTGATGAAAGAACTCTTTGTAGAGTCAGGCTCATGGCACTTGATTCCATGTCCGTCGCAGAGGGTCCGAGCCCCTGGAGGCCAGTGCCATCACCCTGTACAGCAGTTTGCATCTGTTGGACTGTAGTTCGGATGGGGATCTTCATACATCTCTTATCTTCCTTTTCTTTTTGTATAACGGCTGCAGGTTGGGGTCAATATTTAATCTGTTCAGGAAGTCAACTGAGACTCAGTTGCAGAAATGCACACATCAAATGATTCAAACTGTATTTCAGTTAATTTCCTAAACTGGATTCATGTGAAGGAATTTGACCTCAATTAATGTATATTTCGTCATACATCCTCCTTGACAAAGGGGCCATTTAGAGTCCATCCTCTAATGTGTGGCTACTTAATCCCCCCTTAACTAGAATTGTTGCCGTACTTGTATCCAATGGCTCACATCTCCATATCGTTCCATTTTTGTCTCCCCATCCACCCCTTTTAACCCATGACCCCTGATGCA
This sequence comes from Barbus barbus, assembly GCF_936440315.1. Classification (NCBI taxonomy): domain Eukaryota; kingdom Metazoa; phylum Chordata; class Actinopteri; order Cypriniformes; family Cyprinidae; genus Barbus; species Barbus barbus. The sequence continues at coordinate 15,586,300 of NC_136725.1, forward strand.
ATCAAAAGAAAATGATTGAGGTGGGATTGTGGAAAAAGGGATTACATTTGCATAATTTAGAACTAATGTAACCTCTAAAACTTGGTTTAAATTGTTCAGTTGCATTAACATAGTGGTCTACAGCTAAAAAGACAGAATAGATGGATCCTTTTATTTAGTCCAGGATTGACGTGAATATAAGACTACAAGACCCAAATCCAGACCAATACCAGAGACCTACACAAAGGCCATGTTTATTTGATTTTGAGTGGTCTTAACCCTAACGTCTACTGTATTTTCCACCTTATTTTTCCCATTAGAGGGAATATAGAGGCATATAGAGGCTTTTGAGGAACTGTTATTTGTCCATCTCTCAGGCATCATTGGATTGGATTTTTTTTAACAATTAAAACAACAACAGATTTTAGATCATAAACCTAAGCATTTACAACTCGAATTCCAGAAGTATTGGGACGTTTTTTAAATTTGAATAAAATGAAAACAAAGACTTTCAAATCACATATTTTATTCACAATAGAACATAGAGAACATAACAAATGTTTAAACGGAGAACGTTTACGCTTTTATCCACTAAATGAGCTCATTTCAAATTTGATGCCTGCTACAGGTGTCAAATTTTGGCACGGGGGCAACAAAGAAATTTTGAAAAGATTCAGCTGGGAGAACATCTAGCAACTAATTAAGTAACTGACATGAAGTCTGTAACATGATTAGCTATAAAAGGGATGTCTTAGAGAGGCAGAGTCTCTCAGAAGTAAAGATGGGCAGAGGCTCTCCAATCTGTAAAAGAATGCGTAAAAAGATTGTGGAATACGTAAAATTGCAAAGGCTTTGCAAATCTCATCATCTACAGTGCATAACATCATCAAAAGATTCAGAGAAATCTCTGTGCGTAAGGGACAAGGAAGAAGACCATTGTTGGATGCCTGTGGTCTTCGGGCCCTCAGATGTCACTGCATCACTCATCGGCATGATTCTGTCATTGACATTACTAAATGGGCCCAGGAATACTTCCAGAAAACTTCCAGAAACCACTGTCGGTAAACACAATCCGCCGTGCCAACTAAAGCTCTATCATGCAGAAAGGAAGCCATATGTGAACATGGTCCAGAATCGCAGTCGAGTCCTATGGGCCAAGGTTCATTTAAAATGGACTGTTTCAAAGTGGAAAAGTGTTCTATGGTCAGACGAGTCCAAATTTGACATTCTTGTTGGAAATCACGGACGCCGTGTCCTCCTTGCTAAAGAGCAGAGAGACCTTCCAGCCTGTCATCAGCGTTCAGTTCAAAAGCCAGCATCTCTGATGGTATGGGGGTGCATAATTGCATATGGTATGGGCAGCTTGCGTGTTTTGGAAGGCACTATGAATGCTGAAAGGTATATAAAGGTTTTAGAGCAACATATGCTCCCCTCCAGACGACGTCTATTTCAGCAGGACAATGCAAAACCACATACTGCAGATATTACAACAGCATTGCTTCGTAGTAGAAGAGTCCAGGTGCTGAACTGGCCTGCCTGCAGTCCAGATCTTTCACCTATAGAGATCATTTAACGCATCATTAAATGAAAAAAACATCAGACGACCACAAACTCTTCAGCAGCTGGAAACATATATCAGGCAAGAATGGGACCAAATTCCAACACCAAAACTCCAGTACTCCAGACCTGTAGCAGGCATCAAATTTTAAATGAGCTCATTTTGTGCATAAAAATGTAAAATTTCTGAGTTTAAACATGTTATCTAAGTTCTATTGTGAAAAAAATATTGGCTCATGTGATTTTGGAAGTCTTTTAGTTTTCATTTCATTCAAATTTAAAAAATGTCCCAACATTTCTGGAATTCGGGTTGTAATATAATCTTACTAAGACATTATTAGGATTATCCAGTGATAGCTGGAATCTATCAGAATTTCATCTGACTCTTTGCCATATAAATACCATTCCATATAAGTATAAAGACCATCTAATTTTTTGCTCAGTCTGGGCCTCTGAATAAAAGTGTGGTGTTTTTTCCTCTTTTAGTTTGAGCTCTGTATGCTGTATCATACTGTAAGAACCTTAAAAGCACTGTGTGCTGTTCTATAAACATTCTGCGTTTAGTCTAATAAAAGGTGCAGTGAAGTGCCCTTCTGTTCAAGGTTAAGTACTGCATATAATGTTGTTGGGTCCTTATACGATGACATCACAAGTGTGAACCAGGGTTTCAGCAATAGCAGGGAAGAGCATGTGGTTGTGGCTGTTATTGTTCCTCGATTTAAGTTGATCCGGAGGCACATTTGTTTTATGTTATTTCTATGGATGCCAATATTCATCAAACAAATCCAGTGTTTTGCAACTAAACACAATCTGCTTTGCAAAGAAAAACTTGACTTTCAAACAAACTCAAAGTGATTGTTACCCACTCATATTGGTCTGAAAAGGTAAAGAGGTGTTTCGGGTCTCGGGAGACTAGCAGCGCTATCTGCTGTTTTTGGAAAAGAAAGTTGCTCAATTGCATGTGTGAGAAAATCAGCCTGCACGCATTTGTGAGAAAATCAAGCCAAGTTTCCTCATAAAAAGGCAAATATGTCTCACAGTTATAGCACACAATACATATATTTGTCCATACCTCTGCATTTTCTCTCAAATAGAGTTTTGTATTTGCAAATCACTGGATTTTTTTTTATGAATATTGGCACAAAATTCGCTCCATATATTTCATGTTAAACAGTAAAGCGAAGAAATGAATCTTTGGGAGGCGTTATCTGACTGCCGAATCAACCAAGGTGTTTGATACAAAGGACAAAACAGCCTGACATAATAAATAAATGATAAACAACAAAACACATATGCAAACACATTTTTTTTTAAATATTTGTCTAAAGGTTCAGTAAACTGTTCCATTAAAAAAAAAAAAAAACAGACCATTACTTCATATGTCAGGCTTTACGAGAAAGATCAATACTCAAATTCACATTCAAACAACTACAGTGTATTCTCTCTCGCACACAATGGGTCTCATTAATGAAGCATATGCAGAACAACTTTTGTCTAAAACCATTCTTACTTAATTATTGCATTCAAATCAGTTACATAAAATGTATTTTGCTCATTTTTCTTAAATGAGGCCCAGTTTCTAAAACTGGGCGAGTGTTGGTTTGGAGAAGCAAAACTGGAGCAAACAGGATGTGTGTGATCAAGATTACTGAAATGATTACCTTTGTCTCTTGGGCTTCTTCAAGGTTGGCAACCCAAAATGAGTCAAAAGCAATCGTTTCCCCTTAGTTTTATAATTAATTCCACTGAATGTGTTTGTTACTGAGTGTGGGATTGCAGTTCCTCCTCCACCCACTGAGGCTGAGCATGTTATGACTGTGCACGTACTTGCAGACCTTTTCAGTGCACGGCGTGCATTAAACTGCACTGACACGTTACAGCACCAGCCAGCCTGTACTGCCTGCTTCTATTATGTGTCTGAGCTAAGATGATGTTGGAATTGAATGATTTTTGCCCCTTTTGATGCTGTCACCTCTCTGTTAAGTTAGTATTGAGAATTCAGCTTCAGACCTACTACAACTTGTCTTCCCCACTAAGCCCCACTGTTGTTGTCTATTTTGATAAAAAGCAACCCTGAACATTTACCCCTCCTTCCCTCTTAATGACCCTATTAATCAGAATGACTCATTTCTAAGGACTGTTCTCTAAAGAAGTCCTAACTTAAAAATAAAATCTAATGACTGAAATAATGCCTTCAAGTAAGGATGGATTGGTCTGTTTAGTTGTCTAGGTCCTGGTGAGGGAAGAGGAAGCTTTGGATTTTGCTCAATAAAATGATAGTACACTCTTGAGGTGGACGTCCATTTTGTGGTCAACAGACTCTTGTTAGCACATCATTCAATATGAAAATCGTCTCGCAAGATGCTAAGGTCTCATTGAAAGTAATTTCATGATGTCTATGTCAGTTGTCATGCTTTGAATGTTACTGTCATCTCAGGCTGGTGGCTCGGATGTGGAGCGTACCAAGAAAAAGAGACGGGGAGATCGATACTCTGTTCAAACGTCCCTCATTGTGGCGGCCCTGAAGAAAATGCTTCCCATTGGACTAAACATGTGCTCTCCTGCAGACCAGGAGCTCATTAACCTGGCCAAGACACGCTATTCTTTGGTAGTGTGGTCCTATCTATTTGTTGGTCTGTTTTAGGATGTTTTAATAAGGTTTTACATGAAAACTTTATGTTGGTCACTAAACAGATAAACTGAAGCATGTCTGTTGTGTTTTTGACCCATAGAAAGACACAAATGAGGAGGTCAGAGAGTTCTTGCAAAATAACCTGCATCTCCAGGGCAAGGTAAGTGCATGTCTGATGTTAAAGTCTTTTAAAAGTGTTGTTGCAGAAATCTGACTGCTATCTCTCTCTCTCCTCAGGTTGACAACCCATGTATGCGCTGGCAGATGGAACTTTATAAGGAAATGGCAGGAAAGGCAGAAGATGCAGATGCCCCAGAGAAAGTTGTGAAGCGGGTTCAAGAGGTCTCTGCAGTTCTCTACCACATTGAAGTGGTGAGTTTGAATTCCGAGGTCTGAAACTCCCATTTTGGTGATCACTCACCCACACTGCTGCTGTACTTCAGTATCCCACTCAAATTGCTTCAGCTGTTTGAAGTCTAGACAACATAATATCCTTTCCATATGTGGTTTAAAATCTAAAAAACGCCCTAAGACAGTTGTTATTTTCACAGACTGAACACCCTTTCAAGTCCAAAAAGATGGTTTGGCATAAACTGCTATCAAAGCAACGACGTAGAGCGGTGGTGGCATGTTTTAGAATGACTCCACTTTACAACCTGCCCAGGTGAGACAAGACAGGTCACAGTCATACAACATAAGTACATGTTTCTGCACTAGTCGGTCTGATTCATAGAATGAATTAAAGAGATAATGGTGGATTAGAGAAGTTATATAAATGCGTATTGTCTCTCTTTCAGGCATAGAGCATGTAACATGTTCCTAGATGGGTACAAGCGAAACTGGATCAAAACCGAAGGATATTCCTTTGAGGACAGAATGATTGATGACCTGTCTGTATGTGTTCCCACATGAACAAAAATGGATGCATTTTAGTGTGAAAGAAATTGGGTGGAATACATTTCCTGTTCGTTTTCTTTTTCCTTGTAGACAAATTTAGTAACAGATTTATTTTTCTCAATGGCGTAGAAAGCGATGGAGGAAGAAGAGGAGGAGGAAGAGGAAAAGGAGACAAAGCCAGACCCTCTTCATCAGCTCATCCTTCACTTTAGTCGCACAGCCCTCACCGAGAAGAGGTGAGACCTCTCCACACCTTTAAACAATTTACAGATATGTAATGAATCGGTTTAGAAGTACTCTATAATGTAGTGTTCATCAGTAATGCAACAGTCAATTATAGTTTAACAGTCATTATACAAAGAAATGTGACCACTACATACTGTGATCTAAAAATTATATTTCTAAATATGTATTTATAATCTAAAAATGATATGGTTTTTAGAATTGGTAACAAAGAAAGCAACTTTAGGATCAATTGGGCTTTAAAATGTAGACATGTTTTTACTTATTTTATTTCCTTTGATTATTTTTTCCCTGCTTCTGCTCTGTCACAGTAAACTGGACATAGATTACTTATATATGGCATATGCTGATATCATGGCTAAGGTGAGACCTCTCTGTCTTATGGTTAACATTACTCACCGATTTATTTTTAGTAATTTATTTTATATATTTAAATAATATTTATATAATAAAATTTATATATTTGATTTTAGATATTTTAATTGTTTTTAAATACATAGAAGTTTCCATCACAGGATCTCATCTGTGTAACAATCTTTGTGTCCATCTCTGGTGAATTTAGAGTTGCCACATGGGTGAAGAGGATGAGGGGGGAGAGGAGGAGGAAGAGGGGGGAGAGGAGGAGATGTCCTTTGAGGTGCGACAGACAGAGATGGTAGGGGGAGTCCGGGGGCTGGGGACGGGGAAGACACAGAAGCGGTAGACCCGATTGACCTCCAAACCATCCACTGTATCATCCATCAATTCACTCACATCCCATTTTATGTCTCTTTGTCCAGGCTGTGCTCTCTGTCTCTCCATCTGACTCCATCTAATATGTTTTATTACATTACACTGCATCATCTTTAACATGTTTGTTTTCATACAATTGACATTAAACTTTGAGCCACCTACTGAACACAAATTAATTGTATAAAATACAGTGAATACATTTAAATACAATAAATGAAATGTCAAAAACAGCAACTTATATTTTATACCAAAAGAGCAGCATTATTTGATGTGTTTAGTAGTTTAGGCTTAAGGAGATTTTTTTAAATTCTTTTTGTTGTACCATAATGTGTTTGGATTACCTAAAGCTGAGCTGCAGCATGTGCTAATTCTCTAATATGTCACAAAAATGACAGTTGATCAACAAATTTCATTGATTGGCCATGAAGTTTTTAAGTCATATAACAATACTTTAAAGTCTAACAGATAAAAATATAAAAACAGAAATTATACAGTATAACATTATGATTTCATGAGGTAATTTTGAGACCTCAGTGTGTGAAAATTCACCTGTTGCAGCTTTGATGTCCAAAAGAAGAAATATCCTCATTGTTTCTTTTTAATAATTTGTTGAATGACATTTTTTTAAAATAATTTTCTTGCTATGAGCTCTAAGATTGATGCGTCAAATGAATGTGCATTTACTTATATATGCTATTTTACTTTAAGCAGTAACAAATGATAATGTATTTGTCATCTTGTTTCTGTATGCTTTCTGTTCTTACCTTGATTTCCTTTAACTCATTCACAGTAATCATGTGAAAGTGACTCATCACTGTTTTCTCAATGTTACTGACATAGTATACTGACACACAGACTACAGTTAAAGCCAGAGCAGTCTCCTAGTCTGCACACACACAGACAGAGGAATACACAGATGCACCTATAACGAAGTGGATTGTGCACGCCATACACACACACACACACACTCAATCAGGCTGGGCATACATGTATAAACATAGGAAGAAGAAATGCACCATATATTCCACACTTTTGGGTGCTTACTTAGGTCAGGCTTACATGGGAGGGGGGTGGCATGGGTGGGATGGGAGGTTTGGGAGGGGGGTGTACTGTATTATGCATGCAGTAGTTATAAACGTATAAGCTTTATGATTTATAGAATGTTTGGCAAAGTGAGCTTTTTCCCTTTGCAGTACTGTTTACATATGTCTGTAATAAAAAAGCTTGCTTTTATTATCTGCTAATGATAACATTATGGAATTGTATTTGCTGAAGTAAAACTATAATTACAATTCCAGTTTATTTCCAAATAAGCTGATGTTTGATGATGCTGGGTTAAGGGTTACGATTATTCTACAAAGGCACTTCCCTGAGTTTACAGTTCACGTTCCAGGAGACAGAGCTGTAGATGAGTAACACCTGCATGGTTCATTGTTTCTCTGTAAGATGCAAAGCCATCAGGAGAGTTTACTGTAGTCCAACGTTTGCTCTTATAGACAAACGTGAGAAATTAGAATGACTGTCCCAAAACTAATGATGATGGAAGCATGCTAAACGAAAATGATTGAAAGAGAGAAAAGATCATTTTAGAATGTAAAAATAATAGTGCTGTCAAACGATTAATAGCATCCAAAATAAAGGTTTTTGTTTACATAATATATGTGTGTGTATTGTGTATATTTATGTATATATAAATACACTCACGTACAGCATATATTTTGAATATATTTATATCATATATAAAATATATTTAATATATAAACGTTACATATTTCTCTTAAATATATACATGCATGTGTGTGTATTTATATATACATAATAAATATACACAGTACACACATTGTGTAAACAAACTTTTATTTTTGGATGCGATTAATCCCGATTAATCGTTTGACAGCACTAAAACATAATAATCAGCAGGGCCCAAATCATTCACAAGCACTCACAATCACCCGATCTTGCCTTAACACTGTTATAATCACATTTTAACTTAAAATAAATGAATGTTCACTTTGTGTTGTATAAGATATTTAGACAAACATTTGAGAAAGTCGCTGAAAAGAATTGATGATACTGCTGAAAAGGAAGGTTGTAAATGTTAGCAGTGTTTGTGGTTGACTTGATGAAAGCCTCAGACAGTGTTTTGGGTTGCCATGACAATAACTTCATATCCTCAAAGCTGCCCTATGTCATAGTATCAGTAAAAAGCAGCTTCTAAAATTAGAAATACCCAATTAGATTGAAAATCCAAGTTTGTTTGTTTTTTCTTTGATGCAAATCTACTTTTTTTTTCATCACCCATAAGATAAGACTATTATAAATGACAAGTAGTAACTGGTCAAGATAGAAAAAAAGAACGTTATTGCTTATAAAGAAATATGATATTAGTGTTATTGTTAGATGTCTGTAGTTCAATTAGAGGGGCAGGGAGATTGAGCAGAAAGAACAGATTGTAAGAAAGGAGAAATGTTAAGGTTTTCAGACTGTTCAATTTTGCCATGTTTAACCCTATAGGAGAAAGAGATGGAAAAGCAAAGACTCCTCTACCAGCAGTCACGTCTCCACAACAGAGGGGCCGCTGAGATGGTCCTACAGATGATTAGCGCCTGCAAGGGTACATTTTCACCTCTTTTCAAGTCTTCTTTTTTTTTTAAGCTTGAGCACTTTGGTCTCCATTTATTTTAAAATTATTTTCTTTTTGTACAGGTGAGACTGGTTGCATGGTCTCTTCCACCCTAAAACTTGGTATTTCCATTCTGAATGGCGGGAACAGTGAGGTCCAACAGGTTAGATAAGAGTCATCTGCATGGAGGGATGACTTGGGCGTGAATTAGACCCTAAACTAATGCTGAGATGTAACAGCATTGGTAATTTGCTTGCAGAAAATGCTGGACTATCTGAAAGACAAGAAAGATGTGGGTTTCTTCCTCAGTGTCCAGGCTCTAATGCAGACCTGCAGGTATATTCTGATTGGGAGCTGTTGTCACCTCGAATTCATATTAGTTAAACGATTCATTAAATCAGTGTTTGTGCCTCTTTTGCAGTGTTTTGGACCTGAACGCCTTTGAGAGGCAGAATAAAGCAGAGGGTCTAGGTATGGTGTCAGAGGAGGGAACAAGTAAGTAAAATAAATGAATCTTTTTCATCAAGAATAATACCACAATATTGTCGAAACTAAGATTAGTTGAGTCCTATCAAATGTAATTTTGCAAGTATAGAGTAACTATAGCATATTGAGATTGTTGAATCCATAAACGTGTAGAATGTGTTGTTTGGCTCCAAATTTAAAGCCAAAATGAGATACAGCATCCAATTATTCAGTCATCCATCTGTAATCATACACGTTTGGTCATTCTAACATGGAAATGCACATCATTTGTTAAACAAATACATCAATTGAATAAATTAATTGTAACCATATTCTCATACAGTTTTACCATCTCCAAATTTAATAATCTAGTCTAATATGATGTCAATAAACAGATTATGATATTGGCCATGAATAATTCCCTTTTCATTCCATGTCGTCTGTTTGCCGTCAACTCACCATCCCTCTTTTTCCATAACTATACTTTTGTCCCCCATCTCTTTTCATTCTTCCTTCCTTTCACGGGCCTCAGACGTGAAGCTAGAGCGGGGTAAATAATGCCTCTGTCCCTCTATTTTTCATTTCTCTCTTGCTGTCACTGCTCTCTGTCCTTTTATCTCTTTGGAATCATTTTTGTTTGAAATTTTGCATTTTGGGTTTTGGAATTTAATATATATATACATTTTAAGTATATATATGAATCTTATCACTCAAGGATTTGTAAAAACAACTTTCAGTCACATTGCAAATGCAGATCGTAGTACAGTATATCTGAATCGCTGTACAGTTATACACTCCAACACAGAATGTGACTGAAGTGTTTTTCTTTCTCCCCTTGAGTGCTGAAACAGATCTACTGTAACTCTAGAACCCTGCCTTGTGTCTAATCTATAAAAAAAGGAGTTAAATTATATAATAAATATATGCTGCATTTTAGTTATTTAGTATAACAGGCAAAAAATATATATATTCGTAATGTTGGTTTTTGTATTGGTAAATTTAGTTTTTACATTGAAAAAGGTCTTAACATTCACATGATGGCACTAAAATGCTTAAATTGAGAATGTGTTTTGTTCCTAACAAATACATATAACTTACCAAATCCTGCCATTGGTTATGAATTAAACCATATATATGATCTAACTCTGTCTTGGCTTCACCATTTTTGCACCTAATATTACCCTATATGCCCTCCTATATTTACCCTAGCTGAGACAATGACTTGAGGTCACAATTAATCCAGTAATCAGCCATTATCAAAAACTGTAGGTTATGTTAGCGCATAGCGGTTTAGCAGTGCAGTTTAAAATTGTGAATTGTCTATGCAACAAATTAGCTGGAAGTTATTTGCAAACAGATCATTCCATGCTGAAGGCTTTGAATGAATGTGATTTTCATAAATTTAGCATTGTTTATTGACCTGCCCAAACACAGCTGAGGTTTAGGATTGCAGTAGGTCTGTCCCGCATGCTAAAGTATCGTTTACGTTAGGGTTTCATGTTGTAATTAATCCCCCTCTGTGTTTGAGCCACAGTATATGTGATTATATATCAGTGTTCTTATATATGTTCATATACAGTGGGGGAAAAAATTATTTTTATTTCATCCCCTGCTGATTTTGTACGTTTGCCCACTTACAAAGAAATGATCAGTCTATAATTTTAATGGTAGGTTTATATGAACAGTGAGAGACAGGATAACAACAGAAAAATCCAGAAAAACGCATTTCAAAAAAAGTTATAAATTGATTTGCATTTTAATAAGTGAAATAAGTATTTGATCCCCTATCAATCAGCAAGATTTCTGGCTCCCAGGTGTCTTTTATACAGGTAAGGAACTGAGATTAGGAGCACTCTCTTAAAGGGAAAGAAAGCACATGTACAGGCTCGTCTGAAGTATGCCAATGATTCAGAGGAGAACTTTGTGAAAGTGTTGTGGTCAGATGAGACCAAAATCAAGCTCTTTGGCATCAACTCAGCTTGCCGTGTTTGGAGGAGGAGGAATGCTGCTTATGACCCCAAGAACACCATCCCCAGCGTCAAACATGGAGGTGGGAACATTATACTTTGAGGGTGTTTTTCTGCTAAGGGGACAGGACAACTGCACCGCATCAAAGGGACGATGGATGGGACCATGTACCATCAGGGCCAGGGCATTGAAGCCAGTCAGGGCATTGAAAATGGGACGTGGATGGGTATTCCAGCATGCCAATTGTTAACATGTTATTTCTTCCCTACTCTGTTCCCTTATAAGAAGGTGCTTCCAGGTTAAAAATAAGGTTAGCGCATGCGCTGATTCAAAGGTGAGCGCGTGCAGGGAGAGGGGCGGAGTTGTGAAGGATTGTGAGCTGATGTGATGGCGGCAATGGATGTAATAAAGTGTTAGCTGAATAAATGTCGTGTTTTATTTAACTTAACACCAATGACCCAAAACACACGGCCAAGGCAACAAAGGAGTGGCTCAAGAAGAAGAGCATTAAGATCCTAGAGTGGCCTAGCCAGTCTCCAGACCTTAATCCCATAGAAAATCTGTAGAGGGAGCTGAAGGTTGCCACACATCAGCCTCGAAACCTTAATGACTTGGAGAGGATCTGCAAAGAGGAGTGGGACAATATCCCTCCTGAGATGTGTGCAAACCTGGTGGCCAACTACAAGAAACATTTGACCTCTGTGAATGCCAACAAGGGTTTTGCCACCAAGTACTAAGTCATGTTTTGTGAAGGGATCAAATACTTATTTGACTCATTAAAATGCAAATCGATTACTTTTTTGAAATACGTTTTTCTGGATTTTTTTTGTTGTTATTCCGTCTCACACTGTTCAAATAAACCTACCATTAAAATGATAGACTGATCATTTCTTTGTCAGTGGGCAAACGTACAAAATACTCAGGGGATCAAATAATTGTTTTCCCCACTGTATGCACATTATTGTGTATGTGTATAGTTCATGTATATGTGTTGTGTTATTTGGATAAAGTGATTTTGTAATGTGTCTCATTTTGTGCTGCTATAATTCAGTCTAAGTCAAAGAACTAGTGATTACACAAAAGGCTGTCTCATTCTACTCCCTAGTTCACAATGAAGTGAATCATTAAATTTAGCCATTTTGTACCATTTTTGTGCATTGTTATTGTAACTTTTAAAAAGAGCAGTACTATTAGGAAATATTAGTTTGTCCTCCATTTCTGGTGCTTTTCAAGGCTGTACTGACATAAGTAAATATATTGAGCAGCCTATGCTCACTGGTGTTCTCTGGGATTTAGATGGGACAATTTGGTTAGTATACGTAAAACTGAACTGGGCAGTGGAATGAAACAAAAATAACTAAATTTCCTGCTTATCTTTTACAGAAAGGGACGAAAATATTGCAGTTTTCACTAACATTATAACATGAGAGATTTGAGGTAGTTTTCCTCTAAGCTCTTTAAACAATCGCTCTCTTCCACTTACTTTTTCTTTTCAGTTCTAATCAGATTGCTGCTACACTAAACCTGTGATCAGTGTCGCAGCATGTTCACCTATATGTGATGTGTTGCCACATATTTCCTTCCTTTGCACAGGTGAGAAGGTCATGGCTGACGATGAGTTCACTTGTGATCTCTTCCGCTTTCTGCAGCTCCTCTGTGAGGGTCACAACAATGGTGGGTCCTGGATCTGCATGTACAGTAAAATGCAGTGAACATGAAAAAATGTACTGTGATTTATTGCAGTTTGGGTTAGTTCACCCCAAGATGACAATTCTGTCATTAATTACTCACCCTAATGTCGTTACAAATGCGCAAGACCTTAGTTCATCTTCAAAACACACATTAAGATATTTTTGATGAAATCCGTGAGCACTCTTGCCCTGCATAGACAGCAGTGCAACTGAAATGTTCCCAGACCCAGAAACGTAGTAAGGACATCGGTAAAATAGTCCATATGACATCAGTGGTTCCACAATTTCACAAAGCTGTGAGAATACTTTTTGTGTGCAAAGAAAACAAAAGTAACTTTATTCACAATTCTTCTCTTCCAAATCACGTATTCCACCATTATGCATAGTACCACACAACGCACGGTGTGGAGCTCCTGACGTAGAACACGCCTGCACTGCACCTTGTTTACAGATTTCATCAAACATCTTAATTTGTGTTCTGAAGATGAACGAAGGTCTTACGGGTTTGGAACCACATTTGAGTGAACTATCCCTGAAATTTCTTGAAATGAATCGTGAATTTAAACACCATCATATATTTTGAAACCTGTATACTGTTGTTTTTACTGTAAAACACAAAGAGAGAATTTGACTAGCCAAGCTTCAGGAGTTTAGGGATGTAATTGTTGTACAGATTTTATGTTTAACCATCTGTGAGTTTACTTCACTTTAGACTTCCAGAACTACCTGAGAACACAGACAGGCAGCACCACCACCATCAATGTCATTATCTGTACAGTGGATTACCTGCTTAGACTACAGGTGATGTCATTTTGACCTTGAAAACTGACTAATTTAGACATAGTTATGTACTCGCAACTGATTAAGTTTTACTTTAAATTATGATATCTGCACACTTATTGTGGGTGTTTATTTTCTCTTTCCAGGAGTCTATCAGTGACTTCTACTGGTATTACTCAGGAAAAGACATCATAGATGAACCAGGCAAGAGGAACTTCTCTAAAGCTATGACTGTGGCCAAACAGGTGTTCAACAGCCTTACTGAGTATATCCAGGTACATTACATTACTTCTTTGATCAGACATTCATATTCCATTTTTTTTATTACATTAATTTTGTTTTGGTCTCTACATGTAGCTTTTACACAACCCCTTATATGTTTGCAGAGTTGAATGATAGAATTTTCTCCTTAGGAAAATGTACTTTGAATTTTACAATGTAATTTCCTCTAAAATCATACATTTATCATATGGCTGTCATGTATTTAAGTTGTCCTCCTGTCTCAGGGTCCCTGCACAGGAAACCAGCAGTCCTTGACCCACAGTCGTCTATGGGATGCTGTGGTGGGCTTCCTGCACGTGTTTGCCCATATGATGATGAAACTGGCTCAGGTAACCCATCCGAACTTGATTCCTCTGTTGATCTACACATTTCTTGTGTTTATTCTATCTGAATGCATTAGATCACACACTTTCTCTAGCAGCAAATGTGTATAATTTCTACTAAAAGAGCTTATTTATTACTTTAGTGGCTGAAAGAAAGTGCATGGAAATTAAACTCTAGTAGTTGCTTATGTATAGTAGAAATGTTTTTAATTATTAGGTTACATGCTAAATTAAAGAGCATGTTACATTCCCTTTTCAAACTTAAATGACTAGGATGTTGGAATGTAATATTGTTTTTACTCTCAATGTTTTACTGATTAATTAAACTGTTTTTTATACACCGTATGCAGGGAAGAGTATGTATCACTCTATTTATCTATTGTAGTGATTGTATTTGAGTTTTCTACTTATTCCATTCCAGATTCCCAAATCCAGGTTGTTTGAACCCAGTTGCCAATTTCTCGTAACAGTTCTGCTAAAAAAATAAAATCTGCCAAGTATACAAACAAGTGGGTCAAACAGCCTGAGAAAATGGATGGCAGTTAACATTACCCAGAAAAACCAAGTGTTTTCAGCTTTATGTGAATTTGCTGTATTAAAAAGTGTTTTGCTTCATCTGCAGTTCTGCTTTTGGTGTGCTGTTTGATTTTTTTTTCATGATCTCTTGTGTGTATGGAGTGTTTCTCTTTCTTGTAATTAACCCCTGTTATTGTTACTGCATGCATTAACCTACATTTAAATGTAGATTTTTTTTAATTTTTTACAAAAAGGTTTTTTACATTTTCCTCAACCAATTTCTTATAAAGATGGTGATGTATTTATTTTGTGACTATACCCTTATACAGCAAGCCATACACTCAACAATAGTGATGTTGTGTTTTTTCCCCTTTTTATAAATAAATAATAAATATATTTTCTTTTAGTTTTATATATACATTTGATCATTTTTTATAAAAGCTGCTGATTTAGATTATACATGTTATGGTACAGTATATATTATACAGTATGTCATTCTGTTTTCTTGTAGGATTCCAGTCAGATTGGTCTTCTGAAAGAGTTGTTGGACCTTCAGAAAGATATGGTGGTCATGTTATTGTCTCTGCTGGAGGGTATGAAAAAAATCTTGAATTTATGTTCATCGGTTTCACATCATTCAGTCTAGACCTGATTAGCCTGTATGGCTCTGTATTTGTCAGGTAATGTTGTAAATGGCACCATTGCTCGCCAAATGGTGGACATGCTAGTGGAGTCCTCCAGCAATGTAGAAATTATCCTTAAATTCTTCGACATGTTCCTCAAGCTGAAGGACATTGTTGCATCTGATGCATTCCGTGACTATGTGACAGACCCCAGGGGTTTGATATCCAAGAAGGATTTCCAGAAAGCCATGGACAGCCAGAAGCAGTACACACCTGCAGAGATCCAATTCCTGTTGTCCTGCTCTGAGGCAGATGAGAATGAGATGATTCATTACGAGGAGTTTGCCAATCGTTTCCAAGAGCCAGCAAAAGACATTGGTTTTAACATAGCGGTGCTGCTAACCAACCTCTCTGAACATGTTCCTCATGATACCCGGTTAAAGAACTTCCTTGAACAAGCTGAGAGTGTTCTGAACTATTTCCGCCCATTCTTGGGGCGTATCGAGATAATGGGCGCCAGCAGGAAGATCGAGAGGATCTACTTTGAGATCAGTGAGGTGAATCGTAAGCAATGGGAAATGCCTCAAGTCAAAGAGTCCAAGCGGCAGTTCATATTTGACGTGGTCAACGAAGGTGGTGAATCAGAGAAGATGGAGCTTTTTGTCAACTTCTGTGAGGACACCATCTTTGAGATGAACATCGCTTCACAGATTTCAGAGCAGGATGAGGAGGAGAAAGAAGAGGATGATGAGGAGGAACCCGAAGGAGGAGGTGGTGGAGATGAAGAGGGAGGTGGAGAGGAGGGCCAGCCAGAATCAAGCTCTGCCTTTTCCGATTTCATCCAAAGCATAATGAATTTCCTGGGCATGTTTACCTTTAGGAATATTCGCAGACAGTACCGTAGGCTCAGGAAGATGACCATCAAGGAAATTGTGGTCAAGCTTGCTACCTTCCTATGGACAATCCTCATGGGCATCCTCTATTTCATTTACAGTGTGTGTAAAGGCTTTTTCCTGCTCATCTGGCATACACTTTTTGGAGGTGGTTTAGTTGAAGGGGCCAAGAACATCACCGTGACAGAGTTGCTGGCCAGCATGCCGGATCCCACGCAGGATGAGGTGCACGGAGACCTACCGGGAGAGCCAAGGGGCGGAGAAGAGCAGGATACAGGAGGGATAACAGACTCAATGGAAGTAGGAGGGGGAGAGGAGGAGGATGAGGACATCCAAGAAAAAGATGGTGGGAAGATTCCTGGTATTGATACACCTGGTGGACTTGGAGATATGGGTGACACGACCCCCGTGGAACCGCCAACTCCAGAGGGCACTCCATTACTGAAGAGGAAAATGGTATGGTGTTTATTTAGCTGGATTCCCCATGTTCCTTCACCAATTTTCTATACAAAGACTTTCAATTGTATGTGTCATGTTGGTCCTTGTTTTTTATGCTGCAGCAACCAGAAGAAGCAGGACCTGAACAACCTCCTGCTATTGAAGAACGTCCTCCTGAGCCTGAGAAAGCAGAGTGAGTGACTCCTAAATGAAGGGAAAACGGGACATTGTAGTGTTTCTGTTCGATTCTTTGTTGTTTTTCTAGTCGTATTTACCATTTGAATGACCATCTTCCATGTGTAACAGCACTGAGAATGGAGAGAAGGCTGAGAAGGAAGCAGAGGTCAAGCCTGAGGCCACACCAGAAGAACCAAAACCTGAGAAAGCCACTAAAGCCAAAAAGGAAAAGAAATCAGTCAAGGGAGCAGGATTTGAGCTCTGGAATGAGTTGGATGTTCAAAGAAATAAATTCATGGTGGGAAAAAAAGTTTTTCTTCTAAATTTTGAATCTTTAAGTTTTAGTTCCAGGTTTAGTTACTATTTATGGGTTTCGATTTGCTGTTAATCTCCACTTCCATCTACAGAACTGTTTGTCCCGTAACTTCTACAATCTTCGTTTCCTTGCTTTGTTCATCGCCTTTGCCCTGAACTTCATTCTTCTCTTCTACAAGGTTGGAAAACCTATTTTAGATTTTCACACTGTTTTCCTGCTTTAATTTGTGCTTTATTTGGATTTCTAGGCTTGTTTACATGTGCTTTTGTTTAATTCAAAATGGCATGCTTCACAATAATTTTACTTTCAAATGCACGTAGATATAAAAATAAAATCTAATGTTCCTGTTAAAACTGTTTTAAAGCCTCCATTTTTAAAAATTCTCCAGGTATCTGATTCTCCTCGAATTAGTGATGAATTTGATGGCTCAGGTATGTTTGAAGGCTCTGGGCTGTTTGAAGGCTCTGGGGAGGACTTTGAGGGCTCTGCTGGAGAGGATGGAGGTGATGATGATGATGATGAGGGAGGTCCTGTGTATTATTTCCTGGAAGAGAGTACCGGATATATGCAGCCCACTTTGTCCTGCCTGGCAATTTTGCACACTGTCATCGCTTTCTTATCAATCATTGGATACAACTGCCTCAAGGTTTGAACCACTAGATTTACATTTTAGCACTTGAACTTGTCATTATCAGTCTTGATTCAGGTTGTTTTTATTTAATTCTGAATATGTGCTATCAATTATTTGTGCTTATCATGATGTTATGGTCTGTTAGATTCCACTGGTCATCTTTAAGAGAGAGAAAGAGCTGGCAAGAAAGCTGGAGTTCGATGGTCTTTACATCACTGAACAGCCGGAGGATGATGACATCAAAGGCCAGTGGGACAGATTGGTGCTAAACACACCGTAAGTGTGGAGAAACTTTCATTATGGAGTTGTTTCTCACAAGATATATCTGGTTGACTAAAATGAAAGCTATATTCTGAGCTAGATTCTGTTTTGTGGTCAAACTGGTTTTGCACATATGTGGTCCCTAAATTATGTCTCCTTAATAGACTAGTAAGTGTTCATTAGCAGACCTAGCCAAATCGTTGGAAAAATTGTAATGAAAACTCTTTATCATTGTTTTAGCTCCTTTCCCAACAACTACTGGGACAAATTTGTTAAGCGAAAGGTAAACCGATATTCTTCTTGTTCATTGGTGTGTAGGTTTAAAATGAGTGTGTTTATGAAGCCGTGTTGTTCTCGTTTCCTTTGGCAAGGTTCTGGATAAATATGGAGATATTTATGGACGTGAGCGAATCGCAGAGCTGCTGGGTATGGATCTGGCATCGCTGGATGTCAGCAAACAACAGACAGACAAGAAACCCGAAGAGCCAGACAACTCTATGCTTGCATGGTATTAAAAATTAATTACAAGTGACATATCACTCTGTGACATTTTAAGATATTACATTTAGTTTATGTGTTATTTCTTTGCTACTAGTGGCACTAAACAGTTGCAAAAATGTAGATTTCAGACTTTTTAAAATGCTCCTCCGGTCTGCTATTGGTTAGTCTCGCGTAGCCAGACCTTCAGACTGATGGCAGAAGGCCTGGAATAGATGGCCGCTTTCAATGGCCAAGGCCCGCCCATGAGGACGTTTGACCGACATGTCAAACAACCAATCATCGTTCGTTTCGTTTAGCGTCACGTTTCGGGGCGTGGAAATGTTGCCACAATAACAAACCAGTGTGTGAAACTCTCGGATGTATTTTAAAGATTATATGCCACAAAAATGTAATATTTCACATACTTTTGGAAATCCAGCGTTTAGTTTACTCTGAAAAGCGTTCGTCGTCACAGTTGTAAACACGACGGCTTTCTTCTTTCGTGAGGGGGTTTGGCGCCACGGCATCTTTGCTTCCCGGCGGACCGAAAATAAACGCGACACTCACCTTTCCCGGAAATCCGGTTTAATTTAACCAGTCAGATTACGACTTCGACATTCCTTGAAGTGTGCCATATGCATCAGACGTTTAGCCAACGGTCCGTGGGCGTGACGTCACGTCTGAGGCTGAGACTAGCTATTGGTCAGCCAAACAGATAATCCCGAAAACTACACTATTGGTCAAAGCATATGAAATCAAGTATTAGATTTTCCCTCCATATTATTTTTCAGGCTCACTTCCATTGACATCAAGTATCAGATCTGGAAATTTGGAGTTGTGTTTACAGACAATGTAAGTCTTTTTTTTTTTTTTTTCAGGTATTAAACTCTACGTATTTTCTAAAATCACAGACTTTGCAAAGCACAGCTCTAGTCAAGTGTACTAAAGTGTTCTTTATTTACAGACTTTCCTCTACCTGGTGTGGTACACAATTATGTCACTTCTTGGACATTACAACAATTTCTTCTTTGCTTGTCACCTGCTGGACATCGCAATGGGTGTCAAGACCCTGCGTACAATTCTTTCCTCGGTCACACACAATGGAAAACAGGTACAGTCGGATCCAAAAACTCAAACTGTTTCTGAAAATCTGTACTTATACACCAGTTGACTCTGTTGGGTTGTTTCAGCTGATGATGACTGTGGGTTTGCTGGCTGTGGTTGTGTACCTCTACACTGTGGTGGCCTTTAACTTCTTCAGGAAGTTCTACAATAAGAGCGAGGATGAGGACGAGCCGGACATGAAATGTGACGACATGATGACGGTTGGTCACTGCATTATACAACATTATTGGTGTTAAATTGTTTTTTAACTTTTTTTCTAACTCACTTTTTTTCTGCAATTCTTCCCTAACCAAACACCTGCTGTTTAATCAAACAAATCTCTCTCTTTCTCTTCACAGTGTTATCTGTTCCACATGTACGTGGGTGTGCGGGCAGGTGGAGGCATAGGAGACGAGATTGAGGACCCAGCAGGGGATGAGTATGAACTCTATCGGGTGGTTTTCGACATCACTTTCTTCTTCTTTGTTATCGTCATCCTGCTGGCCATCATTCAAGGTGAGACTTGTGCTTCTACTCAACTTCGCAAATCTACCACATTAAACCTTACATTTCAGAGATTTATGACTGGCTTTGAGATTTCATTTTCTGGATTAGATTGAAAACCCTGCACTGCAATTCACTGCATGTTTGTCTGCACAGGTCTGATCATTGATGCTTTTGGTGAGCTGAGAGACCAGCAAGAGCAGGTCAAAGAAGACATGGAGGTACTGAGATCTTTACTGTTTGATAAAAAAAAAATACACATTAAGTTTGTATGATTTTACGCTTTGCATTGCTTCTCCAGACCAAATGCTTTATATGTGGTATTGGGAGTGATTACTTTGATACAACACCACATGGCTTTGAGACACATACGCTTGAAGAACACAACCTGGCCAATTACATGTGAGCGATTCGGTTTTATGCCACCTCTCTGATGTTATGCAATCTTTCCATCTTCAGACAAACAAAAATAATATTTCTCTCTTCACTAGGTTCTTCCTGATGTACTTAATCAACAAGGATGACACTGAGCACACTGGGCAGGTAAGACAAGTCAAAATGTTCATAACTGATAAACATAAAAAGCAATTTAAACACTACAGTTTGTGTTTGTGTGACAGGAATCATATGTGTGGAAGATGTACCAGGAGAGAAGCTGGGATTTCTTCCCTGCTGGAGACTGCTTTAGAAAACAATATGAAGACCAGCTTGGATAAACGCTTTACTGTTTTGTACGTAGCCTTTAACAAAGCTGGTATGATTTTTGTGACGATCCATGTTTTATGTAAAATTTTACTTAGAAATAAAGATTTGCACAATACCAGATCATTATACTAATATACACTCAAAATGCATGCTATTTATTCATAGTTAGTGTTTTGGGGTAATTTTTAAATATCTGCTTATTTAAAATGTTAATGTGCCGAAGACCTTTTTAAAATGTTAAATGTATTTAATGTTCTTGCTGTTTAGGTTAAGCATCCCACTTCAAGATCAGCTCAAAATCTACTGTGAAAAAATAGAAATGATTTTATCAAAATATCTAAGTAGTCATCACAGACATTGTGGAAAGTTGAATCTTTTTATTCAGAGATTGTAAAAGCATTACATTCTTGAAGCATGATATTTGTCTTTAAACATATAATCGTCTTAAAATGGAAAATTTGCATTCTAAAAGTTAAATATCTCAAATGTCTCAATGTTGAATGTTGTTCAGAAATGAAACAAAACGCTAAACGTGCAAAAATAAATCCTGATGAAAACAATGAATAGACAATTAATCAAGACCAATGTTGTTTAATTTTAAGATTTCAAGTGCCTTTTTAGGAACTTCTACGATATGGTATGATAAAGATATGATACATTTCAAACAAAAAATACATATGGCAAGAAAAACTAAATCTAAAAATCCCATTTTCAGAGCAACTGGTCTAGTCGAAGTGAAACTTCTGAATCACAAATAGGACTCGGCTAAATAATCAGATAATACATGGGTTGGTAGGTGATGGGATTTCCCAAAAGTACACAAATTAGATTCTAGAATTTACTTTGTACTAAGTATATGTTATCACAGACACATCTTAAACTTTGATACAACGGTCACTGCTTGCATGAATGCTCATTTCTCAAAAGCCTTGCTTCCGGCTACCATACAGAAATCTCACATACATTACTGTGGATAACACTGAGGAAAATACTTTTGACAGAAAAAACTGAACAGGAGCAACCAATCTGGGGAAAAAACACTATGCTGCTACTCCACCTGACTTAATACAACAAAAACCAACACCAAACTATATAAAACAAAAAAGAACACAAACACTGCATTATTCTGCTTAAACATAAGAAAAAGAAACAATTACATGGTTATAGTTCCTTGTTCTGAGCTGACTTGTTTTGTTTTTTTAAAGTGCAAAAAGGTATTTAAAAAAATACAAATACTGGATTTGACTGGAATTCATCATATAACAAGTTCAAAACCCCTTTTTCAAGTGTAAATGTTTTTCTTTTCAGGATTCTAGTTTCAGAACTACTTTACTTTTAGTCATTTAGCAGACACTTTTATCCAAAGCGACTTACAAATAAGAAAAAGTAACTAAAACTAAAAGTTAACACTCAAATAAACTTAAATGTTAATACACACACATTTAAGCAAATACAGAAAGTAAATAAAATAACTAGATAATAATAGAACTAGACACTAATTTCTAAAGTCTCAACTTTATTTGCCTCAGATTAAGATGAAGATTTAGACTGGATTATCCACTTGCGATAGATCTTGGGTTTGTATGGTTTCGGAAGATCCAGGTATGGAGGAGGCTGATGAGTAGCTATGCATGCACTGGTAATCTGACGACAGGTCTGTTGGGTTTGAGAGGATGCTTTCGCTGTCAGTGCTGGACTGGGACACTATCCTGTACTCACGCACAGGACAGGCACGCTCTGTGAAATTGGGTTTGAAGCCGTTCTCCAGATCTTTAGGCATGGACAGCCATTTCTGCGTGACAAAAAAAAGATCGCATCTCACATTCTATGGATTAAAGAACAAATTAAAGGATGATGAAAATAAAAACTGTTCCTTACCTCAACATTGCCATCATAATTGTCAAAAAGGGCTGCAAGATAATTGCTTACATTTCGTCCTGCATTTGGCACCACTGGTATTAAAATGATTCTTAACCTAAGGAAAGTTAAATATTAAATTAGCATAACATCAACACCATACTGTGTTACTATAAAGTGGTTGAAGGAGAAAAAATGGATTCAAACCTCTCGCTATGGACAAGCAAGCAGGACAGTATGACCAGAATTACTATGGCTCCCACTGCATACAGCACCAGTGACATCACAGACATGTTAACCAGACCCTCTGGGGGGGAAAGTTGCCATTAAAGCCACAGCAGTAGTTTTCAGAATTGTTTTTTTAATTAAGCCCAAATCTTTGTAAACCTATGACATGTTTATTGTTTAGTACAGTAAAAAAAAAACACCAATAAAGTTGCTTATTTAACACTACCCACACTTGCGGTCTTGGCCACTTGAGACTTTGCACTTGACAGAAATATTGTCCCAGGTATGAAAAATGCCAAAGTTCAGTGCCCTTAATGCACTTCTGAGTGGTATTTGTGGCTAAACGTATCACATCATCTTTTCTGTGTATTTTGTAAAAGGTTTAACATTACAACAAGCATCACAATTGCTAAATTGTGTCATCTGTTACATAGGCACTACTGAACAGCAGTTTAAAGTACTGAAAATCAAAATGTGCAAATAACAATGAAAAAAAAACTTTATACATTTTTCTCGTGAGAAAAAAAATCTCGTGAGAGCGCGCACAGGCAAGGCGTCACGCCATATTTTGGCGTTCGATGTGAATGTATGTAATACGCTTGCAGCTGTGACTGATTGTCTGCAGCTTTTTGTCTTTTCAAATTGCAGCATATTAGGCAATTAAAGCACTGAGAGACTTGTAATACGAATAAGTTACCTGAGGTCTTGTTGGTCTTTAAATCTCCCCAGTAAACAGACTCACTCCAGTCGCTCCAAAACTTGGACTCTCCGCAGGAGTCCTCTATTCGAGCCCTGACCTGAAACTCATACAGTTTTTTTGAGGGAAAAGGCAAACTGAAGGAGGTCCTGTGGCCTGGAGTGGTGTTCTGGGGAAGAGAGATGTGCTGTTTGGTGTTTGGTTGTCAGACGACCACAAGGTGAGAATGCATAACAATGACAATTTGTACGGTCTTCGAAACTTATAAGCTTTCTCTTTTATCCCAGCAAATCACTTTACCATTTCCAACAAGATATAACCTATGATATAGTAACAATTTATTTTTTTAAATGCTAATGGTAATTAAAAAAAAATTGTACTCCACGTATTACTCCGCTTGTTACATGAAGTGACTGCCTTTTTAACAAGGATTACTACAGGAAAGAAACCAGTGACATTTTCTTTTGACTGAGCCTGCGTCCCAATGTGCACACTATCCATCCTAAATTCTATGTGATCTTAGTAATTTTCAGTACTATTTAGGAAAGATTAGCATGTACATTGGGACACGGTGAGTCACTGTATCATTCACCCAATCAATATTAGTTTAAAGACTTGCAATAGTTGCTTTGGTGTTGTTTTGAGATGAAAAAAAGACAAAGGAGATTTCAAGCATAGTTTAGTACAGATTTACATTCTTTTCGTACATAAGAATGTGTCCTGTTTAAAAACAACAACAATTCGGAGCAAAAAATGGTGACTATCATTCGTTTTACAGAAAAAAAGACCATTCAGTGTAACAATAGTCTAAATACCAAAAAAACTTTGTCAGGCATATTTAGATCAAGGACACTGAAAGACTATTTAAGGATCACAATGCAAAGTTTATTAATTTCATTTTAAAATTAATAGAATTTTTATATAATTTGAGAAAAACATTAATGTAGACACTTTCTGTGTATATAAAACCACTTTTGTACATTTATTTTGATGTGATTTCAGTATCAGTACATGTTTCTCATAAATCATTAAGCCATTAGAGGCCATATGAAATTAATATACAATGTTCATCTGTTTCAAATGTGGCCAATCAAAGTTTAGTTTCATAAAACAAATTTCATACCTTCCAGGCATTGTTGTCTTTCCGGTGACGAACTTCACTCTCAATACAGCTGTCATTTTTTGTAAAATTCCAGTACAGCCGCAGTTCAGTGTCTTTTTTCTCCACCACAGACAGGTTGACCGGAGGGTAAAGCTTCACTGATTAGCAACACAGAATATAAAAAGTATCAATCCATCAACCGGTCATTTCCATACAATTATTGTCAAGTCATAATAAATATGAATAATTTCTAATACCATATGCTTTCAGATTATGTTCCGGCTTTGTTACCAAACTGCCATTGTCACTGTACAGCCATGTTTTTAACATATTAAACCGTAGTGGTTTTTCATAGGGGAACACGCAGCCCACGTTAACACCATCAATCCTGAGATATTTTGGACAATGCAGAATTTCTTTAGAAGTAAACCTAAGAAAGAAAACGCATGCTGTTGTCAGTTCTGAGACTTTCATCCAAAAATGCAGGTTTTCTATTTTGTTCAACATACGCACTTGCTCTTGAAACTGTAATTGTGTTCACGCTCAGTCCATGTGCAATTAACATAGTCCAGATTTATGATAAGGCAGTCAATTTCTGGGTAAAGAAGAGAAAAACAATATAGTTAACACTTAAATGCGCTTTATTTTTCATTCTAATGAATTATGTAATATATAAATGACAGTATTGTAATACATGTAGTTTGTCAGTAGAGGATGCTCAGCCTGTGAGGACTGGAAAGAAACGCATACATACAGGAAACATGTACATTTTCAGTCAAAATCGCAATTTTATACAGTCTTGCTGATTAAAACTAAATCATAGTTTTACATAAGAATTGTTAGACCATTTTGATTTAGTCATTATATGGAAAAACTAAACAAAGTGTTGTAAGCTCAAGTTGCGTCAAAGTTGTCTGGTTGTGCATCATGGCCACAGAGAAGCCATTTTGGAAAGCAAGTGTCTGAACATTGTCAACTCTTCAGCGACAGGTTGCTGAAGAATTTCATAATCTCCTGAGGAGTATGTAATGGTCACATCTGCTGATGAAATAATCGCCATCGCCAGACTTTTTAGGCCCTATATATGTTAACATAATAGATTGTAACATCTTAACTGTTGTAGAACCACATACTTCCGTAGTTTTAAAGAACACACAAAACCACAAAAAGGGGAAGAAATTAATAAAAAGGCAACAAGCCATACCCTGTTTTGTTTAATAGTTTAGAAATTACTTCTGTAAACCTTTAGTTTTTTAATACTAGGTATGATGTGTTTTGTACAGGCAACACAATGTAAAATCAAAATAAGGACAAAAATACATTACATTTCAAAATAGTGTAGTTGTAAAATACTCACTTGGCTGGGATGATGCAGAAAATGCAAATGAAGGAATGTTCCCAAGGAAGAGACCAACTAAAAGTAATAACATCTTGGACAGGGTCACATAACGCACTTGTTGCTTTAGATCCGTTTCTGTCTTCCCTGTTCTAACCTAGATGTATCTGCTCTGTGTGGGCTGACGTATGTGTGTGAGATTTCCTGTTCAAGAGAAGCCACATTCTGCTGATTGCCTGTTATGAACGGAACTGAATCCTACATTTGTGTATGAAAGAGAGTAGGCTTTAAAAATTTTACAACATTTTATTTTGCTTTTATGTAATTCACCTTTACATGAAAACACATCAAAAACCTAAAATAAACTATACTAATATGTTTAAGGAATAAACGTATAGCCTATATTCTGGCCTTTAGTTAGATAATATATTAGAATCAAGTACAGCAAAATAACTGATTCCCATCAGAAATTATTGTAAACAATCTTTTCTCAACTAATATGCTATCATATAGTTGGTAACCATATCTTTATTTCAGTGGAGAAATTTACTACTAAAGAAAATGAACTATTAAACAAACCGATTACAGTTGTTATAAATTATATATATATTGCATCATATGTTGGAGATGCTATGATGAATTAATATTACTTTAATTTTGTGATATTTTTAGTGCTACAAACTGTTTTAGTGCTATATATATATATATATATATATATATATATATATATATATATATATATATATATATATATTATTAGTTTCAATAGCATATCATGCTCTTTAGTAACTTTAATTGCCACATTAGTTATATTATTAGTTATTACTAATTTAGACATTTGGTATGAGACACTGAAATGACGCATATTTTCTGCAAAATAAAACATTTAAAAAAAAAAAAATAAAATCATGGCAAGCCTCCCACACAAAAATGCTGACTTTAAAACCGCACCCACTGCAGTTTGCATTAACAAAATTTTCCATTTACTGAATTTTAAAAAACTCTGACAGACGATTCAAAGTGCTTTCTGTCATTTTGGTCTATTGCTTTACCCTACATGCTAAATTGTGCTAATAGACAAAGTTTGTTGAAATCAATCTTGAGTCAACGAAAGGTTAGAGTTCACTGATGGATAAAAATCACGAAGGAAAATGTACATGATTTACATTAACAAT
Source organism: Barbus barbus (assembly GCF_936440315.1). NCBI lineage: Eukaryota > Metazoa > Chordata > Actinopteri > Cypriniformes > Cyprinidae > Barbus > Barbus barbus. The sequence goes on from NC_136725.1 coordinate 15,613,515, forward strand.
TGACACACATCAAATTGCCACAAAATTATACTGAGCCTTTCATTAAACGGCAGAACTATTGGCTTTCAGATACCACTTTTTACTATCAACCACCACAGCACAATATCAAATGCATTAGAGTTTTAAATGACAAAAGAGAGCTCTAAAGGCAGTGTAGTGTTACTGAAGGAGAGGCTGGATGCTTCCTGTGCCAGCTCCAGAAGGGATGGTAAAATATCCGAATACTCTCCACTATCGTAGCACTCCTGCTCCGGGTCTGCATTTTGTTGCAGGCTCTGCTGCTGTGTAACTGCACAAACACAATATAGTGAACAAACCAGAAGTGTAAGTTCTGAATTCATGTAGTTTGTGCAGGAGATACATGTGTGGGTTCGGGACGGAGTGTGAGAGGGAAGCGTGGGCATATATGTGTGTACCTTTGTCGGCTTGAGGTAGCGCATCGGCTTCATTCTGGCTTCTCTGTTTGCTCTCGGTTTTTGTGTCAGAGTCTTTATCAGCAGAGATGTGGCAGCCAGGACTAAGGATCTATCGTGAACATGAAATCAAAAACCTCAGATTATAAGCTTGTTAACTTTTACTGAAGCAGTGTGGTTTGTAAAAGCATCTGCGTTGTATTTTTTTCAAAGATGTCTAAATCAGACCTTGCTGAAATTGTCCAGGTCTGGTGAGGGTGAAGAGCATGAGCGGATCGCTGCTAAACTGGAGTCAAATAGCGCCAGTGGATCAGACGCATCATTTCTGTTCTCAAGAGAAGAAGAGTGAACTATTAGGGCTGAACATTTAATCAAAATGGCTTAGTGTGATTACCAAATGGCAAAGGCTGCGATTTTTATTTTTAAATAATTGCATGCACTGTGTGTTTTAGAGCAAAGCACTGTGTTCATTTATACATGAGCTGCTGTTTTAAAATGAAGATATAAAGAAACAAATGTGACCCTGGAGCACAAAACCAGTCATAAGGGTCAATATTTTGAAATTGAGATGATTATACAACATCCAAAAGCTGAATAAATAAGCTTTCCATTGATGTATAGTTTGTTCAGATAGGACAATATTTGGCAGAGATACAACTATCTGGAATCTGAGAGTGCAAAAAAATTCAAAATATTGAGAGAATCGCCTTTAAAGTTGTCCAAATAAAGTTCTTTAAGCATATTACTAATCAAATTAAGTTTTGATATTTATGGTGGGAAATTTACAAAACATCTGCATGGAAAATGATCTTCATTTAATATCCTAATGATTTTTGCCATAAAAGAATCTGTAATTTTGACCCATATACGGTGTATTGTTGGCTATTGCTACAAATATATCCGTGTTACTTAAGACTTTTTTTTTTGGTCCAGGGTCACAAATATTATTGTAATTTTACAGTTGTTTTTAGTATTTTTATTTATTTTATGTACATTGTATTTATTCTAGAGTGAAATAGTAAAGGTCATTGCACACGGAGTCTGAAATTTTCGCACGTTAAAAAAAATTGGGATCAGGTTCGATTTTCTGCGTTTTCGCATCCGTAGCATGCATTTTGATAGGAAAGGATGGGGAATATGAAAAAAACGCATGCAAAAATTTCGGACTCAGTGTGCAATGACCTTAAAATACTTTTTTCTCTTCTTTCATTCTCCTTTTTACTGCTACTACTAATAATAATAATATTGTTTTCATTGTCATATTGATATATAATCACAATATTTGGCCAAATTGTTCAGCCCTAAAAATAAGCACAACAAATCTGGAAAATTGCATTTTAAATTACTTTTTTCTTTTTTTTTTTCTTTTTTTTATCAGGAAAATCGCAGATATATTTTCCTCCCAATTGTGTAGCCCTATGAAATACTGCACAGAGTTATTGATAAAACAGAACCGAGATCTGTTATAATTCTAAAAGAAAATGGCACACATGATCAGTTTGCTATCTAACCTTTCAGAGGGTATATCCTCAGACTCCTGAGCAGCTGGGTCATCTAGCAAAGTCAATGCTAGCTCCATAAAGGGCAGAGTCGGGGAGGCGGGAGATAAAAATGTGGTTTGAGTTGAGGGAAAGCTTTCTGTCACTGGCTCTCTGTAAAACCAAAAAAACAAATGAAACCGGAAAATAGACTGTGAAACCCTGAAACGTACTTTCAGTTCCGTTTTTTTTCTCCCAGTAAAGAAGTATTTTTAAAAACCTCAGATTATAATACAAAACATGAGTCCTGTAGAGGATGAAGACTAACAGGTGTGCTGTTGCTGTCTTACCTGCTAGGCTCAGGTGTGGGATCTAGCAGTTGGGTGATGTCAGAGATGATCATGCCATTTGAGTACACATCAGCCGGTGACACATCCAGCTGCCCAGAAACCCACAGTGATGTCACTTACTTTCAATAGGACAGAAATCAAGCTCCTTTTACAACTAAACAGCATTGTGTTAGATGAAGTCAAGAATTCAAACTTAGACCAAAATTAGATCACGCAAAGATTTTAGCAGGCACCTCTTGCAACGAAGGGATCTCTTGGAGGGGGGAAGTGTTAAGGGTGGGATTCACACTGAAGGAACGGGCATATTTCGGCGCGGTCTGAAACTCCCCAGAATTGTCGATCATGGGGCTGTTAGGGTGGAGAAGGTGAAATGTGATGTGAGAAGAGAGAGCTGAAAATGCAAACAATCACATTTCTCACTGACTATGAGAACATTTTGTGTGCTTTTGGTGAACAAACTTACAGTCTTCTTTTGCAACCTTTTCTCCCATTTGACTGAACGATGTTGATGATGAACTTTATAATCTGAAAAAGAGTGACATAGGATAGGAGAGGTTTGTATAGGGATTATCAAAAAAGTATATATTTTATAAATTGTTTTTATATAGTTTAAAAACGTGTTTCCATTTACCTTGCGTATGATTTTGTGCTGCTGTTGATAGTTCTGTCTTAAGGAGTCCAGTTCTCTCCACAAGCTCTCATTATCCCTTCAGGAAAGAAATGGTTAAAAGATTTAGTCATGGCAGAGAATTTTATATTTGAATGCTATTAGCACTCATCTATAGCACCATTCAAAAGTTTGCTGTTAGTATATATGGATTTTTTTTTTTTTAATCACTACTTCTATTCAGCAAGGATACAATAAAAATATCACAAGTGACAGTAAAGACATTTTATAATGATAATGTTGTTCTTTTGAACTTGTATTCATCAAAAAATCTTAAATAGAACAGCACAACTTTTTTCAACACTGATATTAAAAAGAAATTTGAGCAGCAAATCAGCATATTAGACTGATTTCTGAAGGATCACGTGACACTGAATACTGGAGCAATGGCTGCTGAAAATTTAGCTTTGCCATCACAGGACTACATTGAATTTTAAAATATTAAAATAAAAGTTATTTTAAATTGTAGTAATATTTGATAATATTACTGTTTTTACTGTATTTTTGATCACATAGATGCATCCTTGGTGAATATAAGTAATATTTATAAAATCTTTTTTAATGTTTTTCAATAGTATTTGAAGTGACATATTAGGAAATAAACACTAACTGACAGTTCCACTGATGTCACACTCTTAAGTGTACAAACAAGGCTGAAGTGTAGCTTTACACTGTGACAAGTAAACTATTCATTAGAGAAAAGCTCACCTGCACAAAGCCATGAGTTTGAGGTTTGAGGAGTCTTGCCAGCCTCTGACATGACTAACCTGAATGAGTACCTGCCCTCCCTCTTCAACTCCACGGCTAACTGAAACCTAGACATGAAATCACATATACAACATAGATATTTACACGCACATCTCAGCATGAGAGAATCTGAGGGTTAGCAACTGTGTGTGAGTGCTTTGCTTCTGCACAAGCACTGTATGAGAAAGCTCATCACCTTCCTGCGGATGAGGCCCAACAGATAAGGTTGAGCTCTCTGGAAGTTCTCGTGCTGAAACTCAACACGATTAACCTGGCGGTCAGCTTTAGGCAAGCCAGCGTCCATGTGTATCACTTTGTGGAAGTCATCTGTAGGTGGATGTCAGACAGGCGAATTAGAAAATGATGCTGTATATCTATGTGTGACCCTGGACCACAAAACAAGTCGCTGCGGTATATTTGTAGCAATAGCCAAAAATACATTGTATGGGTCAAAATTATAGATTTTTTTTTTTTTTTTTTTGCCAAAAATCATTAAGACCTAAGTAAAGATCATGTCCCATGAAGATATTTTGTAAATTTCCTACTGTAAATGTATCAACTTTATTTTTGATTAGTAAAATGCATTGCTAAGAACTTCATTTGGACATCTTTAAAAGCGATTTTTCTCAATATTTTGATTTATTTTATTTTTTTTGCACCCTCAGATTCCAGATTTTTTAAATGGGTGTATCTCGGCCAAATATTGTCCTATCATAACATTTATTCAGCTTTCAGATGATGTAGAAATCTCAATTTTGAAAAATTGACCTTTATGACTGGTTTTGTGGTCCAGGGTCACATATGCTGTATCTTATCATTGGCTGAACACGTACACATGTTGAGCTGGCGCACAAAGCTGGTCATGTTGCTATGTTTGAAGTAAAGAGGCAGGACTTCCTTGCTGAACCGCTGCTCATCCTGGACAAGAAAACTGCAGCCATCCTAATAGAGTGGAAACAGGAAGATGTGGTTTGACTTACATCACTTGATATACGTCATAGCTGTTTCTAAAGAAAAGCCCATTCCAGTCTGGCAGGAAATGCTATTGGTACTTAAAAAGCACTTGCACATATTACTGCAGGTTTCTAGAATCATTCGAATTTGCTTTCTGAGTTTACTACTTTTGCATAGTTCATGTTTTATTTTTATAACAAAAAAAAAAAATATATATATATATATAGAGGTGCAAATGCCTTAAAGAAAAAAATAGTAAAACATTAGTAAACCAGTACTATAGATAGATAGATAGGAGTGAATGTTAATTACACCAATAGAGGTGCTTTAATAATTTAATTGTTTGCTCTGCTTGCAACGACAATAAAGCCATTTAATTTAATTCAATTCAATTAATTATTCAGCATTTAATGTAATTATTATTGTGTTTGCATACAGCCTAATATAATCTTTACCACTAGGAGGAGTCGTGTTAATAAAACAACAACGTAAAGGCAAATAAATGTAAATACATTTACAAAAAAGCGTATAAATAATATAAAGTTGATATCCAGAAATTCATTTAAAAACAATTATAGCATTCAATACTTTGCTTTAAGGATTTCTTTTTATTTTGTTATTTTTATTTTGGATGTTTATCACAAATGTTCTATTTTCTCATATGACACGTAAGTTCATTGGGTAGTACGTTCTAATAATATACTGAGCACCCATTGGACGGACAGCGGACCAATAGCGAGCTGCCTCCACCTGCAGCAGCACAATACACGTGGGTCCCTACTGTAAAATGGGTCAGACAGCGCATTTAAACTATTACTAATAAGGCATCTGAGGATAAACATCTTCTTAGCCGATAAACTGAGTAGTGTTTAATGAGCTATAAGAAATTCTGAAGAGTTTATTATTCTGAAGAGTTAACTTATTTTTGTTGGACTGGTTGTTGTTTGTACAATTCCTACTCGGGACACGTGATAAAAAGAACTACATTATTATAATTACCTCACGAACAACAGTTAAAATCAATTAAATCCGCATAAAATACTCACTTGGTTCCAGCAGATCAGGTCGTTTGTTGACGAAGCCTCTACAAGTGTCCAAAGTTTGCTGACAAAAGCTGGGACGCAGTGGCTATGTTTCATCTCTCCAGAGGCGAATAAAGCTTCTCTGACTTTCGTGAACACTGCTCTACATTAGCCGGCTGTGAGGAAGTAAATAAAGTCCCAGGCTGAGCTACACGTGAATTTCCCTGCTGCTACACCCCTTGTCCCTCTGTCCACCAATCCTGAACACGGCCGTGTTGTGCTAAAGTACTTGTATTTCTCCTCTGTCGTGCTTAGTCACTCGCTTTAAATAAATTACCTTTTGCTATTTAAAGTTAAACTCTGATCATTTTCCCTGGCAGTAATATTGGAAAAAGCAAAAATACTTATATTTGTATTGTTGACTAATGGATGATTTAAATGAGACAACACTGACTTTTTATTTTATTTTGATAATATTTAAAAAACTACTACGTCTACAGTAAATCGATTAATTAATTTGCAGAATTGTGTTATTACATGCAATATTCAGTAGTTATTAATATTTAACCAATAGCCAGGGAGTACCTTGATCTTGTGTCTTCTTGTACATACTTTATTTAATATTTATCATGCATGTATTTGATATCATTGAATGCGTGGCCGACTGTGTGTATATTACAAACTAACAATCGTGTTAAATTAATGTAGTAAAAAAAGAAAAGAGTGAAGAATAAGTTCACATTATTTTAGAAGCTTTTATTTTGAATACGCCACTTCCGGTGGAAATAGCATCTCTATTGGTGCTGCGTGTATCCGCGTTCCTCTTCATTTACTGAATCAAGAGTGAGTATAATTTGGACAATCAGTCATTTGAAAATCATTATTCACTGACTTAATTTTACCTATTGCCTGGATTATTAATTTCACGATGTTACCGCCTCAAATTCAAATGTTATGCTGCCCGATCGCACAGCATGCTAGAATATTCTTGGAGCGCGGTGTTGGGTGTCATGGCAACAAACGCAAACACAGTGAGGCGCTAGTCGCGGAACGCTAAAAAAGTTTCCTCAACATTTAAGTGTTGTTGTTGTCCGGTGGTTATATATCTACTTTATCTTAAAATCTCAGATTTATTATATTCCTGCTCAGGACAAATTCAGCAGGTGGGAGATGGTCCAGCTTCATGTCAAACGAGGAGATGAGAGTCAGTTTCTCTTCCATACTACAGTGGATGTCTCGATTGAGACACTGGCCCAGCAGGTCAGCGCCATCTATAATGGAAGATTAAAAGTGGACAGGATCTGCTCTGGTATGACAATGATGTTATATATGCTTATCACAATCTTTGGGTTCTACTGGTTTATGTTCTTGACAGACGAGTTAATACCATAAAATGCATGTATTATTCTGTAAGTGGCAGTTACGATAATAGAGACAAGTGTGGAACCTTTGATTGCATATTATTGCATTAAAAACTGGTTTCACTTTTATTTATGTCTCCATAGAAATTCCTGAGCTGACAGATCATGGTGTCTCTCTTCCACCGAATATGCAAGGCCTGACCGATGATCAGATCATGGAGCTCAAACTAAAGGATGAATGGGAAGACCGGTGTATTCCCAGCGGTGGTGCTGAGTTTAAGAAGGATGAGCTCGGACGTCGACATGGACATGGTAGTCCTGTGGCATTTAAAGTTAACATTTGAATTTGCCTGATTAATTGCTATAACTAAATTTTGACTTTCCACTTAGCGCCAAATGAGAAGATGAAAGAAGTTTTAAGGAAAACGGCGGAGGAAGCCAAAGCTTTAATCTCAAAAGTATGAAGCTAATTCTAATATAGAATACTTCTAAACCTCAACATGTTGTTACCCTTTTGATATGTCTTGTTATACATTTCTTTACTCTAAAGAAACAAGTGGAAGCAAATGTCTGCGTTACCATGGATTTGGTCAAAGAGGCTTTGGACCAGTTGCGAGGAGCTGTGATGATAGTTTACCCAATGGGGTTGCCTCCACATGATCCAATAAGGATGGAGTTTGAAAATCAAGAGGATCTTACTGGAACACAGGTAACTGAGATATTTTCTGCCTTTCTTAAACGAATACTCAACCCAAAAGTAACCCTCATGTGGTTTCAAACCTGTATGACCTCTTACCTTCTGTGGAACAAAGAAAAATATATTTTAAGAAAAGTGTGTAGCTATTTTTTTTTTTTTTTTTTTTTTTTAAATCTGTGGGCTCTGTTGTTTGGTTCCTGACATTCTTCTAAATATCATCTTTTGTGCTCTGCAGAAGAAATAAGTCATACAGGTTTGTAAGGACATGAGGCTGAGAATTAAAATTTGCATGCACATTGCTTAATAATAAAACAGACCAATACAATGTACTTTATTTGTTGGATGAACATAACCAAAGCTGTAATACTGATATGAAGGCTCTCCTCTGCAGGCCTCATTACTGGTGATCCCAGAAGAAGAGGCTCAGCTGTGGTGGGCGTCTAAAGAACTGCAGAAGGGCAAAAAGCTGCAGGATTATGTTGGGAAAAATGAGAAAACGAAAATTATTGTGAAAATTCAGAAAGTAAATGTTGAAATTTTTGTGACCTTAATCTGGTTTAAATTCCTCTTCGAAGAATTTAATTGGCCCTGATGATTTCCATATAGATGATTTGACCTAATGAAATGTTTGCACATTCATTTTAGAGAGGCCAGGGTGCACCAGCGCGAGAAACACTAGTGAGTGAAGAGGATCAAAAAAAGATGATGCTGCATTATTACAAGAGGCAGGAAGAACTAAAAGTGAGTGGCGTCTAACTCTTTTGATTTAAATTTATATTCTTACTGTACGTTATATATAGTTTTATTTGATTGGTTAAAATACATCTATATATATTGAGATATTCATTTTTTTTTTTTTTTTTTTTTGTCTGTTTTGTTCTTGCTTATAGAAACTAGAAGAGGCAGATGATGACTCATATCTTCAGTCGGATTGGTCGGACAGACAGGCCCTAAAAAGACAGTTCCAGGGACTCACAAATATCAAATGGGGCCCAAGATAAATGAACAAAGAAAATCACAGCTGATCTACAGTTCCTTTACATTTGGCAAATCAGAGATCTCTAGACTCTACTGCTGCTGTTTTTATGCAATTTGGTAACTTCGTTACATATGAAAGGTATTCATGTGACTGTTTGTAAATGCAAAGTGTGAGACATCAGATTTCTCTGCTCTGATTCATTGGTAGAAGGATGCAACACCTTTCCTCTCTTTGTCTGTGCCTCTGGCAGTTACTCAATTGAAACTTGATGCTGTTTAAAGACAGGATGTTGCTGTGCAGCTCTAAGGATCGCTATGGCACTGCAAAGTTCATTTGGAGAGCGTTGAGTAGGAATTACAGAACATTTTGGTATCCTTCAGGCAAAAGAGAGGTTACAGTATCGGGAGGTGTGGTTTCACTGGAAAAGTTGAGTGTGATGTGTAATAAAAGTACAATTGGTTTGTTCATTTTATTTCACTTTTAAATAAATTAATAAAAAATGTTACCAGTCTTCTCAATTTGAATTGATTTCAATACCGCATATATTATTCATCCAGTGTTTAATAGAGCAATCATTTATAAAACTCTTTTCTCTTTACATGGCTTTACTTTGTGTAAAGCGTAATACAACAGCTACATTATCAGCTGAATAGAACAATTTTAGAACGGAATAATAACTTTCACCCTCACTCAGGCAGTAAAACACATCAGGTATTGCTTGTTCTATGCTATTATGTCCTCACTGTGCCAAATCTGTTTTTTAACTGACAGTGTCTTTAAAGCTGATGCGTGTGATTTAATGTAAAAATAATGTTTCATGGCTTTTTATGAGACTGTTGTTGGTTGATTTCACTCAAAAAGTGTAGCACAGTGAATCTGTGATGTTATCAAAGTATTGGTCTGTTTGTTTAAGCTGCCAGACAACAGCAAGATTAGCTGAACCAATTGTGCGGGTTAGGGAGGGGCCATTTGTTCGGCAGACCAATAGCACATGAGGGGAATGTTCTGGAAACCTGTCTGAAGACAGTTGCGATACAAAAATTCCACACTTCACCTTTAATTTGAGTGTTTTGGTAACAGAAAACATTCAAAATGCTCACTCCTTTTGGTTGAAACTACAGCTACTGCACATTCTGCATAATAGTTGGCATGTATGAATGCAGCATGCATGTGTTTCCATTGAGGTATGCGTTCATCCTGATCTCCTGAATGACAAGCTCTCTGCGCTCAATCCTCTCCATCAGCTCTGCTGCCTCTGTGGTGTACGTCACATCTTCCCAGCAATACACCTTCCTGCCAATCTCTGACAGGTTAGAGCTGTCCATTAGTGACCCTTTCTCATCCTCCTCTTCATCATTATCCTGGTTCATTGGCTCCTCCTCTTCTAAATTAGTTGTTCTACTCTTCTTCCTGAATGTTCTAGTTGCACTTAGATGTCTAATGCAGGTTAGCTGTGTTGAAACGGCTATTAGAACAATCAGAAGTCCCACACAAACACTTGATGTGAAGAGCAGTCCTGCCATCTCTGGATGCTCTGAGAGAAAGAGAAAAGGACTTTTGAGTACTTGCGAAGAATAGTTCACACAAAAAGTGTTTACATTTAAAGTTAGCTTTGGATTTATTTTGAAACTATTTTCATTCTGAAAATTGCTAGTAAATCTCACAAATAATTACAAAGTAACGGCAAGTAACACTAAACTAAATTATAGAATTCTAATTTTATTCTACAATTATATAAAACAGTTAAACAAATTTCCTCCATTTGAGCTGCTTTACGTTGACTGGGCGCATAAAAAAATCCAGGCATGTTTACGTTTAAGACGTTTAATATTTCAGTTTACCTGTAATGTAGCCATATGCCATTAAAGAATTGCTGACAATAATCCAGTTCTCTGGAAACTTTGAACTTCTGATAACTGGGTGTTCCCCTATGAATAACAAAGAAAAATAGTTTAACAGTTTATTAACCCCAACTGCACAGATGTTCTATATAAAGCGAACTGTATGGTGTACTGTCACCTTTTTTGGTGCTCTGGTTAGGAACTGAGGTAGTTTGGAAACTGCTGGGATCAGCCTCCTTGAGTAAACTTTGCGGAACTGAAAAAAGGCCCAGTACAAAGAGTTAACAGCTTCCAACTCCCAGGCGGTATCTCCCAGGATCTTTCAATGCAGGGCTGATGAGTAATCTTTATTTTTCCTGTGAACTGATCCTTCCAATCAGTAACAAAAGCCTGGCATTCAAAGCAATCACAGGAAGCCCCGAGGCCTACAAATGTCAGGCTCTTTCCCTATTTTTATTTCCAAACAACTTTTGTATCCATTGTAATTTATGAGACGGGAAGTAAACAGACGGGTAAATCAACAATCTGAGATGAGACAAAGGCCACGTGTTAGTCCTTTCCCACACTCTCAATCAATGAATTAAGATCTGCCATGCCATGACTAATCAGAAGATTCAAAACAGTTAAAAACACATTCAAACAGATTTTGCTTTGGAAAGATTTTGATGGATATGAGAGCATTCATACCGCATGCATACAGGACAGTGATATACTTTTTTGTTCCAGGAGGTCAGGGGTTTTTGAAATGTTCCTCATCTACGGTAAACAAACACCTCTGTTTTCCATAGCAGATGTTGGATACCACATCAACGGCTCCGTGAAAAAGACATTCTGCAATATTAAAGAGAAAAAATTATTTAAAATGTCTTATCAAGTACCAAACCACAAAAATAACCAAAATGTGCTTTAAAAAAAAAATCACGCATTTTTATGAATATTACAATAGATTCAACCATTTACAAATGTATTAATGATTTTTTAAATATAAATTCAGCCTATTTAGCTATCCTAAGTTTTTTTTCTCAGAACAAACCCGCAACCCATTTCATAACCACTGATAAACCAAATTATCAAAATTAAACCACTCAAATTAGACTCTTTTTTTTTTAAACTAATGCAAATTAATTAAATCTATTAAATCAATATAATATTAAATATAAATCTACTTAAATCCAAAAACATACCAAATGGTGGAAGTTCTTGTTCCGCTGATGGGCACAAGTTTTCCTGTTCCAGCTGTCTTCCATAAACAGCAGAGTAGATATTCAGCACTTTTGGATACTTGCAGTGCAGCAAAAGTCGATGTCCCTCACATGTTATTCTCTTCTTGTGCTCTGCTGTAAGACAGACATCTTTACTGATGTACAGGAGTAAATAATTGAAGAAGAAATAATCAATTAAAGCTTTAAAGGAGGAAATACTTACTAGGTTTACACCTGTATGATACATTGAGGTATTTAGGGGTTCCAGGACAAGGATCTCTGCCAAAGACTTGATGATTAACCAGAAACTGGCAATTTCTATGACCCTGGCATTCAGAGAGCACTTTCTAACAGAAAGGGATAATCAAGGACCATAGAATGTGCGTTATACAAAAGGCAGGGAAAATGTAGTAGCCTTGTCCTGATCCTGGAAAACATATCTTTTATGAGCCAGAAGTGAATAAGATCGGCTGCCAGAGAAGTCTTGTCTTACAACAGAGTAGGTCTGTTTTCGCCATGGGACTATTGAAAAAGTACTAAAACGGCTTTATTAAGTTAGTGTTTAGTGCATGTAAAATGAAAGGTCTGTTTTTTGTCTGAAAGCAAAGCACAGACTATTCACCTGCAGTGCTGTGGTAGCAGAACAGCTGTGATTACGCCATTGGCATCTCATTCCTGGCATGATCCCGGGAAGGGTTGCGCTCTGTCCATAAAATGCAGACTGAATTGTTATGGTGGAGCGTCGTGGACACCCGAGGAGCAGGAGATCTCCATCACAGGCTTGAGCTGATTGACTATTGATGATCCTAAATAGATAATCTAACAAAAAGGTGGGGAGGTTGGATCTATAAGTTATTAAAAATACATCACATTATAAATTATAATTAAATTAAAATTATTTTTGTAAAAAAAAAAAAAATCCTATCAAACATCATGAATCCAAAAATTTGTCACTGACCCATAGCCTACATTGCTAAGTTTTTGTAGCTTATTAAAAAATAAAAATACTTTTTAAAATACAATTTAAATTATTTTTCTCATTATTAGTACTAAAGACTGCAACCATAATATATGCACTTATTGTAAATCATCATGTTATTGACTCACTTGAGAAATCGGAGTGTCCGTCCATTTCTTTGGTCCACAGTATGAGAACACAGCAAAGTATTTGAACACATAGCCCAGGTGCCCGGCAGCTTCTCAGGTGCTGCGCTGAGATCATGTTCAATCCTTCAATTATTAATGCATCAAAGCCGCGTGCATTCAAGCGCGTGCTGGAGAAACGCTGTCAGGAATTCCCGTCTGTCTCTCTCTCTCCTGCCAGAGAGTTTCACCCGGCTTAAAGTATGTTTTCATACCGCGACTTTGACATACCTGTCCTTTCAAGCCAAAGCGAACGCCTCGAAATCGTTTCTCCCTTGATTAAAGAGAGATCAGGATATGACACAAAAAGCAAACATTTCAAAGCGACCCATGCAGGCTGAGGGAAGCATATAGGGAAATAACAAGTGCGCAACAAGTCAGTGGTGCCTGAAAGCAGCGACATTCGCACCATTCATCCCACTGCTGATGAGTTTAGGGTCCTTGGTAAGACAAATAATGGTAACGTGGTTTCCTGGCATACAGAAAGTGATTTTTGAGGAGGATGTAAAGAACGGGGCGCAGCGGTGGACTTGAGAAGCACAGAATTTGTAACCAATGTGATTAAAATGCATTCACAGTAATATCATTAATATTATTAATGAGTAATATGATATTTCATATATTAATTTAATTCAAACCTTTTTGGAGTATTAAACGTAAGTTATACATATTTAAAAATACCTTTCCTTCCCAAGAAGAAAGATTTTGTTCATGTGTGTGAGTGTGTTTGTGTTAGAAATTTATTTATTGTCTGTTTGGTCATGTTTATAATATTCTAAAATAGAACTTTACACGATGAAGTGATGCTCCTTTGCAGCAGGGGGCGCTACGCGCGTGTCATTTGATCTACGCTCACTGCAAAACGCAGAAGTAGAGCTGCCCGCGTACGTTAGAAGACATTTTAATAGTAGTCGAGAAATATATTGAATAGAGCGATTTTGATATTCCGTCTGAAATGGCAGACAAAATTAAAGTTGCGGATGACTGTAGCTATAAAACGTACTCTGTCTGCGAGAGTGCCGCTGATAGCAGCAGCAGAGTGGAGGAAGTTGGAGAAAGCGACGGTCCAGCGGTGTTTATGTGCGGCAAATGCAAGCTTCCCATCGGCGACAGTCTGTCCTGGGCAGGCGGTGACGACGAGCAGAACCAAATCATGCTCAAACGTAAAAGAATATTATGTTTTTATGGCTCTTGTCTGAAAAATGCTGGTTATGACTTGATGTATTGGGCTGATATACGCGTTCAAAAGTTTGAAAGGAGTGAATACTCTTATGTACCAAAGACGCATTACATTGACCAAGGGTGATAGTGAAGACATTTATAAAAGCCATAGAAAATATATATATATATTTTAAGGAATTGTCGTTCTTTTAACCTTTCTACTAATCAGAGAATCCTGAAAAAATGTTTCCACAAAAATATCAAGCAGCAAAAACTGTTACAACACTGACAATAATAAGAAATGTTTCATGATCAGCAAATTATCATATTAGAATGATGTCTGAAGAATCATGTGACACTGAAGACTGGAGTAATTCAGCTTTGCCTCCTAGAAATAAATTATATTTTAAAAGAGATTAAAGTACAAGACAGTACTTTAAATTGTAAAAATATTTAATATTACTGTTTTTAGTGTATTTTTGATCAAGAAAGTGCTTGGTGAATATAACAGACTTCATAAACATAAAATCTTTTGAATGGTAGTGTTTACTATCAGTTGACTCTTATGCATTTCAAAATATTGTGATTTTTGTTTTCGCTTTGCATCCATTCGTTAGAATACAGAATACAACAGTGGGTAACAACAGTTTAAACAGCTGAAATCGAAATATAGGTATATATGTACTGATAACAATGACTATGCAAAACATAAAAAAAAATATTTTTAACACGCTGAATATGTCTTGACATTTGCATGTCGATTTTCAGGGATCTCTGACAATGTTGTCATAGGTAAAGAGCCATTTGTTTCTGGTACCCGAAAGGAGTTTGGATGGTGAGAGATTTGTTTTGATTATTTATATATGTGTGTAGAATCATACATTGGTTTGTCCACCCAAATATGCAATCAATGTCACTGAAAACCTGTTTCTCACATTCAGTCTTGTTGTGAATCTCACCTGCTGTGGCTGTTGCTCAGAATTAGGAATCATGTACATATCAACCCCAATAAAGCTTGATTACAAGAGATCTCTTTTCTGCTTTGATGTTGAAAATATTGAAAGGTAAGTGGCCTATTGTTCATCGTTAGTGTTTTTATAATCACATACTGTGGTACACTTTTTTGAATCACATTGAAGACATGGTTGTGTCTTTCTGTAGTTATGTTGTCGGCAGTCCAGGTCAGCGGGTGCCAGAATTAGACGGAGAAGACAAACCAGTGACCCTAGAGTACCAGAACATTGTGGAAGAGCAGATGACAGAGGTGAAGTAGCCCCTCTAGACGCGGTTTAAATTATTGATCTATGAGCATGATGCAAACCAATGTAAGCCTCGCTCTCTGTTTAAAAATAAGCAATTTATTTTGCACTACAAATGCATAGATTAATGGCAATATTGAATGTGTAGAGAATATGACAAAAATAATATTTCATATCAAATTTTGTGAGGGGGAAGTAATTTAACTTAAAAACAATAGAACCAAAATTTTTCATTTTCAATCTTTATTTTTTTCCTAAAAAAAAAAGAAAAAAGTTCCAGTATGGTGGGGTACGCAGGAGAAAATGGAATTAAAGCTGTAGATAAAGGTGATCTGTGTTATGTGTGTTTTAACACGCACAAGTGAACAGCAGATGGCGCTCGTGTGGTGCTGCCAGAGCTCTTTGTTTGGTCACTGAGTCCAGCAAACAATAGACATTAGGAGCTGTTGAAGAATTTGATCTAGAAAAGGGTGTTGACCGTTATGTCTGTTCGAGATATGTTAGTTTTAATTTCATATTCTTTGTCTGTGTGCTTGTCAAATAAATCAAATCGAACTTCTGATAAGATGTACAAGAGGATTCCTGTGAGTAAATGCTGTGAATGAATAATGTCCCAGATATGTATTTGTGCTTTGTGTTCTGGCAATTATGTTTTAAATCATATATATGTATATATATGTGTGTGTGTAAAATTATGCATTAGAAACTTTTATAATCATGACCTCAGTTTCCTGTCTGATCTCTTATTCTCTAATGTACATTGCAGATAAAATCTCTGGCTGTGATAATAGGACAACGCCTCCTGGAGATTGAAAATAACCTCCAGTGCAGTTCTGGAAAATGATATGAGCTGTCTGTTTTATGACTGAGGGTAATAATCTCATGCGTCTGTTGTGAATAAGGTTGGGCTCTTTAGTGTAAGATAGTTTTGTCTATACAGTTATGTATTTATATGTATTTACTATACAGTTGAATGCAAGTGACACATTTGTACCATTTATTACATTTTATTACAGTTAAGCTCCACACATTCTACAGATGTATAAGTACAATACATAGGTTTTGTATTATTTAAAAGTTGCTGTACTCTTACTGGACAACATTGTCTGCATCTCATATTTTGTCATGTGCGATCCTTGTGTTGTTGTCATATGTGATGCCAGTATTTACGAGATGGATACAGGGTGAATGTGTACAATAAATATAATGGTATAGCAAAACACGTGTTGTTTTTTCCCTCCTCTTGTTTGTTTTTGGTACTTCATCGTTTGCATCAAAACATCTCTGCCCAATCCTTTGAAAAACTGGTTCAATAACAAGTGGATGGCGGGAGAAGGAGGGGGCATGTCGGCTCAAGCCATTTTTTTGTTTACAGTTCCTGTCTAATGTGCCTAGCAACACTCTCCACCAGGAGGCGGGAAAATACTTGTAGAGACCCTGAATGCTGGGGTAGCATAACAACAGCGGATGATGGAAGCCGCGCGCCTCGGACCAACCAGAGAGCTGTATCTAAGGGCCATGCTGCCATGGAAACAAATCGCACATGCTGTCGCTAGAGCCTGTTGCCATCGTATCCGTCGTTTCCTTATTTGCCGGCCAGCGAGTCAGCCAATCAGCTTGCGAGAGGGGGGTCTGTCAGTCTGATGACGTTGCGTTTCAGTTGTTCGCAGGGGCGTGGTCTCCATCTCCCGCGCCAGCAGACAGTTCATTCTTGTGCCTTTGAACTCCTACATTCTGCCTGTAAACCTAGTAGAGTTAAAAATAGAGACAAGAGGTAAAACATGCGTACAGCACATGGTATTATTGCATCATGTTTACTGTTTGTGTCCAGTAGAGGGAAACATCACTCTACATGTGGCAAAATAGCCAATCATATCTAGTTGTATTAGTTGGTGAGGATTCATCTCAGTAAAGGCCAGTTTACAGGCAAGAACAATAGCTATAATGATATCTATATCAGGGTTTATACCAACGGACAAGAATTTTCTCTTAATTTAAAGGTTGCATCGACTAGTCGAGTGGTTTTCAACCCAAGTCCTGGGGACCCACTGCTTTGCACATTTTGTATGTCTCCCTTGGGTTCATTTCACAAATAGTTGGTTTGAGCCCTCCAAATGCTCTCGGAGCGGTTCAGCTCCTATATGTGAACAAACTAAGTGATCTCAGACCCCCCTAAAAGGACCCAAAAGTGAACCATTTCGATTTGGCTCATTTGTGGCTCAATTTCCTCAAGAGAGGGTATGCTTTGTATGGACCAACATAACAGTAATATGAGATTGAACTAAGCAGTTTATTATTTGTATGTATATATATATATATATATATATATATATAGTTTATGATTATTTTATTATCTATGTAATTTCAGATGTTTCAATCTCTTGTTACATTTTTCAAAAATAAGTAAATAAACCAACTGTTAGCTCTAACAGTACAAAACAATTCTGTTGCCATTTATGTAATCTACAGCTAGCTGTGCATTAAATGATTTTAATGCATGAGGGAGGCAAAGAACCAGAGATTTAACATTTTGTCCGCTTAAAAATCAGACATCAGAACATCAATTTTACCCCCTAGTTACTGAGAAATATAATGTAGCGAATCAGTATCAAAGCTATTATATTAATAAAACTGGCAGCGTTGACCTCAAGTGTCCGTGCTCATGAATGTTTGTGTGTGTGCGCAGCGCTATCTCTGGTGTGTCTGCCAGTGATGTGTGTGTGCGCAGGTCAATGAAAGCAGTGAAACAATATAGTAGCAATGTAAAGTTAGTAGCAAAGAAACATTTTAATACAACCTTATCTGAGAAAAAAAGGAAATTGAAATAACTTTTATACATAATGTTCCCTTTTAATTTAAAATTTGACTGAACTTCGTTGTTAAAGCTCTGTGAATATTTTGACCGGTGACATGATCAAGGATTGCCAGCTCTTTCTAACCTCCTTCCCTGTTCACTTCATCATCTTTCAGATTCCAGCATTCCACTGCTGCTCAGAGAGGTTTGAGTTCTTATGAAGTTGTAAGGTGAACAAGAATACAAGAAAAAGTTTGAGATCACTTTAATGCTGAAGAGGACTGAGGGTTCTGTTTTGAATCCACTATACCAGGGGTGCCCAAACTCAGTCCTGGAGGGCCGGTGTCCTGCAGAGTTTAGCTCCAACTTGCCTCAACACACCTGCTTGGAAGTTTCTAGTATGCCTAGTAATAGCTTGATTAGCTGCTTCAGGTGTGTTTAATTGGGGTTGGAGCTAAACTCAGCAGGACACCGGCCCTCCAGGACCGAGTTTGGGCACCCCTGCACTATACTGTGAACGCCAAAAGGATTAAAGTCACTTTCGGCTTGTTCCCTTTCTGGTTCACTTTAAGTGGACCAGAATGGATTGAATGGATGGTCCAATGAATGGATGAATCTAGCACATGTGGTTTTGTTGACAATTTCTGGTTCACTTGCAAAAAAATGGCAGTGTGAGAGCAAGCCACACCAAACAAAAAAAAATCAACATTGCATTTTGGTCCGGACCAAAGCAAGTGAACTATCGGACTTAAGTGAGCTTGGTTCCTTTAAAACGAACTACATGTGAAAACACTGTCATTTAACACATATGATTCAGATCACTAGCATGTTAGGAGAGAGCTTCATGAGCTCAGCTGAGTGTGTCAGAAAAGGGAGACATACAAAATTTGCAGAGCAGTGGCTCCCCAGTACCAGGTTTGAAAACAACTGGACTGACTTTAATTCTCTGCCATGATGACGCTTTAATCTTGACGTCGATTAGTTGCTGGTCCTATAGAGGGTGCAACAGGATAGGAAATCTTTGAAGTCCATATTTACGCTCCGTTTCCAAACAGTTAAAATGGCAAATATATGCATACTCTGAAAGGACTCCACAATACTGAGAAACAGCGAGGTAGAATGAATTAATACACGCAATCTCATTCTCACACATTTAAATGTAGTCTTTACTGTGCTACCTTGTCTGTACACTCTTAAAAGTGCTGGGTTATTTCTGTAAACACATTGTTGTGTTAATTGTGCTGGGTCATAATTCTGGGTTGCTTGAGGTACTGTAAACACACAGTTGGGTTGTTCATGCTGGGTCAAATGGACTGCAAGGGGCTCTTTCACCACTGAACACCTGGGTTGGGTTATTTTGACCCAACCGGTTTGTTTATTTTTCCTCTTCATCAAATTTTCTGGATTCTTAACTTGTCTCGTCGTCAGACGGTCAAGCAACTCGCAGCATGTCGGATTATAAGGTAAATTAATATGATGATATGACTATTTACCTCTATTTTTAATAAACTGTGGTAAGAGCACACGCTGATTTCACACCGCGGTCAAGTGAGCCGCCACCTGGATCTAGTTGCACGTCTGTTTGTGGTATAACGGTACAGAGACACGATGCGGCCAAAAAGCTGACGAAGACCTATATTTCAGCGGTTATGAAATAAATGTGCCCCAAAAGAGAAAAGATACAGTTATGTTCAATATAATAATATGTATATATATATATATATATATATATATATATATATATATATAATATATTATACTGTGGAGTTTTCCATAAAAATAAAGTCTGCTAAAATACATTATAGCACTTGATTATTTCCTACTATTTTCTACATGCATTATTCAAATTCCTTCATAGTTAATACGAAAATGTCAATAAATTATTTTTCAGAACGACCAAGTCGCTATCTGTGTCTCTGTGACTCAACTTTCATAAGATTTTACTGTAAAATTTTAGAGAAAATAAATTGCAAAGTCTGTCACAATGCATTATAGCGGTCACAAATCCAGTTCATGGTCTTCCGCACACTCACCATCAGAGGTCGCCCTTCCATCATATTGACTCTTGCACCTCACTACTGTTGCTCTTCACCCACGGACTACAATTCCCATCATCCATTGCACTAACAACACACTCAGCTGTCACCAATCTCACATTGCTCTGATTACACAGCTGATCACACTTAATCCATGGACTTCCTCTTCCTCTCTGCCGAGTATTGTTCTGTGTTTAGCACACTCCAAGTGTTAGCTGCCTTACCGAGCCATTCTGTGTTCTCTAAGTCTAAGTTTAGTTTATTTTGTTTATAGTCTCGTTTCCTGGTACCCACCCTTGTATCTTGGATTAACCCTTGTCTCTCCGTTTCGGACTCTGTGTATACCTCGTTTGGATTATTGCTCAGGTTATAGGAATACCCTCTTCTCAAGCCCTCTGTATAGTGTTCGCCGATCGAGGACCCACGCATGCCCTCGATGGATCGAGAATGGATTATTCACTATGCAGGGGCTGCTTCAGTGTGTAATGTGAGAAAGCAGTGTTCTTTATAAAAGAATTGTTGATTTTAAATAAAGACAAACTTGCAAATTTGCATGAAACTTTTACTTTTAATTTGCAACATGCGTCATGTCAGGGCCACCACATAAAACATAAAGAAAAAAACCTACATGCGTCACTGCTTAATAATTTAACAGCTTTTAACAAAAGTAAGAAAGAAAACTACTATGGTGGAGAAAAAAGAGAGAAAGAAGAGAGGCGCCAGCAGCTGAATTTTGGGGCTGAGGGGGTAGCTCCAGCGAGTTTGTCTGACCAACAAGATCTACAGGTACATCTCAAAAAATTAGAATATCATGAAAAAGTTATTTTTTTCTTGTAACTTATTTCAAAAAGTGAAACTTTCATATATTTTAGATCCATTACATGTAAAGTAAAACATTTCAAAAGTTTTTTTGTTTTAATTTTGATGATTAGAGCTTACAGCTGACGAAAGTCAAAAATCAGCATCTCAAAACATTAGAATATTTACATTTGAGTTTCAATTAATGACCATTCCTACAGTATAAATTCCGGGTATCTCTTGTTCTTTGAAACCACAATAATGGAGAAGACTGCTGACTTGGCAATTATCCAGAAGACGAACATTGATGCCCTCCACAAAGAGGGTAAGTCACAGCGGATCATTACTGAAAGGTGTGGCTGTTTACAGAGTGCTGTATCAAAGCATATTTAATTGCAAAGTTGACTGGAAGGAAGAATTTGGGTAGGAAAAGGTGCACAAGCAACAGGGATGACTGCAAGTTTGAGAATACAGTCAAGCAAAGCTGATTCAAACACTTGGGAGAGCTTCACGAGGAGTGGACTGCTTGAAATATTTCACTTTATGTGTAATAAATTAAATATTTACAAAAAAGTTTGACCAAACTCCCTTTCAACCCCGAAATTCAGCTGCTGGTGGCTCTCCTCTTTCTCTTTTTTCTCTGCCATATAGCTGTCGATGAAGGCATACTGCCAGTTAGTAAAATGCATGTTTAGTTTGTGCATGAGGTTGCGCGTTTCAAATTGTAAAAATGATATAAAAGATCCAGGGTTGGATTTAGTTTGCAATTTGGATTATTTTTATAAGATCGCATGATTCCTGATAAATGCCATTTCAGCTATTTCTGAAGTGCTTCTTGTTGGAAAGCATTCTTACCGGATTGTTTTTCTGTTGGACCTGTGCAGGCCTATGTTTTTTGTTGTTGTTGTTGTTGTTGTTAAAAGCTGTTAAATTATTAAGCAGTGATTCATGTAGGTTTTTTTTCATTGTGTTTTATGTGGTGACCATTGGGAGGTATCTGGGCAAATATTCTGCTTTCCTGATTTTGTTCTCTGACATGGTGTATGTTGCAAAGTGAAAGTACAATTTTCACGCAAGTTTGTTGCATTCTAATATGAAGGAGTTTTGTGTCTTTATTTAAAATCAACACTTCTTTTATAAAGATCTTTCTCACATAACGCACTGAAGCAGCCCCTGCATAGTGAATAATCCATTCTCGATCCATCGATATCAACCAATTCAGCACCACCCTCGTGTACAGCACCTGGTGACGTCGCACGTAAGAAGGTATACCTGTAAGCAACCTCCGAAGGTATAAGATATACCTTTAGAGTCTTCGTAGTGCACTAATAGGCAACATTATCAGGAAACGCACACCAGTAATATAATGTATTGTGACAGATTTTGTCTTTAATTTTCTCCAAAAACTCTAAAGTAAAACCCAGTGAAAGTTGACACGGACAGTCTTGGGTGTCCTGAAGAAGAATTAATTCCAATTTTATTGTTAACTCTGGAGGAATTTGAATAATGCCTGTCTAAATGTCAAGGAGTGCTATAATGCATTGTGACAGATTTTGCCATTCATTTTCTCCCAAATTCTGCAGTAAAACCCACTGAAAGTTTACACAGACAGAGTCTTGGGTGTCCTGAAGAAGAATTGATTCAAATTTTATTGTTAACTCTGGAAGAATTTGAATAATGCATGTAGAAAATAGTAGGAAATAATCAGTGTTATAATGTATTTTAGCAGACATAATTTTCATGGAAAACTCCACAGTATAATATATTTGAACATAATATAACTGTATCTTTTATCTGTTGTGTTTTGGGGCAAATTTAATTCATAATCGCTGAACTATAGGTCTTCGTCAGCTTTTGGCCTCTTCGTGTCTCCGTACCGTAATACCACAAACAGACGTGCAACTAGATCCAGGTGGTGGCTGGCTTGATCGCGGTGATTTCACGGTTAATGTGATATTTGATTGTTGCTGTGCGGGATAGCTGTCGCTATTCTGTGAATAGCCGCCTACATTTTTTTATTGACAAAACAGGCCTCAACAATGTCTTTGTCGTCATAAAAGTTATATTTGTGTGTGTGTGTGAGAGAGAGTGAGTGAGTGAGTGAGTGAGTGAGTGTGAGTGAGTGTGTGTGCGAGCGAGTGTGTGTGCGAGCGAGTGTGTGTGCGCGAGCGAGTGTGTGTGCATGCATGCATGCATTACTTATTTTAACGCCTCATGGAAAAGGTAACTATCTTTAGGTCAGAAATACAGGGGTAAGTTCAGTTAATTTACTGTCTGTGTAACTTTCTGTATGGCTTTGTATGTTTTGTCAGAACTGGATCATTTCGTACTAAAATTGATCATTTTAAGGTCTTTTTTTCCCCAAGTAAATATCTGCGACGTGCCGAATCCAACAATAACTTCCATTTTCGTGCTCTTTTTTTTTTTTCCTCGGGTAACGTTAGCTGCATTACCCTTAACGTTAAACCACAATATTACTGGTATGTAATATTATTCTTAAATGGTATGTAATACTTAAAAATTGTTACTTAAATGTAATGTTGTCTTAGCTACAGTATGTAAAGTTAGACTAATCTCTCATGGTGTATGAGGTCCTTTTACTCTTCCTCTATTTTAGTGAATGCTTGTGTTGCTTTAATCAGGACACAAGAGGTTTATCCAGGTTAACCGTAAGTTAGAGAGGCCATGTAAATTGTTCTTTATACGTTACTGTTAGAAATAATAATTTGTATTTGAGACTGATGAATAATAGGCAGATCACTGGATTTTCAGGCTGGCATACTGTATGGTTTTGCTATCTTTTAACCCAGTTTTTCATCCTTATTTTACAGGATCTGTTTTGCCTCCCCAAAACATTTGCAGCAATGGATCTACATGCATCCCAGAAATCTTGAACCCCAGGATTCTAGGAAAACTTGGCATGGTTAGAAACAATTTTGATTTCATGGATTCGTTTACAGAAATTTGAAACGGTTAAATTGTCAGTGGGGTTGTGCAGATAGACGATATAGTGTATTGACGATAGTCAGAGATATCGCTGAGAGCTGATGTCTTTGTCGATAGTCAAGGTGATATTACAGGAGCTGCCCCACAACTTTAAAATTTGAGCACATTGTTTTCTGTGAGTGTACACAGCAGCACACCTCTGCCAGAAAGTCACTAACATCTACATATTCTTAATAAATTACATTATGTTTGTCTCAGGAATCATTAATGTAGGCTGACTAAAGCCGGGCTCACACTGTGCAATTTTGGCCACGATTTGGTCGTCTGAGACAAATTTTGAAAATCCTAAAAGATTGCTACAATCCTAGGCTAAAATCTGTAGTCTTTGATCGCTGGTTTGACATGCTCATTGACAGCCGATTAATGGCTGTTGCAATCAAATTTCACCTCCGACGAAATTCTGTCAGTGTCAGAAGATTTGGCACACAGTCCTGCAGTGTGACTACCCCTACGATGAATGTCAAACTGTCTCCATTTTTCAAGACAACCTATGAGCAGAATTAATGCTAGAGAATTATTCTATCAGCTATAAACTAACAACTGAGATCCCATCGTGTGACATGATCATCATGTTCGTACAGTCTGACAAGTACAATCCTAAAGGACTTTTAAAAAATAAATCGCACAGTGTGAGCCCGGCTTAAGTCACACTTCAGCCATGGCATTGTCACATAGTCTGCCTGTGTCATTTGTTTCTGATCCAATCTATTTAAACCCAATCCGATCCAAACTATTTAAAGGAATGAAGACATTTTCACAGGAAAAGTGTTTCAATGTGTCGTTTTGATTGTGAGATCAGTTTCACAGCTTGCACTGTATTATTCTTATGGTTTAGATGCTAAAAGGGAGAGTGCTTTCAAAGTCCTGCCAAGAACGGAGGAAAGGTCTTCAGACCCACAACCACAGAATCCTGGAAGTCATTCATTTGACGTACAACCTGTAAGTGTTTGTTTATTTTTTTACTTTTTCTACTCTATACAGTACTGTGCAGTTGCAGTGTGCAAAAGTTTTAGGCCACTAGTATTTTCATCAGCTAAAAAATGGTTTTAAGTCAGTTATTTCTGTCTTTTTTCTGTAGTGTCAATAGGAAATATCAGTTCACATTTGCAAACATTAATTTTGCCACTAATTGTAATAATCCAGTGAATGTCTGACAACAGCCAGTGCTCCACACAGAGATCTGATCTGATCATCATCCAGTCTGTCTGGAATGACATGAAGAAACTGAGACAGACTTAATGTCAGAAGAACTGTGGCAACATCTCCAAGATGCTTCAAGAAAGCTACCTGCAAAGCTACTGTTAAAAGTTTTAGACACTTCTGAAAAAAATGTGTAAAATGAGGATGCTGTCTAAAATAATGTCATTAATAGATTTCCTTTGTCAATTAACTTCAATGAGCTAAATTAAATCAACATTTAGTGTGAGCATCCTTTGCATTTAAAGCAGCTTTTGCCCTCGGTGCACTTGTGCATAGTTTTTCAGGAAGCTTTGCAGGGAGGTTTCTTGAAGCATTTTGGAGACGTTGCCACAGTTCTTCTGGATTTAGTCTGTCTCTGTTCTGTTTCTTCATGTCATTCCAGACAGACTGGATGATGATCAGATCTCTGTGTGGAGCACAAAAATTTCACTGGATTATTACAATTAATGGCAAAAGGAATGTTTGGAAATGAAAACTGATATTTCTTACAGACACATTACAGCAAAAGATCGAAATAACTGAAATAACCTAACTTTTGCACAGTACTTTGTGTGTGTGTGTATGTATGTATGTGTGTATGTATGTGTGTATGTATGTGTGTATGTATATGTGTATGTATATATATATGTGTATGTATATATATATATATATATATATATATATATATATATATATATATATATATATATATATACATACATACACATACACTCACCTAAAGGATTATTAGGAACACCATACTAATACTGTGTTTGACCCCCTTTCGCCTTCAGAACTGCCTTAATTCTACGTGGCATTGATTCAACAAGGTGCTGAAAGCATTCTTTAGAAATGTTGGCCCATATTGATAGGATAGCATCTTGCAGTTGATGGAGCACATCCAGGGCACGAAGCTCCCGTTCCACCACATCCCAAAGATGCTCTATTGGGTTGAGATCTGGTGACTGTGGGGGCCATTTTAGTACAGTGAACTCACTGTCATGTTCAAGAAACCAATTTGAAATGATTCGAGCTTTGTGACATGGTGCATTATCCTGCTGGAAGTAGCCATCAGAGGATGGGTACATGGTGGTCATAAAGGGATGGACATGGTCAGAAACAATGCTCAGGTAGGCCGTGGCATTTAAACGATGCCCAATTGGCACTAAGGGGCCTAAAGCACTAAGGGCCCACACCATTACACCACCACCACCACCAGCCTGCACAGTGGTAACAAGGCATGATGGATCCATGTTCTCATTCTGTTTACGCCAAATTCTGACTCTACCATCTGAATGTCTCAACAGAAATCGAGACTCATCAGACCAGGCAACATTTTTCCAGTCTTCAACCGTCCAATTTTGGTGAGCTCGTGCAAATTGTAGCCTCTTTTTCCTATTTGTAGTGGAGATGAGTGGTACCCGGTGGGGTCTTCTGCTGTTGTAGCCCATCCGCCTCAAGGTTGTGCGTGTTGTGGCTTCACAAATGCTTTGCTGCATACCTCGGTTGTAACGAGTGGTTATTTCAGTCAAAGTTGCTCTTCTATCAGCTTGAATCAGTCGGCCCATTCTCCTCTGACCTCTAGCATCAACAAGGCATTTTCGCCCACAGGACTGCCGCATACGGGATATTTTTCCCTTTTCACACCATTCTTTGTAAACCCTAGAAATGGTTGTGCGTGAAATTCCCAATAACTGAGCAGATTGTGAAATACTCAGACTGGCCCGTCTGGCACCAACAACCATGCCACGCTCAAAATTGCTTAAATCACCTTTCTTTCCCATTCTGACATTCAGTTTGGAGTTCAGGAGATTGTCTTGACCAGGACCACACCCCTAAATGCATTGAAGCAACTGCCATGTGATTGGTTGATTAGATAATTGCATTAATGAGAAATTGAACAGGTGTTCCTAATAATCCTTTAAGTGAGTATATATATATTGGGGGCTTTAAATACCCCATAATTTATGCCATGTTGGTTGGATGAAATTTAGGTAGACATCCAAGAAGTGCCAGTAAGCAGAAAGAAACCTAAATAAGTAACACAAAAAATATTTTGTTTGAGCAACCTTTACCAGACCCAATTCACAGCAAAACCCTGATGGTTTGGCTGATTACCATAAAATACACTTAAACGTTGTCAACTTAGTTGTTACAACTTGTAAAAATGTAAGCTATGTTGCAAGACTAAGTGTCGTGCATTTAACAGGTGGAGACCAACATGGGGATGCATTCCTGCACATTTTGTGCCTTGGTGACGAGACAACAACATCCCTCACCTTCACCATTGTTTCGGACCATGCCATTGGAACGGACTTGTTGCTTGAGGCTGTTTATCTAAGTCCTTTTTTGTGCTTAATGTTAGCTACATTAACATCTTCCTTCCTGGGAGTTTCTCCAGCATGCAGTGTATAATATTGATGGACATGAGTCTTCATGTGTGAAGTATTTGAGGGCAACAGTTTTTTTTTCTGGACACTTGTAACGTTTAAATTTTTTGTCACATGTATTGTCTGTTGTAGGTCTCTTTGTTTGGCTTAGTTTTAATGGCACAATGTTTGGACTGATTCTCATGTGGCAATAAGGTTGGGTTATTTTTTAACCCAGCATTTTTAGAGTGTATGTGATATTACTGATACTGAACTGAACTAACAAAAATGAGCTGTTATAGGAGCAATAGCCATGTGTACGGTTCATATGCCATACTGCACAAGGTGTTTCGAGTCTCAGCTCAAGGTTCATTGATAATTCATTAGCATCTCAACGTCGACTCTACTTTCATCACATAAATGTTGAGTTTAAATCATCTGAAGTTGTCGGCGCAGTTAGCCTCGTTGGCAGTAGCATCGTTGCACTTCGGGCTTCCCGAGTTCGAGTCCTGGCTCACTGACATTTCCGATCCCATCCCCCCTCCCTCTCCCACTTCGCTTCCTGTCTCACTACTGTCTTATTAAATATAAAAGGCAAAAAACGTTTTGTCATCTGCCACTTTAAACAAGTATAGTTCTCTGCAGGAAAGTAATGGGAGTTACCAGATTGGGGCGTTTTTAGACCATGTTACCTGATTGGCTGACGACATAGGCTTCGTCATAGGTTTAAGGGTGGGGTCAGGTAAGGGGGATCATTTTAATTGCATGATTTAGAAACACCCAGCAGTTTGAAAACACCCACAATGTCAGAAACACACACTTTTGCTCTACAGAGACCTCAGTGCCTCTCGTTTACTTTGAATGGAGTGACGACAAGCATTGCCGAACTGAATTGTGGGTCCGTTGCATCGTGTTGTGTCCGTTGTTTGCAGCAGAAGTTGAAAACTTTTCAAGTGCCAACGCAATGCAGGCGTTGATGCCGAAGCAGAGTTGATTGTGATTGGCCGTCAATGTTTTTTATCATTTGTCAGCTGGAACAAAATGGTTCTTTTCCTCCTTTTACGGGTTGTCACCATTTGTAAATTTTACAGGTTTAGCTTCCGGTCCTGTCCAGCTATTTTAGCTGTACAAAACAGCTAAATTTGCTGATTGATATTGAAAGTTGGTGCCTTACTGTATTATCTTAATTATGAACACTATGGCTTGTATTGCAAACACTTACCATTTACTGCACGTTGTTAATTCTTCTCATTATTTCATAATGGCTTATGAACCGGAAGTCTCACCCATACTTACTTCTGCATTGAAAAATAAGGTGGATATTGTGCCATTATCCTTATATCTGTGGTGTGAACGTTCCTATTCGTATAGAATGATTATTAAATTTCCAGGGGCAGTCGTAGCTTTTTAGGCGTACCAAGGGTCAGCGTACAATGGAACACGTAGCCTTTCAAAGTATACTCCATTTGAAGTTGTACGCGAATGCAGACGGTCGACACATGCACACTAGAACAAGTAGAAAGCTTCATTGATGTTCAGTGTCTGCTCTATTTTCCCCCGTTTAGTCATGACTGATAACAAATATTTTTGAACTCTTTTAAACCAAAGCTGAGCTGTCTCATACCTTCTCGCTTACAAGCGAGCGTCGGTTCTTGCAGTCTCCACTATTTTGTCGTCGTTGTCCGTTTAGTTTTCTACTGTGAAACAACGGTCCGGGACAGTGTTGTCACCATGTGGGAAAACCTGATTACTGCAAAATAACTTTAGTGCGCATGTGCGACCTGAGCACACAAAGTATGCGCGGTTACAAAAATCGGATGGTACGCTGTCCCTCGCGTACATGTAAAAAGCGAAGTATACTTTGGCCTTAATGGTTAGAGAGTCGGACTTGTAATCCAAAGGTTGCGAGTTCGAATCTCAGGTCCGGCAGGAATTGTAGGTGGGGGGAAGTGAATGTACAGCACTCTCTCTACCCTCAATACCACGACTGAGGTGCACTTGAGCAAGGCACTGAACCCCCATCTGCTCCCTGGGCACCACAGTATAAATGGCTGCCCACTGCCCTGGGTGTGTGTGTGCACAAATTCTGAGTATGGGTCGCCACACGTCACTGCACTCTCTAAAACTTTATTATTATTTTGTTCAGAAAATGCAAAATAAAGGTCCCCTTGAACCCCCCCCCCCCACCCCCAGCATATGCTGGTTAGGTATTGTTTTGAATAGGGCTGTCAACGTTAATTAATAATAAAGTTAATTAGTAATATATATATTTTTTTTATGCAGATTAATCGTTTGATAAGGTTTGACCACAACTTCTTGCTGTCATCGTAGCGTGGAAGGTAATCTCATTTTCTATCTGTTATCCACTATCCAACCTAAATTCTATGTGATAGTAGTAGTTTTCAATACTATTTAGGGCAGATAGGGTGGATCGTATGCACATTGGGACACAGGGATTGTGTGATTATGAGGCGCCGGGCTAGACAAAAGTGAATTGAACGCGGAGAGAGAACGACAGTGCATGAGTGATATGATAAGGGTACAGCGAACCAGTGTTCCCGCACAATTGGGCTATTTTGAAAATACAGTCGTGGGAAAAATTACAGAGCCATGGGTTGCGGCTCTATAATTTTGTTGGGCTGCTTTTATAATATACCGCGGTCCCCCAAAGTGTATGTGTGTATATATATATATATATATATATATATATATATATATATATATATACACATACACATGCGATCGCAAAAGGAAGTTATTACAAACACTCGATGGTGGTTTAAAGTGAGTTCTGAGTAAAAGCGTACTATTAATCTCATAAATTGTCTTATTTAGCATGATGCTAATGTTAGCTCTAATGCACCTGCAGAACTGGTCTAATTCTTCTTCATAATGCATTTTGTCATAATACTTCATGTAAGGTCACAAGAACATGTTTTGTTGTATTTATTTAGAAATACTTTTGATAATAGTTGGGTAAATGTGATTGAAGCGATGTGTCTTGGTAAACGTTTTATTGCCTGTGTAAAGGCTGATAACGGCTGAATTAAAACAAAAGAATAATAAGGAGTATGTCTCATACCTGGCGGAGGTGTGAAAGTTTCTGTTTCCTTAAACTAGTTTGTCATGCATTTCTTGATTTCAACACATTTACAGGTAAATCCTAGTATTTTAAATCAGTCCATGACTGCGTGACCAGATTAAACCAGCTAAGGACCTGCTTAAACCAGCTCAAACCAACATCCATGCTTCAAAACATACCTAATATACCATGTGCTGGATTTTTCAACAGGGGTTACATTCATAAAGTATTTGTTAAAATTCGCTCATTGTTTGCTTCAGTGTCCTGTTCTCTTGTTTACAACAGGTGCCAAAAGTGAGTGTTTCAATGTGTTCCGAATCATTGAATCGCTCACCGATTTGTTAAACAACTCCAAGTCATTCACAACTACATGTCTGTTTGTTCTTTATTAAAATGTGAG
Organism: Barbus barbus; assembly: GCF_936440315.1. Lineage (NCBI taxonomy): Eukaryota > Metazoa > Chordata > Actinopteri > Cypriniformes > Cyprinidae > Barbus > Barbus barbus. The sequence continues at coordinate 15,644,453 of NC_136725.1, forward strand.
TGACCGCAAATCTCCAGAAATGAATGAAATGCCCCACTCTCTTACGAACGAGATGTCTGTTTCATTTTGTTCACAAACAACATCGGTTCAGTTCCTCATCGAATCTCAAACTCGCTCATTGAAGGAGCATATTAGTTCATGAATCAAAAAATAAACTCCTTCACACCGAGTCTTCCAACTAAGCAGTCGTGCCCTTCAAAAGGACGTTGGTGAATGATAAATGTAAGAGTTTTAAAAAGGATGTGATATGTTTACTTAAAATATTTTAAAACATTGATCTGTTAATTTCATTGTTAATTTATGTATTTGTTCTCCCATGGCCTAATTTTTCCACCTGCTCCGCCAGCCGCTGTCATTTTGATTAATGGACGTTGGCTGCATTCCCAGAGTGCATCTCACTTGAACTGAAGTGCTGATGCCCTGCACTTTCAGTATGATCTTACCCACCCCATCCACCTCCCTCTCAATGTCCAGACAGCGTGCGCACAGTTTGTCCTGGAGGACTGGTGGGCTGGTAATCAATAATGTAGACAGTCTGATTAAGTGAAGGTTACTTCTTTGCAAATAACCCCGTGAGGCAATCGACACAAGGACTATAGAGACAAACCCTCCAATAGCAGCAGAGCTCAAAACAGGATTTGCCAGTCCATTCTTGCTAATATGCAAATTGAGTGTTGCGTGGAACAGTTGCCCTCTCATTTGCATGTATTGGCCTCAACATTTCATTGGACTTGACATTTATGATTGAAAGAACTGTCATGTTGAACTTTGTCACGTACAGAATGTGCTTTTTAAAAAGATGCGTGTAAGATGCATTTTATGCTAACATTAGTTATATGCTAGCTATTAGTTAATATATTACATTATTTAGGACACTTTGATCATCGCCCACTAGATCAACTAACTAAAAAAGGTGAGAATCAAGATATTTCATGATGTAATTAATGCATTTGGAAATGTTTCGAATAAAAAGGAAAAAAAAAAAAAAGACATAATAACATACGTGTTACTGTGGCTGCTGTGTGTCACATGATGACCCCCCCCCCCCCACCACCACCACCACTCATGCCCCCTCAAAAGTAATGAGTGCATTACGCCCCTGATTTCACAGGACAAATGCTTTGGATTCCAACATCTAGTTCAATGTGCTGATAAATAATTGTGACCCGGGACCACAAAACTAGTCATAAGGGTTAATTTTTTGAAATTGAGATTTATACATCATCTGAAAACTGAATAAATAAGATTTGATATTTGAAAATCTGGAATCTGAGGGTGCAAAAGCATCAAAATATTGAGAAAATCGCTTTTTTTAAGTTGTCCAAATTAAGTCCTTAGTAATGCATATTACTAAACAAAAATTAGGTTTTGATATATTTATGGTAGGAAATTTACAAAATATCTTCATGGAACATGATCTTTACTTAATATCTTAATGATATTAGGCATAAATGAAAAATCGATCATTTTGAATGACTTCATTTTGTTTGTATTGTTGGCTATTGCTACAAGGCTCCCTTTGCAACTTATGACTGGTTTTGTGGTATATATATATAATATTATATTTGTTGGCCACAACAATACTTTTTATGTTACACTGAAAGTGTTTTGTGTTTTAGAAATAAGTTGTCACGTTTTAAAAGTTATACATTTATAGACTATATTTATTACAATATTTGTTTGCCAAAACAATCATTTTTACATTACACTGAATCAAAGTTTTGTGTTTTATTAATGGAATTACTTTAAAAGTCTAAGATACTTTAATTGTTTAATTGACAATTTACCCCTTAACATGTTGATATTCCACACAAAACTTTCAAGTGTCCTTTCAAAAATAAACTCACCCTGAAAACATGTGAAGATTAATTGTCTGTTTTTTTTCAGACACAAAGAAAATATTCCTGAGCTGAAAAAAAAAAAAAAAAAAAAAAACCTTTTGAAATCAGGATTAGTCTCAATCAGTCTAAGCCCGAACAGATTGAGAGGTCTAAACGCATCAAGAGGGCCTTTATTTGACTTTGACTCTAATGATGATCTTAGCCATATAACAGTAAACAGTGATTTGCGCACCCTGTCCAAAGTGTTGGGGATTTCAACTCGTGACATTGCCAAATTAACATGCCCTGGTAGTCCAATGCTGACGACACTAGAGGATATCCGTGATTTCTTTATCCTTCCTTTTGCTCAAGTTATGATGTCAGCAGGTTAACTCGACATTTGTGGAGCCCTTCTATTCTTGTGTTAGGTTTAGACAGCTGAAGAGAATAGCAACACCCCCCACAAACACAAACGTCAAGTTCTTAATGGAAAACTCATTTGAGTTCTGCTGACACCGAGTACTTCCTGACTGGTCTTCTTGTTTGCATTGCATTGTATCCCGAAATCAGTCAATCAGCATTTAGAAGTAGGTACATACAGTAATGTTTACAGTGAATTACAGTTATAATCTGAGTTCAACACAAGCTCAATCAACAGCATTTATGGCATAATGGTGACCATATAAAAGTTTCAAAGTAGTTTTTTGGAAAATTCTATGTTTTTATTATCTGATATGTCATGGTGTATGAATATTATAATCTGACTGAGATTCATATTTCCATTTGACTTTACCACAGAACTGTCACAGTATTTCTTTGATGGATGCTCTTGAATCAGACTAGGCTCAAACATTCAGGTAAAAGCGGATTGTGTGAGGTAAGATGTTCAGTGTAAATGCTGTTCTACATCATCTCACAGCCAATATATCTTCAGCTCATGTTGTGGTTATGTATTATTCCGCATTAGATGCTTCGATAAGCTTTGGGGTTTTTAATCATAGCATGTTTTTGCTGCTTGATCGCCAAAGGATTTTCGATGAGTGTCATCCTTTGTAAACAAACAGTTTTGCTTTAATATACTTTGCAGCCTCTTTTGTCCTTCAGCTTTTATCAGCTTAGCCGCACAGACTTATCTGGGCTTCAGTGTACGTGTCTGTGGGTCACCCCCCCCCCTTCTTTGTCTCCTATATGGGGGCACGAGAGGGTGTTTAATGTGAGTGTTTGTGCATGTGAGGGTGCAGCTGACTGGATTATCTGACACAGAGTCTTTCAGCTGTCACTCATTTAATGGTTATTGCTGGGTTCTCATGGGAAAAGTGTAGCGTTACAAGTCACCTGTTTCTCTGAGAATGACTGTTAGAATTTAGATTCTGTGACAAATTGTTTAAATACCATCAAATAAGAGATTTTATGTATGCATGAACAAAAGAAATACAAATCTGTATTTAGGTTTTGTGCATTTATTTGTGTCAAAGAAGTAATACATGCTGATTTAAAATAGAAAATTCAGAACAGAAATAATATTTTTAAAAATAAATATTTAAAATCTTTTTTACACCATTAGAAAATCTTTTTTTTTACTTGGCAAAAATCAAATCAATACAAAACTTACAAAAGACCTTCAAATTCCTCTTCACCGTAACAAAAGTACAAAGACGTGTCACCAAAAAACTGACTTTTTTTTTTTAAATCCTGGTATGCATGCAAAAGTGTAGCTGAGATGAGAAAAAAAATTGTATTCACAGCTTATACTCTTCAGTGCATGTGAAAGAGGTCTGCTTTGTAAATCTAATGTGTACTGACAACATGACAGCATTGACATCTTTAAACACATGGAATGAAAGATACTTGTGTTCTAGAGAAAACACCACCCTGGTTACAACCAGGTCAGCCATCAAATATATACACACTATTGCACAATCTATTATTTCACCCAACATTTACTTTGTAGGTAAAATGAATCTTATTCACTAAGAGTTCAAATAACGCTGAAAATCTTCCATTACAGCCCAAAGGCTGAAAGCAAGATATTTAAGTCTATACAAAATGCCAGCATTCCCCTAAAGAGGAAAAACAAGAGGAATGTCATCTTCCATTTAAATGTTGACAGTTTCACTACAGGTTTAAAAGTGAGGCAATTAGAAAAGTTCAGCATTGTTGACCTGAGTGTCGTTACAATTTGAGGTTAAATACAGTAAGAGCTTAAAAATAACTAATATTGTTTGATCAAATAAGCACACTGTCAAAAACCTCTCCAACCATTCATTAACAGTCTTGTAGTTGTAGTACTGTACATGAACACATTAGTATACACATTATTGTGGGCAGTGAGCGCTTTGTTTCAGAGAAGAATTGTGCGTTAAAGGTTGTGGCTAAGCTGCTACATGGCACTTGGATTAGGATCGTGTTTTGTACGTGTTGCTGCCTGTGAAGTCGACGTTCAGTGTCAACTGTCCTGAAGCTATGTAACCTCAAGATCTAATTTTACACAGTGTTCAGAGCGTATAAGTTCTCTGCAAGTCTTCACTGAAGCTATGTGTATGACATGACAAATAACTCCCTGCGGGGTTAGCAATATATCTGGTCTATGTGTGAGAAGCCCAACTGAAAAACTGTGAGCATTGTTGGTAAGATAACATGTTACTGCATACATCTGACTTTATATAATCTAAAATGTCTTTTTCTCAGCACAGGGTTTTTAGAGCCCCTGTGGCACAGATCAGAGTTTGCATATGGTAGGGAGTTGGAGACTCCACTTCCACCACACGCTCTGGTTTGAACGGGGGCAGCTGAAACTTTTTCTTTAAAATCTGCCCAATGCCCATGGAAGGGAACCTGATGCGGTGCTGAGGGCTGTCGGGTTCGTTGCTACCCTTGCTGCTAGGCAGGATACTGCTTGACTCGGAGGAGCTCGACCACTCTGAAGCAGGAGGACATTTCTTGGGTTGAGGTTTGATGATGAGAAAAGGTGGGCTGTTGGGTTCGTCGCTAACCACGCTGCTAGGTGGGCTACCACTTGATTCTGAGGAGCTTCTCCACTCTAAAGGTTTCTTGGGCTGAGGTTTGACGATGAGAACAGGTATGCTTGGGATCGTGGCCTTCTTCAAGTACGAGCTATCGGGCTGAAAAGCAGACACGTGTCGAGGTGGAGAGAGCTCTCCGTTAGTCAGCTTGTACCATGGTGATGGAGGAGTGTCTTTGCTGGGTTCCTTGCTTGCGGAAGCCCAGGAATGAGCGCCAAGGGAGGAAGGTGGGCGAGCGGGGACGTTGACAGCTTTTGGGGAATCTTTGGAGCTGTCTTTCCGGTCCGGCTGGGTCTCGGGTGTAGGATGGGTTGGGGTCGACTGTGGGGTCGGGTACAGGGGGTGGATCTCCATGTACTCCAGAGAGGAAGAGGTGATGCAACCATCACGTCCAGAGTAAACCTCTTTAAAACCTCCAGTCACAGCTTTCAGAAGACCTGAAAATGAGAGAGGAAAGAGTTTGATTCAGAACAGATGCAACTCTTGTGTTATTTGTAAAAGCAATTACTAGAAGATGTTTTTTTTTTACTGTTCTTGTCTATAAAACGAAAATCAGGCAAAACATAGAACCCAACTGAATTTGATTGTATGGACTGACACTTTTCAAAATATTGTTTGTGTTCCACAAAAGAAAGTACATTTTACAGGTTGGAAGTGATGTGGTGGTGGTGAGTAAACTTGAGTTTTTGTCTGAACTATCGATCTAAGAAAAAATTCCAATTAAATGTATATTGAGTTGAAGCGTTTTTGAGGCTCTGAATACTTCAGTATAGTCACATGGCTTGGCAAACAAGCAAGTAAGAGTGAGTGGAACAGGTTTTCTATACATGCCTTACATGTGCCTGGTGAAGTCATCTCTAATCTTAAACTTATGTGAGCTTTCTAAGTGATAACAACCTGAACAGCCCTAAAGGGTTTACTAGTTACTGTCACCAACAGTAAATCAAACTAGTTTGCCAACTAAAAAGTTTGGAATTATCCCTCAGGCATCAGAGCTTATTTCAAAACTGCCTTCAACAAAGCGCTATATTTAATTTGTACCATTATACCTGTACCGTATATGTAGTATTTATTCTCATTCTCAGACCATTATTGTCTCCTAAATCACATATCAGTTGTGTGCCAAATCACATCATAACCACATGATTGGTTCATGCATGTCTATGTTATACTGTGTCTATAGTCTAGTTTCAGGCTCTCACCATTTCTGTGTTTCTTCTCCTTGATGGGACCTTTGTTCACAGCGAAATACACGGGCGTCTGCTTGGGTGGAATCGTAATCTTCTCAATGTGCTTCCTCCATTGAGTCTGGAACAGCTCACTCTTTTTATCCTTCTTCATGTTGTACTGCTTCTCCTGTGAGAACCAGACAATGTTAAACTCATGAGACGGAACTGAAATGTTCTATGGAGTACATGTTGATGTCATTGTTTTCTCCAACTTACCCTGTACTCTTTTGAGAGTCTCTTCATCTTGTTGTTGAGGAGGAAGTACACAGTCAGCGTGTGGCAAGCTTTGTTAGTGAGCACCGCGCTCAGAACCTCACTGTGTTTGTAGCCCATTTTTTCTGTCATGTGAAGCAGAACCGTGTGGTTGATCTCCTCAATGTGGATCCTGAAAGATACAACAAATTATTTTAGGCCATAATAAGTCATAAAAGATCTAAGAGACAAGATTTGACTTTGACCTGCAAGCATATTAGGTGACTAACCTATTTAAGTAAGGAACTCCAGTGTGAGGGTTTCCCAACTGCAGCCAAGGGTCTGCCATCACTTGGTGGACGTTGGGTCTCTTGTCAGGGCAAGGCTCGAGAAGTTTCTTCAGCAGACTGGTGGCAGCTGTGAACACAGACAGGAAGACATGAGGCCTTTGTTCTATTTTTCTTTAAGAAAATAAAAAAGGTCATTGATCAGTCACTGTGTTTAACTGATTTATTAGGACAAATCAGTCATTATTTATTAGGACAAACACATTGTGGTAAAGATTATTCAGCCTTTCTCCTACATATTACATAAGTCAAAGAATGAGTGCACAGCCTTGCGTCCTTGAGACGCTAAATACAGGTGTTATATAATGAGGCTAATCTCATTTCAACACTGCATCATCTTGTAGTAATATATCCAGTCACAGATTTAGTAGTGAATGAACCACCTGTTAATTAGAACAATCATGTAAGTGTAACGCAATGGAAAACATAATGCGATTAACCGGAATGTTTACTGTATCCTCTTCTCAAATTAATTTTATCTGGAACTCTGCTCCCATCATATCAGTCAATGATGAACAAAAATTAGATGACTCTTAAGGTACATACTATGGAAACACCTTACTTCTGTGGAAGATGTTAAGAAATCTGAACAAAGCAAATCATTCCTAGTGACTAAAACCAGTTTTTCTTGTGCTTGAAAAAATAAGTCACCACTTGTCTGGTATGTTTGCAGTAAACATTGTGTTTATGAGCCGACGGCACTTCACTGAGAATTTTAAGTATGATTCAGTATGATGTTGTAATTAAAACTAATATGACGGTTACAGGTAAATGCACAAACCTCACTGTTATTACTAAACTAACAAGGATCAAATGCATAACCTACTTAATGATTTCATTGGAAAAATGTTGCATGTGATTGTGTTAGCACTCGAGCATGTTTTTCAATGTCAAGCAGCTTTTGTGTTGCTGGCAACCGGCTACAAAATAGCATGAGAGAAGTCACTGGATCATGAAGATTCTGCGCTTTATTAAGATTTGACTTTCATCACCTGAAATATTTAAAACACCACTGGGCACCAGACCCCTCCCTATTGTTTTCGATTTAGCATTCAAAAGCATCATACTGGACTAAAAAAGGTGCAGTTTGACAAAGACTGCATTCATGCTCAACATTTGGAGCATGATGCCCATTAGAACCTAATTGGTAGGAGGACACAAGCTTATTTTTAGCATGTAATAGTAGCTTATTCTTGTTTCAATACGACCTTTGTGGTCATAAAGAACCTTTGAGAATCTCATGGCGCTTTTCCACTGCATAGTACGGCACGGCACGGTTCAGTACAGCTCACTTTTGGTGGGTTTTCCACTGGGAACAGTACCTGATACTTTTTTTTTAGTACCACCTCGGCCGAGGTTCCAAGCGACCGTTACCAAACGTGACGTGTAAACTCTGCTGATCACTGATTGGCCGGAGAAAATCATCACTGCCTGCGTCATTGAATGTGTGGCACCAGACACAACAGACCCGCTAGATTTAAATCAGCGCAGCCAGCGAAGGATCGAGCGCAACTGTTTGAATGAGCGCATTTAACAACCAAAAAAATGGCTGTTTCGTTGTCTGTTGAGGAAGTACAGACTGTCCTCTCGTTGATAGCCGAGGAGCCGATCCAGCGAGAGCATGATGGAGCGACGCGGAATTAAAACGTTTTTCAGGAGTCACGGCAGTAGAGGCGGCAACGACACGTGAATAATCCCGCCCACTCTAAAGCGGTACTAAACTGCAGTGGAAACACAAACAGAGCCGAACTGAGCTGTGCTGTGCCGTTCTGAACCGAGCCGAGTCGTACCACGCAGTGGAAAAGCACCATCAGAGATGCAGTTCTCTCAATACCTGAAGAAACAGATGGAGGTAGAGGGTTCATATCCTTGTCCACCATCCTCTGATGCAAGGCTTTCAGGCTAAATGGCTCCACGGTGAACGGTAGGGTACCGGTTAGCATAGCATACATGTTCACCCCTCTACATCGAAACACATACACAGAGTCAAAGTCAGAAAAAGGTAACAAATGCAAACTTAGAACACAGTGCTTCACATTTTCTGAACTCACATTGACCAGACATCCACTTTGGGCCCGTAATTCTGTCTTGAGAGAAGCTCAGGGGCGGCGTATGCTGGGCTGCCACACTGTGTGCTGAAGGGATCAGAGTATCCCAGTATGCCCGCACAGTTACTAAGTCCAAAATCTGTATGGGGAAACAGAGAGAGGGTAATATCATGTACTTTCTCATAGAGGGACTGACCTTCCCACTGGGAGGGGTGCAAAAGGGTTTATGGCTGCCCAACACTAACCCCGTCTGTCACACCCAGCTGCTAAATAAAAGCCATGCATTTGTCAGCCGTCTCGCAAAGAGGTGAGAGGTCATTTGTTTTTAATGAGATACTGATTGCTCAATCAGTCCTCACCACATGCTAAAGATGAACACTTCTATGTCACTTTGTGTCATTGGGAGTCATTGACACTTTGTGCTGCTCTTTGAGTAGCATTTAAAAACCTTCCATAATGTAGATCTCAGACAATGCTTACCGATCAGCTTTATGTTGTCTTGTTCATCAAGGAGAAGATTTTCAATCTTTAAGTCTCTGTTGAAAAAAAAAAAGACAGAACAATGTATTTAAACAACCTTAATTTATCAAACCAGCCATCTGAGCTAAAACAAAGACACAATATTCTCTGGAGTATCAACACATGGTTTCAGAAATAATTCACTATTCTTTGTTTCTTTGGAAAGTCTCATTTAAAGTTCCCTTTCAATGACCTCACACGTCGTTTCTCACCTGTGAACAACTCCTGCCCTGTGCAGGTGCTCCACTGCCATGACTAGCTGGCGTACATATTTCTGGGCTTCTCTTTCTTCCAGGCTTTTCTTCTCATAAATATGGTTCATGAGGTTTCCACCAGGGCAGAGCTCCATGACGAGATAGTAGCTATTCACCGTCTCCAGGATGTCCAGCAGTTGGGTGATGTTGGGGTGCCGGATCATCTGCTGAATCTGTCCTTCACGATGCAAGTTCTTTGTGACATACGAATCCTTTTTGGCCTTCTTCTTGTCAATCACTTTCACTGCCACCTGTGGGGAAAAAATAAAAAAGAAGATTTTGTCAATATACAAAACACAACTGGAGTGTTCAGTGGATGTACAGAATTGTTCTAACAGCCATAAACAGGTGAGGCAAGCCAGACGGAATTCTTATATGCTTGTCTCCTCACGTCTCAAGGGTTGAATATTCGACCCTGAGATCCTGTAGAGGACTTGGTGGGGGAGGGATACAAATGACCAATGTGTTAGCCATTGGAACACCTCCAATTGAAGGAAAAATCTCCAAATGGCTTGTTAATGCCACCCATTTGTCACCAACATGCCGTAAACGACTAATGCTGTATAAACATTGAGTCAAACAGAGAACCCCCCCCCCCCCCCCCCCAAAGAGGAACAAAACATTACACTAATATACAATATATATATACAAAAAAAAAAGAATTAGCATCATTTCATTTTATTGTTATTTTTGATTAAGGCGGGAGGAGAGGGTCTTTGTTCTTTATCAAACAGGATTTCTTTGTCCTGGGTTGAAAGTCCCTCTGTATGCTGTAACAATAGCCTTGATAAAAGAGCCCCTCTGAGCGTGACCCGAGGAGGGTTCAAGAGGTGACCTGCCGTGCAACTACAAATCATTAGGTACAAAAAGAAACTGTTGAGCAAACCGGTCATACGCGGCCAATTGAGAAGATAATTGGATCAATTACTTCAGCTGAGGTGCATGTTAAAAGACGTACCGAGAAAAAAGGGCAGAATCCCCTCCCTAAACAATCCCCTAAAATACTAATCCTACATTACTGGATCTTAACCACCGTGTTTTGATAGCATTGTTGATGGGGGCCATTGGTGGTCGATGGTTAAAGGGGGGTGGCAGGGGGACCCCCAGAGCCTCAGACTAACATGTTGTTTTTCTCTCTGGCAGACAAAGGCGGCGAGGGTGAAAGTGGGTTAGATATGCTCACAACATACATGGTGGAAGCATGTGCTATGGCCCACCGATTGTGAGCCCCGCCCCACCCTGTCTGTTTTTCTAGGTGATGTCAGAGAACGAGAGCGAGGCAGGAGACAAGAGGAGCACGAGGCAGCCTCGCTTCTCTTTGTGATTGCTAGCGTTTGCATCATCACCCGGGACAGACCTCTTCTCCTTCCCACAGCAACAGTGAAAGGAGGCAAGAAGGCTGAACAAATCCCTAATATGCTAAGAAGGTATTTCAGGTCATTCACTGGAAGTTTTTTTCTACATGCGAATACCAGCTACACCCCATAGAATGTCATTCCAAGGAACACCGCAGCCCGTTATAAATAAAATCACACCCCACTCACAAAGAAAGTGCCATGCAGAGTCAACAAACAAATGTTAATAAATAAACACACCCTATAACTAGATTCCACATACTGAGCATACCTTTTGCTGATGTGTGAAAGTGAAAAACTATTATTTATTCATAAATATTTCTCCATTCATTCTGAATGGCTCCACACTTTCTCTGGGGTAATCGGAGATTAATAAAGACACCTGAATGCAAACAGGCTCAAGGATTGTCTCCGTTACCTAATTTAATTTTCGTGATGAGGAACATGAGACCAGGGAGAAACAACTCAACCTGATGATCAGGGGATGGTGTTTCTGACATTCTTCGCCACCCAAAGACAACATAAACTGACTTCTGAGTATTCAGATTTGAATTTAACAATGACAGTAAACATATATTTTAGGATGAATAAATAAATTACATATTACAAGGCATTCAAGTCATGGTCCATAGACTATCTTTGCTTGCCATAGACACTGACGGCAGGGGGGGGGAAGTCAGTTGACCAAAACAATTTAGACAGATGTTATTTCTCTTTAACTTACATTGGTGGTCATTTTCATATTCATACAACGATATGAACAAATAGATGAACTATCTGTAGAATGCAACAGCATTCAAGTCATGTATAGGTTTCAGTTGGGTTATTTTTACAGCTAACAATTTCTTATTCAGACAATCATATGAATAAATAGTGAAACTAAATGTAGTAACTTAAATAACAAATGCAACAGTCATGGTCTTGGATGGATGCATATGTATATCGAGTGGATGTTTTGTGCTTTTCTTTTCATTTGCTTACAGAGTGATATAAACACATCGTATACCCGTATATTGAAAACACTATCAATATGCGATTTTACAGTGTCATTTAGATATAATAAGCTTAACAGTGCGTCAAAGCGAGGCACACTGGATCTTCTCACCCTCTCGCCGGTGATCGCGTGAAGCCCCTCTCGCACTTTGGCGAACGAGCCCTCTCCCAGCTTCCTCCCGATCAGATAATTCCCAACTCTTTTCGTGTGGTAAAAGTTTTGGAGGATATCAGCTTGACCGCTGCTCAGAGACGAAGGAGGGGTATGTTCCGTTCCTGCGGATGCCAGAGGAGTTTTCAACCCCAAAATCCTCCTGCTGTCCGTCCCCATGTCTGTTCCTGCATCGGGCATCCCTGCGCCTGTTGAGCAAAACCTGTTGTCCTCTGAATCTACTGTTTGAGAATGGGACATCTGAATCCCTGTCCCTAATACTAAACCCTCACACGCGCACCACCTGTTCAGCTCAGCTGACTGTCAGCAAACTATAAGATTGTAATAGTTTTACGCATTCGTCATGGGATAACGAATAAAGCCACTCGGTCCTAACCTAAATCAAATGACCAGAACGTCAGAACGAGTTGAAGCTTCCAGCACCTCTCTGTATGTAAGTGAGTGTCTGACTGCCGAGTCTCTCACATTTGTTGTTGGAAGTTAGTTTCGCGGCATGGGGTGAGGGCGTTTCTTATTTGCTAGAAAGTCCCCTCTCAGTCACTGGGCTGAAATCTAATCCAATCAGTGGTCGCGCAGGGACCTGAGTCTCCGCCCAGTTGTAAATGTAGCCCCGCCCTCACGCCCATGCTTACCTAGACAACAAAGAGCATGTTTCCGAGGGGTCAGATTCGCGTGATACTTGATTTCTATCAGCTTTCCCCGGTGATGGTTTACGTAGACCGCTTTTGGCTGACCTATTGGTCGCGACTAAATTATCTATTGATTATTCATTCAAATGACACAGAGATGGTAATGCACACAAACACGTTTTATGCAGTGATGTTGTGGTAGAGCATTGATTTAATTTTCTTTAACTAATTTGCAAATGACATTAGATAATTACATTTGTATTATCATCTAAACATTATACTTTGTATTTGGTACATTATACATGAATTCATCCTCATCCTTTTATCTTTTATTATCCCCTTATTTTTATTACCTCACCCTGTCTGTATTCCTCACTGTCTATTTCAATACTTTAAGCACGTTATATTCTTGGCAATATTATAACAAATATGCCAAATAATATAAAATAACACAAGTGTCTCGACTCAGACTGCTTTTAAAGTAACTTGTTGCCTCTTAAATATTATCCATGAATCAAAACACCGTATCCTATAAAATAATGATAGAAAGACCTGCAATGCCATTTTAATTCTTTCAAATCAATTCCTTAAATCGCATTAATCATACTGTGTTTTATAAATGAGTGCCTTGGTGTTTATTCGTTCATCATTCGTAGTCTTTCAGCTACGACTGTCCTGACATGATTAATAGACCTCCACAACAATGGAAGATATTTTTTTTAATAAGACACACTATTGCGTCACCACACCCCGGCTAGCCGGCAGCTTGTTTACATTACCATGCGGTCATGAGACGAGCGATGCATGAAGGTAAGTAGGTCTATTGCGCCTTCTATCGGTAAAATTATGTAGGACAAGTAGGACAAATCTATCTATCTATCTATCTATCTATCTATCTATCTATCTATCTATCTATCTATCTATCTATCTATCTATCTATCTATCTATCTATCTATCTATCTATCTATCTATCTATCTATCTATCTATCTATCTATCTATCTATCTATCAGAGAATGCATTCTTTTAAAGCTCATGTTCTCCAGTAGCAGGGAATATTATTTGCTCAAAGGCACATTAGGTGAAAGACCTAGAATCAGAATAGCCTGGTCTTGTCCGACCTTTGTGTTAGCAGGCTTTGTATGCTATCAGACCTCTGTTTTGGATGCATTATGCATGAGCTGTTACAATGAAATGTAAATAAATGGTAAGATCCCGGCCACCTCATTGCCCGCTTTATTTAAATAAATATTTACCTGCAGCAAGGGATCATTATTGTTATATGCCTCCGCTGACCAGAAGAGGGCACACAGTGTTTCATATATTTCTGCTGCTGTCTGCTATGCTTTGGTGAGTTGGAGACGTACACGTTCTCAGTATAATAATAATCATCATCGCTGGCCACTTTTAGCCAAATGAGATTGTTTCTGTCAAAACAGTAAACACACACCTATTATATTATTACAAATATTGACCATTTCAATGGAAAATGGTCAATATTTGTAAAAATGGACCATTTCTCTCTCTTAGTGCCTTCTTGCCATGCCTTTAACGACGCAATCTCAGAAGTAAGAAGAAACATCTTAATGTTGTATTTATCCCTACTATGCATAAAATATATTAATTTAAATCAAGCTCGTAATTTTGTGGTGCGCGCATATACTAGGCGTTGCGGTAATAACGTGTAAAAACTCAGATCAAAGGAAAAGCGATCTCAGGCATTAATTTATTAAGCCAGTTTCTCTGTCAATAATGAATAAATAAATGAATGAATGAACGAATAAATACATTTTAAATTATACAAATGTTTAAAAAACGGTCGGATAAAATGAAAATGACTTCAAATGTTGAGTAATATTAAATGTAGAATTTCCAAATAATATGAAAATAACTGATGAGAAATAACAAAATAAAACTTGCATATAACCATATTTTTCTGTAAATTCACATACGATAACTCCCTTCTTATAGAAGATAACTTCTTAACCACTCCAGAATGTAATTTGCCCAATGTCAGGACTGTCTGATTTTCTATTACAAAATAAAAGCCCTCCAAATTTTTATATATGACCAGTTTTGTCTTTGATTTTAGGTAGCTCTAAAAAGGAAACTCCCTGTTTCCACAGAACAATTTCAGATTGACAGTCAGTCCACTACCCCAGTGTGTCACTCAACCAGTTTCAAGACGATCTGATGTTGCATTATGTTGCAGTCTGATGTTGCAGTCAGTCCACTACCCCAGTGTGTCACTCAACTAGTTTCAAGACGATCTGATGTTGCATTACATCAGATCGTCTTAAAACTGGCTGAGTGACACAGATAGAGTGCCGTCGAGAGAGCCTGATCCTGCGACTCTCAAGGAGCTGAGAACTGCTACAGACCTGGCACTGCGCGCCACCAAGACCACCGCCCAGGCGATCGGGAGGTCCATGGTCAGCCTAGTGGTGCTCGAGCGTCACCTGTGGCTCACGCTGACGGAGATCAAAGATGCAGACAAAGTTCCCTTCCTTGATGCCCCGATTTCTCCCAGCGGCCTCTTTGAACCGGCGGTTGAAGGGTTTGCTGAACGTTTTACTGAGACACAGAAGTCGTCCCAGGCCATGCGACACTTCCTGCCCAAGTGCTCCAGCTCTGTAGCTGCCTCCAGTCGCCATAAGCCTATGCCGACTCAGCAGCCAGCGAAGCCTGTCGCCCCTGTGGCTCAGCCTGCCAAGACGCAGCAGACGCAAGGGAGATTCCGTTCAGCCAGACGCCACCCCTTTCCTAAGCGCCAGGGCCCCCGACCTAGGATAGCGTTGGACCCAGCGCCTCTGGCGTCGTCTTGATCTGTAGAACAGGAAGAGGAGGGGGCCAAGTCTGCCACGGTGGTCCACCCCCCAAACAGCCTCTCTGGAGCCTCTTATCACCCCGCTCAGCACTGGGTGCGGAGGGAGATGTGTTTGTTGCGAATATAGGGCCCGTACAAGCGCCCAAGCAACCGCCCGCTGCTATAGTGGGAAAAAATAAAACACAAACTTTCTAAAAAAGAGAGCAAACTTCCTCTTCCATGTCTCACTAGTGCCCTGCCCCCGTGCAGCCGGCCAATCGAGTTTATCCAACCCCTCACCACGCGGGCCGAGGCCTGGCAGGCCATCCCCGAAGTGTTAGAGTGGGTTATGAGGATAATAAAACGAGGTTATTCACTCCAATTCACTCGGAGACCCCCGCGCTTCAGGTCTCCACCTCAGTGCGATGCGAGAATGCCCACGTTCTAAGCTGGGAGGCGATGTTCTGCTGGGAAAAGGAGCAATAGAAAAAGTTCCTCCAGTTCAGAGTGAGTAAGGCTTCTACAGCCGTTACTTCCTCATCCCCAAGAAGGATGGCGGCCTCCTTGATCTCAGACGCCTAAATTGTGCCCTCATGAAGAGGTTGTTCAGGCTGATCACATTGAAACAGATCCTTTCACAGATTCAGCCAGGGGATTGGTTCTTTTCTCTGGACTTGAAAGACGCATACTTTCACGTCCAGATAGCCCCCCCATCACAGACAATTCTTGAGATTCGCCTTCAAGGGAGTGGCTTATCAGTACACGGTCCTTCCCTTTGGACTGTCTCTGGCCCCCCACACTTTTACGAAGTGCATGGACGCGGTTTTTTCCCCTCTGAGACAGATGGGAGTCCGCATTCTCAACTGCCTCGATGACTGGCTCATTCTGGCCCAGTCAGAGGTGGAGCTTTTATTGCACAGAATCCTCCACCTCAGCCACCTAGAGCGCCTGGAACTCAGGGTCAGCTTCGCCAAAAGCACGCCGTCTCCCAACCAACGAATATCGTTCCTGGGAACAGTTTTCAACTCGACTCAAATGCGAGCCATAGTCGCGCCAGAACGTGCTTTGGCCATGCGAGAACTCACGACCTCCTTCGAGATCGGTGCCACTCGTCCCCTCAAGACATTTCAAAGGATGCTGAATCTCATCCATGCCCTATGCCCTTAAATGGTCTATGTTCTCCACGTGGTGCCTAGACCATGGTGAAAACCTGTCTACCTCTGACTTATCGGTGGTTCTGTCCTTCCTGCAAGAATTGCTGGATAAAGGACGTTCCCCGTCAACACTCAAGGTCTACGTAGCAGCTATAGCAGCCTCACACGCCCCTATAGCAGGCCAGGCAGGAACACTTTGGTTGTCCGATTCTTGAGGGGTTCCAAGAGGCTGAATCCGCCTCGGCCCCTCACAGTCCCTACATGGGACTTGCCCAAGGTGTTGAGCCTTTGAGCCGCTACAGTCCACTACCCTTCGGTCACTGTCGCTAAAGACTGCTCTGCTCTTAGCACTAACGTCGGTCAAGCGAGTAGGAGACCTGCAGGCGCTCTCCATTAGCCCTGCCTGCCTGGAATTTGGGCCTAATGACTCCAAGGTCATTCTGAATCCAGGGCAGGGTTATGTGCCTAAAGTGCTTTCCACTCCATTCAGAGCTCAGGTCATCACGCTCTCAGCGCTTCCTCCCTCTGAAGAGGACTGAGAGCTATCCTTTCTCTGCCCTGTCAGAGCCTTGAGAATCTACTTTGAGCATTCCGCCCCCTTTAGGAAGTCGGAACAACTGTTTGTTAGCTTCGGTAACCACGCCAGAGGGCGTCCGGTTACGAAGCAGAGGCTCTCCAGATGGATAGTGGATGCCGTTATGCTAGTGTACTCGTCCTTGGGCCTACAATGCCCCATCGGAGTACGAGTCCATTCCACAAGAGGCATCGCCTTATCGTGGGTGTGGTCTAATGGTGTGTCTATTACAGAGATCTGTGCGGCGGCCGGGTGGGCCTCGCCGTCCACATTTGCTAGCTTTTATAACCTGGACGTACTGGCCTTACAGGCCAGGGTCCTCTCTGCTTAATAGCACATTTTTTACATAGGGACTTTCTGACAGAGAACTCTTGGCTGCACGGCGCTCAAGCTCTCTGATTGGTTACTTATATTTTTCGGCCCAGGGTGCCAAAATGCAAGAAGTTCTGGAACGATTATCCAGGCCGGGCGTGACCTCTTTGAGTTTAGCCTGCTTTAGCCTTGGAGTTATTGTTATGCTTCCCTTGAGCATTGATGCTTGAGGAGGTATAAATTGAGTCGTTCCTCTATCAGCACGGTGTGGTTGAACTGTGTTCCCATAGCATCTTTAGACAAGATGCAGTATGAAGTGGAACTGAGGAACTCAGGGAACTGAGGTTACGACAGTAACCGAGTACGGTTTCCTTTTTAGAGCTATCCAAAATCAAAGACAACACAGGTTATATATGAGATTTATTATGAATTTTATAATGAAACATCAGACAGTATCAGCATTGGCTGAATGATACTCTTGGGTGGTGTACTATCAATATAAAGTGAAAATGGCTTGTGTAAACAGGGAGTTTCTTTTTTAGAGATATCCAAAATCACAGGCAGAAAAAAGTATAATATGAGACTTTTATTATGTAATGCAACATCAGATCGTCTTGAAACTGGCTGAGTGACACCCTGGGGCAGTGGACTGTTAATCTGAATTGAAATTTTTCTGTGGAAACAGAGAGTTTCCTTTTTAGACCTATCCAAAATCACAGGCAGAACAGGTAGAATATGAGATTTTGGAGGGCTTTTATTTTGTAATGCAACATCAGACCATCTTGAAACTTAATCTGAATTGAAATTGTTCTGTGGAAACAGGGAGTTTCCTTTTTAGAGCTACCTAAAATCAAAGACAAAACTTGTCATATATTTTGGAGGGCTTTTATTTTGTAATAGAAAATCAGACAGTCCTGACATTGGGCAAATTACATTCTGGAGTGGTGTACTGTTAATCAAAAGTGAGACTTTTTTTGTGGAAACGGTGTTTTCTTTTTATAACTATGTGAATTTACAGATAAATATGGTTATATGCAAGTTCACGAAAGGCTTTTATTTTGTTATTTCTCATTAGACAGGTATTTTCATATTATTTGGAAATTCTACATTTAATATTACTGAACATTTGAAGTCATTTTCATTTTATCAGACAGTTTTTTTTAAACATTTGTATTATGTATTGTATTTATTTATTCGTTCATTCATTCATTTATTCATTATTGACAGAGAAACTGGCTTAATAAATGAATGCCAGAGATCGCTTTTCCTTTGATCTACAACGCCTAGTATATGCACGCACCACAAAATAACGTGGCGGCTAGAATGACCATGTTTTTCAAAGTGGAGGCGGGCCTGACCGCAGTCATTTAATGCACTTAAGTCATCTCCGTATATACCTGACAATAATTCACGTTAAACACAAGCATTGTCATATTAACTGTTTAACCTTTGAAAGCTTATTCTGTCCTCTTTTTTTAAATAAGGGCATTTGCACTCCAGCTATTAGGTTTTTCTAATTTTAAGCAGTTATGCATTATATTAGTGTGTGTGTTTGCATGTTTATATAATTTATGAGGACACCAATTTGTATAATGACATGGGCATTACACTGGTATAAAAACATGGTTAATATTTATTAATTATTTAATAATTAGAATAGCTAAGACCATACTAAATAATGTTTTATTAAAAATGAAAAAAAAAATGTAAAACGTTTTCTGTGAATGGTAGGTTTAGGGGTAAGGGGATACAGTTATGTACAGTTTGTACAGTGTAAAAACCATTACGCCTATGGAGAGTTCCCATTAAACATAAAAACCAACAGGTGTGTGTGGCCGTGTACATAATGAATGTACATTATTACAGTTAAACTGAATAAAATATTAATGCTTCATATTGTCTCTCACAGAAACAAGAAAGAACTTATCCACAAATGTTTGACCAATTTACTGGTGAGTTGCACAGTGTGGCTTCTTCTTTCTGATTATTTTGCAATAATCATTATGAATTACATGTTATTATAGTAGGATGTAATTACCTGCATTAACACATGAAGATATTCAAACATATCTCTGGATTGAATTTTTATTGTATTTTTTTAAATACATTTAAAGGTTACACATCCTGTAATACCACAGAGATAATTTAAGATCTAATTGAGGCATATGAAAAATGTATTGACTCTGCTAGGCACTATAAAGTCCATTTTTTTCCTCCCTGTTCTTGTCCTCTTTGGCAGAATTGCGGGATTTGGTTTTTGTGATACAGAGCCAGAAAAACTCATATCACACCCACAGGGCTGAACAGAGCTTCTCCATCAGGCTCAAATCTTAAACCAGGTAGTTTTACATTGTACTTTATGTACAAGTATGTATGTAATATGCAGTTTTGGTTTCATTTAGCATACTTAGTTTTAAATGCTTTGGTAAAGATATTACTTATTATTTTCATTCATAATAATTTTATATTGCAGTAAATTTAATGTTATTATTATTTGTTTTTAACAAGATGGTAGGTATACCCTGCAAAATGAAAATCTTTCATTTCAATTCCTCGATTTACCAAAAAACTGCATTGGTGTTTCAGGTCACCTTCAAAGGTGTCTTTACACAGGGTTACTCTGTGCCTGCTCAAAATTCAGTGTAAAAGCGCAATGCCACATAAAAGTCAGAGTAAATGATGCCTGCTCAGATCCATCTCAGCCCCTTGTGTCAAAGTATAGTTGCAATTGCTGTGGAAATTAATTTGTCACCCCAAATTAGCAGTAAACAGTCTTTGTAAAGACACCTATAGTAATTGACACTTAATAAGCACTTCGGTGCCATCTTTGACATGTACATTTGGCACAATATAATTAAAACCTTTATGGTTATGGTTTATGTTTTCAGATTCTTGATCTTTTAGCCACATGATGGCACTGTTGTTTTAGGAAAAGTCAGATTGTTTTTATTGGGATTTAGTGAAATATTGTACTTCAGTATTAACAGTTGTGTTTGTGGCTTCTAAAGCATCTCTGTGTGTGTCTGTCACAATGACTACACAGTGTGGGGCTAATATATTTGCTTGCTGTGGTAGGCTTTGTGCTAGGGTGGTCAATGTAATAGATGGGTGGGAAGACACAACATGTGTCTCTTGTGTGATTTATGTTGCATTTGTCTGCCATGATAGTGATTGTGCATATGTATGCTTTTTTTGTGTGTGCCAAAACTTAAAATCCTGGCTTAGAGACATCAAATGTGACATGAAAAAAAAATGCACCCTCAATATTTACAGTCTAAAAAAATTAAATAATTTCAAAATCTGAAGCAAAAACAGAATGGTTTGACTTCTGCTTTGTGAAATTGTTACATAAAACACATCTGCATGAAACAAAAACATTTCGGGTTACTTGTGTACATGCTCTCTGAATAGGGAATGAGATGACGCAATGGGAATGCCCCTTGGGTGTGCCGATTGTCTGAAGCCCGTATAGAATCACAGCACTTCATGGGCTGATGGATTGGGCGATGCTATATCACTCACTCTAATACTAGTGAACATAGCATCCTCAGATTTCCTGCCGAAGAAGTTCTGTCGGGCCAAAGTGTACATCGTTATCACTTGGTGATGGAAAACAGTGCCCATCCTGACCCCCTGCAACAGGAAGCAAGGATCCTGTTGAGAGGGCATGAAAGAAACTGCGGGGCACTCTCAGTAGGTGGAGGGCCGACCACGAGGAGCAAACTCTTTTGAGCTTCATCCACTAAAGAAACGGCCTCTTATAAAGCCACCCTGGGGCAGTACAGAATCCGCTGCCATGAGACCTGCGACATGTGCTTGAAACTTGCACGCTTTTGGTAGTATAAATACAAATAGTTCGCATCCACGCGGAAAGTATAACACAGGCTTTAGGGCCACTCAGAAATGCCATAGCCTCAAGCTTAACATCCAAACTCCAGGTTTTCGATTCATGAAAGCATCAGAGGCCTTCAAAGCAATGCGACGGCAGAGTGCGGATGACTTTTTATCAAAGACAGCAAGCCTCGTGCGTAGGGATGTGTATCGTTAAGGTTTTAACGGTATTACTACTCTTACCGATACTGCTTATCGATCCGGTACTTTAACGGTATTCTTATCGGTACTTTTTGTTTTACTTTATTTCTTTGTTCATATTCTTACAGTATCTTATCTTATGTATATAAAACACTAAAAATGCCTGCACTTCATCAATTTGTAAATGCACCAGTGTGCAGGTATTTTTAGTGTTTTATATACATAAGATAAGATACAGTAACAACATGAACAAAGAAACAAAGTAAAACAAACGGACAAATACAATAAAACAAACACACAAACGAAATGAAATAAACAGTGCTTTCATTTTTCCATGAAGGTCTACTAATATTAATGTTCAGGTAAGTAATAGTTACAAAAGTAATCAAATGTAAATGAGCACTGCATAGTTTTCACTGTATGTACTGATAGATTTATGTTTATTAAAGTTATAACGTTGTTCAGATTAAGAGCTGTGTGTGATTTTCTCTTTGCATTTTGTTCTTTGATTAACATTGATGGCTCAAGCTCCAGTCTGACACTTTAAGACAATATACTGACATGCATCGGATTTTCTCCCAACTGTTCTCGTCCACTTAAAACATAAAAGTGAAGACTCTCATAACCGGCCATTTTGACACATTGTGTGTGTATTTTTTGGCATATTTTTCTGTGTTATTTCGACGCGCCCGAAGCTCAAAGTGTACTTTGCTTGTCCGTTTTGGAGCACGCCGCCGCACAGGCACACGCGCGCACACACATTTCAGCCTGGGGAACAGATCACTTGTGCAGATTGTACTTTCAACGCTTTACTATCAAATATGTCCTGCAATGTAGCAACAGTAAAGACGGCATTTGATAACAATCACTGATTAAGCTGATTCAGATGTTAAGTTTTGGTTCGGAGGAACGAATCCGCGCCGCTATGAAGGGAAGGGAGTTGTGCTAGAAGAAATGAGGCTATAATCCTTGGAAGCCAAAATCGAAAAAAAAAAATACTTAGCTTAATATAACAGCCACAGGCCTAAAGTGTGAGCAGATGTTTGAATAGTTGATGTTTGAATAGCATCATTCATCATTCAGAACTGTAAAGGTTCTACTTTTATTTTTGGGCCCTCACAATATCAACAAAACATTGTGCTTTTGTAAAATAAAGAAAACAAACAGGATGTGCTTTCTGCTGTGTCTGTCTTGAGCAGGAGAGCTTCACAAAAATGAACCGAAACTCAGTGAATACTTGCCTCACAGACGCGATAAATATATCTATAGAAAGCTTTAAATTACTACTTTAAAACAAAATGATTCAAATTCGAAAACAGAAACTTTTTCATTATGTAATCTGTAAAGATGCATTTCTCAAGGTGCATCCAGTGAGGAGATGGCGAGTCAGCATCGTCAACTTCATCTTTGCGATACTGACAGAATTTTTTTTGCATATGAGCCAGAGGCTGACTTGCTACACCACTGGTAACAACTAATTGGAATTTGCATTTAACAAGGCCTAGACATGGAGAGTTTACATCTTTCGGGGACAGATGGTAATTTGCATGAAAGACACTGGGAAGTAGCAAACCCTCTACAGTAAGCAATATATTTCTAAACTCTTAGGATCTGTATTACCTTTTAGTCTGCTTCTTGCATTGAGTCAATTGTACCAGTACTAGAGACAATTCAAATGATACCAAACATGACTGTGAATATCACTTGCATTCATGTCAAATATTATATGTTGCTATTGACCATTCTGAGTGAGCTGAGTGAAGGGAAGAATGGGTGAGGGGAAGGAACAATATAGGTGAGAAAGGAGTTTTCTCGCATCTTCTCTCAGTGAGATGGTGAAACAGATGCCTGTATGTTAATATACTGTGTTTTATTGTTTGTATCTCAGAAGATCAAAGTAACTGAGGTTCTTTAGTCTTACAGGGCTATTATTTTTGCAATTGTTTTGGTAATGCTTGGAACGCATAAATTACACGCATCATCTTTATCTGACTTAACAAGTCAACAGCCTGTCGCGGCATTGCCTGTATTATGCAAAGTTGTCTGAAGATGTAACATTCAGGATACAAGAGAGAAAAAATTTAAAACGTGCCTTTAACAGAACACAATTTGTGTCTTAAAACAGCGAGTCATTTCGGAGGTGTTTTCATTTTCTGCTGTTAATCACTTAAAAAAAAAGTTATTTTCTACCCTCCCAAATGTTGAATTTTTGATCTTCCATCTGTTTAATTTTCCAGCACATTCTGAATAACCTCAAACTCTCTGCTATTGTATTCATCATTTAAATAAGCCAGTGTTTCAGTCTTCTAAGAACATTTGGTGCATACAGATACCCTCTGGCATCTTTTTACTCCTACCTTTTCTCATTTAAAATGGGCATTCCTTGACCTTTCTCCATGTAGTAGAGCCATAATCCCCAAATTTTTGAATTGCTAGTAGTTCCTTTTGATGTCATTTGGAGTTATGAATGTTTATTTAAAAAATATTTTATATTATATTAATTATATTATATTAAGACTTTATATATTTTAAAATTATATAAATGTAATATTTTCAACATTAAATTTAATGAATTTAAATATTTTAAAATTGCAGCTATAGAACTTTATCAGTCTGGTTGACATGAGGTTTTAAAGGGGGACTTCTACCAAAAATTAAAAAAAATTAATCTGTATGTAATTCCCAACTCTTTTGTTTTTCCCTTTCAACAGAATGTTCTTTTATGGAACATGTTTTCCTTTAAAATTGGATTAACTGTGAATTCATGCATATCATTGCATATCAGTTGTTACATGTTTATTCATAAATTACCTGGCAGCTTTCAGTGCTGTCACCTGTATGAAGAACTGCTTTCTGCCATAGTACGTGTCACCTGTTATAGAATACATTGAGTTAGGAATAAGACTGAGCAAAATCTCTTTAAATGGGTGTTGTTCATATAAGATGTTACCAGATTTTGTGCTGTTTTGCAGAGTTCGCCAGATGTTGTGCTCCTTCACAAGCTGTCAGACTATGATGGGAACTGGAGCATTCTTCCGGCACTGCCACAGTAAAACTCATGAACATACACAACACAACACAAAATGTACTCCACCTCTCGACATGTCAGAATTACAATTGTTTATTCATAAAGTTGTCTTAAACACATTTTAAGCAGCTGTATTTATTGTTTTTCTTGTCTTCAGCCTTGCCTCACAATACTGTCAAACATCTTCGTGGATTGTGTTTATGGAAGAAGAGACCAACGTGAACTTACATAACCTTCTGCAGGTGCTGAGCAAATTCAAGACAAGAAAGGTGAGCTGCAGACTTTTCAGTCTTTCAACTATGGTTACTGCAACAGTGTAATATCAAGACTTTACGGCTTGTTTAATGTGGTTCTCTTACAGCAAAAATCATTGTATTTGAATCAGGAAATCTAAGAGAGCATGTCATTGGTTGAGGTACTGATCATAAATCATGTCACTGACATTGGGAATGCAGAATTCCTAGAAAGCAGCCAAAAAGTGTTGTCCTCGTTTACTTTCTCAACCAAATGTACTTTTCACGCTGTGGATACTCAGGACTTGAAATTCTCTATGTCACTTTAATTTCAAACATCCCATCATAAGCAGCTGCGAGGAAGCCCTTAGGGGTCTGTCCTCTCATAAATTGTTTCTTAATTGTGTGAAATGTTACCTGTACTGTTTTTCCCCCTTAAGAGACCCAAACATATTGTCAGTAAACAAAAAATTGAATGTGAGGGCATTATGGATTTGGATGTTACATGCAACTGCTTGTACCAAGACATCTTGGATATTACTATTTAGGCCATGTGAATTGAAAATAAAGTGTTTTACTTCATGAACTACTCCATGAGCTAACATTCCCTGTAGAAACAGTAGGTCAACACAATTAAAACTTTCTCCTGTGGACTTGAGGTAATGAAAGAGCAGCCTGAAACAGCACTTGGCACATAAATCCAAAGCCTACTGCTTCTTAGTTCTTCCCCGAGTGTCTTTTCTCCATAGGAGTGGTTTCTGGGCAGACCCCTCCATGATGATGAACCAACAATTATCCACCACTATGCTTTCTCAGAGGACCCCTACAGCTTCACTTATCCTGACGTTATGGCTGGCTGGGCTCTCAGTTGCCCCCTGGCTAAGCGGTCAGATTTCAACTGCTGTAATACAGATATGTAATACAGATATTATTTGATCTGGTATCTCAGAACCGCAGAATGTGTGAATTATGAGCCGCCCAAATCAGATTTCACAATTGACCTTCAACATGAGGTGAGAAAGATCACAAAATATTTCAGTGTACTGTACATATGCCCTACAGTTATCTTTTTGTTTGTTTGTTAAATATTCATTTTCTTTCAGTGGAAGTGCTTGGTATTTTATAAAAAATATGAATTATTTGTAATGGAAATTGCTCTAATGCATCGGCTAGAAAATATCTCAACAAAAGATATTATTTTCTAAAATAACCCAGACACAGATAATATACTCTATACATCTCTCCAAATGTGTCATCTTCGCTCTTCTCCGCTTATATAATGCACTTTCTCTATACTCACCTTTGGTGTCACATCTCAATTCAAAGTGTCTGGTGTCTCCTGTTGAAATAATGTGCCATCTCCCTATGGGAATATCTGTATATAAATGAATCCTCATTGATTTCACACAGGAGCAGTCACCCTTAAAGGGTTTTGAATTTTGTGACACTGAAAGACGCTCTCTCTAATTTTCTCTTGCCATCACTTCTCTCTCTCTTGCTGATAAAAATGAGACTGTATGTTCCAGAGAGAACTCTCAGTGCTACTTTTGTGATTTCTATTGATGCAGTACTCTTAAGAGTCTGCTCAAAACCCTCTGGTCTTACCGACTGGCATCTGTCTTGTTCTTAAAGGGATAGTTCTCCAAAAAAATGAAAATCCTGTTGTCATTTACTTACTGGTCATGTCCTTCCAAATCTGTATGACTTCTTCTCTTCCATAGACCACAAAAATAAGATGTTCATGCTGCTCTTTTCCATACATTGCAAGCAAATGGTGACCAGGAGCTGTCAAGTTCCAAAAAGCCACTATGAAATATTATAACAGTGCCATTTTACAGTGCAGTTTAATCATTATTCCTTGCAAATCTTTTATTCAAAGTCATATTATTTTGACTGAACTATTACTACACTCTATTATACACTCTCTTTCTCTGATTTCTGAAGTTCTTTGTTTTAATTGCATTTTGTTTCTTAAGTACAACCCTGAATAGTCAATGATTCCTAGAAGAAGTCAAGCTTTGCTTCTGTTATTGCTGTTTTACATTGCTTTCTACATTTGGGAGGAAGGGCGAGGTTCCACTTTGACTGCGGTGAATGAATTTTGCTCGGAGCTACACAGCTCGTCCTCAACAAGAGATTGTGCTACGACCACCAACACCTTGTCTGCCTGTGTAAGTACTATGCTAACGCACCTCACCAATTGTTCAGAGAGATTTATATAAGCTCTCAGCCATGGGAATTAATGAAACTATGACAAATCGTGCTGTTCATAAGAGACTGCCAAGAGAAAGTCAAGGCGTATTAATATCTCACAGTCACTTGTCGTTGAATTTCCCTGCTCTAATGCCCAAATAAATTACAATCTTCAAATGTGAACGCCAAATTCCTGTTTATGGCGTTTCGCATTTGCTGTTCTTTCTGAGTGATAATCAAAGGCCTATGAATTCATATTCCTCGAAATAAGGCACATTATACTAAATGTCCTCTCAAAGCTGACACACAGACATTCTGTAATAACTTAATGGTCCTAAGTCCTACTATCTCTTAAAGTTGGAACAAGAGGTACTTTGGTTTTGACCCAAATACTGTAACGCCCAGATTGGTAGCAGACACCAAATTGCTTTAAATATCTTTTGTTCTTTATAGGGAAACCCTGTGCAGAAGGAGGATGTCTTTGTTGCTGTTAAAACATGCCAAAGATTTCATGGAGATAGAGGTGGGTGTAGTCAGCCCGTTCTTCAGAAATAGAAAAAGACCATGATTTGATCATAACTAACCAAACTTTAAAGGTGAAGTCAGGGCTTTTTAGGTAACAAACTAATAATGAGCAGCAGTTTTATAGCATTTATTAATTTTGTTCAATGTTAATTTCTGCATGTAATAAAACATTCTAATATTAGGGTTGTAAATGTTACCATGAGCCATGGAGTTTAGTTTACATTATTAAATAACTCGAACTAAAAATAAATAATTTTTTTATTGATAATATTTTTCATTGAGTTTGAGTATACATTTCACCTCTGCTTTATCATTGCCATTAATATTAGTCTTTAGGATACACTATATGCTGTTTACAGAGAGATAAATCTTTGCTTCTTACAAATATCTATGACTGCATGTTTTATTTAGTTTAGAATTACGAGGGATTGGATCATTCAGTCTTGATTAAAAAGCAAAGCCTGCAAATCGGCAGAAAAGAGCCCACCAAGCCATGCATTGAGAGGATTACAGATAGACAGTTATAAAAGTGAATAAATACAGATGCCTGCCACTTCGTGTCTTGGACAACATGTGATATCTGGAAGTGACAATGAATTAATTTGGTTGATTTTTGCCTCACAGAGTTCCATCGTAGCTTTTCAGAAACATTGTCCTCACAAAGACAACTCTCTCCCCAGTTCCCTTCTCTGGTCTTTTTGTACTGTATAATAGGACAGGTATAAATGCTGTTTTATATTCAAGGACAGATTCCATTTTGCAGCTGATCTGGCGTAATTGCACCGATTTGCATGATTATCTTTAGAGTTTGATTTTATCAAACATTGCAGGCAGCATTTAATACTTCAACATGTTGTGTGTGGCTACAAAGATCATAAGTGTTGGTAAAACATCTGCAAATTTAGAGAAGGATATATTTTTTCGTGAAGTTTTTAATTTCATATTATTTATTGATTTTATCTATCTTTCTTTTTGCTCTTTCAAATAGATGTTATAATCTCCAGTAAATGTAATGCTATCTTAAACCGTATGCTCAAATTTATCTTCACAGTTCCTTTAGTTAAACAAACTTGGGAAAAGGATGCTGCCTCATCGGAGTACTACAGTGACATCACAGACCCATTTATACTTATCCCTAACACAGAGAGAGGTTTGTCTCTTGATATTTATTTTGGGATGACAACAGGGCAGGTTCCACTGTGACCGTTTATTCATCATAATCTCAGAGGAACATGCAGCACTCATTAATATAAGGTTTTTAATCACTTATTATGTTCAGACAAGCATCAACTTCACAGTCTGAGCTCATACAAGGGTTGTGAAAAGAACCATTACGCGTGAGAAAAAAAGTAAAATGTATTTGCATTGTATCCTCTAAGAACATGGCTCACATTGTCTCAACCTGTGACCCAAAACCATATAAAGTACAAAGTCTCCAAAATGTTTACATTTAAATGGACTGATGATTCCCTCTTGTCTTTGTGATTTACATTCCTTTTACGGAGTGTCTATTTACACTAAGTGCAAATAGGCTGCCTTGTTGGCAAAGGTTATATATACTAACTCCACCCACTAACATGTGATTGGGTTAGTCAACACAAAAAAAATGTCTTGTTTAGCATCAGTTTCAGTGGTGTAAATGGTTAGGCGTGTGCTTTTTGATGCGATCAACCCGAGTTCGAGCCCACCTTTTGTCAAACTTTTTTTTTTTCCCTTTTCAAATCTCATATCGCATCAGAAAGGCATTTATTTTCAATAAAAATGAAGGAAATAATCAAAAAGTTGAAAATAAAAGTATCGGGTAGGGTTAGGGTAGGTGTAGGGAGGGCTTTACTGTCCCAGTAAGGTGGCATCCATTTAATAATTTGAATTAAAACTATAATTTGCACTCAATACGTTATTGCGTACTGTTTTATAATTTACTACAATACTGAGGTGCAGATAATTGGCACTATTTGC
Organism: Barbus barbus; assembly: GCF_936440315.1. Lineage (NCBI taxonomy): Eukaryota > Metazoa > Chordata > Actinopteri > Cypriniformes > Cyprinidae > Barbus > Barbus barbus. The sequence continues at coordinate 15,673,848 of NC_136725.1, forward strand.
AAGTAGTATAAATAGCAGAAAAACCTGCTATTTTAACATAGTGTAAATAGAATTTATAGCTATGGGAAGAAACATACTATAATTTGTGACATACTAATTCCATTTTCAATTACTATTTAGGACGGATAGTATACGAATTGGGACGCAGCAACTTCCGGGGGCGGAACTTGGGAACTGAGCATGCTGATTGGCTGATTCACGCAGTATTGCTTTTTAACCAACATATATTTGCATAATTTTTGTAGTTATTTTGTCATGCAATGTAGTTTAAAAAGTATTTCAGGCGAGAATGTAGTTGTTTAAAACTCAAATCTGCAGTTTTTCAGAGACGTGTGGGCACTCAGTGCTCATGTTTCCCAATGAGAGCAGTCTCAACTCGGCTAGTCCTTCTAACATTTGCCGCTGATGTCTTTGTAGTGGTTAAACAAGCTATAATTCGTTTTGGGAAAATCTAACAGGTAATCTTTGGTCTTTATTCTATTAATCTATTAATACGTTAAAATAAAAATTAAGAGGTAATACTGCTTGATATTTCGTTTCATTGTAATGTATGTTCCCTGAACTACATTTCTGAGGCTAATATGTTTAAATGAAAACGAAGAGGCAGTGGTGTTTGATATCATATTTTGTCTTATTGTAAGGAAAATTGCACTGACGTTATAAAGTACGCTGCTGTTTGCAGAATTACCGGACTTGTGTCATCCAGTCCACGGGAGTCCACACTCCCGAGTCTAACTCGCGAACTCCGAACTACGTACTTGGTATAGAGAAACGCACACAGATATACGTCACCAGACTATTTGCCTAATCTTCTAGGTACCGCAATGGAAACGCAGACAGCAACAGGTCTGCGGGAAAAAAGTTCCTGGGACAAATTGTTCCAGGTAATTTCGGTGGAAAAGTGGCTAATTAGTCTAAAAAGGATATTTGCTGTGTAAATCATGACAGACATTCTAATGAGTTTCAATTCGTTATGTTAATCAACTCTCAAACGGTGGGATTTTCGAAGTTAATTTTTAAGTATATTCTTTTGAATACCTAATATATCTGACTGCAGAGTCAGCCTGGAGACATTCTTCTCCCTTCACAAACTCCCTGGGTTCCTCCAGTGGCTAAAACCCAAAACCTCATATATCCAGTATTGATCTCCAGGAACTTTGCTAATGACGAAAGAGCTGAGAATAGTTTCTGAGGACTTTCAACACCTGTCCCCTAAATTAGACTTCTGTCTCTCTCAGTCTCTTTGTCTCTGCACCAGAATGAAGAGCTAAGCATCTAGGGGAGTGAGAAGTCTTCTCTTGGGTGTGGGTGTGGGTGTGTGTGTAGAGGAGAGCTCAGTCAGCTGTGCTGTGGCAATGCTCTGGACACATATTACTCCCACAGATCCAGAGAGTCGGTGTTCCGGAGCTTTTTTCAGTATGTTTTGTTCTGTCCTCCTCCTGTCCGCTCCCCACTTCTCAGCCGGTGTCTGGCTGACCTTCTCATTCGACTGCCATGGGAGAGCTAATCTTTCATAGGTGCTGCAAAGCTTTTGTGGCACCTCTCGTTCCCTCTGACGCTCTGTTATACCACTCTTTTACTCATCCTCACAGTGTCACAGAGTCACTATTAACCTCCTGATCCAAGCAGAAGGAGTCTTCTGCACCACCTCACTCCTGAGTTCTTAGGTGAAAAATATACATCCATGCAATTTTGCTGATTTGGCCTCTCTCTCTTCTTATATCTAAGCATGAAGGGCTTTATGAACCACACTGACTCCTTGTGGTTCCTTTCAAACTTTGTAATGGACCATAGAAATGTTGGAATGTGCCTACATAATGGCATAGCCATCAAGGTACATTTCCAGCCAACAATGGCAATCCTTTAATGGAAGCTCCTGTATTGATTTTATGATTGATTTCCTTTATGCTCTGATGCATTCCTCTGCACTTTTGTCCTGAAAGCCCTCAGAACATTGGGGCCTCTTAGAATCAAGAAAATTTCAGTGCAGAGTAAAGAAATGAAGGGGACAGACATGTGCAGTGGGCAACTAAAACTTTTGAATCTTGCACAGGACATTTTCTGAGCTCACCATTTCTGTATTATCGGTCCTTTTCAAGCACTTCTCCTCAGTTCTATCCTTTTAACAGGAAAGAGCCAGAAAAGTCATTGGGAGGTATTTGGAATGAACCACAATGGTGGTATTGTACCCGTTGTTTGTTGTTCAGGCCCAGTTAAAACTCTAATGGGGATCTCAGGGTCATCCAGTTTAGCTTGATTATGATCTTTTGTGTTTTATCATTGCATATTATTAGTTTGTCCTGCAGTAGGCATAAATCCTTTGGTGTTGATTATATTGTTTTTTGAAACAATTAGAATTTTTTTTCTAAACATGTTTTTGAAAGAAACGTTTTTGAAAAGTCTCTTATACTCACAAAGGCTCCATTTATTTGATGAAAAATATAGTAATGAATTTTGTGATATAGTATTAGAATTCAAAATAACTGTCTTCTATTTATTCTAATTTAATATATTTTAAAATGTAATTTATTCCTGTGATGGTAAAGCTGAATTTTCCGGAGCCGTTACTTCAAGTCTTCAGTGTCACATGATCCTTCAGAAATCATTCCAGTATGCTGATTTGGTGCTCACTTATTAACAATTATTAGTGGTGCTCGGTTAATAATAATGGCTGTGGTTGAACACAAAAATATTTTTGTGGAAGCAATATTACTATTTTTTCTCATCTCTTTAAATGGAATGAAATATGATGGAAACAGCGTTGATGGACAACATTGGTACACATGTTCAAGACTTCAAGTCTTTTTAAAAATAATCTGTCAACTAAAAATGTATTGCTTTTATTTTAATATATTGTGTTTTCATCCAAATGTGCATGTCTGCCAATATAGCTAGGAGAGCTGAAAACACAGGGCCGAGGACAGACCAGAAAGGTGGATGGGTAGAAAAGGACAATAAATAAATAAATAAATAAAGTTTTTGGAATTTTGTTATTATGTTCAGTCTATGCCTGTTTGGTAAACTGACACTGTGCATAATTGTCACATAATGTACTATACAATCATGATCTTCCGGTCTTCCCAGACTGCGGAGGCTGCTGGGTTGTTATGATCCAAATGAAGCTGTGAGTGTTGGAGAACGTTACGGCTATGGGCTTAGCAGGGACGGCTACAGCTACATCACTGGAGGTGGAGGGTTAGAGTTATATAGAGTTATAGATACAGTTTGCTGCTGAGATATTTCTATTGCCCATACTTAGGCATATGGGTTCATTCTAAACCTTTATCCTCAATTATTACACTTAAGTATATAGTTCAGATGTGCAAACTTTTTAAAGTGATGAGGTTTACAATTTTCACCTGACAGATGAAAAAGCAAGTGAAAAAAATAGCCCCAGGACATATTTAGAGTCTTGTTGCACCGCATGACACATCGCTTTGTCAAACCTGCTTTGGTACCAGACACCTCTTGTGACAAAACGGCGCCGGTGTTCGTGGCTTTCTGTCTGCTTCTCAGTCTGTTTGTCTTCGCTCTGTCTGCTTTTCTGTGTTCTTCTGTTATGAGTTCACCAGCTTTGTTACAGTATGATCGTCAAATTCTGTTTGCGATAAGATCTTCGATGGAAGAGTCACATACTGTCTTGCCGAGTGGATTTGACGCCCATCTTCCTCCTGCCCGGTGTCGGTCACTGACTTGTTTCTGTCGGCTGCCCTTCATTCCTTGCTGGAAAAAGCATCGGAGAAGACGCAAAACTCGAGGTGGCTTTTTAGTCAAGCTAAAGGCAAGTCTATCTGCAGCTACCGTTGCAACATTTGATTGACTCTCCTAAGGGAAAGGATTGTTCTATTGTCTTGTGCTCTATGGAGATACCACATCAATGGATTATTCCTGTGCTCCCTGGCACCCGTAGTGATCTCCCACTGCGGCGTCTCCCACAACTTCGCTCACGGGAAGTGAACTTGCAATATCTATGTTCCCTGCGTCGCGAATCGGGTGAGCTGGAAGTTTCCACAGAGTTAAAATTTGCTCTGATTAATGTGCGGTCACTTGCAAGCAAAACTTTTATCTCAAAGGATTTCTTTGATTCTCAGAATTTGGACATTTTATTTTTAACAGAGACCTGGTTAAATACTGGTTAAGTTCATTTTCAGAGTTGCTACTGTCTAACTGTGGCTTTTTGAATTCCCCGAGGTGGTTTGGCAACTATTTTTAAGAGCAGCTTGAAATGTCGGTCTCTGTACATCACACATTATGCTAGTTTTGAGCTGCAGTTGTTTCAGTTGAACTTGTCAATACTCTGTGCTGTGATATATCGTCCACCAAAATTCAACAAGGATTTTATATGGGACTTTACAGATTTTTGGGCGATATATGTTTAAAATATGATAAACTTTTAATAACGTGGGACTTCAATGTGCATGTCTGCTGTTCATCAAATCCACTGGCTAAAGAATTTTTGCATCTAATTGACTCCTTCAACTTTGTCCAACATGTGCAGGGTCCTACTCATGAAAAAGGTCAGACCCTGGACTTAATATTATCTCTGGGCCTTTCTGTTGGGGATATTGAAATTCAAAACTCATTTTTTTCAGATCATATGTTTATTCGCAGTAGTATTTTTACTTCATGTGTCACTCAGATTATCTGTCCTTCAGCTCGTCAGGTTCGTTATGTAACCACAGCTGCCATCGAGAGGTTTAAGACCTTATTTTCTGAATCTGACATGTTTTGCTGTTCTTGGCTCTTGTGATGTAAATGCAGCCTTTGATATATTCAACTCTACCTGTTCCTTTATCCTAAACTCTATAGCCTTGTTAAGGGCTAAGAGTGGTAAGACTAAATCTTATCCTTGGTTAAACGAGGATACACGAAATTTGAGACAAGCTTGTCGGAGAGAAGAGCATAGATGGAAGAAGGATAAGTTACAGGTGTCATACATACTTTTACAGGATGCTAGTTAGCTACCAGAATGCAGTAAAATCTGCTAAAATGACAAGATTAAAACTTACTGGTAACCGGGTATTTTCAGTGGTGGCTTGCCTTTATATCATAGACTTTTACCTACATTGGGTTCTTTAAAAAAAAATGTAATTGTATTTATTAGAGTTAGCCTTTGGCTCAACACATTGATTTAACAAAGTGGCTCTCCTTCTTTTCTATGATGTTTGTTTTACTTGCTTATTTATTACTCTTTTTCTTCCTGTGATGTTGGTCTCCTTTTTATTCGTTGTTATTGTACAGCACATTGGTCAACCCTGCATTGTTTTAATTGAGCTCTATAAATAAATAAAACAAACAAACAAATGATGAAGAATTCCGGATGGGCTTTTTTGACTTCAGAAATACTGCGTTCGATTTATCTTGGAACATGATATCACACCCAAGTGGACCGTGTTCCAGTAGACAAGTCGGAAAATTGTTAGCAATACCAGTTTATTATTAAAAAAACACATAAAAAGTGGTATTTTGCACAGGTAACGCCATGTGCACAAATAGAGGTTGGCTAGTACTGTGTGCACCACTGAGTTTATTTAGAAACAGACAAACATAAGTGCAAATAAACCCTTACATCCCCATAGCAACTGCATAATAATGATGTAGAAGCCATCCAGAACACATAACAATAAACTTAAAACCACTCAGAACCTCCATGCGGCCGAGTACATGTGAACTACTAAATATTTGAAGTAATGCGTGTAATAATATTTAAGCTGTCATTTTTTGGTGCAGGTTCAAGTTGGTAATCAATCAGTAGGCATGTGCTGACTGTGGGCCCGCTTGCTAAGACTATTTTGACTATTTTGTTATATATATATATATATATATATATATATATATATATATATATATATATATATATATATAAAAGCCATCTCAGGCTCCTAAGTGTAGGTTCAGTAATTTTACTTTATTAATGGCAATGAATAGTTGTTTTTTATTTGCCATTCTCATGAAATTACTGAACATGAACATAGGAGCCTGAGAAAAATACTCATTTTAGAGGAAAACTTCAAATGGCACTTAGAGGCTTTTAAATTCTTCATATATATATATATTTAAAACAATTAAATCAACTCTGAATCCTTTTGCAACCGTTTACCTCACTCATTACAATTTAGGAACCACACAGCAACATTCTAAAAACCACTCAAAACCCATTTGCAACTACATAATAGCTCCTTGGCAACTACTTAACCAAAATTTTTTCAGCAGCTTAATCAAACACCACTTAAGAAAATGTTATTGAGAAGATGTTGGTTTAAGATTGGTAAAATATAATTTGGTACTCATCTGTTTAGATTTGCAATCTTTATCTCCTAATATGCTCTCAATAGTTTTCTGTTTAATGGTAGCAGTGTTATTAGCAGACAGTGACTTCCCATTACAATGTATGCACTGTTTAAAAACACAATGGTGCCGTGACTGTCACACAGGAGACACTTAAGACTGAACATGTAACCTTGTCACATTATTAGAAGTCCTGAACCGTCGTGGTATTCAGTGTCTGAATTGTCTGCGTGAACCAAATAATGTCCCATAGAACTATTTATTTCATTCTTTCTATTTTCTTACAGGATAGTGTTCAGTAGAGTAGCGGTGCAGAAGATTTTGGCTGGTGGCTGCAGCTGCCGCAGTTCGGATGCCCCTGATGACATGGTAATAGGGATGTGTCTGACCACGCTGGGACTCCCGGTCACACACAGCCCACTTTTCCATCAGGTAGCATACACACCCACACACTGTTGTCTTACTCTGTGTTGCTCTACAGCAGCAAAACACAAGTAAATGATGCTTTTGGCACCCATTCAGAGCAACAAATAAGCTGAAACCTCTGGGTACAAATGCGAAGAGCAATCCTGAATTTATTTCACAGCAGAATTAAGGGTACAAACAGACAGGAAGAGAGGTTCATTTATCTTTTGGTTTGCATTACCAAGACCCAGAACTCATTTATAAAATGAATTTACTATTTGATCCTAAATTCCATTGATTTGATTGTAAATTAAAGGAATTGTTTTCCCCAATATGCTGTAATAAGGTGCTCGTCCTTATGTCGTCCTAAACCTGTTTTACTGGAGAAGGAGACATTTTGAAGAATATTCACACTGCTTTCTATACAATAAAAGTAAATGGGGACCAGTGGCCATAAAGCTCAAAAAGGACAAAAAAAAAAACACCATAAAATCATTATAAATGTGATCTGTACAGTTTGTTCTAAGTCTTTCGAAGCCTTATGATAGATGCTTATATGAGAAAATTAGTTATTCATAAAAAATCCAGACATTCATTGCCTCTCAATTTATTTGATCAAAAATAGAGTAAAACAATAATATTGAGAAGTATTATATTACCTTTAAATAACTGTTTTGCTGTAATATACTTTAAAATGTAATTTATTCAAAGCTGAATTTTCAGATGTTTTTACTCCAGTTCTCAGTGTCACATAATCCTTCAGAAATTATTCAAAAATGCTGATTTGGTGCTCAGAAAAATGCTCGTTTGTTTGAAATGTTTTTTTTTTTTTCTGTAACATAAAGGTCTTCACTGTCACTTTTGAACAACTGAATATATCCTTGCTGATTAAAAGTATTCATTTTCTTCAAAGTAACCTTAGTGACCCACAACTTTTATCAGTAATGTGAATACCATTCCATTTCTTTTTGTGTGAAAAGCAGCATAGATTTTAATTTTTTTTGCTACTCCTTTTTTCCACAGAGGAAAAAGTAATATGGGTTTCAAAAAATATGAGGATAAATTAATTGACAATGTTAGTTTCTGGGTGAAAAACACATTTTAAAAGGCATAGAAGTTGTTGAAATTTAATTTAATAATAAAAAAGTGTCAATGTACACCATGTTATAAATTGTCCATTATAACATTTGGGAAATAATATGGTTGCAATTAGGAATAGTGCATCTTTATGAGCTGTGTGAAACTGCTGGTGTAATTACATGGTCTGCTTTCTGACCAAAGGCTCGTCCACAAGATTATGTAAAAGAGCTTCTGGCACGACAGAGCCCAATCTCCTTCCACAAACACTGGAACCTCAACCCTGTGGCCGTATACCATCACTGGCTTACAAAGCCAGATCTGAGGAGAGCGCACTCGCTCACAAAGACCAGAGAGGAGCTGTAGATGGAGCTTATGGAGTGTGTGTATTTAATTTAATAATCTGATACTGTAGAAGCATTGAAATAACCATGCAATCGAAATTAACCCTCTATATTTTGTTAAACGCATTCCTCATATTACACTAAACAATTCTTTGGTTCATGTTATTCTAAAAATTCATATCACAGTCTGATAAATTTCCCACTAAATTTTTTCTTGAGTATTTTGTTCAGAAACTGGGTTGCGATCATGGTTTCATATTGACCTTAAGATAAGCAACTGAAACTAAAATTCAAGAGGATGATAAGTTGTGGTTTTAGGTACATTGTATATATTCAGATGCATTTTGTTTTCTACAGTGGTATTGTCAGGATCATGGACTGTTTTTGTTGTGTTTTTTGCTCCCCATGTGTTCCATGACCCAGTTTCTCCCTCATGTTGATTGTTAATTTGATTCCAGGTGTGTCTCGTCTTCCTCCATAATTATCCTGTTTAAAAGCCCCAGTCCTTCAGATAGTGTTTGTTGGTTCTTGTACGTTATTCCTTGTGTCTCCCATGCTACCTGTGGCTTATTAAAGACTCCATTTGTGAATTCTCCGTGTCTACTTGTTCCTTGCTACCGTGTTCCTGAGAAACGTGACAGAAGAACCAACCTACTAACAGTTACCTCTACGTCTACCCTCCGTTTTGTTTCCGTGTTTTCTCTGTGTTTTTCTTTCCGTTGTGCCCCATGGATCCCCTCGTCCGGCCCGAATTCCTCCTTCGCCTGCTGGAGTAGGAGGACCGATCTCTCGAGGACCATACAAGACTGTTCCTGTTGTTAGCTAACGCCACCAGCTACCCGGACGATGCGCTCTGCGCATTCTATGATGCAAGCCTGAACACCGCGTGCAGAGCGCTGTCGTCCAAAGATGGTTCTCGAGAGGATTTTGCTGCCTTTGTGGAGTAGAATCTGCTGAGAAATGGATCGCCACTCACCATCTGCCCTGAGGATGATCTCGCCAGATCCACTCCAGACCCAGTGCCCAGCCCACCGTCTCCCCGCTGCGTGGAGCGCATGCCTGAGCCCACCGCTGACGGAGAGCCGGAGCCCGCCACGACCGATGAGCCATCGCCGCTGATGACGTCAGTTAAGGTGCGAGAGCCGGCAACAGAGCCTGCCACATGGGAGAATGCCGTGGACAGTGTGAGTGCGGAGTGGAGCTCCGCCCTCTGCATCACGGCTGAGGGTGAGCTAACTATACATCTGGGGCTGCTGGATGTCGAAGAAGATCTGATTGACTGGGAGACTGATCTGGAGCTCGAACTGCCCCCTCTCCTCTCTCCGTCGTTCCCGCTGGTCCCGTCCAGCCCTCCTTCAACTTTGGTTTCCTTGTCCAGCCCTGATGGGGCTCCCGATCCTCCTGTGCCCGCTCCTCGAAAATGCCCACCCTCCCACCCACTCCTGCCTTCTCCACCGCTGTCATCTGGCAGCCCCTCTGCTCGCCCTCAGCCCACCATCATTACGGTGCGAGCCCCGTGGGACTGCCATCCTCCAGCGTCGCCGTGGTCAGAGTTTCCCTCGACGACTTCTTCCACCTCTGAGGCTCGAACTCCGCCTCGGCCCGTTGACCCGTTGGCTCCACCATGGCTCCTAGCTCCCTCCTCTCCGCCGTGGCCCATCTATCCACTGGCTCTGCCAGGCTCCCTCGTCCCTCCAGCTCCGCCTTGGTCTGGCGTCGACCATCCTGCGTCACTCCACTCCTCCGGCTGCGCCTTGTACCTTCGTCCCTCTGGCTCCATCAGGCTCCTTCATCCCCGCGGCTCCTCCTCTGTAGCTCCGGCTCCACCGAGGCCATCTGGATCCCCATCTCCACCTCGGTCGTCAGTGTCATCCTTGGTCCCCAAGATCCTCCCCGTCGCCCTTGCTCTTCAGCTCTCCATCTCCGCCTCTGGCTCCACCTGCTCCGCCGCCGTTGGTCGGCCCCCTGGAGTCTGAGGCCATTCCTCCTTCATGGCTCCTCCCTCCGTCGGCTCCACCGTGGGCCACCGTCATGGCTGCGGCCTGGGTCCAGCTGTGCTCCTCCTGCTCCGGGTCCCTCCTGTCTCTTCCCTGCGCCTTCCCTCCTTCGTCGCCTCCCTGGTCTCTGTCTGCCGGCCCCCTCCCGGGTGTCCGTCCTCCTCCTGAGCCTCCTCCTTATTTCCTACCTGCCCCTCCCCTTTGGATGTTTCTACGATGCGAGGACACACCTTCCGGGAGGGGGCATTATGTCAGGATCATGGATTGTTTTTGTTGTGTTTTTTTGCTCCCCATGTGTTCCATGACCCAGTTTCTCCTTCATGTTGATTGTTAATTTGATTCCAGGTGTGTCTCGTCTTCCTCCCTAATTATCCTGTTTAAAAGCCCCATTCCTTCAGTTAGTGTTTGTCAGTTCTTGTACATCATTCCTTGTGTCTCCTATGTTACATGTGGATTATTAAAGACTCTATTTGTGAATTCTCCATGTCTCCTCATTCCTTGCTACCGTGTTCCTGAGAAACGTGACAGGTATTACACAGACTGCATCAAATTTTAAGCAAAATAATCTTAAAATTTGTTCGCTTTCTTATTGAGGGTTCAATCTGCAGAGTAAATATATAAATCACTTTGTTCTACAATAAAGAAAACTGAGATACTTAAATGTAGCATTTACCATGTGATATACTGTATGCCACTATTATGCTATCTCTATACATGTGTGTAAAGGTTGAGTGATTTTAAGAATATTTGCAGTTCTCAATTCCAGTCCTGGCGACTGCGCTACGCCACCGCCTGCAGCGTCTTCACACACAGGCGAAACTTACTAAAGTTGTGTGAAGTGTGATATAATATACCGCTGCAAATAAATGCAATATAAACTCACATCTCGCACATTTTAATGTGCTTTGAATGGAACATTTCCACCTTTTTCCCAAAGAGCCTACTGTGTTTTCAATTATGGGAGGCACAGTTTTGTGAAGTTCAGCTCAAATAGACTGCAGCAAATCATTTCAAATCATAAGATTGCGCTACAATTATCCTTATCCGTCATTTCGACTGAATGGGTTGTAAATTTTCAATAATTTTCTGTTTTCAGAAGGCAGGAGAATAACGTTCCATTTGGTAAATTAATGCGATGTGACATAATATCTAGCTATTTTCAGCCCACTGCATTATTTTCCTCTTCATTATTTTCTTTGTATTCTGAAGGAAAAAAAGACAACATACATTTGTGGTCTACTCTCCAGATTTCATTTACGATATAAACCATGAATAATTCCCTGGAATACACTAAGAATCTCAAATTTTTCTCCCCAAATCCTCATGTCTCTTTCCAGATTTGTCGTGAGGAATGGAATTGAGAAGCACCGAGTTAGACAACTATAAAACACAGAAATGTATAGTTGTCAGTACTTGCACCGAAGAAGATGTATCATTTCACCTCACCTCATCCTAATTAATACTCCTGAAATAAAGAAAGTAAAAGTGTCTTCTTGAATAGGACTGTGAGTGTACAAAACGTTTATAAGCATGCTGTAGTGCAGTACTCAGGATGCCCAGGGACACAATATTCCATGCATTGTTTGGAGAGTGTTCACATTTAATGTGAGACAGATCAAAACAATCAAGCAAATCCCAAACAAACTAAATCCCAAGATGCATAATTTGTTAAAACGGTACTCTTTTGACAAATTATGCATCTTGGTATTTTGTAGTTTAATGCTTTCATTTCTGTTTCCCTTTGGCTTTAAATATGAAGCTTGTGTAATGATAAGCAAATGTTTCATCAGTTAAAGCTGAAGTGTCATTTCTGTGCCAGCACCACCAAATGGAAATTCATTGTTTTATATATTCGTGGTTCGTTCCAGTCCTCAATTCTGATTGGTCAGCATCTGTGTTTTATTCACGATACAGCATGGCGATGACCGGTTCTGTATCACTGAGCAACACCCTTAGAAACCACCCTTAGCATAAATAATCAATAATATAACATTAAAACTATTATGTGTATTGTGTATTCTGAAAAATTAACTGTTTATTTATTTAATGAAGTATGAGTGACCCTGCATGGTGTTATGTTGCCTCTTCCATCTTTAATTGTGAGATCACGCCCTTCGTCTAATAAACGCTTTGCATGCGGAGATATGTTGATGTGTGCCTCTGGAATATATATACATTTACTTAAGATGCAAAATAAAGATTTGATGTTTTGTTTTCTCAGTTTGGGTGGGGGGTTTCTGAGTTTTGCTTCAAGTAAATAAATCTTGATTTAAGAATCTTTAGACATTTGCACTGTAACAAAATTATCTAGGCTATAGGAAGAACATTACATTTTAACAAGTATTATTTATGGTTAATGTTATTTCCATAAAACATATTTTTTGTCGACTGGAAAAATGAATGTATATTGGTTGGAAGCTATATGTTTATGCTTTGAAGTGTTGCTAAATAAATGTGTGCTACATAGAGATTTACATTTTGAGAGCCACTGACATATTGTTCAGTTTATTCCTTACATTTTATGTAGTTGGTCTTAAAAAGGTCTTTTTAAAAAGTGTTCAATTTACCATCATAAAACCCTCAGAAACCTTGTAAACAGGACTCGTCATTTATTCCAGGTGTAATGATAGCGTTTCTAATTCTGTTCTTTCTGTTCACCTTAATTACTTCCTTATTGGTTATTCTTGGATAGACGTCAGAAAAACGACAGTTTAACACCTGCTTGTTAGGTCATGCTTCTCTATCTGATGATTTAGAGTTTCCAGTATTAAACTAAAGGACTCTTACAGTCCAAACATAAGGAAAAACACTTTTAAGAGGAGACTTTCTATTCACTTGTGCTTTTATGTATTTGTTTATTTATCTTCTACCTTGTATAGAAAGACTGAATGAATGATGCATTTTGTTCAGCCTTTTTACCACCCCTTTTACATCACAAGCTGTTGACGGAAAGCATAGAGTTTCTTCCCAGAACCTACTCAGGCATGTTAAGGCTAATCCTGAACTTTCCACTTGGGATGAAATGTGACATCTCAGCTCAGAGATCATAATTTGGCTGGTCATGGTGAATTTCTTAACATAAAGAATAGTCCTCATTGTCTTTTTCAGTGCTAGTTAACTGACAGCAGTAAGACTTTCAAAGCCCCAAGGAAATTATGGAGAACAACAAGAAATAGATAACATCTCGTTAAATGCTTAAAGACCCTGAAGGCGCATTTATTATTTCTCTCTCTCTCTCTCTCTCTCTATATATATATATCTGTTTAGAAATGGGATAAAATTTATTATAGTTAAAACATGATGTATTTCCCTCTTGGACTACTAACAAGCTCTGGAATGGAGACTTAAGCTCCCTTCCAAAATCCTCTGAGCTAAGTCTTCTGTCTACTCAGGCAGTGCCCAAATGCAGCATCTGAAGCAAAATGACTTATCACATTTTATTTGAAACTTTGTAATATGTATAGATTTATCAAACTTTTTTTAATTAGATGTGATTATTTTGAATGAACAACAAAATAAATATAGAACTAACCCCTTGAAATTTCCTAAATTAGTGCTGAAGCATTATTATATATATATATATATATATATATATATATATATATATATATATGTATATATCAGAAAAAAGAAAAATATATTGAATGTCTTAAACCATGCCGAAAATAAGCATTAAATGTTATGTATTTTTCTACACTCTAAGAAAAATATCTGTAGTGTGTGGCACAATGTGAATTATTAATATATAAGAATTTTCTGTTTGATTTTTTTTACCTGTGTTCTAAAATTTGCACTTTTTATTTTTCATTCATTAACACCACCAATTTCAACAGTGCTCTTGCGAGGAGGTCTGTGGGCCATCTGTGTGTGTGTGCGTGAGTGTGTGAAATATGGTGCTAAATTGTCTAGGGATAGTCAGTGTGTTCCACTGAAGAAGGATAACTTCTTGTCCCTCCCTTTAAGACAGAAGATTTTGCTCCGATATCTTGGCAGTATTTACTGTAATAGGATTCAGTTGGCTACACTGTAACTCTTTAGAAGCACCATTATTTTCCCTGGCAGATCTCCATTTACTTGACTGAGGTGCCTATTCTTTCTCTTCTTTTGAAACTAGAGCCTCCTTGTACATTGTTGTTACCAATGCTAGATGACGTGTACATCCTTCCACTGTGTCTTGAAATCTATAAAAGTAAGCGATTTAAATGTAGCATTTCTGTTCTGGAAATGGATTCTTTTGTGTACTGCTGATGGTGGATCAGTGAAGCCGGGAAATAGGAATGTTTTGGACATCATGCAGGATTTGAGCTTATATGAAGTCACAACAAGAGTGCTGCACTCAGTTTCAGTTGTATGAAAGATGATAACATTTATAAGAAGGGGAAAACTCTCAGAACTGTGCTCTTGCTGAGAGACTTGCTGATTCAGTTTAAACGTCTCTTCAGGGTTTTGCCTGTTTTCAATGTTTTTTAATGTTTAAGGTTTAATTTTCCAAGCAGAATAAAAAAGTACTCTCATGAATAGAAAGCCTTAGGATTTAGCTGTTTTAACTTCTCTTAAATGAATCAGTCATAGCCTATAATTTAAATAGCATTTTTTCATGTGCTTTTATTTGAGTCCAATGCCTTTTAAATTTGCTAAATGACCATATACATGTCTGATTAAACTTGTTGGAAGCGGAGCACATAAAAAAGTTTTGTCATCCTTTGGGGTGTTTTTTTTTTGGGACTAATACGTTTTAAAGGAATTCTTGCTTTAGATTTTTTTTTAAAGAATTGGTAATGCTCTAGTTAAACCATGACCAATGAAGGATGCTATTGTTATTGTAGTGCTCTGCGCTTATTGTTTTATGTGAACTTGGATTAACTTTCTTCATCGTTTCTTCATAGAAAGCAAAACATCATTTACAAAAATGACTGATTTAAATGCTAGATATATCAAATGGCTCTGTGCTATCTGTAGTCATTTTGTCTCTAAAAGATATTGGATTTACTCCCAAAAGAGGGAACAAATTTAGAATTTCTCTACTTGTACTTCAGTGGATCCATTATCAGACACAGATCAATACCCAAATTGAATCCATCTTAAATCGGCAGATTTTCTACTGACTTTGTATATTTTAAAAGAACATCTTGAAAAGGCAGACAACAATAAGTCATTCAGAGCTGCAGCAGTTCTGAAAAACGTCATCAGATCTAGAATGGATTACAATCCTTATACTTCAGGGATGCCAACCATCTCATATTGATTTTTAGATTTGGTGGAAGCCCATCCTCCTCTGCTGGGAGGCTTGACATCAAAGCAGTTGCTTTGCTTTACTTCACTTGCCTCATTGGTGATGTTTCTCAGCTGGCATGATGTCACTTCACAGGTGATAGAAGTAAATCATATTCACCCTATTAGAAATGCTCAGATGCTCCTGCTCAGCTGCTCTGTTATCTCAGAAATAGCATGTACAAGCTTAAACGAAGGTCTAAAATAGTTATTTCCTCAGGAATGCCCTTCATGGTAAGTGGGGCACTTATGCCAGTGCTTAATGGTCATGATTCTTTCAACAACAAAAGAAAAGAAAAGAAAAAGGTGCTTTCTTGCTCCAGTGTCATTGCAGAAAGCCGAAGAGCACACTGGCTCTTTTGTGGTTTTATGTTTGAGATGCCAATTTAGTTCTTGCCTTGTCCTAAAGTCCCTGCCATGTTTTCTCAGTCATTTTGAGCTGTCGTTAATAAGCCAAGGCTTTAATGATGAGAAAAATCAATATCAGTTATATGCAAGAAATAACAATTTGGCTGAGATTAAGGATGTAATGGCTTTTGCCTTGTGTGCTCAAACACAGCACAAGTTAAAGAGCAGCATGGACCTGATTGATGATGCTAAACCACACAGGTTCTGTGAAGCGGGCCCTAATGCATAGGCTAATGCATTTCATTATGACATAATAAATGCTCTTAAATGAGGTGCTATAAAAAGGTTCAGGATTGACGAAGGTGGAAATCACGTCATGAGTCTTTAATGGAAACTTTTATTGAGTTGGACAGCTAAGAGCTATCAATGCAGTGCACCGTGTTTACTAGAATTGACTCGGCCAATGACATTGAGTTGATAAAAAAATTTTAAAGTTCAATGCCAGCTCAATCCTGGGCCTGGCTGATCGCTTCTGAAAAAGTAATGGCATTTTTTCAGTTTTTTTTAAAATTTTTTTGGTGGTGGTGTCAAGTTTTGGATGCTTAGCACAGAAAACAATTCCGGACTTCTAAACAGTACCAGATTTGGGTTCTTTGGCTTGTAACAATAGCAGAACCCTTTTTGTTAGTTTTCATGGTGTCATAAAGAAATATAAATTTATTTATTTATTTTACCCCTGTATTGCCTTTTCTTATAATATGGTGTATCGCCTCTATTAGCATTAGTATTTATTATTATTTAAAAAACACAGCAAGCTGTGTAAATTAGGTATTTACATTTTTTTCTTGACATGGGAAATTGTAGCAGAAATGACAATTAAATTGAACAAATAATAAATGATAATGAACACTGAATAAATACATTAATAAGAAATAAAACACAAAACACATGCAGTGAAGACCAAGTTCCAGTGAACATCTTCACAATCCTCTCTATGATGCCTATGGTGACGTCCATCATTATGTGCGTATTTTGAGTGGTAGTTTCTTTCTGCAGATGATGTTGTGGTGTGACAGTATCTTAGTAGAAATACACAACTGAGTTTTTGAAAATTTGTTTGAGAAAAGCAATTATGTTTCTGAAGGCCAAAAATAGTGTAAGGACTTCACAATAGCTGCTTTTCCACTGTCGCGCCAAAAAGGATTTTTTTTTTATTTTTATTTAAAACCAATATGGATTTTTTAAATTTATTTTAAGAATGAAATCGTGAGAATGTGTTGATAATCTGTGTATTTGGAAGGTTAAGCTCCAGAAAATCAATAATGACGTGTTTGTGACAGTTACAGATTTGGGGGAAAAAAAAGGGAAATAAGAAGCCTAAATTCTACAGGCTTTTGATATGACTACATGCTCTTTTCTAAAGACAAGTCAAATCTTTTGACAAAATTTCCTTTATTTATTTAAGCATGACTGCCATCAGCTTTCATTTCCAAGCTGGATTATTTGTGATTGTGGCTACCACAAACCTTCTGATGTCACATTTAGATTGCATCCTTTCTTATAATTGATTTATGTATTAGCAGAAGACTGAATAGCCTCGGACAGAGTAAGAGAGATGGGGATTCAGACTGACTGCTTCTTCTACACAACCTTGAGCAGATGCAGGATTCAGTGCATGAGTGCTTGAGAGAGCAGAGACGTAACCAAAGGCACTTCAGCTCTATAAAGGCTCAGGGGAGTGAGGTCTTGTTCAAGTAACTAAAAGAAGGACAGACAAATAGAAACACTTTTTTTTGCCTTATAAGAAAACTATTTTGCAACTCTTGACTTTGCTATAGAGGACACACTGTCTCATTGTCAAGGATATTGTCAACCTCTAAATGTTTTGTTTTCTTTATGAATACTGCATACATACACAGTTTCTTGCCGTGCACATTTTAAAAACTGGTCGTGCTAGTGTTGTCATATTGAGGCTTTCTGAGCCATTGCACTACAGATCTTTTTATCCTGTGAAAGAACATTTTGAAACCTTGAAAGACGAAGCAATGAGTCAAAAAGTAGATTTTTTTTTACTTTTACTGATACCTTGCAGATACAAAGAGCTAATGTAAGACAAAATAATGTATTACAAAACAGCCTTTTTTTTGCTTTTGTTTTGGGACTCTCCTTCTCAGCCGTTTTGAGTTTTTTTTTTTTTTTTTTTTTCCTCAATTAAAATTCTGTCACTTATTCAATGTCATGTAATTCCAAACCTGTTTGACTTTCTTTTGCAGAACACACACACACACAAATATATTCTTTTTATAATCTTTTTTGGTCCCCACAGTGAAAGTCATTGGGGTTTAATTGCCATTCTGTGGATAATAACAGTCAAATCATTATTTAATATCTTCTAATGTGTTCCTCTAGACAGGGTTGGAATGACATGAGGGTGAGTAAATGATGAATTTTCAGTGTAAGCGTGAGGTTAAAACAAAAAAAGGGTTTTTCTTGGGTCTGTGTGTTATGCTTACAGAGCACATAGTAAATCAAAAGGTTGACCTGCGAAGGAAAAGAAGGGTCTTTCTTATGGGCATTCTGTATTTCACTTTAAAAATTCAACATTTTGATTATTCTGAGAGGAAGAAACTAGTAAAATCCCCCGAACAGCTTCCTCATTTAATTGTCTGAGTAGCGACAGGTGATCAACGATCTTCTGCTGTTCTCTGAGGCAGGCTGCCAGATAATGAGTGGTTCGGGATACAGCTTGGATGAGAAAAGCCTTTTAATTTCTGTTGGGAGTAGAGATAACCACTTCTCGATTTGTACTTTACGGAGCTCAGTGATTCTCCACAGGATATTGTCACCAACAATTCTGCCAGATCAGCAATATAGGCACGATTGAGAATGACACTGTCACAGTGATTCGTTAAATCAGAGCATGAATCCGGCTCAATGAGCAATGCCAATGAAAAGATGGAAAGAGGGCGATTGTTCTCTTGTGTACACAATGAGAAACATTTTCAGAAGACATTTTCATCCACAAAACAATGCTGCATCTCTCACTCCATCTCATCCATCCTTTCCATTTTTATTTAACCCTGATGAGATTCTTGTACCAGCTGCTAGATCATGAATAACATTTATTTGTGAACGTGCATGATGATCATCCATTACAGTTGCTGTGGTCCAGTCCTCTGTGAATGTTAATTTGGTTTCTTTCAGTCTATATGCTAATAAGAGTAACAGAGTAGCTGAGGTGACTTCAAATTCTTTTGTTTTCATTCTTCTTTAATATTTAGGATTAAAAGAGGATGTAAAGATCACTGTAAAAAAAAAAAAAAAAAATATATATATATATATATATATATATATATATATATATATGTATATATATGTATATATATAAATGTATGCAGAAACATTATGCTTAAGAACTACCAGAATAAAAAGTATTTTTCATGATTCTGAATGGTAAGAATTTAATCATCTTCTCCACTTAATCAGGATATTTTTGTGGACATACAGTAGTTTAGGGAGACATAAGCAAACTCGCATAATTGGTTAGGCTATAGAAGTTAAAATTTATTTGACTTGGGAAGCTGTCACATGTCTATTCCCTTTTAGTTCCTGTTTTTCCTTATTTGGTTTAGCTCCTGTTCTCATTAGTTAATCATCGTTCATTCTGTCCACCTGTTACGTTTCATTATCTCATTTATCTCCCTCCATTTAAGCCCTGTGTTCTCCTGAATTTTTTTTGTCTCGGATTAATGTTATTTGAATGGTCTATGTGTGTTGATGCTATTAAAATCCCTTTACGTTTACTCCTTCGTCTCTGCCTCCTACTACAACCACGACCCGTGACAGAATCCGAGACCCAAAAGACAAAATAGTAAGAGGTGCTCCTTTTGCCCGTTTTTGTTTTCCCGTTTTTTTAAAACTCTTTTGTTTTTCCCTGTTTCTCCCTGCGGCTATGGAAGTCTGTTCGCTGACCTAGCCTGCCTGTATCTCCCGTTTGTGGCGTTTGCGTGGGAGTTCTGCGGGATCACCGCGAATACAGCGCTGCATGACTCAACGCTTAATTCTCTTTTCTGGATCGGGGCCAACTACCATCGCCCCGTGGACCTCCCAGCACCACAGGACTAAAGTGGAGGGAAGGGATCCTCTGGTGTCTGGAGAGTGTCCAGCCCCAATCCAGAACTCACTGCCTGTCAAGCTCACCACCGTTCGCGGCTCAGTCAAGCCCGCCAACGTCCATGGCTCTGAAATCAAGGTCGCCGCCATCCACGGCTCCAAAGTCAAGCCCGCCTCCATCCGCGTCTCCAAAGTCATGCCCAGCACCATCCGCGGTTTAGAAGTTATGCCCGCCGTCTGCTGCACGTGTGCCTCTGGGAATACTCTTCGTTTATGTGGGTATAGCTTGGAACCCAGGGCTCACTCCCATGTCGGCTCCAGCCCCAGAGCTCGCTCCAAGATGATCAGCAGATCAGGCAATAAGCTAGTAATATGTATGCTAGTAAGCAACTAGTTAATAGTGAGAACTGGTCCTTAAAATAAAGTGTTACCAAAAATTTGACATACCAGTAGTCAAAGTAAAACTGGTCCTCACTGCATGAAGCTCAACAGGCACACTGCTGTTTCTCTTTCATGTAGTATCCATAATTCCGCACATACAGTACTTATGAAAATACAATTTATCACTGAGCTATATAAAGGTATTTGCTGATAAGGAGTGACTTGATCTCTAAAGGGGTAAGAAAAATTACAGGATCAGGATTGCTTTGTGGCAATAGACCTGATGGACGCGTAATTTCATGTCTTGATCCTCCTAAGGCACAGGCCGTTTCTATGGTTTGCCTTAGAAGGGCGGGCATATCAGTACAAGGTCCTTCCCTTTGGGCTGTCCCTGCCTCCTCACATCATTGTGGTGGCTGCCCTTGCCCCTCTCAGGGAAGTGAGCATTCACATTTTCAATTACCTTGACGACTGGCTAATTCTGGCTCACTCGCGGAAATTGGTTTGCACTCACATTGTCCTCGACCACCTAGCCCGGGTTGGGACTTTGGGTCAACGGGGAAAAGAGCAAACTCTCCCCTGTGCAGAGTATCCCTTTTCTCGGTGTAGAACTAGATTCAGGTATGAGATATGAGATCGCTTCAGCACTGGCTTCATAACCGAGTTCCGAGATGGGCATGGCACCACGGCACACACCATGTGAACATCACACTGCTGTGTCACTGTACTTTCAGCTCTTGGGAGGATATCTCTTTTCCGACCATTGATCCAAAACAAGCACGTGTTGGTCCGGATGGACAACACAGCGACGATTGCGTACATCAACCATCAGGATGGCGTTTGCTCCCGTCGCATGTCACAACTCACCCACCATCTCTTACTTTGGAGCCAGCACATACTCAAGTCTCTGCATGCCACTCACATCCCGGGTGACCTCAATCGCGAGGCGGATCTCCTCTTGCGACAGGTCTTGCTCCGAGGAGAGTGGAGGCTTCACCCCCAGGCAGTTCAGCTGATTTGAAGTCGGTTCTGCTAGGCGCAGGTGGACCTGTTTTCTTCGTTGGAATCGACTCATTGCCAGTTGTGTTACTGCCTGATCGAGGCCCCCCTTGGCTCACAGATGGCATAGTGGTCTGTGCAAGTATGCATTTCCCCCAGTGAGCCTCATCACACAGACACTGCGCAAGGTCAGGGAGGATGGAGAACAGCTCATGTTTGTGGCCCCTTATTGGCCCAACAGGACTTGGTTCTCGGAGCTTGTGCTCCTGGCATCAGCCCCTCCCTGGCAAATTCCCTGAGGAAGGGGATCTCACCAGGATCTCTGGAACCTCCATGTTTGGTCCTTGGATGTGACCAGGAGGAACTTAGAGATTTCTCACGAGCAGTGGTGAATACCATTATTCAGGCCAGAGCCCCTTCTACAAGGCAGTTGTATGACCTGAAGTGGCACATTTTCGTGAATTGGTGTTCTTCACAAAAAGACCCTTGGAGGTGTGGCATCGGATCTGTGCTCTCCTTCCTCCAAGGAGGCCTGAACAGGCACCTGTCTGCCTCTACACTTAAGGTGTACGTGGTCACAATTGCAGCAAACCACAACACTGTGGAAGGCAGATTGGAAGGGAAGTGATCTGGTTTTTAGATTCCTCAGAGGCGCCCGGAGGTTTAGCCCTCCGAGGCCACATCTCATCCCATCTTGGGATTTCACTGTTGTCTTGCAGGCCTTACAGAGTGATCTGTTTGAGCCCCTTCAGTCAGTCAAGCTTAGTGCCCTTTCTATGAAGATGGCCCTCCTGACTGCGCTCACTTCGATCAAGAAGGTGGGGGATCTCCAAGCCCTTTCCATTAACGAATCATGCCTGGAGTTTGGGCTGGCAGACTCTCACGTTGTCCTGAGACCCCAGCCTGGTTATGTGTCCACTGTTCCCACAACTTCTCTCAGGGATCAGGTGGTGACCTGCATCAGCAGCCCTGGGAAACGGAGCCTTTCTAGCAGATATATGTAGAACTTCAGGTTGGGTCACACCTAATGCATTTGCTAGATTTTTCAATCTGCAAATGGAACCAGTCTCTGCTAGAGTCTTGAACGCTCGTTCTTCTACTCAGGGGACTGGCAGGATGTAGGGCTTGCTACAGCATCTCCCACCTTTGTGGGTGGTTTTGTGCTCAACCAGTCCAGCTCAGGTTCCTTTTCACTAACTATCGACTACCTTCCATCTCTTAAGCGCTCTTAAGGAACTCACTATTAGAACTCATTTTCAATTTAGTGTAGGGTTAGTATTCCACATGTAGCGGCTCCTCTTAAGGCCCCATGTGTGTATTCTCCACTGTATTGCCATTTGGGCTCATTGTTCCCCTAGATAGACACTCTTATCTTTTATGAGGTTCTGGATTTTGGTAGTTGTCCCATTACGCGGAGCCCACCTCAGAATCTTCCCTTTGTGGTACTTACTGTGTAAGTCCATAGGAGAGTCTTCACGTTACCTCCCTATTGGGTAGGATGTGATCTCCGTAGTGCCTTTTCCCCAGTGGGGAACAGTCACGCTCCCGATGCTACTGCCAAGACTTTTCAGCCTTTCCAGACTTTTCAAGGTTACGAGGAGGTGAGTTGCATTTAGTTATGACATGCTGGCCCGTCAACATCTGTGCCACCATGGACTCGTGATGCAGTTTGGCAGTTGTGGCGTTTGGTACAGGAACCCCTAGTGTTGTACACTCGACACAATGTCGAAGTGATCAACAGAAAGGGAACGTCTCGGTTACGTATGGTAACCCTCGTTCCCTGATGGAGGGAACGGAGACGTTGTGTCCTTCATGCCACAACTCCAAACTGCCTCTGAGTGGGTTGAGATGCTTCTCGACTCTTCAGAACAGAACAGAAGCTGTGCTGGCCTATTTATAACCCGTATGTCCAGAGCGTGGCCAGCTATGCAAATTCTGTACACCCAATTTCATTGGGCTTTTCTCATAGATATCAGAGGTGTTTAGGCTCCCAAGAGCGACCCCTAGTGTTGTACACTTGACACATTGTCTCCGTTCCCTCCATCAGGGAATGAGGGTTACCATATGCAACCGAGACGTTTCATTTGATAGTGTAGAATAATAATAACGGGAGTTTTTGAGCATGCTTACTTTGCGCTATAGTCAGTGTGATAATGTAAATGTTTGCTTACTTTCAGCATATAATTTATTAGCTAGGTTTTTTTGAATAACTGTGGAAATCAAACAAAATAATGAAATTTACACTTACAAGTATTAAACTGCGATCACGTTAAAATATAAATTCAGTCATATTAAAATATTTTATGACATGACACCCATACAAAAAGACATGTTCATGATGTAATTAATATTACATAGGCTACAAGGCCTTGGTTAAGCTGAGCTTTCAGCTTGGTGCTGTGAATAAGCGGCAATTCACACCAAATTGTATTTGTGTCCGCCCGATCTTTTCCTATGTGAACAAGCGATGGATGTCTTTGACCATTCTGCTGTTTTCAGGATTTTTTTTAAGTTTCTGAGACACCTTCATTAAAAAAAATTAAAAATAACCACTAAAGACAAGATTAATTTTTGTTGTTGATACGCTATCAAGAGTGATGTAGAAATATTCACCATGAAGCTTACAGTGATGTAGCCCATCTGATTTCACAGCAAGTGATCTAATTTAGCTAACCAATTAGCATCAGCTAGCAATATTTTCAAACATAATTTTTCATTTTAAGCTAAAACTGCCTGGACTCTGATTTTGCTATAAATTAAATAAACTGATCTCAAAGTGGGGGCATTTTACCCAGAGGCGTCATGCCCATGAGAGTGAGGGGGCATGTGCCCCCTCGGATTTTTGAGCCAAGTGTATTTTGAATGCAGCTTCCAAAAGACAAAAAACAGCCGAATAATATTTTCTATATTTGATGCAATCACACCAGCGTGATTAAATCGTTCAGCGCGTCAGATCATCAGCTGCTAAATTCAAATCTGAGCCAGAGACAGACGCGTTTGTACAGCACTGCGCATTATAACCAATCACACACGATGCTGTTGAGCTTATGAATGCAGTGACCAATCAGAGATGTTCAGATGAGTCATCGCTAAAATGCTGGCGTTTTCTTTCCTCACTCGCTGACTGAATACCTCTTTCTGGCGAATTCTTTCGTTAGAAACAATAAAGTGCAGATGCGTGTATGAACCTGTAAATAAGATACTCATTTCACTGTGTAAACAGCTTCAATGATTTTAATGGGAGCTTTTGAGAGTGCTTTGCTTGAACTCTACTGTCAGTGAAAATGTTCTTTGATAATGTAAATGTTCTTTGCTCTCTTTCTGTACAATGAAAGTGTTATGATAAGTAGCCTAACTTACAATATTTTTATTTACATTAACTTTCAATGTTAAATTCACATTAAATATAAAGTCACTTAAAACTATGTTACGGCATGACACCCATAGCTATCTGTTACTTAAGTAAACACACAAGTTTTTATGCATTGTTAATAGATTACATTATTAGGTTACTTTGACCAACTAACATAATCTATAAAGGTGAGAATTGAGGTATTTCATGATATAGTTAATGCGTTTGGGAATGTTTCGAATTAAGAGGAAAATAAATACCCCCCCCCCCCCCCCCCCCCAACTCATGCCCCCTCAAAAATAATGTGTGCATGACGCCCCTGATTTTACCACACCCCTGGCCTGCAATATTACCCCACCTGTGGGGCTAAACGCCTTGTTACAAATGTAATTTTTGTTAAAAATCTAATAACATGAAATCTCTGGGCATCATACTTGGTTCATATTTAGGTTGTTGTCAATAAAACTATGATAACTATTCTGGACACAGAAAAAAAATGACACAGTCCTTAAGGGGGGACGTTTTCCCCCACCAGCTGAAATCCTTGCGGCGCAACATCGTTACCCATGTTCGCGCATAACACAAATTCACTAAGTATTAAGTCAAGTCAAGTCACTATTATTTGTATAGTGCTTTTACAATGCAAATTGTGTCAAAGCAGCTTTACATCAGCTTGATATAAAGCTGGGTGGCTTCACATCAGTTTTACAGTATTTAGATGGGGAAACAGTGTGTTGAAATAGTGTCATTCTCCTCTGGCCAGACAAAATCAGCAGTTTAAATCTAGGCTGCAGTAGAGTCAGATTGTGCAAAGGACTCATCTGGTTCCTGTGATCTTGTCCCTATATGGCCATCTACGAGACCGGGTCTTCACTGGGGATCAGTCCTGGGCCTCATAGTTGTCCTGGTCTCCGCTAATGTTCAGGGCTGTAGAGCAATGCAATAAATGCTTTTCTTACTTAGATTTTTTTGTCTTGTTTCCAGCCAAAATATCAAAAAATTCTAAAATCAAGAAGGATTTTCTAGACAAGTAAAAACAATTGTCGTTTTCAGAAAAAAATAGTCAAAATTAAGCGAGTTTTGCTTGAAACAAGCAAAATAATCTGCCAATGGGGTAAGAAAAATCTAATTTTATGTCAAAAGAAAACAAGATTATTTTTCTTACCCCATTGGCAGATTATTTTGGAAACAAGACTAATCTAAAGTGTAAGAAAATCTAAGTAAGAAAAGCATTTTTTGCAGTGAGGTCATCTCTAGGTGCTGATCCACCATCTGATCTGGATACGGACTGGATCCGAGTGGCTGCAGTGACTTCGAAATAAGAAAAAAACAGACTAATATTAGCATAGATGCCATTTTTCTTCTAATGATGTAACAAGTACGTCGGGTGTTTTGGGAAGTGTACACTGTTCCGGTTGACCTAATTAATGCAGCCTAACAATCCTTTAACGGATTTGAATTATTGAAATGCGATAGTGTATTATGTGTAAGCCAGGTTAAAGAGATGGGTCTTCCCGAGCAGTGTTAGGTAGATTGTTCCAGAGTTTGGGCGCTTAATAGGAAAAGGATCTTTCGCCCGCAGTTGATTTTGATATTCTAGGTATTATCAAATGGCCAGAGTTTTGAGATCGCAGTGGACGTGAAGAAGCTCTTTTTTCTTTTTTCAACAAGATGGGCTATTTGCACTTAGTGTAAATAGACACTCCGTAAAATAAATGATCATTCATGTTTTCATAACCGCTGGCCAGATTAAAAAACGAAACTAAAATGAAATCATCTTTGAGTGTAAAGGGGCCCCTGGTGTTTCGGGGGCCCTATGCAGCTTGCCTATTCTGCGTATAGGGAGGATCGGCTCTGACTGAACTTCCATATAACGTGATCATAATTGGATAAACACATTTTAAGTTATAATTATAATGCTTTCATGTCCATAGTTATTCAAACACCACATAGATTATATACAAAAACAAGCAGAGAACATTTACAGTAAGAACATGACTGACTTAAGTCTAGCCGTTTAAGCACGCTCAAAAAACTCCCCCGATCAATAAAGCTAACTAAAATGTCAAATGAATCTCTTACTTACATCGTACATTTCCACTTTGTTGTAGAGATTCTGTCAGCGTGCGCGCGCTCAACACAACTCCGGCATTTCAGCGATGACTCATCTGAACGCCTCTGATTGGCCATCGCATTTATAAGCTCAACAGAATGGTGTGTGATTGGATATAATGCGAAACGCTGTAAAAACGCATAATTTGATGCACCATTAGCAGATCTAAATTTAATGTCGCAATTGACACTTTTAATTTCATTTTCACTTTATTTGTGACATCCTTAATAGATTTAGTTTAATTGTATAGGGGCATATTTGTCCAATTTGGTGGCATTTTTGCCCCAAGCCCCCGTTAATTTCAGACCTGTGGCCAGGGGAAGGCTAAGCCTTACACACGCTCCTATCTCATCTCTTATTACTGCTCACAAGGAATGGGCGTTCTCACGAAAGTGTAAAATGAAAACAACGACCTCTAGCTTTACTACGTACGTTATAGTCCCTCACTACGCGTCAGTGACGAAGTTCTCAATGAATGATGTCGAGCTCATCTTCAGCAGAAGAGACGATCGGTGGAGCTCATCTTTCCTCTCAGTCCGCGGGAGCGCCGTTAACGCTGCAGGTGACACGATGCTCTGCCGCTCATTCTCATGAAAGCGACACGCGCATCTTCCTTTGGAAACGGTGTGATTTGGGAATAGTCTGTCCCGTTGGTCATGCGTTTGGAGAATCGCTGTGAGCCATCACAATGAAATCCTTCATATATCCTTCGAACACTCTCCTGGAATTAACCATCATTTTCCTTTTCATTCAAAACTCCAGGATGGAGACCGAAGGTAAGATCTCTGTTGGAACTTTATTGCGTTTAGATGTGATCTTTCACATCCAATTGTCCTACAAACTTTTATCTACTCATTCATCCCTAGGATCTGCTAGCCTTATAAACTGCTAGTCGTTACCTGTTCTGATGATTTACTCGAAGTGGTTGTGAGTCGGATTTCTAAATGAATCCATTTAAAATAAAGAATTAAATAAGATCTAATTACACCGCCATTGTTCTCACTTTTACTATGTTTTACTAGCCTGAAAGAAAACACTCGTGTCAGACCCGACCGCTGAAGAACTTTTGACCTTTTTCTCAGTAGGCTACACTCTGTTCTTTGGCATGACAATATTTACTTGTTTAACTACATTTGACTTGAGGAACTTCCATCAGATAAAACAAAATGTGGCACAGTGAGGGGTGGTGGCTTTATCGACGAGTATCTACACACTTTTGGTTTGGCTACAGGTTCTGACTTCTCGCAGTTGGTTGGTCACTCAGGTGCTTCATTCAGTACAAAGACATTGAATTTAGTCTCACAGCAAGTGCGCACTGCGGTTCCTAGCACAGGATGTCAACCAGACACTACAAGTTTTGAAAGTTACATTGTTATCAACCCAAGAAATAAAGAAAAATAAAGAGTGGACATCTGTGAGCTTGTATTTTAAGTGGACGTGACAAGAATTAATAAAAAGCAAAAGGGCCAGCCATTGCTTTCAAAGCTGTGCGTTACTGGTGTAGTTTCAGTTTTGAATAAATTACATTTATTTTCAGTCTTAGTAACTTACTTAATTAAGGCATATTTATTTAGCCTAAAATTTATTACATTGAATTTATTTAGGCTAGACGTGTTTTTTCGATTTCCATTTTAGTTCCGTCTAGTTCAATAAATCTTTTAGTTTTAAGAACCCTACAATAAGTAAGGCGTTTTCATCTGGTAAGATGGTTTGTTGAATCCCTTTTCTGCTGTTATTATATCCTCATGTTCGTTTGACATTGACTTTACTGTCTTAATGCCCTGGACATTATTGCATTTTTATTCCTCCATTATGTCACGAAATATGCGAAGACATTTCAGAAATGTGACTGTTATTCAATTTAATATTGTGTTTTGTAGGGGGAATAATTGAAAAATTACAATCGAAAATTAAGTGCATTTATTCATTATTAATGCATAATAAAAACAAACAAGTACAGTTAAATAAGCTATGGGCTGTTAGAAAGAGGTGAAATAAGGTGGCACAGGCAAACAATGCAGGGTGCCATGGTGCAGAGGGATCTTATATCAGAGGCTTTATTCAGAAGAAGAATATGTCATTCCAAAGCAACATGAGAGTTAGGTAGATGCCTTGTTTTATTGAACAAGAATGAAAATTAGGCATGCAGTCTATTTAATTAGCTTTTTTATTAACCAAAAGCAGAATTAATTTCAGAATTAATTATTTGTAAAATGTCTTACACTATATAAATTATAGTGGGGCAATTTACAAATATACAAATGGATTTATGAATGATTTACAAAGAAATTCAAGCTGATGGTTGTGTCTTGTTGTCAGTTGTTTGGCCTACAGAACATAGAAAATACTTTAGAAAAAAAAATCAAATTTAAAAATGTGACGATACGCATGTCCAATTCATTGTACATCAGTCTCTCATGTCTTTATTTCATTGGTGTCAAATATGACATCTACCCTGACTTATGTAGTTATGTGGTTATCTGGAGATCAAAAACCTTCTTAATGACAAATTACAGGTTCTTTGGATCAGCATATTTGTTTCTGGATTCTGAAAGTTCTAAAAGATTTTTGATGAACTTTTATGCAAAGAAGATTAAAGTACCTTCTATTGCATTTTTAAAAGTCTCTTTGGATCTAATTTGAACTTTTATTGTGAAGAAAGTCAGGTTTTTATTCCAAAGCCTTGGATTTGTAAGTACCTTTGGTGAAAGGCAAAATATTATATAGTTCACAGGGGCTTGTCTGACATTGCACTTCAAAAGGCCAATGTCAAAGACCTGCGCTGTAGACAGCAGACTGACTGCAGATTAAGTATCCTGGTGTCTCTTTAATTAGTTGTTCATTATGTACATGCAAGCTTATATGACTGTCAGATTCAGTGGTTCTCTTCCCACAGGCCCCTGCTCTATTAAACCCCTGGTTATAGGTAGGCTATACATTGCTCTTGTGTTTTTGATTTGATCTTTAAGTGTACGGGTAATGACTTGGCCCGCTATTTTACCATAAACAGATTGACAGTGTTGTGTGGCCCTCATTTG
Source organism: Barbus barbus (assembly GCF_936440315.1). Classification (NCBI taxonomy): domain Eukaryota; kingdom Metazoa; phylum Chordata; class Actinopteri; order Cypriniformes; family Cyprinidae; genus Barbus; species Barbus barbus. Next base: position 15,703,574 of record NC_136725.1, read on the forward strand.
TATCAAGATTATTTGAGACATTAGTGTTAATTTCACTGTGACAAGCTTTAAAGAATGAGCACCTGCCACCATGTGCAGGATCCCAGACTCATTATTCCACTGTTGAGCCAAAAGCAGCGTGCTAGTGCGTGCCAGGGCCAGTCGCGTTTCCACTGTCACTTCCGGAGCTTGATCGTGCCACATCGGTGCTTCCTTGGGGCCAACGGCCAGGGTTTTTTTGCCCAACAAAAACCTTGAGCCAAAGCTGGCCAACTGGTGCTAGAAGAGTGGTAATGAACAAAGGCGGAGTTTCTGCGCATCTAGAGAGAGTCAGCGCCACAGATTATTTCATAAAGTAAGCAGCTATAACACCAAGAATTTTAAAATAATTTTAGCTCAAAACTCACTTTCAGACAGCAGCGAGTGTTTGAAATAACTTCTGTTTGAGATACGCGTGGATTACGATCACCATACAAGGCAGAAATTTTTATGATGTAAAAATATAATAATGGTTTTAGTTTGGGAGCTCCCTCTACTACTGAGGTTGTATTTTTGATGGAAAAATTATCATTCTTTCTAAATGTGATGTATCAGGTAGCCAAAACAGTTTGGCCCGATAATGGCCCAGATCCGGCAGGCCAGAAGAAATAACTCGGCCCGGCTGCAGTTGCCAGACTCGGCATGGACATGGGATGAATGATGCCCCAGAATCGGCCCAAATATACTGGCCTGAGTCCGGCTACCAAAACTGCTGGCATTGGGCCACAATCATGCCGACGAGAAATGAAACACTTAGTCAGTACTGGCCGAGTCTGGGTACTGAAACTGAGCTGACACCACCGGCATTGGGCCACAATTACGCCAACCAAAATGTTACACTTAGCCAGGACTGGGCCAACAATTGGGTTACAATCATGCCAACACCTAGCCGGTATTAGTCTTGTTCGCAAAATTAAAAATTTATGTATACTTACACTTACTCATACAGAATTACAACTTCTAAAATATGTGTATTAAAGACTCATTCCAGTTTTTATTTAAAACCAGAGCTTTGAATAATTTGTTTTTCCACAAAATGTCATTATTACCTTAAAATCCTTAAGATGGCATCTACTTCCAACTAAAATAAAATATATATTTTACAGTGTCCTTGTTAAGCCTACATGTACTTATGCATATCACCTTTACAAGGGTTTGGCCTTACACAATTTCTTTTCATGGCATCCCCATCTACTACCCCATGATTTTATCCCATAACATCCATAAGTGCCCCCCCCCCCCCAGTATAAAAATGACACAATGAAAATGAGTGATATTAGAATTTATTTAAAATAAAAACAAATTCAAGGGGCTTCCTCCAGTAAGTGTACCCTAAAAGAGGGACAGATTGACAGACAGAGAGACAAAAAGGGTAACAGACAATGACACGTATGGTTATTCAGACGATCTCAGACTAATAACATGAATGGCAACTCTGGTAAATGTTAACATTTGGAACATACCTTTGGAAGAATTTGTTTTCATTCGGGCCCACTCTTTTCTTCTCCCATCTTTGTCCAAAGTGAGCAGCAGCCATCTTTTGATGAACTGTTCAATCTCTCCATCTGATGCACTGCCAGTACTTGGATTTCTTTGCACTGATTATAAAAAGAGAGAGAGAGATCAGTCGGGGGTGGTGATGGCGCAGTGGATAAGACACATGCCTTTGGTGTGAGAGACCCGAGTTCGAATCCACTGTGAGACACCAATGTGTCCCTGAGCAAGACACTTAACCCCTAGTTGCTCCAGAGGCGTGCGACCTCTGACATATATAGCAATTGTAAGTCGCTTTGGATAAAAGCGTCAGCTAAATGAATAAATGTAAATGTAAAATGCAATACTACAGAACAGTGGTGTCAAATTCAATTCCTGCCGTAGCGCTGCACAGTTTATGCTGGGTACACACTAAAAGATTTTTAAAATCTTATAAGATCTTCAAAATGTGAGAGACCACAAACATGAGGACTAAAAAATCCTAGATTTAACCATTTTGCTCCTATATTGTGTGGTGTGCTGCGATGTGACAAAGACAGCACACCACACACCAACAGATTTTCAACCAGAGTCCCGACTGTGAACACGGGAAATCTCGCAAAATCTCTGGAGACTTGAGAATAAACAAGATTTTTTTTTAAATTATAATTTTAGAACAAAGAACATACAAGGGCAATAACAAATAAATTACATCAAATACAATAATAAACAAAAAACTAACTAAATATAGAAATAAAAGGAAAAGAAATAAGAAAATTAAATTTCCTTAAACAAGTATAAATAATTACAAATTATTCAAAGAATAGATTTAAGGCTTTAAAGTAATGGCAAAGTCCCAGTCTTTGGTAATGGCAGGAAGAAATTGCGATGATAGTGTCCAAATCCTTTTGTGCTGCGGCATGACAATCCTTGCGTTTCATTCGGAAGGGCTCATCCCTATGCCTAATCCCTTCAAAGGGTTTACCCTCCGGAGTGAGAGCTTTGAAGGGTGTAGGGGACCAAACAACTGTTTCTTGAAGTGTCCTTCTGTGTCATTATACCGAGGCGGCAAATATATATTATAGAATCTGCACAAAGGATCATGGGGGCTGAAGTGTCCATCAGTTGTACCCTTTGAAATCCTTCATTCCGAAGGGGCCTTGGAAGTGGCTAATTTTGAGCACTTCGGTTTGGAACGACACTTTAATATGGCGGCCATGATTGTTTTCAATCCGAAGTGCCCTTCGGAGGGCGATGTATCTCGTTTGGAACGCACTGTGTGTTTGTTATGCTTCCGTCTTCTGTCAGCTCGCTTTCTGATTGGATATTGTTTCATGTGATAATTTCAACATCATATGCACGTTTGTCCTCGGGGTCCCCCCCCACACATCAGGATTTCTGATCGTTAATATTCAACATGTTGAATATTTACAATTCACGATCGGGGTGCCTCCGGCGTTCTTCCGAGCAGATTCGGTCACTCTTAGCACACCTCACACCACAGGAAATCTGATAAAATAATCTTTAGATCCACCAAGATAATCGGGACATTACCTAGGATTGTCGGAAGGCAAGAAATTGGCCCAAAATCAGCCTGATTCTCTTGTGGTGTGTACTCCGCATTAGCTTCAACCAGCTCCAACTCTAGTAATCCTGAAGACCTTGATTAGCTTATTCTTTTGTGAAATAACTGTTCATACCGCTTTATTTCTGTGTGACTAATTTTTAATCCTGATAAATTAATTCATTATGATCAATGTATCACTTATTATTGTAAAACATCAATGCATTTGGATTTAATCCTTTAAGAAAACATGCAAACAAATGGCCGCTTTTATCATGTTCGTTTTGTGATCGCGCTAGTTCCAGTGATTTATTTCTGATTAGTTTTCTGTTAACTTCTTTGTTGGTGAAATGATGGGGTTGCGTGACGTTGTTCCAGAGAGGCGCGTAAAGTGCAAGTTTTAGTGAAGCGCTGCGGAGCTTCTGGCCCGACGGTGGAAACGCATCGTGATTTTGGGCTCGGTGCTACAGGTCTGAAGCTATTATCCCTGCACGGCCCGTTTAAAGCACTGGCCCGACAGTGGAAAAGCGGCTATTGACTGTGTTATAGCACTGCAGACGGCCATTAATATTGTAGTCATACCTCAGTTTTCCCTTATACCCCCCCCCCACACACATTTCTGGTATATGTCTTTTTTTCACTGCCTAGACTTTGAACTGAGTATTTTGCTTTGGATTTGAAGGCATTTTTAGTATTATAGTATTATATTATTTTAGTATTAAACCGTGAATAAAGACGTAGGAAACTGTTTTAATACTGGCTAACCAGTTTCTCCTTCTGTAACCCAATATGGTTGCCTGGCAACATTGCCTTAACAAAGCCTGTTGCCATTGTCATGCCTCTTTCCAGATGTTCACTTCACATGTGCGTTCCTATGTTTCATGTGAGCCCTCCATAAAGCCACAAACCGAAGTTGTGTGAAACTCAAATGTAAACACAGATCTAAAACATTTCCACAGTTTTAAAAAGCTATCAAATTATTTGAGAACATGATCAAGCTAAATGCAAATACACTTAAATTAATTACAAACACTTGCATATGTCAACATTTATAAAGTCCCCAACAAAAATTCCATGACTTTACATTACTGTGGTACAAAATACAAAAAAAACTTTTTTGGCACTACTGCACATCTGCAGATATTATAGATGTAGATGAGAAATTCTGTCAGATAATAATTGGTTTTCTTTTTTTATAATACTATAATACTTTTATAATACTGCTGCAGAATCAGGCAGTAGTTCCATATATGATTGTCAATAATCATTTGTGACCCTGGAACACAAAACCAGTCTTAAGTCGCTGGGTTATATTTTGTAGCAGTAGCCAAAAATACATTGTATGGGTAAAAATTATTGATTTTTCTTTTATGCCAAAAATCATTAGGACATTAAGTAAAGATCATGCTCCATAAAGATATTTTGTAAATTTCTTACTGTAAATATATCAAAACTTCCTTTTTGATTAGTAATATGCATTGCTAAGAACTTTATTTTGACAAATTTAAAGGCAATTTTCTCAATATTTAGATTTTTCTGCACCCTCAGATTCCAGATTTTCAAATAGTTGTATCTCAGCCAAATATTGTCCGATCCTAACAAGCCATACATCAATGGAAAGCTTATTTATTCAAATATAATCTCAATTTTGAAAGATGGTTTCGTGGTCCAGGGTCACATTTGATTGAAGTGGTCGATAGTTATAAGTACCTAGCACTGAAAAAATGGATTGATTGAATTTACTAAAATTTTTTAAGGCAAATGGTTGCATTCAATTTATTTTAGCTACATTTAAATAAACTATTTTAGTTAACTATCAACATGTTTTAATTAAATGTTGCTAAAATAAATTGCAATTGTAAATTGTAAAATTAATTGAAATTTTACAGAGAATACTGATAGACTGTGTAAGATGAGCCAACAAAGACTTTATTGTCTGCGGAAATTAGTTAAATTTAATATTGATAGGACATTGATGACTGCTTTTTATAAGGCTTATGTTGAATCGATTTTAACATTTTCATTGATTTGTTGGTTTGCCTCTGCAGCAAAGAATTGGGGTGTGAAATTGCCTGGGTTAACAGATTTGCTTGATATTCAGGTGTTAAAGAAAGCGCATCATGTTATATCTGACATATCTCACCCTCTTTCATTTCAGACCCTCCCCTCAGGATTTAATAACAGATTTAAATTTTCATTTGTTCCACGTGCTATTAATTTGCTTAATTCATACGGGAAGAGGTCTTTTGTAATTTTGCTTTTCTTAATGTGCTTGTGGTGTAAATACAAAATCTATCATGCTGCAGAACAAATTGCCCCTAAGTGGGAGAATAAAGTTTTACAATTACAATATTTTAAATTGTTTCATACCATGTGATATGAAAGAATAACATTATTATAGCAATAAGGTACAAGAGGCTGTGCTGTATTGTGAATAAATCACTGTTCTCATCTACTGTGCCATTTATTTTTAACATCATGTGTGCTATTTTCTTACACAATCATATCTCTCACTGTGAGAACAGACTGATTTGTGGCACAGCTTGCTGAGTTTGCAAGCGTCATTACAGTTGAAATTGATGGACTTACAATACCATAACTGAAACAGTAAACTAAACAATACATTCATTAATTCATTCAATACAATAAGATTTCCGCCACACTTCGGAAACTGTGGGCTTCCACACAGACATGCACACATCAACGGCTCTCCAATATAAGGGGGAAGGGCGGGCATGGCTTCAAAATGAAAGGTTAATGACACAACATGGGGTCGGTCATAATTCATTGCAGTTCATTTTGCTGAAATACATAATGGAATAGTTTTGATGCTATATAACCGTTGGGTGAAGTGGTCAAAGCTGTGTTTAAATATGTGTGTGTGGGTGAGAGAACATGAACCTTTTCAAATAAATGAGTCTTTCAGAATCAGAACTTTTGAGATTGCGACAGAATTAACAAAAAAATTTAAAGTTGGAACACTATATACATCATTGATTCTTATTAAAGCAACTGTATCAAAGTTCTTCACTCAAGAGCAGTGAGTGATTTTTTTATTAACATTAAAAGAACATTTCACCCAAAAATGAAAATTCTGTCATAGTGTTTTATTTTTATACCATCATTTACTCATTCTCAGGTTGTTTTAAACCTGAACAAGTTTCTTTTTTCTGTTGAACGTTATCTATTTGGTAAATTATATTATTAAATTCAATGGGGACCAGCTACTGTTTGGATACCCACATTCTTCAAAATATCTTTTTTTTGTGTTCAGCACAAGAAAGAAATTAATACAGGTTTGGGACAACATGTAAGTGAGTAAATAATGACAGGATTATAATACTGAACTATCCCTTTAATGACAACCCGATCTCATGAATACGCCAAATAAAAACAAAACCTTGTGGTATTGATATGCAAAAATGGACTTTGGCGTGTATATGCTACGCGATGGGTAGGGTTAGGGTTGTGGGGTAGATGCGTATCATATGTATGCGAAAACTGCGTATTATATGTATGCCAACAAATTTCATATCATATGCACGTGAAATTTGTTTATTATATGCACACCAAACACGCGCGTGTCATATATATGGCAAAGCCCATTATTTTAGTATCAATCCCACGGGTTTTCATTTTTATTTTGGCATGCTATTTATGCGCATTTTCATGAGACCAGGCTGTTAATGACAAGCGGCAGCAGGTTCAGTACTGTCCCTTTAAAAGCTGCACGCATCTAATATACAGGCACGCATCCGTTTTTCTCTCAATTGTTTACTTTCACTTTAAACATAAGCGACTGTGTTTATATGTAAACCTTGTGTGTTTTTGACCGTATTAGCGCAATCAGATGCAATACATAACTTATTTCAGTAATTAGGCGCTATATGATATGCTTTTAGTGTGCGTGCACTTCAGGTGTACGCACTGGAAAAGAGCATCAGAACAGCACGCATGGCATATGAAATGTTTACTCCGCAAGTCTACAAATAATGCATAAGGCATGTGTCTTATCCACTGCGCCATCACCACCCCATATTACGATATTACGATATTTCACTAAAAGCAGATCGTGGAAGCATTTTTATAGTCCGCGATCAAAAATCGTCATATCGCACACCCCTACTCTGAACATGTTTAAAGTTGGGATCAAGCAAAAGAGTCTGGTCCTTCAAATCAAGAGAACAAAAACATTTAAAAAGGTATTGAGAGCCAGAAGAATCCACAGGAGATGACTTTATGTTTCTGACACATTTCATCTGTTGGATTTCTAAGTTTAAGTGGCATGGATCTTTATCGTAGGAGCCTTTTTTAATGCTACAAGGAAAAAAGACAAATTCTTAGTCTGGAAATACAATCATTTGCACTGTAAAACCCAGATGCACATTTTACATCTCCCTGAAGAATCAGACATGTCTTTGGTTAAGAGGGAGCAGAGTACTTCCTATTCAAAAGTTTTTGAACTGCCACCGTAGAACTGCCAAAGGGATTGTAAATGTACTGTGCATCATCGCCATTTTAATTTCTGCAAATAATAGTGCTCTAAATAACTGCATTGTTCCAATTTCCTGTTTATTTTAATATATTTTATGTATTAGCCACTGATCTCTATGGCCCTCCTTGGTTCAATGTATACGATAGCCCAGAATGAGTCAATATATGTGAAAAAAATTAGTTTCTCCTCTTCGATTTGTGACGTGAGAAACTGAATTACATACAGCACAGGCACCTGCGTTATGAATGATATGAATTTAACAAACAAACTCTAGCCCAGACAATCTTTGATAAGACAATCTGCTCAGTACACCTACTGTACCTGAAAAATAAAGCACTGTTTGTTTTATTTGTGTTATTTATTTGTATTTTTGTTGTTATTTTTAACAGCAATGATAAAATAAGGATATCTTCGCTCACTTCGGCCTAAATATCTGCCATTCTTTTTTATTTTATACTTTGTTACCATGAAAGGCTTTGTTTTTAAAGAAGGGAAATTAGTTTGGCTGTACTGCTCAGACAACTTGCAAAATAGTAAAACCAACATGACAAAGAATCGTGATAAAATCGTTAATCGTGATATTTCTGAAAAAATTTGTGACATGATATTTTTGCCATATCTCCCACACCTACACCATGAAACAGATCATTGCTGGACGGCTGTTAACGAGATCATGAAAACCAGATTTGCAGGCCTCAGCCACCTGGTCCAGTTACTGGGATTACAGCCACTTTGTGCTGGAGAGAGAGATTAACGAGAAGGTGACAAGTTTGTGGCACAGCTCAATCCCTTGATTCCCATCTGGAAATCTAAATACACAATTTTAGGAGACGGTTCACCCCAAACTAAGCATTCTGTTATTATTTACTCACCCTCATGCTGTTAAATTTCCATGGAACACAAGTTTTTTTTTCATACAGGGATTCTCCGAAATGGACAAATAAGAAACAAAACGTAACAGTAATCCATACTCCTAATCATGCTTTTTTCCAAACCTTCTGAAGGCATAAGATAAAATTCTGTGAGAAATGCACAGAAATGTTAATTTATTCACTTTTTATCTTTACATTGCGGCACTCACAAATAAAAAAATATTTGTGTTGGGTTGGAATCGCTCAATTTTCATTATGTTCTTCCAAAACACTTGAGATCTCTGGAAGATAGAAAGTCATGTATAGCCCTAACTAGGCCTAACACTTTTTCTGCTGATCATCAGAATGACCTGACAGAAAGTCTACTTGCAATTCTGTTTTCTCACTTGTTTGCAGACAAAATGCACACTTTCCATGTTGAATTCAGATGTCTGATTCATCTCACATAGCTTTAATGGTTACCTGGTCAAAGTCTGTTTCCTGACCACACTTTGGGCAAACTCTGGTATGGTTGAATGGATGAAATTCAATTAAAAAAATTCAATTCAATTCAAGTGAACTAGCGGACATGGAAATATCTGAACAGCACAACTGTGTTTTTACTAAGGTGGTCAGCTGAGCCATTTTTCACACAGCATGAAGCATGTGTATTTCAAATACCATGACCTTTCATAATTTGAGAATTTGTTTACTTATGCATTTATTTTTGAATTTTTACAGTAACTCTGAATACATTTTGAAATTGACATCATAAAGGACATGCCACACCAGTGACAGCCATTAAGTTTACAGCCAGGCAATGAAAACTTTTTTATTGCCACCAGTCAGAAAGTTGTATAGATTGATTTAATTGTTTATCTCTTAGTTAATTTGAAGTGGCATTTAGACACTTCATCCCTTTAATTAACAGGTTTCATAAAATGCACTGCATGCATCTTGGATGCCATTTAGTCAGCCAGTTGGTCATCCTCATTTAATATTATTGATCTGGACTTGGCTCTTAAATGAATTTGCAGTGATTATCCAGATTAGCATTGGTGTCTAAAAACAAGCTAATTTATTTGTTTAGATATGTCGCTTTGAGTGCTGAAGTACCCTGATGGACACATATGGATTTAACATAGGAATCTTGGCCACGGAGGGGTAAAACTAGCTATTTGAAGTCGCAGACTTAATGTTGTTTCTCGGATGCATCTAAAGGAAAACAAATTAATGAGTATTGGCACTGGAAACATTTATGTGTACTATTTTCCAGGTGGATAAAACATATCTACATTTAGTCATTTAGCAGACACATTTATCTGCTAGAAAAGTGCTAGTCTTTTTAATTCTTGGAAGCCAAATGTAGATTTAAATAAAGTCACAGACTGGGGGAACAGCAAAAAAACAAAGAAGAAAAAAGTCTGCCAAAAATAGAAATGGAAACAAACAAAAGATAATAATTTTTATACTGTGACTGGATGTGACATCTCTCTTGTTCTGTGTTTTGCATTCAGTCCTGCTCCTGGAGAGCTACCATCCAGCATATTTCAGCTCCAACCCCAATCAAACACACCTAAACCAGCTAATCAAGTTATTAATTGGTTATTTGCAGGCAGGTGTGTTGGAGCAGGGATGGAACTGAAGTTTGTGGGACAGTAGCACTCCAGCAGCAGCGTTGGCGATCCCTGCTCTATTTGCCCTATTATAATGTACATTCATTTTTATGCTGTGCACACTTCAACATTTGGCTTTCTTTGGCATTTTGGTAGTGAAATGTGTTTGTCTACATTTTAAACTTGTCAGCTACTGTTATCTTACTGTTGACTTGACTTGGCTTATCTAATTATGTTCCTGGCTGACACATATGAGATTTAAAAAAAAAAAAAAAAAGTATTTTGATATGTCAGTGCACTGCCCACAAGATTATCAGCGCTGATATAAGCCCTATTCAGAAGGTAATTGTTTCTCAGGGGGACGTAAGTGATTTTCAGTATTTAAAGGGGATAGTAGGTGATTTTAATGCCGTCCGAATCCAGAATGTAGGAGTTTTTCACTCACCACCCCCGTAAAAAATCCCCGGCCAAATTACCTACCGTTTTTTTTGACAAACACCAAGGTCGTGTGGTAATTTAATTGCTGTCCGAATCCATGTCTCTGAGTTTACGAGAAGAAATCGTATCAAAATTCAGTGTTTAAACCCTTTTTGAACACTCCCGAACACTGTAAGGTAACTGTTGTACATCGGTGTAATTTGCATATTTATTTCTGAAATGCTGGAAAGTATTTACACTGAACAAAATTATAAACGCAACACTTTTGTTTTTGCCCCATTTTTCATGAGCTGAACTCAAAGATCTAAGACTTTTTCTATGTACACAAAAGGCCTATTTCTCTCAAATATTGTAAAATATATTCTTATTATTCCAAGCATATTTTATAATGTATAATCCTATTTATTATTTGATTATTTAAATCTCCTGTTTAAAAATAGGAAAATACGCGCTATAGTTGTATATAATTATACGCTATATATATTCGTTTATAATAGGCTACACATTTTAAAATTGTATTGCATACCTGCCACTGCCATAATAAAGACCCATGTTTACGTGCTTTTCTTCTCTTTCTGCTCTCACTCGCTGGTGGAGCGGTTCCATTATTCTTTTAAATACTTTCCAGCATTTCAGAAATAAATATGTTTCACGGGGGGTGGTGAGAGAAAAACACAGACGTCCTGGATTCGGACTTAAATCTGTGTTTTTGATTTTCACCATATACAGGGGGTAGTTGGTGATTTAATTGCCGTCCGAATCCAGGACGTCTTTGTTTTTCTCCCACCACCCCCTGTGAAACATATTTATTTATGAAATGCTGGAAAGTATTTAAAAGAATAATAGCTACTTCATAACCGCTCCACCAGCGAGTGAGAGCAGAAAGAGAAGAAAAGCACGTAAACATGGGTCTTTATTATGGCAGTGGCAGGTATGCAATACAATTTTAAAATGTGTATTATAAACGAATATATATATATATATAACGTATATACAACTATAGCGCGTATTTTCCTATTTTTAAACAGGAGCTTTAAATAGGCTATCAAATAATAAATAGGATTATACATTATAAAATATGTTTGGAATAATAAGAATATATTTTACATAAGTAATTTTTAAATACATTTTACACAATAATAAGAATACATTTGTAAATAAAATTAATTTTATTTACAGCACACAATCACGTGACCATGTGAGTAGAGCGTTCTCTGGTTCGCAGGATCACAGAACTCACTCCTCCACTGAATAAATCATCCGAATCCACGAGTTTTATCACTGAGGTGATATGTAAATTTATTTTTACAAACGTCCATATGACAAACAATTATTGTCCGAATCAGGCTTTAGTAAGCACTTCTCCTTTGCCGAGATAATCCATCCACCTCACAGGTGTGGCATATCAAGATGCTGATTAGACAGCATGATTATTATGTGGGCTGGCCACAATAAAAGGCCACTCTAAAACGTGCAGTTTTATCACACAGCACAATGCCACAGATGTCGCAAGTTTTGAGAGAGTGTGCAATTGGCATGCTGACTGCAGGAATGTCCACCAGAGCTGTTGCCCATGAATTGCATGTTAATTTCTCTACCATAAGCCGTCTCCAAAGGCGTTTCAGAGAATTTGGCAGTACATCCAACCAGCCTCACAACCGCAGACCGTGTGTAACCACACTAGCCCAGGACCTCCACATCCAGCATCTTCACCTCCAAGATCGTCTGAGACCAGCCACTCGGACAGCTGCTGCAACAATCGGTTTGCATAACCAAAGAATTTCTGCACAAACTGTCAGAAACCGTCTCAGGGAAGCTCATCTGCATTTTTGTCGTCCTCATCGGGGTCTCGACCTGACTGCAGTTCGTCGTCATAACCGACTTGAGTGGGCAAATGCTCATATTCGATGGCGTCTGGCACTTTGGAGAGGTGTTCTCTTCATGGTTGAATCCCGGTTTTCACGGTACAGGGCAGATGGCAGACAGCGTGTATGGTGTCGTGTGGGTGAGCGATTTGATGATGTCAACGCTGTGGATCGAGTGGCCCATGGTGGCGGTGGGGTTATGGTATGTTATGGACAATGAACACAGGGGAATTTTATTGATGGCATTTTGAATGCACAGAGATACCGGGACGAGATCCTGAGGCCCATTGTTGTGCCATTCATCCACGACCATCACCTCATGTTGCAGCATGATAATGCACGGCCCCATGTTGCAAGGATCTGTACACAATTCCTGGAAGCTGAAAACATCCCAGTTCTTGCACAGCCAGCATACTCACCGGACATGTCACCCATTGAGCATGTTTGTGATGCTCTGGATCGGCGTATAAGACAGTGTGTTCCAGTTCCTGCCAATATCCAGCAACTTTGCAGAGCCATTGAAGAGGAGTGGACAACCTGATCAACTCTATGCGAAGGAGATGTTGCACTGCGTGAGGCAAATGGTGGTCAAACCAGATACTGACTGGTTTTCGGACCCCTCCCCAATACAGTAAAACTGCACATTTTAGATTGGCCTTTTATTGTGGCCAGCCTAAGGCACACCTGTGCAATAATCACCTGTGAGGTGGATGGATTATCTCGGCAAAGAAGTGCTCACTAACACAGATTTAGACAGATTTGTGAACAATATTTGAGAGAAATAGGCCTTTTGTGTACATAGAACAAGTCTTAGCTCTTTGAGTTTAGCTCATGAAAAATGGGGGCAAAAACAAAAGTGTTGCGTTTATAATTTTGTTCAGTATAAAAGAACTATACTTCATAACTGCTCACGGCGACTGGGAGCAGAAAGAGAAGAAAAGCACTTAAACATTATAAATGGGTCTTTATTATGGCAGCAGCAGGTATGCAATACAATTTTAAAATGTGTATTATAAACAGATATACTGTATATTGTGTATAGTTATACGACTATAGCACGTCTATTTTCCTATTTTTAAACAGGAGATTTAAATAATAAAATAACAAATAGGAGTATATATTATAAAATATGCTTGGAAATAATACATTTTCTAATAAATATTTTAAAATACATTTTACTCAAGAATAAATTTGTAAATAAAATTAATTTTATTTATAGCAGACAATCATGTGACTGGCCACGTGAGCAGCGTGTTCGCTCCTCCACTGTGAATAAATCTCCATCCGAATGCATGACTTTTATCACTGAGGTGATATGTAAATATATTTTTATAGACGTCCATATGAGAAAAAATTGCCGTCCAAATCGGGCTATAGATGAGGTTTTGTTAAAATTGCAAAAATGACTTCCAATAGTATTGATAGCATCAGCAAGAATGAATTACAAACAATTGAGTAATGTTTTGCCCTGTATGTCATTTTTCAGCATATTTATTCATGGATTTATAACATTCTTAGAGCTTCCTGTCTAATTTTCAGGTATTATTGCTAATTGTCTTCGTAAAGAAAGTATGACACATTATAAATATTTTGGCACACTTGATCATTTTGGCTGAGCAAATGAAAATCAGAACTACTGGCATGATAAGGTTGGCAGACAGAAATCTTACAGTGCTAAAAATATTATTCCATGCAGATTTGTTTTTCTTTACCAGGACTAATGTTCCTGATTTGAGGTTGCATGATGATAACTTGAAGGTGTTTATGTGCTTGAAGCTTTTTTTATTTATTACTTAATGTGTTTAATTTTAATGCATATGAAAGTGCTCCATAATGTTGATAAATGAAAATAAATATCCTACCCGTATATGGTATGGAATAGACCATATAGACTATATAGAATAGACTATAGTTATATAGCAGTTAGTTTTATACAGAAGCTGTATACACTAAGCTGCATATACTCTGACAATCATGTCATTCCCTAGCTCCCAATGTGACATATAGACAATGTGACAAATAGCCCTTAGACCATGTGACACCTGCCTCATTTAGTTCGGTTGAATCGCACAAGTTCATTTTCCCTCTTGGTGTGGTTCGTTTGGGCAGGTGAGAAAGCAACAATCGCACTCTGGTACGCACCGAAAGCGGACCAAACAAGCGTGCCGAGACCTCCTTGAAGAGGTGGTCTCAGCATGCTTTCAAACGAACCCTGGAGTGGTTTTGTTTGTGGTGATAACACGATCCGACCTCAAACAGACCCAACTGCAAAAAGAACTGTGCATTTTTGGACTAAACCAGCTGCCGTAGTCAGCTGCGCTGTGCATTATAGGATGAGGAAGTGTTTGTTGACAGTTTGCAGTTTAGCATGGCAGGTCGCGGACAAACTTGGGGTTGTGAAGAGGTGCGTAGCCTCAAAATAGCAGTGTGCTGTCTGCTGCATTTTACTCCTGTCTTTGTTTACTTCCGGGAGCACCGTTGGAATTTTCCCGCACGTTCTTTCTGACCAATCGAAAAGCAGTTTAGGGAATGCGTTCAAAGACCCATCTAGCCAACAAGTGAAGCGGGTGTTGTCACGTGACTGAATTTTGGTTCGTTTCAGCTGGTTCGGACCAGAGCAAACAGTGTGGTGTGAAAAGGAACCAAAACGGCTAAAAATAGCTACAATGTAATAATTTTTTGCCTTTGGTCCGGACCAAATGAACCGAACTACAGATGTGAAAGCACCCTTAAACTCCATTTCTGGTGGGCCACAGCTCTGCAGAGTTTAGCTCCAACCAACAACCAAATCACACCTGCTTGGAAGTTTTTAGTGATACTGAAGACCTTGATTAGTTGGATCAGGTGTGTTTGATTAGGGTTGGTGCTAAACTGTGCAGAGCTGTGGCCCTCCAGGAATTGAGTTTGAGACCAGTGTCTTAGACAGAACAGCGTATTTCTTGTATATAGCCTAAGGCTGTCAGAGACAAGGTCATGTCATTGTCATAAATCTACGTGTTGGGAAAGCCAACCACCCTCGCAATTTATCACCAATCCTCTTTGTCATGAGTGTTAGTGAGAGCCAATAAGAAAGATCACAAACGAGAGTATTTATTATGCAAAACGAAGCTGTACTTTTTTTTTTTATTATTGCGACAGAGCCATTGTACAGAACATTTTGTTTGTGTACTTTGGCCTCTCTTTGTCACGTCAAATGGAAAGAAGAATAATTGTGTGGCGTAGGGAGCCCCATTTTCACAGACATCATATTTTCCAATTACAAAATATAGTATTGTTATCACACGCTGTGTGTGAGCGCTTTTCATGTTGATGTATTTACTGTGATAATAATAATTGATATGCATAGCTCTTTTCATGCAAAAAATGCAACTTAAGCATAAAACAAATAAAAAACATCTACATGAAGCAATCAAAGCTTTAAATGATTCAACAAGTGTAAGTAAATATAGAAAAAAAAAACTGTATCTAGAGCCATCAACGTACATGTTAAGATGATCAAATAAATATGCTTATCAACTTTCAAAAGGGAGAAGAATACACTTTCCAAATCTTTTGTTGACATCGAAGGACGAACTTGATAAAACTGCTGTATTTTGGTGCACATTTGTCTGTTGGCTTATGCTTTCCATCTAACACTGCTGGAGTTCTTCCAGTCATCTACTTTCCCCTGACAGAAGTACAAAGCGCTGTGGTGATTTAAAGAGCTTTTTACCAATATCCTTTTTGTACTGGGAGATGCTGTAACTTTTCTTTCTCTTCCTTCTTTTGCCCTCTTATCGCTGCCAGCAGCATCCATGATGGCTGGCAAGGCAGTGACAGAAAGTTGCCCTCTGGGTCAGTTTCCTTGTGGAAACATAAGTGTGTGTTTGCCCCAGGTCCTTCAGTGCAATGGCCACAGGGACTGCGAGAACGGGGCAGATGAGGAACACTGCGGTGAGACCACATTTATCTGTCTCTTTTAATTTGCTGATAATAACTGGATGAAATTAAATAGATGTACTGTATTTAAATCTGTTCTCAATTCTAAAGCATTTTAGATATTTAAAATATGTAGAAGATTTAGTGTTCAGACTTAGGATAATGATACATGGGGCAAAGTTTTGAGCAATTTTGCTTGGGCACATTCTCACCAAGAATGGGTAACAAATTTCTATCTGGATACTTTAGATCAGTTGTGGGTTGGCCGTTGACGGCCAAAGCTGTCTGGCACCATTCCTCAAAAAGTTGCTGCATGTATCATTAGCCTTACAGTTGAAACAAAATTTTATCAACATTGATTCCACTTTGAATTAGGAGGTGAGGTTTATACAACCTTGATATCATTTCTCCCTGCATGGGAAAACTGATTGCACCTCTATTAGACCACAAATATAAAATGTGATTTTATATCTTTAAAGTGATACTTTAATATTGCTACAGTGCATATACTTTCTCATACAAAGACTTTCTTTCACTTTCTGCAGGGGACAACAGCGGATGGGCGGATATCTTTGATCGCACTATTAAAAAGGCAGAGCCACAGGACCTTCCTAATGACTGCTGTATGTGTCCCGGTCTTGATCCGATTTCCTTTGGAAAACATAATACATAGATTAGCAGGAGTGCTTGGCTCATCCAAAAAAATTTGTTCAAAATGCTGCTGCAACTTCCATGTGAGGGTCAGACTTAGATTTTTTCCGTCTTTGATAAATTTATAGCCTTAGGCTTAAATAGTCTACAGGATACTTTTGAAGTCAGAAATCCTATAGGCTGCTTTTACTGTATTGAGTTGTAAATCTGCATGAGTTTTACGATTTTGTAGAAGCACATGCTGGAAATTTATTAGCTTTCAAAATCCCTTGGCCTTGAAATTTTTGTACTTATACTAGGAGATTAATACTGACTTGAAAATGGGGGGAACTTTGTACATTTACATTTATTCATTGAGCAGACGCTTTTATCCAAAAGCAGCTTACAAATGAGGAATACTTAATAATATTTAATAAGCATTTATGTACATGGATTGTGAATATTAATTAGGTGACGCTTGCTCCGTAGTTGTCCTGTAAACTGATTTGCTGAAAGGCACGTAAGCAGGCATGAACTATAGTAGAATTATTGCTTACTGCTGCTGCATTTTCTGAGATGTTTGATCTTAAAGTTGTCATTTTATCCAGGCTTTATTCTATTTTCTTTAATCTAATATTATTCCCTCTAATATTGCATTATTATTTTTAAGTAAAGAACTTCTGTGTAACTAGACCATAATTATATTTATATATCATATAATATATATGCATTCTTGGCGTGGGGATTTGTTTTTTTTTTTTTTTTTAGCTTTGTGTAATAGATGTAATTATAATGTATTACTATAATAATAAATCATTGTATGTGTTTTTATTGATCTTGTACAGTTGTGCAGCAGTACCCGGAGAGCTGTGATTGCATTAAGACGGAGGTGGAATGTGTTGACGTGAACCTGCATGTTGTACCTGTCCTCTCCTCCAATGTGACTTGGTTGTAAGTACATGGAGCTGGGATCCATCTGTGGGGCTTTACTCCTCTGCTCCCCCGAGAGGTTATTAATCTGTGGGAGTATAAATTTGACATCAGTGAGACGTAGAGCTTCATCACTGAGCCATAAAGCTTAACGAAATAAAGAGCTTCTTTGCACTGAACAGTTACGCACACTGCTGAAAAATTATGCACATTGCTTGAAAGGTTGGATTTTATTTTGTTTGGTGGTTTTGATTGTTTAGATTATTCTGCATGTGAAATACTCTTGATTTGTTTTGATCTGGACTTTGAATATCATTTGAGATAAACGGGTATCTATTGATAATTTATGATTTTTGGAATAAGGATTGTGGAGATTCTTTTGGATTCTGGGGATATTGTTGGAAAATAAAGGAATGTTAGATCATTCATATCAGTGATTTCTAATTTGTATCCAGGAAAACCACATTCTTTCATCCTTGTGGTATGAAAAGAGTCCTTAAAGAGACCATTCACCCCAAAAAATGACATTTCTGTTCATCATTTACTCTTGAATGACGCACATATTCTTCAAAAACCTGTGCGATTTTTTTTTTTTTTTTTTTTTTCTTCTCTGAAACTCCAAAGGAGATATTTTTCTTTCTTTTCCATACAAACAGAGTACTGAAGGATTCAAGTGAGTTCACAAAATCAAAGTAGTCTATGAATCTGAGTCTGGAATGAGTTTTGAAAGATCGAAGTGGAGATGAGGATTTCGGAGGAACTAATGATTTATCTATTGGTCTGTTTCTCACAAATTTATCATATGGCTTTAGCTAATTCAAGTGATTTTGAACAACATTAAAGTAAAAGACGACAGGATTTTCCTTTCTCAGATGAACTACGCCTGTAGTGCTGTGTTTGTAATTTGATGCTTTATAACTTACAGGTCTCTGAAGAACAATAGGATTAGGAATTTGGATGATTACATCTTCTCCAAATACACCCATCTGCAGAGGCTGTGAGTATCGCTTAATTAAGTGTAAAAGTGCACCATCATAATCAGAATCAGCCATGGATGACAAGTCAGATAATTGGTTCATATTTTACAGAAAGGCTTCAGTGTTTTCTGGTATCTGTAGTAAGAAGGGAAAAGAAAAGAAACATTTGCATTCCTATTGAATTAACATCATCTATACTATAAATTTAACACTTTTGGGCCGTTGTGTTTGCCTAAAATCTTCGGCCAATGATTTTGAGTCATTCGAAAAGTTTTCCTCTTGCCGTGTGTCGCCAGTTCCTGCTGACGCCTAAATTTATGAAGGCTGTGAAATTTCCAGTATCTGATGAACCAAAATATCTCAGCTCTGAGAACTTTAGGTTACATCTTGAAACCTTGGTTGTCTGAGGGAGACGAGTGCAATATTTCGCCCATCTGCTGGCCACCATGCAACCTTCTATAATAAGACTTTTAGACCACTGGACAGTACAGCCTCCTGTCTACACAATCTACTGCTCAGACCTTCATTCATAATTCAGTTTGTTCTGAATTGAGCGGATGAACAATATTTTATCCTGGGGAGGTTTATGCACTCTAAAAATAAGTTTTACTTTCTCGTTTTTTTTTTTTTTAAATTCTGGAAAGCAAGACAAAACTGAAGTCATCTAAAAATGAGAGCTTCACACACTGTCTATTTCATAATGTTTTATTTGTTTTGTTTTATGTCTGCAGTTAATTTTCTCATCCAGATTTTTATTTCCACCTCAGATGAAAAAGTGTTCTCCATATCAGGAAAAATATTGAAAAGGACAAACATTTTAAAATGAAATTCCATGGGTCAGAGGTTAAACACCTTCATTATGCGTTCAGTTTAAATATGAATTGATTCATGGGTATCCATATCTTGACTGTAAAGGCACTAACAAGTTTGCATAATTGATTCTCCTGCATACTTTTCAAATGAATGTCATTTGGTGAGTCAAGCTGATTTAATCCTACTGCTTGCTATTGATTGGATATAGTGAACATGCACTGCCATCTCGTATTTGAGTTCTTTATGATTTAACATGCACACCAAGAAAATTATGCATTTGTTATACTCTGTAAGGTCATCTGCACAGTGTGAGATATGCACCGATTGATGTGGATGTTTTCACTGTATTTTTATGAGTGATTAGATGATGAGATGTTTGTGTGTTTCGAAATGAATTGAGTGAGATTTGAGTACCATCTCAATGAGACAGGAAAATAAGTAATTTTTAAAAATATTTTTTAAACTCCGGACGAATGAGACAGTTAATTTATGGCTCAGTCTATCAACGGAGAATCTTTTCTTTGAAAGGGTTGTGATGAAATATTTTGTTTTGCCACATCTTGAAGCACATAACTCCAAATGCACATTCAGTACTGGGTACAACTGTCATAAAGCTCAGTTTATTTTACACATCATAATTTTGAACAATGATGAGAAAAACTTGCAGCGACGTGGTGATGAGGATAAAATACCCCTAAAGCCACAGACTAATGCATTTTTTTTTACAACACTATAAAAGGGACAGTAAAGGGCTGTTGGGACCATCTGTGGAATGTTGAGCCAGTCTACATGACAGATGTCCTCTTTGTTTAACTTTTTACAGCCGTTTAGGCCTATTTATCTGAATATCTTTGATTTTTCTGGCTTTTTTTTGCCACTATTAATTAATAGGGATATACACTCTCCTCCAAAAATATATTGGGACAATGAGGTCAATTCCTTTATTTTTGCTGTAGACTGAAAGCATTTGGGTTTGACATCAAAAGATGAATATCAGACAAGAGATTTTAATGCCGGCTTTTATTTCCAGGTATTTACATCTGGATCTGACACACAATTTAGAAGATATCACCTTTTGTTTGAACCCACCCATTTTTCATGTGAGCAAAAGCATTGGAACAGATAGAATTAACATAGATTAAAGTGAAAAAGACTTGATATTTAGTTGTAAATCCTTTGCTTTCAATAACTGCATCAAGCCTGTGACCCATTGACACCACCAAACTTTTGCATTCTTCTTTTGTGATGCTTTTCCAGGCTTTCAGCGCAGCCTCTTTCAGTTGTTGTTTGTTTTGGGGGGTTACCCCCTTCAGTCTCCTCTTTAGCAGGTAAAAGGCATGCTCTATAGGGTTTAAGTCTGGAGATTGACTTGGCCAGTCTAAAACCTTCCACTTCTTGCCCCTGCTGAACTCCTGTGTGTTTTGGGTCATTATCTTGCTGCATGATGAAGGATCTCCCAATAAGTTTGGTTGCATCATTCTTTAAATTGGCAGACAAAATGTTTCTGTAGACTTCTGAGTTCATTTTGCTGCTGCCATAATGCGTTACATCATCAATGAAGATTAATGAGCCCGTCCGAGAAGAAGCCATGCAAGCCCAAGCCATGACATTACCTCCACTGTGTTTCACAGATGAGCTTGTATGTTTGGGATCATGAGCAGATCCTTTCTTTCTCCAGACTTTATCCTTTCCGTCGCTTTGGTAAAGATTAATCTGTCTCATCAGTCCATAAAACTTTGTCCCAGAATTTTTGAGGCTCATCTCTGTACTTTTTGGCGAATTCCAGCCTGGCCTTCCTATTCTTCTTGCATCTTCTGGTGTAGCTTCTGTACTTGTGATCATGAAGTCTTCTACAAACAGTAGATTGTGATACCTTCATTCCTGCCCTCTGGAGGTTGTTGCTGATCTCGCTTACTGTTTTAGGGTCTTTCCTGGCAGCTCTCACAATGTTTCTTTCATCAACTGCAGTTGTTTTCCTTGGTTTACCTGTTCGATGTCTGTTACTTAGTACACCAGTGGCTTCTTTCTTCTTCAGGACATTCCAAATGGTTGAAATGGCTATGGCCAATGTATGTTCAATGGCTCTGATTGATTTTCCTTCTTCTCTCAGCTTCACAATTGCTTGTTTTTCACCCATAGACAGCTCTCTGGGTTTGAACAGGCAAAACCCAAATCTGAAACTGAGCGTAGACATTCAGTGCTACTTATTGTTTGAATGATCATTGAAATAGGACACACCTGGGCACCAAAATACACCTGTCAGTCGCATGTTCCTATACTTTTGCTCACGTGAAAAATGGGTGGGTTCAAACAAAAGGTGATATCTTCTAAGTTGTGTGTCAGATCCAGATGTAAACCTGTAAATAAAAGCCGGCATGTAAATCTTTTGTCTGATATTCATCTTTGGATGTCAAACCCAAATGTTTTCAGTCTACAGCAAAAATAAAGGAATTGGCCTCACTGTCCCAATACTTTTGGAGGGGAGTGTATAGATCCTAGTTAAATTTAGTATTAACATCTCATTTTAAGTTTTGTGATCCGATCACTTTAACAACATTATGAAGTTGTCAGAAATGTGCAAATTCAAGGGAATTTTAGAGACAAAGTGTCTCAAAATATTTGGTCACTTTTGTTTCATTAATGTTAGAATTAGCAGCAGGAGTAGTCCACGGAAAAATTAAAGTTTGCTAAAAATGTACTCACCCTCAGGCCATCGGAGATAGAGAAACAGATTTGTGGCCCTGGACCATAAAACCAATAGAGCAATCGCCAAAAATGTATTGCATGGGTCAAAAATATAAATTTTTCTTTTATGACAAAAATCATTAGGATATTAAGTAAAGATCATGTTCCATGAAGATATTTTGTACATTTCCTACCATAAATATATCAAACATTTATTTTTGATTAGTAATATGCATTGCTAAGGACTTCATTTGGACAACTTTAAATTTTGATTTGTAGATTTATTTTTTGTTTTTGCACCCTCAGATTCTAGATTTTCAAATAGTTGTAACTCTGCCAAATGTTGTCTTATCTCAACAAACAATACATTAATGGAAAGCTAATTTATTCAGGTTCACATTTGGAGAAAATTGACATGAAATCCCTGCAGTGAATGGGTGAAAACATCAATAATTCACAAGTAACAACTACAGTCTATCAAATAATGTCTTGTGAAGTGAAAAGCTGGGCGTTTGTAATAAACAAATTCATAAGTATGACATTTATAACTTCAAAACGTTGCCTCTAGCTAAAATACAAGTCCTCTATCCATAATATTGCTTTCTCCGATGAAAAAAATCTAATCTGAATCGGAACAGAAATATGCACAGTTTACAAACAAAAACAACAACAATGTGTAAAACAGTTCTCAATAAAATTTCGGTGTGTGAGGACAACAGGGGATGGAATTTTTCAATAGAGGAAGTTTTATTATGGATTATGGCCTTGTTATTTGTCTCGGCGCAACTGTTTAAAGTTAAAACACCTTAATAATGTGTTTCTTACAAACACAGCTTTTACTTTTAGGTTTATTGATGTGATGTTTTTATCAGTTGTTTGGACTCTCAATCTGACGGCACCCATTCACTGCAGAGGATCCAGTGATGAACAAGTGATCATGTGACACAATTTTTCCAAATTTGTTCCAATGAAGAAACAAACTCATCTACATCTTTGATGGCCAGGGGGTGAGTAAATGTTCATTTTTTTGGGTGAACTGTTCCTTTAATGTGTAAATGCTATTATATTAAATAACACAAACGTTTAAGTGTCCAAATAATTTAGTTTTAGTTCTTAACATAGTATGTGCACAGTTCTTCCTAGCATGCTTGTGAATGCTTTAGGGCTTCACATTGCTAAATTTCCCTTCCCCTTGTTGGGAGCATGTGGTGATGGCTGATGATATAGCTTTAGAGCTCAACTTTTCTCACTGGGTCAATGTGTACCTCCCAGGAACCCCCTGAGCATCAAGAGCATGCTCTTGATCTCATTTCACTCGAACTATACATTCTTTTTTAAGCTCTTCTGCACTCAAGTAATAAAAAGTGGCAGATGAGATTATCATCCTTTCAATTTAAAGTTATAAGATTTGGAAGAGAGGCCATTTACTGAGTTTTAATTTTGGAGTGTTTACTGCCCATTCAAACCTATTTATATGCTTTGAATGTACAATACATTCTGTTTAAAATAAAAAGGCAGTTCAGTCCACTCCAGTAAAAACAAAAACAAAAAAACAGTGCAGTCAAGACTGGAGTAACTTCAGCTGAATTCTTTCAAAAGTCATGAGAATTTCACATTTACATTTTTTCCAGTTTCAAAGACATTTTATTAATTTACAGTTTAGATTTTTATTAGTTTCTTGAAGCTGCGTTCAAAATCAACGGGACAAATCTGATTCCATATTTTAACTGCATTTCAAATTATGCATTGCATTTTGTTTTAAGGTTAAAGGAAATGTCTGTAAACTTATCGGATAATGTCCTGGCGGGAAATTACCATTATTTTTTCCATATTTTTTTTTTTTTTTTTTTTTTCTTACAGTCTACTTAACTGATCAACAGTTATAGGTACAAAGCAAGCTAATAACAATGTGTTTCACATAAGCAATTATTATTGAACAATTCAACTAAGCAACTTAATTCACGTGTGTGTACTGATAGGCATCTTTCTCCAGCTCTCTTCAAGCTAATATGCTGCTTGGCTGGCTAGCTGTTTAGAGCCTGTTTATGTGTGATTTAGTGGGAAAAATCTTTTTTTATCATTTGAGTCACTTTTCAAAATTTTCTAATAGTTGCCAAATCAATTTTAAAATTATGTGAATTTGTTGCTTGGTCCAATCGAGAAAAAAACGGTGAGGGAAAGCTGCTAAATTACTAAGCTGGCAACACTAAATCTCTCACCAGTCATGGCCAGACTTTTGTGATTTCACAAAAGACAGCCTTCAGAATGGCGGTTTATGATATAAAATATATAAGCCGTTTGATGGGGAATATTAAAAAAAATGGAGTGGGTGGATTTTTACAGTTATACACACTGCTAAAACAATCATGTTCAAATAGCATGTAAAAGTCAATTTTGCATGAGAGGTCCCCTTAAAAAAAACTGTCTTGCAATTTCAGTAAAGTTTATAGCTAATGCCCCACCAATATCCTCACAGGCACTAGTCCTGTATTTAAATCATTATATTGCTGAACAGAAGCATGCCAGGGCATTTTCCAGGATTTCCAGGTTCTGGGACGAAGTTCAAAACATCAGTGGCTTGTTGGAGGCCTGGTGGATATCCTCCTCTGAGAGATTAAAATTTGATATCTGCAAAAATAATTTTTCAAGTATTTTCGAGATTAATACAGAACTTCATCTTAGGTGATCTGGGTAATGAAGTAAATTAACATGTGGCTATGATGCCAGTGCTTGTTCATGCCTCTATTTTCTGGAAGTAAATATTTCGAGGTACAAGTAAACATTGCTTGCTTTCTGTCTCACACATGTACATAATTATTATTAGTAGCATTACTCAATGTTCTAATGCCTTATGGCCTTGCTTGCCTTCAAAATATCTAAGATGACTGTATTTCATCATTGAGAGCCTGGTGAAAGGAAAATTATGTCTGTATGATGACAGGTAAACAATATATTAGTAGTGCACCCACTGTCTTAACACTGTAAATGAGGCTTATAAAAATTAGGTATTAATTGACATAATGTATTTATTAAGTAAAAAAAAAACATTGACATTACAGTGAACCGCATGATAAGTGTACAGTATTATGATGCATTGTACATACACAAAGTTTTGGATTTGACTCTGTTCCAGAATGGTTATTTAGCATCTGGCTTTGATTAAAAATTGTACAAAGCAACTTTTTAGATCTTAAAGCTGAAGATCTGGCCATTTATGGTGTCAGATGTCCAAAAGAGCATCCAAACCACAACTGATTAATAGTATCCATTAATACTTTTAGTGCTTATTTGTTCCAACTTTCTTTTTGAGCAGATTTCTTCAGAACAACATAATTCAGATGGTCTCAAGCCGTGCCTTCAGTGGACTATTCACTCTAGAAAAACTGTGAGTTCTTCTCTTTTCTTCTTTCACTTCAGATCAGCTTTTTGAACTTATAAATATTAACTCTGTTTTGATGTTAATGATCAGTGCAATTTCATTAACTTTTATTAGCGTCTGCTCCTTCGTGAAAAGATAGTGTGTGTGATCATGAGTACATATAAATATAAACAACAGTTCTTTCTGGTCCTCGAATCTGATTGGCTGGTAAGAGTGCGATATTACAGTGATATCAGAACTCCAACAGCCGTTTCACAGTTTGTAATCATATCACGGTACTACTTATAGTGAGTGTCATGGCGGACACCCAAATCCAGTATCAGTTTATAAATATTACTGTTTTTGTGTCACGGAATTTAGTTTCAAGAGGTTTTCAGGCGAGAATGTACTTGTTTATAGTTCAAATATGCAGTTTGTTAATAAAGATAACGTCTATTTGAAAATTTTGATGTTTTCGGACATGTGAGCTCCAGATGGTCAGCGGCCGTTCTGCGCTCATGAAGCTGCCCGAGAGCACCTCACCTCGGCCAGATATTCTGGAATTTACCGCTGGCTCTGAAATATCTATAGTGGTTACACGTGAGATATAATTCGTTATGGGTAAATCTAACAGTTGTCTTTGGTCTTATTAATCTATTATTTGTTCCAGAGATGATAGATGGCAAAATCTAATGTTTATGTAAATTCAATGCTGTATACCAGAGCGCTGCGTTTGCACTTTTGACTGAATTGCCCAGCAACTTTTATGATGGCTGTTGTTGTTGTTTATTAAATATTATTATTCAATAAATAATATTTTACATAACTGTATTTAATAATTGTGTTTAGTATTTAGAAACAGTGGGTGTTAGTGGTGATTGTTCCGACCATTTGATGGCGACAAGAGACTGTTTTTATGAGTCAGCAGTAAAGACTTTTACATTGAAAATGCTTTAAATGGAAGTTATTTTAGCTTCAACAACAGCTTGACAAAGTGAACAAAAGCACTGAGCAGCAAAATCAGCCTTAACAGATGAAAGGAATATTATCTCTCATTATCAAAGACTATAGAATACCCAAGACTTGTCACTCGTATAGTTTTGAATGGCTGACCTTTTTATAACGCTATTTGAGCAAAAGAAACAACATTCATGACACAGTTGTTGTCCGATTTCATTGGTGATTTCAAAAATGAAATTTAATCGTAAGCTCAGTGAACAGTTTGGGAGAATTTGACGTTTCCCCATACAAAGTGATAGGAGCTGCACTTGCATGCCCGAGAGGTGTGACATGACTTGTCTTAAAGAGACTTTGCTCATAATTCTCTACATAATACAGCAAGCTTTTAATACAGTAATACAAAAAGCTTTCAATGAACCAACTCAACATTCCTTCGTTACTAGCTCTAAAGTGATGTTTTCAAATTAGTAATGGAGGCTTGGGCTCAGCTGTTAAACTGTCAAATTTAGATTTGAATCTGTGGCGAAAGGAAGTAGTTCTGCACAAAAGAGGGCTTTTAAAGACACACCGTTAATTTATGTATTTGGTTGTCTTTTAGTCAAAGTTCAGCATTGTTTTGTGCTGAAGAACTCAGCGGATCTATGTGAATCACACAAATGGCCTATTTTGAATTCAAAATGGCAATTTTCAGCGAAAGCTGACTAGTTTTACTTCCTTGTTAACCATCTTCTCAGTTTCTCTCAAATGTAAATCAAAAGCCCATTCATTCACAAACATATCGTAACCTTTTTTTGGAGCAATAGAGATACTCAGGAATTAGTTGTTATTACCGTTATTAACTTTGCCCTCAGGCAACAACATTAAATGTTGAATGACAATGCTTACCAGTCTCTGTTTGTTCACTTAGACATTGCTGTCCTCATTTTAAAGGGTTAGTTCACCCCAAAATGAAAATGTTCCTGTTATTTACTCACCCTCAAGCCATCCTATGTGTATATGACGTTCTTCTTTCAGACGAATCCAATCGGAGTTATATTAAAAATTGTCCTGGCTCTTCTAAGCTCGATTTGCTACATGAGGCCTTTATTCATCCCCGGAGCCGCTTTATTTTATGTGTTTTGGACTGTGTAACAGAAACACCCGCTGACTGCAATGATAGAGCTTAGAAGAGCCAGGACAATTTTAAATATAACTCCGATTGGATTCGTCTGAAAGAAGAACGTCATATACACCTAGGATGGCTTAAGGGTGAGTAAAACATGGACTAATTTTCCTTTTTGGGTGAACTAACCCTTTAATGCATTGTTTTTCTTTTCCCCTTTGCCTTTTATTTTCTGCGCCCCATACCGTTCCTCTTCTCTATTCAGTTTGGTCATGTGACTCTGTGGTTTGTGACAGTAATGTGTCGGAGACTGAGCGGTTGATATCTACTCCGTTTAATACATTTTTTAACTCATTAAAACTCATTATTTTTTAACAACTAAGGTTTTAATTATTTATAACATTTTATTAAAGATGATTTTTACAAAAAGATTTTGGCAAAATGGCGCACTGCATATATTGCATACCCCATTTTTGTGCCACTGATTAAAATATTGAACAATATACCACCCTTGCACGAGATTGTGGCATGATCAATGTTACTACTTCTGTTATTGCTTTAGGTGTGGAGCACCATGGCATCTTTTGACTGTAGATCTTTCTGTTTGTGAGGCCAAGTGGGGATTGGCTCATTTTAAGGGCGCTTTGAATGAACTCCTTTTGACTAGAATATAGTAATTCTTTCCTTTTCAGCAGCTCTGATATTATTTTGGTTCCAGAAGTGATGAAGGACAAGCCTAATCCCGAGATGATGAAGATACATGATGTTGTACATCATTAGGGAAAGTCAACTCTGGATGATAAAGGATGTCTTACACGGTTTTGTAGGAATTATAATGTTTTACCTTTGCGTTTATGTTCCAATCTGTTTTTAGTTCATTTAAAAGCATCTCAGAAGCAGCACAGTGTGAGACAGAATTTAGTTTTACAGCGCTCATATTAATTTAGATTCCTAATAGGGCAATTTATTCTTATGTCTGTAAATAAATTCTTTGGACAATTTTCTTAACCTTGACAGTTTTTTTGGCGATTTTAAGTCTGTGTCCCTAATTAAACGTTGTCTTTTGTGCAGGTTTCTCAGCCAAAACCACATAACCTATTTAGGACCAGGTGTATTCAGAGATCTACACAAATTATACTGGCTGTAAGTATGTATTGCATCACATAATGAGCTAGTAAAGGAAACATAGTCTTTTGCATCAAATATCAGTCACAAAATAAATGCAGGTACAGTGTTAAGATCATGATCAACTGTAAACCATCCGTTAGCCATTCTTATGCACTTTTAAAGAAATTTCTGCTAAAAGTCTCATCAAGTTCATGCATTTTGAAGCATTTATTTCTTTCTGTATCAAAAAGTAATAACTACAACTATACAGTAATAGCCATATTTGGTGTATCTGTCATTTTTAGTTTTACACTTTGTCATTTTTAATATTTCATTTTGATGTTTCAAATCTCTGTTTTTATTTTATTCAGTATTTCTATTCATATTTTATTACAAATTTTATTTAGTTTATTTTTTTTCTCATATAGTTGTTTTGAAGAAGCACTGTCTCCCTTGGTAAATAGATTCTTAATTAAATTAATAGCATTGAATAGTACAGTTTGGCTCTGGAAAGTTCTGAAAATAGAATGTGGTTTTGCAGAAAGTAGCTGAGAATTATTTGGGTGGCTTGTTGGTTGCCAAACACAGACAAAGGCTGAACAGGTTTATGCAGTACTAGAACAAGCACTAACTGACAGAATATTTGCCAACAAAATATTTCTTTCTATCCTGAAAAAAAACAAAACACAGTTGAAATCTGACATTCTATCAATGTATTTATGTGCTTATCATTTTGTAAAAGACTTTTCAGTATGATTGTTTATTTTTCTCAGCGTATTGGATCACAATCCACTTAAAAGTGTCACCAGTGATACTTTCATTGGTCTGAGGTCACTGACATTTCTGTAAGTATCTTGCTGTTTTAATATATTTTATGGTCATTCTAATTGTGGCATTTAATTTAATCAGCTTGTCCTTGCTGTTATCTCTTAGAAGAAAATGACAAGTATTTTATTATAAATCTAATCAATCTCGTCCCTGTTTCTGATCTGATAAGAAAGAGCGAACGTTGTCTTATGAGGTTACAGTTGAGAATTTTTGTCTTTTTTTCCTACTTTGTGTTTGTCTGTTACTGTGCACTAAATCAGTGCCATTTGAAATGACACTTCTGAGTTTAGCAGTACATTGCGTATTTCCTGGGGAATGTCAACAGAAAGGCACCTTGTTGTTCAAGTAACAGCTAAAGCAATCTAAGGTTCACTAACTCTGAAACACAGCCAATTTTGTTTCTGCAACAAGACGCAACAAATTATCTCTGAGACAACTTTTTGATCTTTTCACCGTAGCACAGAACTGTCTGTACCCACAAGAAGGCAAACACATTTGACATTTTTCAGATTTTAACATGTGAGTTGCCTGAAGGCCATTGTGCTGCCATTTTTACAAGTAGTAGGAAATTCATTATCTTAGTCCCTCATCAGAATGTCTTGAATAATGCTGGAAATATCCTCTGGCTTCTAGTTCCACTGCTGTGCCAGAAATGTCAAAATTAAATGTATTCCATCACAACTCTTTTTATTAATTTCCCCCCTCTCCGCACTGTTTTTATTTATATTGTATTCTTTCCCTTTTTTCTCCTCCTTTATACTCTCTTATCATGTTCTCTTCTGATAAATGTAACTTTGTATGTGTTCTATAGGCTCAAAACCTATTTTCTGTGGGGCTATATTTTTTTGAAAAACTCCAGTGACTTTATTACATGTTTATGGGTTTTTTTTTAGCCACTGCATGCCACTACATGCACAAACTTTGATTGCGGGGGGTTGTATTTACAGAAAATCATTCTTTGAGACCAATGATGCATTCATATTTGTGTAACACTACCAGAGCCGATTCTCCCTATACGCAGAATACACAAGCTGCGTAGGACCCCCGAAACACCAGGGGGTGCTTCATTTTAGTTTCGCTTTTGAATTTGGCCAGCGGTTATGAACACATGAATGATCATTTATTTTAATGCGGTGCGCTGTTGCCCTTTCTACGTAAAAATCTGTCAAATCATGTAACGTGAATGTCGTAAAGTCTCTTGCTCGAGACACAAAAAACGAGTTGAAAGCATAGCGAGCCGCGGAAGAGACACTGTTTCTTGAGCGCTTTCCGCGAGCGCGATTCGAGACGGAGTGAACACGGACAAATGCGATTCATTCGTTCATAACCACTCTAACCGCACACATCCCATACTATAACCCCCCCCCCTGTTTTGCGTAGGGCCCCCAGAAGTCTAGGATCGGCTCGGAACACTACGCACTCTGTACTTGACTGGACTACTAAATAGACAGAAATGTAAAACAGAATAAGGTAGCTTTCACGTTTTTGACTTGTTTTGCCCTGAGTTCTACCTGTTCTTCCTTATTTGGTCATGTTCCTTTGCTTGTGTTCATTAATTATCCGTGACTACTCCTCACCTGTTTCTGTTCTCCCTGATTGCGTTTCATATGTTTATAAGCCCCTATAACGTTATGTTGTGGTAGATGTCTACTCCATTTTCCTGTATGTTGCTCTTGGATTTATAATTAAGACTTTATTTTGAATATTCCTTTCGTCGTGTGACTCGTTATGACCACAGCCTTGACAGAACGCAAGCCCATTATCCCCGTTTTGTTTTCCGCTGGGTTTTTGTAAGTTTTGCGGAAGTCGCCGCTCTTCATTCCGCCCTAGCCTGCTGAAATTAAGCGTGGGAGTTTGGCGGGATCGCCACGAGTGCTGCGAGACTCCCTCAAGCCCGCTAGCTGCTCCGGTCGGCCGGCTGCAGCTCACTTCAGCTCCAGAGTTCGCTCCAGTGTCCTGGCCAGAGTCCAGTGCAGGCTCTAGCCCCTGACCAGAGTCAAGTCATGTCCCCTGACGTATTGTCCACAGAAATCATTTTTATCAGTCTTGTCAGTATTGTCTTGTCTGTTGGGGTTCTTCAGAAGCAGGCTGCTTCTCCTGTCATGGACACTGAGGCCATTCCCAAGCCGCTTGCTTCTCTGGTTGCCTCGATGGAAGCAGTTCCTGAGTTTACCCCTGTCACCAAGTTCAGCCCAAGGAGGGCTGTTGGTCTCATGTCCGGCCTAGAGAGAGCCTCAGATTCCAAGCCTAGCCCTGAAAGGGCTCCTGTTCCTGAGTTTAGCCCAGAGTGGGTTCTGGTCCCTGAATCCAGCCCGAGAGAGCTGCTGTCCCTGCGGTCCCAGGGAGGACATATAGACCCGAGGTTCTCCCCAAGTAATTTTTTTTTGGGGGGGGGGCTATAAGAGCTCCAGCTGAAGAGGCCAGGCCTTTAGCCAAGGCCACAGAGCCCGATCCGCCATGGATCCCTGGACTGTCTATCCCGCCATGGCTCCCCGAGCTCCCTGCTCTGCCATGGCTTCCTGGACTGCATGCTCCACCATGGCCTCCCGGAACGGAGGGGGGGAGTAATGTCACGTTTTTGTCTTGTTTTACCTTGAGTTCATCCTGTTCTTCCTTATTTGGTCAGGTTCCTTTTCTTGTGTTCATTAATTATCCGTGATTACTCCTCACCTGTTTCTGTTCTCCAGAATTGCGTTTCATGTGCTTATAAGCCCTGTGTTTTCCTCCGTTCCCTTGTGTTTCGTTAACGTTATGTTGTGGTAGATGTCTCCTTCGTTTTCCTGTATGTTGCTCTTGGATTTATAATTAAAATACTTTATTTTGAATATTCCTTTCGTCATGTTTTAACCACAGCCTGACAGTAGCACACACAAAAATAAATATGAACTGAAAACTCTTTTTTTTGTGATTTTATTGTTAAATAGATACTGCTTTGTAAATTAGTTGTGCATATGTCCACTGAATAACAAGCTCTCCATTAGTCTTGCATTTATGAGTACAGAAAAATTTGTTCTCTAAATTTGCATAATAATATGAATTATGTATTGCTTGTGTTAAAGGTTAATGTCTTATTTCCTGCAGTTTCTGATTAAATTAATGACATCCTTTAATTTTTTTAAGTGTATTAATTAGTTGACAATTTAGAACTCACTTTACAAGAACCAATTTAAAACACAATTTCCAGATTATTGTGCTTGTAAAACAGAGGACACCTAATAGCACACAGCTAGTTTGGCAGAAAGTCTTGATTGTTTTTCCTCTGAAACTGATTCAGTCTCATGTAGAAGTGTTGCACGGGGGTTGTTACATTTCCGCAATAAAGACCTTCTCACTGTGACAGTCTACACATCAAGACTGTGTTGCCATTTTACATTTCAAATGGTTGATTTTAATTTTTGATTAATTTCAGATCAATGGTAAACACGTCCCTGATGTGGCTGCCTGATTCGAGTTTCTGTCAGCACATGCCCTTGCTCAGCTGGCTGTGAGTATCTCCTATTATTGACCCATTTTTCACCTCATACACAAAGTGGAGAATAAAATCATCCACACCTTTCCTAATATGAACAGTGTACAAACAGTAGATCATCAGTATGAGCATGTGTTTCTGTCAAAATTCAGTAGTGGAGAGTAGTTTACGCTGTGCCAGTAGTTGTCATCAGTAGTGCATGGGTCCTTTCTAAATATATGATTACATGTCAAAAGAAAAATAAAAAATATATATTTTTCCATTTAATTCAAAATTATGTATCTTGAGGTTTATTTGCACTAAGTGTAAATAGCTATAGATGCTATTTACACTAGCAAATAGCGATAGTGTCACGTGTATGCTCTGTTTAGTTTTGAGTTTTTCATTGTGTTTTCTATTCTACCTGCCCTGACCTAGGCCGTTTCTCAATATGCGTACTTGTCTGTACTTGTGTTCTTGTGGACTTGTTAAACGTCATCAGTCGCTGCCCAAGTACTGTTCCAATTCAAAGTTCACATCTAGCCAAGTCCAGTTCAAATCCCCAGATGTGTTCTTGATCCGCCCCTTTTACAGAGGATGCATCGAGAGGTGACTTGTGCGGACTTGATACGGGCCATAACCCAGAATTCAGTTCGTCCTCCCGTCCTCGAGAGTTCGTTCTTCTGAGTCGAACTTGGCAAGTCCAAGCTCGAAAGGACGGAAGTCCAGACTCTGCGAACTTGGTATTGAGAAACAGCCCTAGTTTTCCTTAGTTCCCTGATTATCATTTGTATCACCTGTACCTAGTTCCTCCGCTCTTGGTGCGTGCTTTCAGCTGTGGTTGGACAGCAAGACGATCCACTGTGAACTTCCTGTATATGATTTTCCCATGATTGAGCTGATTAATCTTGTTCTTTATTTAAACGGATCAAATTATGAAGTTGAAGAAATAAAGGAAACGTTTCAGTCTCGTTGCCCAGTTCCTTCTGAGGCACGCCGCGTTTCACCAGCTTACCCCACACTAGGAACCCCCACAAATCGCACCAACGGCTAGAACCGCCTGCCCAGCCCTAATTACCGCCGTATCCTCCTAAGCTCCACCATAGTCCTCAGCCCAGAACCGCCGTCCACGACTCTCTCAAGCCCACCGTCCGTGGCTCTCTCAAGCCCGCCGGCCTCTCTGCTGGCTCAGAAGAGAAGAATACGGAGGAGGAGAGTGTCGGCTCCAGCCCCAGAACTCGCTCCAGCATGCAACTCTGAGCTCCTGGATATGG
Source organism: Barbus barbus (assembly GCF_936440315.1). Taxonomy (NCBI): domain Eukaryota; kingdom Metazoa; phylum Chordata; class Actinopteri; order Cypriniformes; family Cyprinidae; genus Barbus; species Barbus barbus. Next base: position 15,737,924 of record NC_136725.1, read on the forward strand.
CTTTACCCCCAGGGTTTTCTGCTCCTGTCCTCATCCCAGAGTCCGCTCAAAGGAGCTCCCTTTTTTGGCTTTTGAGTGCCCCCCAAAATTGCTAATTCACCCCAAGAAAAATTTTGTGGCGCGAGACGTGCCTTCCGGGAGGGGGGCGAGATGTCATGTGTATGCTCTCTTTAGTTTTGAGTTTGTTTTCATTTGGTTTTCTGTTCTACCTGCCCTGACCTAGTTTTTCCTTAGTTCCCTGATTATCATTTGTATCACCTGTTCCTAGTTAATTTACTCATTAGTCCCTCGTTTGGTTTGTATTAATAGCCCTGCCTTTCCCTTGTTTCTTTGTCCTGTCTTACGTTGTGTGAAGAGGTTGTGTTTTATTTTTATGTGTGGATTTATTAAAAGACTCTGTTCATTTGACTTCCTGACTCCTTTGTGCTCTATTGAGCTTCAAGCCCCAACAACCCGTAAGAGATGGATGCTATTTACACTAAGTGCAAATAGCATATTTTCTTAGCGATTGATACTATTTACACTAAGTAAAAATAGCAGTATTTTTTTTAACGATTTGATATTAAGTGCAAATAGCTACAATAATGCGCTCTCACATTTGTCATTAAAATAACTCCTTAGTCTCCCTGCTACACTAATAGTAGCTTTCCTCTGTGTATACATCTGTACAATTTTAGCTGTATTATTTATGTCCCCTTCAAAAACTGCTCTTGAGAAATTTTATGTACATTGCCCCCCCCCCCACAAATTTACGCCCCTGATTATTTCCTTCATTTTTATTGAAAATAAATGCCTTTCCGATGCAATATGAGATTTGAAAACGGAGAAAATAGTTTGACAAAAGGCAGGTTCGAACTTTGATCGCATCAAAAAGCATGTGCCTTACCATCTATACCACTGAAACTGATGTCTTTTTTTCAGTGTTGACTATCCCAATCACACTTTGGTGGGCAGAGTTAATGTAAAGAGCCTCTGCCAACAAGGTAGGCTATTTGCACTTAGTGTAAATAGACACTCCGTTATGTTATTTGAGGTACACACTAAAATATAAATAATTTGTAGAACTATAAGGCTCAAAGATGTTTTGGATCTAACATCACAGTTGAATTGGTTAAAATGGCTTTTAGATAACCATTCACTGTCGTGGACTGCATAAGAGGGTGAATTTTTTTCTGGCACACATGCAACATGTTAAAGGCTCATTAGAGAAAATAAAAAAGCTCTGCTGGGTTGCAATTGTATAAGGCATCACAGTAAGCCTACTTGTAATTAAATCAATATAATTCACCGAATTTTCTTGAAACAACATGCTAAACTTCCAGTGTTTGTTCGTAATACTTTAATAGTGTTAAAGCTTTTAGTGTTAAATCGTGCTAAAGTCCATATCCTTTATTTGGAAAGATTTGGTACTCTTACTGTTTTTTTTTGCTAAAAGCTGTGTAAGTGTCTGTAGATCTCTGTATGTATGTTTATTCCTGCCTCTCCATTAGTATATTAGTCATCAGGCTGTTTGGTTTATTTGAATAGGTCATTCTGAAGTTGACAAACAGAGAGAGTCTGAAACACTTAGCCGATGGCCTCGGAACTCCAGGCAAATGATACCTCATCATAATCCTCTCTTGTGTTTTATTGTAAGCTGGGTTTGAATTTACAAAATCTTACTCGATATAAATCATATCAGCACATTAGCGAATTTCCACAGCTATCCAAGTAAAACCACTTAATATAGCTTAGGCTGCTGTCAGCGGTTACTTTGCTTAGATGAACCATGCAGAGAAGACCTTTAAAAGCTTTAAAGATGCGTTCGCTCAAGTTTTATAGTCAACAATTACCTTAAAGCCTGATTGTCCTTAGACCGGACACCCACGGACTGCCCCCCCCCAGACCAGATTACTGACCGTCTGATGCATACTGCACACAAAACTGGAAAGCATTTTCTCTGTCTGGCAAGCTTTAATCTGATTGGCAGATTTTAAGCAGCTTCCTGGAGTAAGGGCACACAAGGTTTATTATCAGTCTACTTGGAAACAAAGTCATGTTTACGAGGTACCGGGTGATACAACGAGTGCTTTTGGGGATGAAATAATATCTAGATCTGCCAGTTTTTCAGGTTAGTGCGAACAAAACAAACTGTTTTCTTTTTTAACATGTCAGTCAAACACTCGTTTATAGTGCACTTATAGGCCAGCTGCTTGTGCTATTTAGTAAAAGGTCTGACTACAACTCCATTGACTGTCACAAATCTTGAGTTAACAATAAAAACTCTTCTCAAAGTGCCTGTATCTTTGCCAGATGTGTCATTTGTGAATTTTTGGCCGTCTCTCCCTTTATAATGAGCTTTTCTGAGGACAGTTCAGAAAGAGACTGACAATGGACATCATTACGTTCACTGTAAATATCTGACGTTACCTATGCAAGCAGCTCAATCATGCTGCAATACTCTCACCACTGAATGACAATTTGCCATCTGCTAGTCCAGCATGACAGTTCTGAGAGAAATGCTATCAGCGGTACTATCAAAGTCAGGCACCTCCTCTCGACGAGGTGCTCGCTGAATGAAAAATTTTGGCCTGGGCCTTCATGAGGCAAGCTGATTATTCATGTCAAGCACCTGTGGCTCTTGACCAAATTTTTGTTGTTGTTGTTGCAGGCAGAGCAGTGTGATGAGTTTTCCCAGTCCTCAGTGTTCATGTCATCTTCCTCTCATGTCCTGAAGTGAGGATTTATACAAATTTTTAATTTACTTTTTTTTTTTTCCTTTTCTTTTCCTTGGCTTGTCTTTCCTCACAGGGACTTTGCTGAGAACCACATTGAGTCGCTGAATTATTCCACTATGAAGACCTGCACCGAGCTCACAGTGCTGTAAGTGTTTTCACTTGCATTTACCCTCAGCCACAATCCACTGTAATGTCTTATTAATTGGTTTCATTGTTTTACATGATGTCTATACATATGTTGATTCCAGTATCACAATTTATAATGGCAAAATGGCAGTGAGTTTGATTTAATAGCCAATTAATTTTTTTTTTTTTATCCTCTGCTTATTATCTCTTAAAGGAAATGCTTTTTCTTGGTTAGTCATCAGCATGTGAGTGTCTGTCTGCAGACTTTACGGAGACCTTTTACATTACTGTAAGGTTACCGTTAACAACAGAGCCCAAACTTAAATTTAATTACTATTTAATTTTAAATATAATAATCAACACTCAACTTAAAAAATTGAATACAAACATGTAAATTGCACAATGCAGTTTTTAAATTAACTTCTAAATGGACTACTTGCACCAAGCAAAGGAGATATTCTGATGATTACTGTGTACAGAACTTTCCAAACTCGACAGAACTTTAAATTTTAATCCAACATAAACCAATCTGAGAAAGTGTGTGAAGTGACGCTGAAGTGTGTGTGGAATCTGATGAATAAGATTAGAATGAATGTTTATTTATCTGTATTAAATATGATAGTCACTATTCTGTGTCATTTTTCATTCACAATCATTTTACTGTATGCAATGCCAAAATATGAATAGCCTATGCAAAGTAGTCGCATGTCAACGCGTCACTACACTGGAATGAAGTGCACCAACGCACAAGAAATACTGCCAAGAAAATTGACCATGATTTTACTACAAATAAAGCAAAACCGGTTTACCCCTCCACTCACTTGAAGATAAATTGATGGATGTTCAGGCAAGAGGAAACAGCCATACCGAGCAGCAATCATCTTCAATTGCAGAAATGTGGCAAAACATCCCTGGAGGGAACCTCAGAACCTTATTAAATTTGAAAGTGTTTTCCATATCAGAAATTCAGAATACATTTGAGAACACCCATTTTCTGCAGTGTTGCACATTAAGTTATACTTCTTACAGACTGGTTTGCGCTGATGATAATAAAAGATAAAATAATATAATCGAATAACGTAATCCTGTGTGTATAATAATGTAATAATCTATAATAGTATAACACACTCCTTAAATCTCCAATTTAATGGATTGTAATGCTGTTGCTTGTAATGTGACATTAATTAATTAATTAATTTATTGGTTTGTTCCAGTCCTCCATTCTAATTGGTCAGCAGCTGTGTTTTATTCACAATAAAGCTTCATCCAACGGTTCTGGGTATCACTGCACAACACCCTTAGCAACCACCCTTAGTAACATAAACTATCAATAATATAGTGTCAAAACTGTTCCATGTGTAATGTATTTCAACAAAATTAACTGTTTGTTGTTCATTTAATGAAGTATGAGTGACCCCTGCTGGTGTTGTGTTGCTTCATTCATTTTTAATTTTGAGACCACGGCCTTCTCCCATCAAAGAAACGATTTTCCTGCGGGGGAAACGTTGACACGTGACTTACGCCCAGTCCAAACACAAACGTCAACACATTAACAAACCCCCAACTGCTCAGCCAAATTGGCTGCCCACAGCTCCGAGTGTGTGTTCACGGTGTGTGTGTGTTTGTTCACTACTCACTGCTGTGTGTGTGCACTTGAATGGGAGAAATGCAGAGCACACATTCCGAGTATGGCAGACCATACTTGGATACACGTAATGTCCTCTCCTTTTCTTATGTAAATTACTGCCATTTTGTTGTATATCAGAGCAAACTCACATTGTCTATCACAGACTGAGAACTAGCTTTGCTCAAATGTGTTGACGTTTGTGTTTGGACTGGGCCTAAGATTTCGGGTTTTTGTGAAGAACATGTCTCCAGTTTTGGCATAAAATGTTGGCTGTTTTCTCATCAGGCTTCCATCAGCCAGCCCTTTTTGAGATAATTCTGAATGATTTATTTTGACTTTATGTTCTCCTTCTCATGTTGCTTTGGTCAAATGTATGAAGTTGGTGACACACTTTAGAATAGGAAACACACATTCACTATTAACTAAGAGTTTTCCCTGAACAAATTCCTAATTTGCTGCTTACTAATATAGCAAGGGGTAGGAAATATGGTCATGCAGAAAATATGGTCAAGGCATTAATATGTGTTTTATAAGTGCTGATAAACAGCCGATATGCTAGTAATATGCATAGTAATAAGCAACTAGTAGTAACAGTGAGTATTGGTCCCTAAAATGAAGTTTTACCATGAAGTTTGATGCAACTGATAGGCCTATTACTCAAAGAAAAGCTATAGAGCTGCACCGCTGTTGTTTATTTGCAGGCTGACTAGTTTTTGGTTGATTACAGTTTGAGAATAAAAATAGGGGAATCTAATCCCAGTTTCTCAGAGAGCATCTGTGAATTTTACTCCTTTGCAGCCAAAGTCCCGAGTTCCTCCTAAAACTGTTGAAGATGAAAGCAGAATGTCTCCTAGAAACAGTGTGAATAAGATTCTGTCAGTGTTATGCGGACAGACTGATGTCTCTGGTGCCGACAACAATACTCCTTCCAGACGTTTCTCAAGGCTCTATTAGTTTGTTATTTAGACGTGCCATTCTCTATTGTAATAGATGTGGGGAAGTGTCAGACATATCTTAAATGAGACTTTCATGGTGAGATGAGCATCTCTGCAAATAGGGTCAGCTTGCCCTTGCTGGAAAAATAAGTTGGAAAATGCAGCAGAAAGCAGTAAGATTTCGTTATCATCTGGCTGTTTCACAGGCCAGTGGCTGTTCTTTGAGGCTTTCCACAACAATTAAAATGGTGTAGTTTAGTCTCATTGGAAAGTAACTTTAATTTTGTTCTCTCAATTTTATGCCCAGATCGCTGCATGACAATAAAATCAAGATCCTTCCAGAAAACACCTTTCATTCTCTTGGATCTTTGGTTGAACTGTGAGTACCGCAGCACATAATCTGGGAGGGATGTGAAATCTTGTGATTTTGTGAAGTGGTAGCTTTGTTTAAATGTTATGCACTGACATAATAATTGAGATCTCTTTCTATGCACATGGATTTCACTTATCTAAATGATGTATTTGTTTCTCCTTCTTAATATTTTTTTTAGAGATTTGTCTTGGAACAGAATTGCCGATCTTCCTAAAAACACTCTCAGGAGTTTACAATATCTACAGAAACTGTGAGTCATGCACATATCATTCACATCGTTTATTTCTAAAGTGTTGAATTGGTCAGTGCACGCAATGCAATAAACAGCCCCACAATACTATTAAATACCGTTTTTTAAAGGGATATTTCACCCCAAAAGGAAAAATTCTGTCATTTTATTCATCCTCATGTCCTTCCAAAGCCTGTGTGCTGTTATTTCTTCCATGGAACAAATAAGTCTACATTTTGAGAACTGTCAACCTCCCAAAAAAAGCACAGTAAAAGTGTTGTACTTAGAGCCTCACCAAAGCTCATTTATAGCCTACATCTGCATTTAGATCAATATGGTGTGTTGACATTATTGATGCCAAAAAATTGATGGTCTTCAGAAAACTTTGAGTCTAGGATATAGTCTTTCATGTCATTTTTTGTACCTTTTAAAAAAACAGCTTAAAGAAAAACAGATTTGGAATTTGATCAGGAAATAATTAGAATTAACATTTTTTGGCTGACATATTCCATTTGAATGTTTGCAGCAACATATCCCATAATCCTTCACTCCATATTCATGCCAGCTACTTCGATCAACTAGTCAAACTTCAGTCTCTGTAAGTATCAACACAGCATGATCTGCTTTTCAAAAGAATGTCTTTTAAGACCCTATTAGTAGGTGTTACATGAAATACAACATTCATGTGTGTTTAACAGAAGTCTGGAGGGCATTGAAATTCCTGATATTAGCACCAAGATGTTTCTTCCAATGAAGAACTTGTCCCACATGTACGTACATCTCATTATGTGGTCTGCCTATTAATCTGCATAAGCAGGATGCTGAGCTTGTAATGTGTTATTTGTGCATTTCTGTCCTTTTTTTAATAGATATTTTAAGGATTTTCAGTACTGTTCCTATGCCCCACATGTTCGGAAATGTAAACCTAATACAGATGGCATTTCATCAGTGGAAGACCTGTTAGCCAGCCGTGTTCTGCGAGTGTCTGTCTGGGTTATGGCCTTCATCACCTGCTTTGGAAATCTCTTTGTTATCGGAATGCGCTCCTTCATTAGAGCAGAGAACAACCTGCATGCTGCCTGCATCAAAGTCCTGTGTTGTAAGTACAGCTGAAACAATTATTCATTTAGATTAATAAATACATTGAATGCAAAAATGGTTTATAATAGTAAAAATAAGAAGAAGATGATTGCTTTGGATGACACCAGCCTCAGATGGGCATTAAAACTTGTCAGATACTAACATATCCATTATATCTACTTAACTGATTATATGTTGCAAACTAGCCACATAACCTGTTATACCTTATGATTAGTTATTATTGAGTTATAACTTAACTATCTATCTAATATATAGATTATTATTGTTGTTATTATTAGTAAATTGTTGCAACACACACATATGCATCTGTCGTAACAGTATCATAAAAGTCCACATGGCTAGACTTGAAATAACTCCAAAAACGTTTGGCTAGACATTCTGCAATAGCAAAAAAAGAGAGAAAGAAAGAAAGAAAAAATACCTGGAGAGAAACTATGCCCAGATATGCAGCCTTCATGAATGGGGAAAAGCCAAGAGTAACAATAGGTAAAGGAATTTATCTGAATAATGGAAGCTGATAGTTAAGCCTATTATGATATGGTTTGCTTTTGTGTCTGTGTATTTACTTGTGCATGCTTGATTGTTAGTTCCTCAGCTTTTATGCATGCATCTGTAATCCTATTAAGAAAGTGACAGTTAATACGCTAGTTCTTTTGAATGTTATGTGCATTTTTGAACTTATTTAAATGGTAAAGTTACAGACTTTTCCACAGTCTGATCACTTCCTGATGTACCGAACAATAAGCACATCTACTAATACTTCAGTAAATCTGTGGCAGATGTAGTTTTTCCAAATATCAAAAGGACAAGGATAGGTTATTGGGGTTATATTTTTTATTTTATTTTATTTTATAATTTATATACTATTATTAATTAATCTTTTTTTTTTTCTTATCAATGTAAGAATTCTGACGTAATGTTAGCTGAAGATGGTTTTAATTTATTATATAGGTATTACAGCATATTTTATACACTGTGAATAATTAAGTTTTATTTGCATACATTTAATTATATGAATTATATTTATAAAAAGAAAAACACTTGACCCTCTTTTACTTGCACTCTCTATTCTATTTCTAGTCTAAATTCTTGTTTTCTTTTTATTTATTATAAATAATGACCCTCTAACACTAGCATTCTCTATTCTTTTCACCCTCTAACACTTTTTTTTCTATTCTATCATCTTTTTATTTATTATATAAAAAACCTTGCATACTGCGTTAAGCTAACTTAGACTTGCCACAGCACTTACATATTATTGCTCTCTTGTTGTCGTTACGCAGAAGCCAGGGAACGAGAAGACGAGGAGTAGTTCAGAACACAATATAATTTAATGATACAATCCACAGGGCTTCAAACGATGGAACACAAGGAAGACATTTAACTAGGAACATGGAAGACATATAACAGCGGACGTTAGACAAAGGGAAACTCGGGCTTAAGTAATCATGAGAAAATGAGGAAATTAATCAAACACACCTGAAACCAAGGAACAATCAAACACGAGGGAGAAACTAGATCATGGTGAAGGCACATGGGGAGAAAAACATCCAATGGGGAGGGGGGGTGGGCGCTCTGGAGGCCCCTCAGGACAGGCTTCCCCAGGACGGCCATTCCGGGACCCATGGCAGAACGGGCAGTACAGGCCGCCATGGCAGATCGGGCTGACCAGGGGACTCAGGGGGACATGGCAGGACAGGCAGTCCAGACGGTCGGGGTGGCACAGGGAGCTCAGGAGGCCATGGCCGAACAGGGAGCTTGGGACGACATGGCAGCATAGTGCAGTCTCGGGAGTCATGGCGGGCCAGCCTCCGTGGCCTTGGCCTCGACCCTCGGGCCAGCCCCTATGGCCAGACCCCTATAGCCCACCCCCCAAAAAAAATTCCTTGGGGGAAATTAGGGGTCTACCGGCCTGGATGGGTTCTGGAGGAGCCAGCACTGGAGGGCGCTCTGGGGCTGGAGCCGGCATTGGAGCGGACTCAGGGGCTGGAGCCGACACTGGAGTGGATTCAGAGACGAGGATGAGGGCTACGAACAGTCTTTTTCTCCTTGTCCTCCTCTTTTGGTTATGGGTGAATAGGGCAGCCGGTGGGCTTGCGTCAGCGGCGGACGATGGGCTTGACTAGGGAACGGCCGGCATGCTTGACAGTGGGCTGGTTCCAATCCAGAATAGAGCCCTAGGAGGGCTAGGACAGAGAAGTGAGGGCGACGTCCATGCTGCAGGGGTGGGGTGGGGGTGGGTTTAATGGGAAAACAAAAAACTTTCCAAACCGGGAAAAAAATAATGAGGAGAAGGGGCGCCGCTTACTGTTTGTTGGTCCGCTGTTCTGTTACGTTACAAGGGAACAAGGAGACGAGGAGTAGTTCAGAACAATATATTTTAATGATACAATCCACAGGGCTTCAAACGATGGAACACAAGGAAGACATTTAACTAGGAACATGGAAGACGTATAACAGCGGACGCTAGACACAGGGCTTAATTAATCGGGAGAAAACGAGGAAATTAATCAAACACACCTGAAAGCAAGGAACAATCAAACACGAGGGAGAAACTAGATCATGGGGAAGGCACATGGGGAGAAAAACACAAGACACAGGAACGCAGGACTGACATTTGTTGATTTTGAATGCTTCTCTTGTTCTCATTTGTAAGTCTCTTTGGATAAAAGCATCTGCTAAATGACTAAATGTAAATATATTAATATAAACTTTATGTAATTGATTATCATATATTAATTATATAGATTTATTTTTAATTCATTAAATTAAAAAGTGTATATGTGTGTAGGAGTGCAATGAATTCGATTTTATATTAATTTGATTTATGTAATTTTTTTAATTATACATATTAATTATTGATTTACTGAATATGACTAAATTGTAAGCGTGCAGACGTTTCATAATGAAATGATTGCCCTGTTGAGCTGCATGAAACTGTCTTCCTCAGATGTGTCAGATGAAGGTCATATGTGATGGTCATTAGCTGGTGTCACATTCACAGTCTCTGTCTATGCTTGTTCTGTTAATCTCAGCTACATCAGTGTGTTCAGTAGAAACAGGAGCTTGTCCTTTACCTATGACTCTTTGCCGGCATGAATAATCTCCCTGTACTCGCCTTTGCTAAGCTTTAGGAATCAAAGCTCGCCTGCTACCACAGATGGCTGTACCATTGTCTGCCTCTGGTTCATGACGTACTCTTTCAAGCTGTAATGAACAAGATGTGTTCATATATTATTCACATTAAACATGTTCTCCCTTCTCATAAGCTTTTGGAATTGTGACAGCTGCAGTTTTCCTAAATTTACTGTCTGACTTGTGGGCGAGACAGAAAATGAGCAGTTGCCAAATATTTCACACCTCAGAATAGAAAGACCTAGAAAAAAAACTGGCAAGGAACTTCACACCACTTCTGGTCACACTGTGAGTTTGTTTTTGTATCGGTAATGAGGAACAGAATTTGTGCTGTCAAGATTAATATCTATTGCACAAATTTACACCGCAGGGGCTAGTCACTACTGTTTTAAATCAGTTTAATTAGTCTGTGACTAGTGAGTATAACAAAAACCAACATGTAGTGACCTGATTATAGCAGACATAGTAATTTCACATTCAGTACAGATGTTGACTTTCATTGTAAAGTTATGAAATGAGGATTCATGAACTTGGATGAGGAACAAAGCATGTCATTTTGCTGTGGCTGGCACATATTTAAATAGATTTCACATTACGTTTAGGTGCAGAAGTCTCTATCACATGCTTGAAAATCGTTGTCATTGTTTTGATTCTTTCGCTTTAATGTTTTCAGTTGCTGACTGTCTGATGGGAGTCTATCTTTTCATCCTGGGGATATTTGATGTGAAATTTCGGGGTGAATATAACCGGAATGCTCTTAGCTGGATGGATAGCGTGGAATGCCGAACGATTGGCTTTCTCGCCATGCTCTCCTCTGAAGTATCTGTTCTCCTCCTCACCTACTTGACACTAGAGAAATTCCTAGTCATCGTTTTCCCGTTTAGCCATCTGCGGCCTGGGAAGCTGCAGACAGTGTTGGTTCTGGCCTTCATCTGGATTCTGGGATTTGTCATAGCAGTTGTTCCCTTACTAAATGAAGACCTGTTCGGGAATTATTATGGGCGAAATGGAGTTTGTTTTCCTCTGCACTCTGATAGGCTGGAGAAACCAATAGCCAAAGGATACTCCACAGGGATATTTCTAGGTTGGAATCATTTCACAGATGTGATGTTTACTAATGTGTTCAAGTGTTTTCTTGTATTTAGTAGTTTTAATTATTCATATATATATTCAAAGTTTGAAATAGTTAAGATTTTGTTTTGTTGTTGAAGTCTCTTATGCTCACCAAGGCTGGATTTGTTTTATCAAAATAATATTTTGAAGCATTAAGAATTTTAAATAACTGTTTTCAAGTTGAATATATTTTCAAATGTAATTCTTTCTTTAAAGAAATACATTACTGCCAGTCTTCAGTGTCACCTGATCATTGAGAAATCATTCTAATATGCTGATTTGGTACTCTAGAAACATTTCTTATTATTATTATTATCAATGTTGCTGCCAGTCGTGCTGCTTAATATTTTTGTGGATTTACTGTTATACATTACGGTTCAAATGTTAGGTTGTTTTTTGTTGTTGTTTGTAATAAATTAATAGGCTACTTTATTCAGCTAAAAAATGACAGTCAAACATTTATAATGTTACAAAAAATTCAAATAAGCCGTTCTTTTAAACTCTTACTTCATGAACCCTTAACACAGATATGTCTGGTCAGTAGGCTATTCACAAACCAAATGATTTCTTAACTGTGTCAGTCCTCGTGCATATCCTGAAATATGTATGTATTATGTATTTACAGGTCTTAATCTGGTGGCCTTCTTGGTGATTGTCGTTTCCTACTCCAGCATGTTCTGTTCCATTTATAAAACCGGCATCAATGCCACAGATGTGCGCAGTCGGCTACACAAAGATGTGGCTGTGGCCAACCGCTTTTTCTTTATTGTGTTCTCTGACGCCCTCTGCTGGATACCCATATTTTTGGTCAAAACACTCTCTTTGCTGAAGGTTGAGATTCCAGGTATGTTACCTGTATATCCTCAGTCCCTGATTTAGTTAAAGGTGGAATATTTTTTTTTAAAACACAGTTTCTTTATCAGTATTTTGTTACGTTTGCATTTATTTTGACAGTTGTTGTGGTGAAAAATTGTTCATGAATACTGACGGTGTATAATGTATAGTGCAATGACAGTGGCTAGCTAAGACTGGGATTAGACGTTTTGCACAGATATTCGCCCCTGTGACATTTTGAGTGTATTTCAGCTGGCACAAAAAAAAAAATCTTGAAAGACAAATATCTTCAGTTATAATGCGTAGTTTAAAATAAGGTGCACAAAAAATAATTTGAGTTATATATTAAAATAATTTTTTTAAATTTGTAACAAATATTTATTTCTGGTATTTTATGCCTTGACTTTATAATAAGGTGCACAAAAACTAATATGAGTTATATATTAAAATAACAATTTTAAATTTGTAACAATAAATATTTGTTCCTGCCATTTTAGGCCTTGACTTTAAAATAAAATAAATACAATTCAAATAAAAGTTCAGCAGTCTTTCCAAATTAAATGAATTTCAGTTGTTTGTTGTTGTTTTTTTAATTGTATGCACAAATGGAAAAATGCTTTTTTTCTGAAAATGACCCAGCTACCTCTGGGCAAGTGTATTACAGAATTTAAGATTATCAGTACAATCTTCTGTTGTTAACACGAATGCCTTATGTTTATCTCTGCAGGGACTATAAACTCTTGGGTGGTGATTTTCATTCTTCCAATCAACAGTGCTCTTAACCCCATCCTCTACACCCTGACCACCAGCTTCTTCAGAGAGCAGGTGGAGCTTCTCCTTTGCCGCTGGCAGCGGCGCTCTGTGTCAAAGAAAGACCGTAAGAGTCTCACCAGCTCCACCATCTACATGGAGACCTCTCGCAATGCAGAATACCCTGCAAAAATTTCCTTGCCACGACTGTCTTTGGCAGACATGGATAACCAATATGGGTGAAAGAGTCAGTGAGTAAATGGTTTTATACTGTAGGGCTATCATAATCATTATCTATATTCAGACAGGAGAATGACAGTCTTTGCTGGAACAATTGAGGTGAAAGAATGTAACTGTGATTCTTGCTGTTTGGGTTCCAGTGTGGAGTGATCTTTTTAGACACATGACATCGCTTTAGCTAGATGAGAGCATCAGACCCCTCCAGCATCCATTTCCCCCATAAACGCCATGTCTGGCTCACAGCCCCTGAGCTGGGCTTGTTGTTCGTCTCAAAAGCTTTTAAAGAAGAAAATCAATGATTACAAAACGCAATGCACAAGACTGTCAGAGCACATCTTAGAGGAATCCAAGGAACTTTAAAGCATTATTTACATGAAGGTCTTTTTTTATATATGTTTCGATATGTGGTTTTGAGGTTGAATTTGAGAAGTTATTTGTAATATACAGCAGATGTTTTTTTTTTTTTATGCTTGCTCTGCTATTTCACCGACTAGACACATGAAAGGGAATGCCTCAGAGTTGTTTTGGTCAACAAAGTAAATCGTACCTGACGGAACAGAAGCATGCAAGCAAGATAAAGTGGTGTATCTCATTCAGCCATAAGATAATACAGTGTTGTTGTTGTTTTTTTTTGTTCATTTTTTTTTACAATGATGCAAAAGCATTTTATTTTTATACTCATGACTATTTATAAGTTTAATTTTTTTCTACCCATCTCAAGTTATGTGAACAAATATTCAGTCAACTGTAAATATGTTAATAGTTTGAATGCTCATGGAATTTGTCAAGAAATAACTGACAATCTGAAGGAGTTCATCTACCAGTGACACTAGTAAGCCAAGGATATCATTGTACTTCATTCATTGTATGGCACAGAGTTTTTAAACTCTAGTAAAAGCCTGTTGATTGTTTATAATTTATCATAAAAGACAATATACCCCATGAATGAGTCTTTCTCAAATTCTTGTGCAGTTTTTCACAACAGCTTACACTGCTGGTCAGTAGCTTTTCAAAGAAGTCTAATGCTCCCCAAGGCTTATTACAATTTGCACACGATCCTCTAAAAAGCATTGTAATATATATTTTTTATGCTCAAGAAACATTTCTTATTATCAATGTTGAAAACAGTTTTTTGCAGCCTAATATTTTTGAGGAATTGTGATACACTGCCATTCAAAAATTGAATTAAATTGACCAAAACATAAATGTAAATTTTGGTCACTTTAATTAAATATGCTAACATTACAACATATTTCTAGTTAAAGTAAATTGAGTTTATTGAACTCTCTGTTCATCAAAGAACTCTAAAAAAATTATAAAACAAAAATATTTTAAAATATTGTTTTCGGTATTGGTAATAAGAAGAACCATTATTAATAATTGATGAGAACCAATAGTGGCCTAATTGATAATAACAGACACGAAAATGCATATTAAAAATTAATTAATCATTTTTTACAATATTACAGTTTTGACTTTTTCATCAGATAAATGCAGCCTTGTGAGCATAAGACTGAGGCTAATTAAAAAAAAGAATAATTGTTTCGAAATTTTAACTGGTGATGTATAAATTTTTACTTCTGTAAAGTCGGTGCTGTGTGAACATTCTGATAATCAGTTTTGAACCATTTGTAGTATACACAATTACAGTAAATTACAACGTTTTCAAACAAGCGACTTGGGGAGAAACCGTTTTAATGAAATTGTGCTCGTTTAAAGGTAGACTCCATTAAAATATTACATCATTTGATGCCTTTTGTCTGGGTTGTTTGCCACTGTGCACCTGTCAGTGTCCAGCAGCATCCATCCAGGCGCTCCAGAACCTAATGGCTAGAAGGAAACAGACGGACTTGCGTCTCAGCCAATCAGCGATCTCCATTTATCTCCTTTGGTAAACATCTGCGCTCTTATTGGTCGCCAAGGGCGGAGCTGCGCCATCCTCAGCGACCGTCTTTTTCTGTCAGTCGATGCGAGGAGACGCGAGATCAATGAAGTGATAATAGCAGAATTGAACGACGCTTGGAAAAAGATATGAACATATAAACTGCTAAACACAAACACACAAGGTATGCTGTTTTGTGCTCGATGCTTGTGAAATGTAATCGTGTTTTCATTCCAGTGCGCTTTCATTCGTGAAACCGCCTAAAATAGACGAAGAAGCCGTGAGGAAGGCCAGACCACCAGCAGAGATTGTATTTGTTTGTCTGTTGATAACGACCACAACATAACAGATTTGGCTTCAAATTGTCACTTGCATAATTACAAATATTTATTCTCTAAATGATTGGCATCGGCGTTCTGGGTTCACGAAGCGAAATAAGTGTAGCTGTAATGGAGATAACGTTAGATGTCTGCGGTGATTATGACAACAATGTAATAGTGGCTGGCTGTGCTCAAAACCGAGTGTGCTGCCTATCTAGGCGGCATTTGTGGGCATCACTTCGTGTGCAGCTTTTGTCGAAGATACACTGAAATTCCGCGCGTGACGTAAATATTAAAAAAATGGGGTTTACTTTTTAAAATGTGGCAGTTCACGCGCTTTTGAGACACGTCTACTCAAGCATCACTGATGATATTATATTTTACCTTCAGGAAATTGGATGATTTTGTATTCTGCATGGCAACAATCGCCTCCTCCTCATTTGTCTAAACAAGGTAAGTCGTGACAGATTTATTTTTCATTATTTAATTACTAATCATTAAGTAGAAATATGTCAAATCTGTGGAGCAACCTGGATTTTTGCAGTAACGTTAGCAGTATCATTGTTTTCTGTGACAGACCATGTAAACTTATGCTTATATAGCCTAATATTAATGGGAAAAACTACTAAATCTGAAAAAAAGCAAAGTAGAAGCATTTTATAACAGGCTATTCTCAGACATTTGGAGCTTCCTTTTTTGTTACTGTATGCCAGGTTGCTCCTCCTTCAGTTGTTTTGATACTCACACAGGTTCCAGTGAGGATTCACCAGGCACAAACAGCTTTGCATCCGTGCTTTATTCATTACGTGTAGTTCAGACAAAAGCAAGCAGGCACTGCTCACTTCATTGCATGTGTGTTTACTTGAGGGTTTGTAAATATTTACATTCAGTTGCTGAAACCATTTGTGAATGCATTTAATTTTGCTTGAATTTTCTTGCTAATCATTCTAATAATCTGTAATATATGCTGATCAAATATGAAGAAAAGCTTGCACAGGTCTGTAAAATAGTTCCTTTAACTGTGGGTTTGTTTGTCATGTGGGCATTTATCGTAGATGGTTTGATGTAGTAATTGTGTCCTGCTTCACAAATAGTGATGAGAAAAGCTGTATTTTAGCTAGTATGATGTTTGACTGTAAAACATATTTGCATTGTCTAGATGTGTTTCGGTTCTCATGACAAAGAAATTATCAGAAATGGATCAGAACTTGCAATACCTGAAGATTGTAGATCATTTTGGGCTTACGTGTGCTTTGTATCTTTGTTTTTCTATGAACTTCAAATTTCCTGTTGGCTTAACAGATTGTTAGAATGTTGTTATTCAAAATTAGTGCTGTCAAACGATTAATCGCATCCAAAATAAACATTTTTGTTTACATAATATGTATGTGTGTCGTGTATATTTATTATGTATATAAAAACACACATGCATGTATATATTTCAGAAAAATGATGTCTATAAAATATATTTATATATAAGTTATATGAATATAAATATATACATGTAAATATTTTCAAAATATATACTGTATGTGTGTGTAGTTATATACATAATAAATACACAGTATAGGCTACACATGTATTATGTAAACAAAAACATTTATTTTGGATGCGATTAATCGTTTGACAGCACTATTCAAAATCTAAAAAACAGTTATGATCAGTTTGTTCATGTAAGTAATTGTGATTTTTCTTCAGGAAATGTATATTTAATTGTTTTACATTCTTTCTGTAGTGCTTCAGAAGAACACTCATTTCACAGTTACTGAGAGATTTGACTGAATGTGTGATGCGCAGCCCACAGACATGATGTAATCTTAGAGAGATGGTCTTGGTTATTGTGTATAGGTTAGTGTGTGTGCTTAGGATTTTATATAACAGCTTCTGGCAGGTAGTTTTTAGAAACAGAAGTGAGATGAGTGATTTGATTTGAATCAAGCCAAAGTGACTAATTTTTAGTCACGAGCTGTTCAGTGTTCAGCTGCTGTTTCCATATTGTGTACTCTCTCTTCTCACTCTGGCTGTTTTTCATAGCTCAAGTCATGAATTATTAACTGGGGAGTAAGAACTGCAAAAAAGGAACATCGCAATAGCAACACTGCATTGTTTTTCATCTCTCTCTCCATCCATCTTCACATCCCTCATCTTGAATAGTGCTATCACTCATTGTTATCTACTCAGAAGCCCAACAACAGAATCATGAAAAAAATCTTAATAACTTTTGTTCTTATTCTCAATTTCTTTAACTTTACAGTAAGGTTTCATTTATTAGTAATAGTTAACATTAACAACGAACGATAATTATAGTGATTTCTTATTTCATAGTAATTTCGACATTTATAACATTTTTTAAAAGAAAGTTGTATCTCTTTACATTAATGTAATGTGAATTGAAAATGTGCAATTGTATTTTTATTTACTTACATTAAAAAGATTAATTAATGCTGGAAAAAAGTTGCTCATTGTGAGTTTGTTAGCTAATGAGTTATCTAATGTTAACAAATTAAATAAATCTTATTGTAAAGTGTAACGTTGTAATGTGTTACCATAATCCTTTAATATGGTTAAGCCATTAAATTTAATGTAACGTAATGTTCAAAATATGTATTCATCAAATAATCCTGAAAAAAGGGATGTGCATGTTTCTTAAGCATCACATCAGCATTTCAATGAATTCCGAAGAACCAGGTGAGGCTGAAAACTGAACTGAACTTTAGCTTCTTAAAATTAGTTATGAAGTTATTTTAATAGCATATTTTTATTTTCTCCAAAAATAAAATAAAATATTGGGATAAACCCATGAACTGTACCTCTACTGAACTCTAGAGGGCAGCCTCACACTTCATTTAACTCCATTTTTGATAGAAATGTTTGTAACGAAAATTCTTTCTTTTTTCCCCACAGTTTTTGCCCCTTAAGAGAAAACTGCAACATCTAATCTTTTTCTAGCTTTCACCATTAAATCTACAACACCACATTAAAAAAAAGAAAAGGAAAAAAGAATATCAAATTCAAACAAATCTTTAGATCTTCCACCAAGCTTTCATGGCATTTTCACAGTTTCTAAATCACAGTTCCACTTCGCTTTCAGGGCACTTTAAATAAAGAGCTTTTGAAACACGACACTGCTAATGCATAAGGCATTGTATAAATTGTTGCGAGAGATCAAATCAATAGAAGAGCATTTCAAAGTGCCCTTGAGATGAAGCGATGACAGACGAGTCAGTTACTGTCTGTAAAGGATCAGCCAAACAATGAGAAAAAAAAGACTAAACCAACTTGTCAAAATTAGTAAATATTGACATTTCACTATGTGAAGTTACTTGACAGTGTCTCAGAATGGCTTTCTTTGTGGACGATGTGTCCACGTGGCGTCACTCTCCTGGCAGACCAGTCCTAACTGCCATCTGAGGAATGTGATATATCTGAAGATCACTAGCGAGTACATAAACACAAACCCGGCCTTGATGTGTGTGCCCTGCAGTCTGGAGTTCTAGGTTATCTACAGTAATTACGCTGCACCAATTAGGTGTGCTATTTTGGGGTGAGCCAGTGGTATTTGCAGTGTTCTTTGTATTTTTATCTGTGTTACATAAAGATGACACATTTTTGAGGGATGGGATGACGAGTTTTTGCTTGGCCTTAGTGCACATTTATGTGTGTTTATTTCTGCATGTGTGTTGTAATGTTTTTTTGGGAGTTGGTTGTAGCATTGACACAACCGTTTAACTGTAAACACGAACATTTGGGTGTGTCCAGGTCACATGTCAATGTGCATTCAGTTAGGTGTTTTGTCATTCATTCAGCCTTCAAGATGCTGATTTACTAGAGCCTTTGATCATTTGTAACTGAAAACTAGATTTTCTGAAATAATGTGCTCGTGCAAAACGTGCTTCCTTAATGGTAGGGCAGTTGCTGGGGCATTTCTAGGTGGTTGCACAGATACTCTAGGTAGTTGCTTGGTGATTGTGACTGGGCCAGTCAAAACAGCCCACCTCTATGATATTCGGATATTCTAATGTCTAGATGAATGTAAATTGATGGGATTTTTTTCGCTGTTCAAAATTTGTATTAGAGTTTGTGTTTGTATTAAAGTTATGACTTGGAAATGATTAGCAGGCTGTTCATACACAGTCAGTCTGTGTTTGAATTTTTTCCATTTTTTTATTTTTTTGGTTGGTTGGTGTAAAGAGCTTTCAGTTCTGCAACTCTGAGATGGCTGTGAAGGCCCTTGGAAAGAGACGTTGACCCTATTTGGATATGTTTCTAAATGTTGTTTATTGAAGAAAATGGCTGTTTTGTGTTCTCTCGAGGGAGTGGTCAGTCTCTGTTTCTTTTTCCCTCTTTTTCATCAGCACTTTCAGCCAGGGCCACTCAGAGGGAGAGACTCTGAGAATAAGGTGGTTGTTCCATGCTGGCCTTCAAAAGGTTACTTTGTAAAACCAGCAACGCCTGCAGGTCAGTGAACAATGTGGCTGTTTGTTAGCTTAATGATATTAAAGGTGGTCCAAATAAACACTCTTGTCCAAGGATTGGTTGTCCATTCCCTCTTTTTCAAAAACTGTTTACTGAAGACAAGGTTGTGTATTCGGCTGCTGATTTACATAATGTTTGTTTCGTGAGCACTTGGGAATCAAACCTGGGGGACAGTGCCTTGACGACAAAACACCTTGGGTGCAAAACATAAAACTGGTTAATACAAACCAGAGGTGGGTTACTTTGATAGGTTGTTTTCTATCCCCACAATTGGCAATGTATCTAAAACACTCAACCGGATTCACATTAAAATAAACACGGCCACACTTGCCCCGTCTCTCCTCCTTTACATCCAAAATCTCCACCCTCTCTCTCACAAAAGAGGCGTGTCTGTCTTGAGTAATCTAACACCTGCCCCATTCAGGCGTGTTACTGTAACTGGCTAAACAGCCTAGACCTGTGAGAGCAGACAGAGAGCATAAGTACTCATCACTCTGATTTACTTCACACTTTAAAGCTCATGTACCTGGTACAGAGGAAAGAGGGACGAAAAAAAGAAGAGACAGGCAATATAAGGCAGAACTTCTTCAGCTGTGCTTCATCCATGCTGACCTGTAACAGGTGA
Source organism: Barbus barbus (assembly GCF_936440315.1). Taxonomy (NCBI): domain Eukaryota; kingdom Metazoa; phylum Chordata; class Actinopteri; order Cypriniformes; family Cyprinidae; genus Barbus; species Barbus barbus. Next base: position 15,758,407 of record NC_136725.1, read on the forward strand.
AAGCGGTTCCTCTCTTGTCATCCGTGTCGGATATGTCCTTTGAGGATGTTGGCAGTGTCGGAGTGGTGGACAATAAACCGGACCCTTGTGAAACCCAGAGCCAGGATGGGATTGTTTTGGTCCAGATGGCTGGTCTCTCCTTGCATATGTTCGCTCCAGCAGACTTTAAAGGGAAGTTCAGGAAGATCCAGCCGAGAAAAAGACCTACCATCTTCAAAGAAGGTACTGCTCAGGTTTTGCTTTGGTAGTCAGATACACTGCTGGCTTTAACGTCTTTATGTGTTACGGCACGCGAGTCATCACTCGTAATGTGTAATTTAATTAAATCTGTCCTTAATGTCGTGCCTAGTGGTAGACTCCCATCTTTACCTCACACACAGGACGTCAAACTCGTGTTTCTTGTGTTTATTCTTAGTCAACCAAATGATAGCCTGCAGTTTGTTTCAGTGGTAAAGCTCATCGTGTGAAACTTTGTGACACAACACTATGATGTCATGTTATGTGACATTCTGGTAGCCTTCAGCTAGAGATCATCACGCGGGTGGGGAAGTTCACTGAAACTTGTGGCTGGTTGTGGTTGTATCGTACTTTTTAATTTTCTTTTCACATTATTAAAGCCAGATTTTGAGAAGCCATAAAATGTCACCCCCACCCTCATATGTTCATGTGGAGACAAAAAGTGGCTCCCATGGGTTGACAAGGACTATTGCCACACAGTTAGTGATCTTAAGGGACTTTAGCTGGGACCTGTGTCTACGTGAGCGATGGTGGAATAGGGGGAAGGGTGGATGTGGATGATGATAGATAGTATCAGCATCAGGAAAGAGATTTTGGGTTTTAATTAGACCCTAGTTAAACCAGCATCTCAAGTCATCCAGAACCACAGCTGGGATGGTCCATATGCAAAGCCAACATATTGGAGAAAAGATGAAGAAAAACTGAACAGAAAAAAAAATAAAGAATGTTAAATGTGAACTTTTATTTTTTTTTAATGTGGCCAGATCTCATCTTTTTTTCTGGCATTTAGTTCATTTCCAGTTGATTTTGTTAGCATGTCCACATTGCTTGTTATAGTAATGACGCAGATCTGTGTAGATTCACTATTTTAGAGACGCTAGCAATGAATGTTTTGCCAATGATTGTGTTTTTCATGAGAGCAGTATCCAAACATCATAAACGCTAAGGTAAAAAAGTGTAACGTATACCACCATTCAAAAGTTTGGGGTTGGTATTGTTTTTAAATTAAATGTTTTTAATAAAGTCTCACTAAGGCTGCATTTATTTGATCAAATATACAGTAAAATCTTTAATGTTGTGAAATATATTTATAATTTAAAATAACTGTTTTCTATTTTAATGTATTTAAAAATGTAATTAATTGCTGAATTTTCAGCATCATTACTCTTGTCTTCAGTGTCACAAGATCCTTAAGATATCATTCTAATAGGCTGATTGGATGCTCAGAAAGAGGGTTTTTTTTTTAAATAATCATCAGTTGAAATTCTTTGATTAATAGACGTCAAAATAATAATCATTTATTTAAAATAGAAATCTTTTATACCATTTTAAATGTCTTTATTGTCACTTTTGATCAATTTATACCCTCTCTGAGTAAAATAATTAATTTCTGATAAAAAAAAATCTTAATTTCAATGGTATGCAGTGGGCTAATGAAGTCTTCTTGTTTCAAAATGTGATGTAACTAACATCCATGAATTATGAAAAAATCCAGGTGGACATACATTAATAAAAACCTGTTTAATCAACTGGTTTCATTAGATGGTTTGATGTGTTTTTCCTGTTCTGACTTCAAAAAATAAACAGATCTGAGTCAAAAATTCTGCCTGTCTCAGCAAGGCCTTAGAACAATGAAGAAATACATAGTTTATTATGTCAACAGTTGAATATGAAGGTTGAGGGATACATTTAAAACAAAGAAACAGAGTGAGAGAAAACAGAGAGACTTTGGGCAGGAAGACTTTGGAGAGAATGTGGATCGTGGTTTAGAAGTCATGGTGTAGTAAACATTTTAGTTGTTTCAAAGGTTTGATTTGTGGTATGTCTTGTGTTTTATCTGGTGCTGTGTCCTCCTGTCCTGTCCTCTCCAAAGCTATAAAAGGGAGTATATTAAGGGTTCTGCTGAGTGGACGCCAGTGAATCTCATGATTGCTTTTTCAGAGCTGTAATGAACAGGTGTGTCAGATTCCTTTAAGAGCAGGAACCCTCAGAGAAGACTTACCTTTTATCAGAGGAGAAACCAGCAGAACACAAAGAGGGAGTTTTTTCTTAAGAGATTTCTACAGTAGCCTGAATTATTATGTACATTTCATATACTCACCCTCATGTTGTTCCAAAGCCAAAGATTTGTTATGAAAAATGTTTACGCATAACAGTGTCTCTGTTTTCCTTATTTAATTTTAGCATCTTGACCCATCATTGACTCTTATTGGAAAGAGCCCAATTAGATCATGGGTTTTGGAAGGCGGTTTGCTTACCAGCACTGACACGGAACTAGTATCATGGTAACAGGATCCCAGTTGCTGGATAGTTATGAGTCAGTGATCCCTGTGCCAGAGTCTAACAGCTGGCAGAGGCCGCCTGGCGCTCTGAATGCTTGGAATTCTGGGGGTTTCTTGTAAAGATTATCCGAGCACGACTGCTGTGAAGCTCTCGTATTAGAGAATAATATCATACACAGTTTGCTAGGAATGTCATCAGTTGATGCCTAGTATGAGTTCGGCAGCAAAACAAACAACTGAATCAGCATTTAATTGCTCTTCATTAATAACACAAACTATTTTAAGCAGCTGTACTTTTTATCTTGTACCTGCAGGCATGGCCATACGTTATTGTCCTGCGTGGCTTTGTTTGGCGATTGCCAGACACGTTTTACAGTGTGTGCCATGTTTAAATATCCATTCAACAGAATATTTTGTTCGTACAATGAAAGTCATTGTGGTTCACTTAGGAATCTATGATTTCTGCAATGCAGAAAATGCAAACAGAATCATGGAATCCAGTCATAAAAATGAAATTTACGGTATAATGCAGAATGTCATGGAATTTGGGAAAATGTGGATGAATAAATCAAAAGTAGGGCTGCACACTTACTCAAATTGGGATATGGACCAGTGTCTGTGAATATTAAACTGCAACAAAAAATTGTTTAAATAATAATGAATTAAAAATAATAAAAAAGGCTATTTAAATATCAAGTTCTGTTTAACTTGACTTGACAATTACTATTGTAGAGTACAATGTACTTCTCAAAGTAATAATAATAACAATAAAATAGCTTTTTAAAACAACATTTTTTAAGGAAAATCACAATTTTTCATTCTTGTTTTAATTGAAATTGCAAACCTATGTTGTGCAGCACAAAAAATGAAGGAATAATCCAGATTTCCATTTTAAAAGATGAATTACATTATTCTAATTTTTACAATAAGTTATATGCACTCATTTGGTTACCATCATTTTTGGTAATACATTTGTATTAAATCATAACACAGTATAATCCACAAAATTTAAAACAGACAGCAGAGAATTTAAAAAAAAAATTAATGTATTTCACATGGAACTTTTATAATGACATTTTAATCAAATATATTTATTATTAAGAACTCAATTGATTCAATATTATTTTTTAATTAATACAGAAAACAGGAAAAGTGTTGTTGTGAATGCCATTGACTTTCATTGTATGGGCAAAAACAGTTTAAAACATTCTTTTAGAAAGAAACCAGACTGGCTGGAATGGCTGTAAAATCACCTTAAATTTTTCATTTTGTGATCATTTTATTCTGCCAGTTTGACAGTAAGCTTTACTTTTAAGTGATTTCTTTAAAGCAGCTCACCAGACGAAACCGTGAGAGTGTTTGTGTGCGGTGGAAGTGGTGGGTGTGACCCCAGCTTCTGTGGAGATGTGCCCGGGGCAGCTGGGAGAACTCCACAGTAGCAGTTAAACAGTCAATTCGAGCCACCGCAAACAGCACATTTCCCAACTTTTTCAGCACAAACACATAATTCATTTTTTACTGATTTATATCACCACTTTATTGCATCTAAATACTGGCAGTGTTTACCAGAGCTTTGCCAGAAACTGGACATTTTTATGGCTCTCTCTCTGCATATGAAGCAAGCTGTATCTGTCATATGCAGTGAGCAATATCTTGAAATAATAAGCAAGTTAAAGGGATTTACACAGTATGCATATTTAATCTCCCTCATGCGTTTTATTACATTATTTGGTAACGCATCTTGCAGAATAAAGTTTAGTTTCTCTCGGTTTCACATGAATTCATATGTAACTGAATGTGAATGATCCTTCTCCAGTCCTTTGGCTGAGAGCTATGATACATTGCACTAATTACATGCTCTGTCAATCAAGTTGTCATACACTTATACACTCTTTCCAAAACTGTTAATTTGGTGTAAACATACTGTATGTTTGCAAAGGGAAGCATTAATATTACGGTTGCTTTTGTTTATAGTTAGGGTTATAAGCATTTCCTTTTTGTTTCTTTCTGTGGACGTCTTAATATAGGCAAGGCAAGAGTGAACAAAAAAGAAAAAGAACAAGAATTTCTGGAAAGATAAAGAGCATTGAGGAGAACATGTTTGGTAACTTGCCAACCGCTGTTAACAAAAATTAAATCCAACTGCTTTCACATGGAAACTATTTACTTTCATCCTTCCACAAGTCTTACATTCTGTCTGCTGTGAACATCTGAGAGATTAGCATCACATTCCTTTGCTGATGTATATCGGCCATTAACGCATTAACGTTGCATTCTAAAATGTATGTTTTGTAAATAAGATGTTATACCATCACAGTCAGGAATCAATTATATTTTGAAATAATAAAATGGAAACAGTTATTTTAAATTGTAATAATATTTTATTTTTGCTCATTAAAGGCATGTTGCATACTGGCCATACATTTGTTGTTACTACAAAGAATGGGACAAAATGAACAGACCACCCTTACAGGCTCGTATGAATCAGCTCTAGTCTACTCCCGCTTTGTCTCCCTTATTTCTTATTTTAAATACAAAAGGCAAAGGGTGCAAGTCAGCTATATTAGGCTGTATAATTTGGACAGGCTGAGGTTTTGATTTGTTTAATATCTTAAAGCAAAACTTTCAGTTGCCCTTTGTCCTATAGGGACATTACCCAGTGGTGACATCACTGTCTTGGGACTTCAAAAAAGCTAAAACAGGAGAGAAGACAATGATGTCATAAGTTAAGTGTCGTGCCTTCCCGCATGAGTCAAGTCAGTGAGGTACTGAATCGGATTTTTACTTGTATGTGTGTTCGAGAGCACATGCCATGTACGATCTAGTGTTTGGCTGCAGTGCTGCATGTCAGCCAGCAGGTGATGTGACAATGTAATCCCATTCCCACACACTGACATGTCATCTTCGCATGCACAGTGAACACAAAAGATCGTGATTCGTGTGACAGGCTGTTGCCCTCCACCTGCTGCATTATAAAATCTAATTGTGCATATAATATTAAAGTACCTCATTTTTAAGGAATAGTTCACCCAGATTTAAAAAATTGCTGAAAATGTACTCACCCTCAGACCATCCGAGATGTAGATGAGTTTCGTTGTTCAGAACAGATTAGAAGAAATTTAGCATTACATTACATGCAGGCCTGCCAGTTGATCCTCCGGAGTAAATGGGTGCCATCAGAACGGCAAATGTGCAGTCCAAACAGCTGATAAAAACATCACAATAATCCAAAAGTAATCCACACAAATTTAGTGAAAGGTGAAAAGGTGTGTTTGTAAGAAACAAATCAATCATTGTGATGCTTTTAACTTCAAACCAAAAAATAAAACATACATTTTATCTCTTTGGACTCTCATTCTGACAGCAGCCATTCACTGCAGAGGATTGAATAGTGAGCAAGTGATATAAAGGTACATTTCTCCAGTCCCCATGAAGAAACAAACTCATCTACATCTTGGATGGCCTGAGGGTATATTTTCAGCAGATTTTCCTTTTTAGGTTAACTATGCCTTTAATATACTAATTGTAAAATCAAATACCATTAAAAATGATTTGATTTGCAGTCACACCATGCAATCACTGCAGCATCATTCTGCTGAAAACATATTAACATTTAGTGCATTGTCAGAACATTGAGGTACAGTTGTTCTGTACCAATCTGTGCTGCATTTCCACTGGATCTACAATGTACTTAGGCTTACGGTGCTTTTGGGTAATGCAGCCCTGGTCAGGGCAGTACCGCAGTAAACAAACAAACCCCTCCCCCTCCCTTTTTCTTGATGTCCTTCTCAGAGAGACTGGACAATACCAACAGCAGCTCGCTCTCTCTCTCTTTCAGTCTCTCTCTGAGAGCCAATCCTCTTAATGCAGAGTGAACGAGGGAGAAAGCGGCTGATGAGAGCGAGCGTGAGGCAGGGAGGGGGCAGGAAAGAGACATGTAGAGGAGAGAGAACAGTTGGTGCTCAGAGCTGACACAGGACACATAGCGAAAGACAGTGCTGCAGCTTATGTCTCTGTAAAGCAGCCTCTCTGTCTTTTTGCATCACTCCACCAACTCTCTCTAGCGGGATTCTCATCTCTGTGTCGCTACAGAGACTGAGCCTGCTACCCAGCCATGGCCAGCCAGCAGGACTCAGGCTTTTTTGAGATCAGCATCAAGTCTCTGCTGAAATCCTGGGGCAGCAGTGAGTACGAACTCTGCACACACACACACACACACACACATGCACGCAGTATTAGTACAGGCATGCAGATGCCACTGCATTTGTGTGCCGAGTTGTTTACGATCTGCTGAATCTATGCGTTTCCTCAGTTTTATATTCTTTAGTGCTAGTGACGTGATATAAACCACAACATTTTCAGGAGACTTCAATGGTTCAGTTCACTCTGGGATGTTTACATCCTCCTTTTATTTCCGAGATTATTGACTTTGGTTGTCTAATATTCACACTCGTAGAAGCACTCAGGATGTTACTTGTAAAGTGATGATGTTAAATGTGTGCGTGTGTCCGGTTCATTAGTGTTTGGCTGGAGAGGTTGTGTTATGTAATGACTGCAGACTAAAGGGGCTCGTGACGTGATCAGGAGGATTTGTGCTGTTGTTTTTCATCACGTGCTGCATTTGAGCTCGTCAATACCTCTCAGTGTGAGCGTGTGCCATCATGTCAAGGTTATACTATGTCATGGGTGATGCAGATGATGATGGCGACAGTGACATTCTATGTTTCTGATGATGATTTATGAAAAGCATAATTTTATAAAGTCTGAGTGGAATATAGTGTGTTTTGTTTAAGGGTTATTGTTTTGCGTGAGGGACAAATGGAGAACTTTGTGTACCTGAATTATTTCTTAAGCAATTCTAGTTTAGATTAAAATGGCTGGAACAACTATTTTGATTCATCATTGATTATTCTTTTATTAAATTTATTTGATAGAGTAGTTGTTATGACCTTATGTAAAACATTACTAAAAGAGTCTGACATTTCAGTTTGAATGTTAAATCAAAAGCGAATGGAGTTTACATTGAATGTGCATGATAATGATAATGTGCTGGATCAAAAAGATTCATGACACTGGGATGGGAAATGTTACATCACCTGTATAAACAAGGTCTCACAAATGACCCTTTCAAATACATACAGTTTGACATGTTAAGTCACTGCTCTGTAGTGTGTGTGTGTGTGTGTGTATGTGTTTGTGTGTTAGAGGGATCTCTACCTTGCATTGTCAGCAGAGGTAGAACTGTCAACTGAAGGTGATACAGATGTGTTTTTCTTGTGCAAAGGAGATGTGTTGCTGTCCAGTGGATGTTAATTTGTTCCCGTGTGTTTTAGACATGCTGCTCGATCCCTGTGAAGTAGAACAGGTGGCCTGGTAACAGTCTGCTAACTCACTCAAGCAAATCCACTCAAATCTCTTTCCAGTCCATCTGATCTCCTTTTCTGCATGCTCTCTTTCTAATTTTTTTCTCTTTTATTCCTTTTTTTTTGTTAGAGCCACCTTTTTTATATAAGCTCAACCTGCTGTGAATTAGCTTGTGTACGAAGTGATTATTACGATAAGATGTAGCAACAAATAATCATGGCGAGATAAAGATGGAGAAAAGGGTACTGCATGTTTATCTTGATAAAGTGCAGTTTGCTGTCTCTTTTTAACACTTAGACATTTAGACAGTCATTATCGAGAGTGGGTCTCTAGCGCGATTACTATATTATACTGTATTTCCGGGCAATCGCTTGGAATGGATTTTGTAGTCATTATAAAGATGACGGTGTGTCTGGACTTGCATTGCATTGATTCATAATTATTGTGTATATTCTTAGCTTTATGTGTTCCTTTAGTTAAATTTGACCCTCCTTTGGTACCATATAAATATCCTCATCTGAAAAGCTAACTTTTAATGAATAAATCATTTTTTTAATGCTTTTCGAAAAATGCAAAATCTGTTATTTTAGTGTTAAGTTTTGAACTATTAGTTTTTCCATGATGGTGTCATTTTATTAACTAGGTAAACAATCTTTAGACTTATAAATAATGAGTATATGGGTCTTTTGACAGAAAGCTCCAGCTCACAAGAGCCATTAATTCATTTTAAACTAGTTCCACCATTGCTGCGTCCCAATTCACCTGCTTATACTATGCCCTTTTGTGAAGAAAAAGTACTTTTGAGTATGTAGCAGAATAGTAGGCACGCTTTGGGACATACTACTTCATCATAGCTGCTTCTTTAACGGACACTGTGTTGCTTAGTTATGTGCATCCTGTTACTGTTTAAACTGCCCTGTCAATCATCTTGTCACAGTTAATAATAATAATTCATTACATTTATATAGCGCTTTTCAGCTTTTTCTAAGCACTCAAAGCGCTCTACATTGTGAGGGGTGGTGTCTCCTCGTCCACCACCAGTGTGCAGCATCCACCTGGATGATGCGACGGCAGCCATAGTGCGCCAGAACGCCCACCACACACCAGCTTACTGGTGGAGAGGAGACAGAGTGATGAAGCCAATCAGTGTAAGGGGATGATTAGGAGGCCATGATGGTCAGAGACCAATGGGAAATGAATAGACCCTTTTCATGTTAGTAAACATTGTGACGTTTTTCTGTGTTTGACACACGTGCTTCAACAACTGGTCGAACAAAGAATGTTCCCAATAGCACTTTAAGCGCAGCATCTCGTTCCCGCTTTTTCAGGGAACAGGGTTTCAGTCAAATAACCCGAAACGTTCCCTATGAACTGTATGTGTGTTACGATCTCAGGTAGAACAAACTTCACGGAGAGAAGGGAATCCAAAAATAAAGTCTTTTAATATTATAATCCACACGAATAGAAGGGAATAACTCAGGGTAGTCTTAACACACGTAACATCAAAAAATAACTGGCAAAGAACTGGGGAGAACTCAGGACTTAAGTACACAGGGGCAAATGGGATAATTAATAAACAACAGGTGAACTAAACGAGACGAGCAAAAACTAGGTCAAAACAGAAATTCAACATACAGACGTGACAATATGTGAATATTATGTAGACCAATTGTTTAAATCAAATTTATGCTTTAAAAGTAGAGTAATCATAGCAGGTTTCATTCATTAGTCTGTCCGTTTAAATGTCTGCGTTTAGCTTCAAATGGCGTTTTTGATGACAGTATTCAATATAAATTATTTGCATTCCGATTCTGATATCCAAAGGGACAACAGTACATTTTATCTCTTATTCTGTGGAGTTTTCCCATTTCACTCTGCTTGTTTCTGCCACCCCAATACGTGCGCAGCTGCGAGTGACGTAACTGTGACGTCTACATGAAATTGGTCTATATCATCCACATTTCGTTTAGTTTGATTTCCTACCATATTGGAGAGAAATGAAGAGGCACATCGCGGGTCTTTCATGCCGAGAACTCTGCTCATGTGTTTGCATAATGATGCATTTAAAAGTTAATGACCAAACGTATCATTATAAAAGTTCACAGTGTTGCTGCAGATGAAATATAACATGGATACATTAAATTAATATTTTTTTAATCAGGTTAGACGCTGGGCGAATTCCAAATGGATGTGAGCACCCCTATGCCCTACTCCCTTCAAAGGGCAGCATTCAGTTGTTGCAAATAAATGTCTTCTTATTTATGTCTAATTGTGTCTTATTTACTATTACACTTTTTCAAACTAAACTTGCTTACACTTCCATCTTAAATCATATTTCAATCTCTGATGAAAAATGTTTTGTATTATATTAAAATAAATGCAAATTTAATCAGCCTATTTTTAATACTTACAATTGTATGTGAAGTCAAAATCGACACCGACACCAACTTTGCTTTAAAATGCATCGCAAGATCTCCTAACTGAAAATCACATGATCACAAATGGAAACCACTTGAGCTCCTCAGGGCTGCGTTCTCTCCCCACTGCTCTTCTCCCTCTACACCAACGACTGCACATCTAAAGACCCCTCTGTCAAGCTCCTGAAGTTCGCAGATAACACCACACTGATCGGCCTCATCCAGGACGGTGACGAGTCTGCTTACAGACAGGAGGTTAAGGAGCTGGCTGTCTGGTGCAGTCTCAACAACCTGGAGCTTAACACGCTCAAAACTGGAGATGATCGTGGACTTCAGGAGAAACCCCCCTGCTCTCCCCCCACTCACCATCATGAACAGCACTGTGACTGCAGTGGAGTCATTCAGATTCCTGGGCACCACCATCTCTCAGGACCTGAAGTGGGATATTCACATTGACTCCATTGTCAGGAAGGCCCAGCAGAGGTTGTACTTTCTTCGCCAGCTGAGGAAGTTCAACCTGCCACAGGACTTACTGAAACAGTTCTACTCTGCCATCATTGAATCCATCCTCTGCACCTCAATAACTGTCTGGTTCAGCTCAGCTACCAAATCTGACCTCAGAAGACTACGGAGGGTAGTCTGGACTGCTGAGCGAATCATTGGTACAACCCTCCCCACTCTCCAAGAACTGTACTCATCCAGAGTGAGCAAAAGGGCTGGTAAAATCACTCTGGACCCCTCACATCCAGCACACAACCTCTTTGAACTGTTACCGTCTGGTCGACGCTACAGAGCTCTCAGCACCAGAACGACCAGACACAGGAACAGTTTCTTCCCTCAGTCAATACATCTCATGAACACTCAATAAATAAACATGGAACACACAACTAATTCATTATCCATTCACCACACTCACTTATTTTATTTTTATTTTTCTTATTTCTAATTTGCACATACTTGACCTGTACATACATAGTCGCCTATATTATATATTATATATTGTGTATTTTTTATTTTTTATTTTTTTGCTGCTTTGTACATTGGTTATTGGCTATTTGTAGTTATTTTGTTTTATTACCTGTGTCCTGTCCTGTTACTGTCTTTCTGTTGCACTGTGGAGCTTCTGTCACTACAACAAATTCCTTGTATGTGTAAACATACTTGGCCAATAAAGCTCATTCTGATTCTGATTCTGATCACTGCGCACTCCAGTGAATTCAATGGTAAACATTGAAATGTAGTGATGATGTCACAACAGCCCTTCTGCTAATGTTTATATCATACCTATGATATCCAGTGAAATATGTCATATTCAGTGAAATATAACATCAGAATCACTGGTTTCACTGAAGTGTGCAGTGAAATCCAGTGAGGTGTCACAATAGCCATTAAGATAGCATATTTACTGAGTGTGAATTCCAGTGAAATCCAGTGATGATATCATAAATGCATCACAGTGTCATAACGGGTATTATGATGTCACAATGCAAATTAATAAAGGGCATTGTAATTCATTTATAGAATGTAACGCTTTAATAGATTTCATTGCAATTTCCAAATTCTATATGTATCCATGTTTTGAAGATGAATTGTGTGTATCCCCAGTAAAATGAAATAAATGTGTTAGAAAAGTATGTGTCAGTGCTGAGTTTAAATATAGCACCACATAGTCCCTCCCACCCTCTCTCACTTTCTCGCTCAATCGTTCACTCTCTCTCTTGGCTTTGCTTGAATTCCAGCTTGACCTTCTCCTCAGTTAGGGCTTGCTTTTATCAAAAGTCTACTAGGAGCTACACAGGAAGGCTGTGTTTCCTTGAACTTGCGGTCTCCTACTCCCATAACTCCAAGAGCAAAGCCCTGCTATCCCAAGTTCGTGGCTGTTTGATAGGGCTGCCCAGCATGTTGCAGGTCCACAAAGACAGGGCGGGAAGACAGAGGGGAAGTATGGAGCTCTGTCGGAGGTAGAGGGCTAGTTTTGTTTTGGATTACTGGAACTGACACGGTTGCATCATGGAGCTTTCTCCCGTGCGGTGGAGTCGGGCCAGCGTCATCAGCTTCATCAAGGGCCTTGGTAGGTGCCACATAAGTGAAAGGTTTGCGGGTGCATGGGTGTTGTTCTCAGCGCTTGCTGTAAGGAGGTTGCATTCTGTAGATTCCTGATAGTGTGTTCAAGGCTCATTAAGTGAGCAAAATATTTCACAATTCCTTTCCAGCAGCTCCCCTCCTCATTCAGTTTGAACCGCTCAGGCTCGACAGCAAATTCGGAGGTGTCAACTGACGGCCGTTGCTTGTCCATAAATAACGTTGTTGATGTTAATGTTATGTACAGATGACTGTCAAGCCAACCGTATGTTGTGAATTCAAATTGATGATTAACAAATATTCAACGTCTGTTTTGGTCTTGTTTGATAATGAGCATCCAACAGCTTCTAAATATTCTGGTTTCCTTCTAGGTGGTTTGTCTCATGTCATTTAGCACGAGTACTAATTCCATTGTTCTACCCTTGACCTGAGCAGTGGTCCGGTCATGAACTCCTATTAACATGGTGTGAAGTTTAAACTCTGAGGTCTGCCAGAGGAATTTCAGATCGCAAAATATCAGCCTGACTTGCAGTGCATTTCTTCATTGGAGCTTACTGAAAGAATGTCCGAACTGTATCTGAAAACCAGAATATTACAGAGACCGCAAACGCATGCAGTATCAATGCTTTGACAAACATCCACTACACTACTCACATATTCTCTTCAGAAAAATGAAAAGGTCTAGTTAACAATGAAGACCTAAAAAGTGTAATTGTGACTTTGTAGAGGGATTGACTGCTTTTGATGCCACGTGAATTGGGGGATTAAGCAGCAGTGCATCACTGTTTTGACATGGATTGCTTTAGTTTTATATTAGCAAAAACTAGTTAATGAACAGACCTTTAACAGTTTTAATTTCTAACTGTTCATAAAAACACTTATGCAATCATTATTTTGAGGTAATTGCCTCATTTTAAGCAACTACACGTCTCTTTAAATTACTCATATTGCTGTTAGGAATTAGGATTTTTTTTTCCTATTCGTTTTGCAGCTTGTGACTTGTGAGGTTGCAGGGGTCTATTCTAAGAGGAGCACATGCTCGAAGCCTCTGCAGCCACATGACGTGGGTTCCCTCGGCCCCGACCTGCCTGCTGACCCCCCTCCCCCCTTTGGGAGCGATGACATGGTCATGCCAAAAATGAAAACACCAGCTGCTCAGTCCCTGGCCGATGTGAGATGGTGCTCTCAAGGCATAGACTCAGGCCTCAACCCTAACATTGACACCACCACTTTCAGTATCTCATAGCTGTCAAAATATCTGTCATGTTTTTTAATTTGATAATCTGACAAATTGATTCCATCTCAAAGCATTTGATTGGCCAGGCATTTTTGCTTCTGTGTGAGATCAGAAAATCACCCAAGTCGTATTCACTCAAGTCACTAGCACCACACAACATGCCGGCGCTTGTCAGTGCACCAATTTGAGCTACTAATAAGATCCATAATAAACTAATTCAGTTTTTGTTTTTTTGTTTTTGTGCGTTTCCAGCATCCCCCATAGGAAAGCGCCCCCTCCCCCAAGTGAGCAGCGCTCTGGGCGAGAGGAAAGGTCCTGTTTCCACCATGCCGGTTACCGTGGACCCAGAAAGCAAACCGGGCGAGTATGTCCTCAAAAGCCTGTTCGCCAACTTCACTACCCTGTCTGAACGCAAAATACGCATCATCATGGCAGAACCACTGGTAAGAGACCCTTTTTTTGTTTGATGTCAGACATTTTTCTGGCAAGACAAAGTTTAACATCTCTTGGGATCTAATTATTCAAAGCATTTACATGCAGATAGTCTGAGATGCAAGACCTAAAATGCAAGTAAATAACGTCTAGCCCATATTAAAGCAGCCACCACAAGTCAAGAGTTTGGTTTGAGGCTTTCTTACGCCTCATTTTAGCTGATTCTCTGGTATGTTGAGTAGTCTAGAAAAACAGGAAGTGTACAGTATGCTGTCTAAATCAATTAGACAAAGGAGGAGAGATATGTAACAGCCATGGCATACAAGTTATTAATGACTGTGCTTTGGCTTTCATTAGTAATTGCTTTAGTTGGCAGGCATCGAATGTTAATACTTCACAATTAATGAAAGTGAAAGTGAAAGTGACGTGACATGTGGCCAAGTATGATTACCCATACTCGGAATTTGTGCTCTGCATTTAACCCATCCAAAGTGCACACACACAGCAGTGAACACACACACAGCAGTGAACACGCACCCGGAGCAGTGTCTTCAAACTGCACTAATAGCCATGAGATACTGTGTCTGTTTTTGCTGCAGTGGCTCAGGTTGCCTGGTCTCTCTGTATCACTGTAATTTCATTATACTGGAGTGCAGATTTCAGTGGACAGGAATGGGTTTTGTCTACTTCGTATGTTCAAGCCAAAAAGCTCACGGAACAAACAGTAAGCAGTCAAAGCTCTCAGCAACACCCATTTAAGTAATATCTCTGTGCACAGACACACTGTTCCCAGACAGTGTGTGCTTTAAGTTAATGAATCAATTTCACATTCGTGACTTTGTCATCACAGTTGAGGTGCTGAGTTTTGTCAAGTGCATTTTCAAGTCAACAGCCAGTAATGTACAGTTCACAATATATAGATAACAGCAGTAACTTCACATCAGATTCAAAGTTCAACCATAATAGAATCTTTTCCATTTAGAAACAGCCATGACCTAGACATCTATATTCAACCTGTTTGTAGAATTCTACAATCTTGAATCTTTTGACCATGTCCACCCTTGTTAACCTGAAAGCGTGTGTGCATGTATCCACACGTGTGTCTCTGTGTTATGGGGTTAACCACTTGATTTGACCTTGAGTACTTATTCAGAAGATGTTTAATAGAGCCCCCTAATGTATAACAGTGAGAACACGGAAAGCCAAAGAATTCAGTCAAAGAGTATAGAAAACCAAGAGGCGAACCTCTGTAGAACGTTCTATTGCAACAGCGGCGCCCAGCGCTTCCGCTATTTTGGGGTGAAAACCACTCAGTAGTCCACTAGATTCTAGCTGTCGCTATCGCAAATATCAGCTGCTTTGTTTAAAAAACCGTACATTAAACCTGAAATACAGCCTGAACGATGACAACAATAATGTACAGTCACTACACTAGTGATCATCAAATCCTTTTAATAGTTTATTTTACAGACTTTATTTTAGTCTTCTCTATTTTTTTTTTACAAAACCTTTTGCTCTCTAGAAACCATGTCAGTTTCGGTTGAAAATATTTTAAGTTCAAGTGTTAACATTGTAAACACTGAATTAATACCAACATATGAAATTAAATTAATGACAGAAAGAATGTTGGACAATAAATATACAACAGGAATACCATCTTGACAGTAAACTGTTTTGGCAGTCTTGTCTTATATTAATGTCCGTTAAAGGAAGACTGTAAAAAAAAAAAACCTTTTATGTAAAAAAAAAAGCATAAGTACAGCCACTTTCTCCTAAATTGTTTAATGATTTAATTATGACAGACACAGCAATGCATCATGTTCTAGAGATCATCATGTTTGTAGTGTGTTCCAGGGGATTGAAACGTTCAGACCTACTGGAGTAATAGTAAATAATAATATTGCAAGTAATGGATTTTTGTTACTTTTGGTAACAAAAGTTGCATATGCTCATTATAACTATAGTGCCATATCCATATAAATCATTATTATGGTTTCTATGGCTATAGGACCTGCAGTTCCTAAAAGGATTTAAGTTTACTACTAGACTAAAAACAGTTAAAGTTAGCAGGTGCTTAAGACAGCGCTATGTCCCACTTCAAAACACAGTATACACTTTTGTGAATTAATTAGTTACGGTCTTTGGGAAAACGATAAAAGGCAAGATTTTTACTGTCACACTGATATTTTGTGCAGTTGATTGCCCAACATTGGGTTATTTTATTCCACTTTGACTTCTCTTTTGTTGTTATTCTGTCTATTTCTGTATATCTGTAATGTTGTCCAGTTGGAATTTTCGCCCCAAAATGGCGGCCGCGCTACCGAAGTACCACCTAGTGGCTGTTACCCAAAAAGCATCATAGTTTCGCCTCTTGGTCTTCTATATTCTTTGATTCAGTCAATAGCGAGGGAGCGTTTTCTCATAAATAACGGAAAATTAACACTCAAAACTTGGTGAATGAAGTCTGAAGTCTGTAAAGGTTTGCGAGTGCAGATTCCATTGGTTGTATGTTATTTCAAGTTCATTCATTACAAAAAAAAAATGTTTTCCAGCTGGGAATCTGCCAATTATCTACAACTTTTAAGTTCTTTTTGATTTTCTGCAGGAAAAGCCCCTTACCAAGTCTCTACAAAGAGGAGAAGACCCACAGTTTGATCAGGTGAGATTAAAGTGCCCCTATTATGGGTAATGAAAGGTTCATATTTTGGTTTTGGGAGTCCCCAACAACAGGTTTACATGCATGCAAGGTCAAAAAACACTTTCATTTTCTTATAATATGCATTTATTTTTACCTTACTTGCTCAACAGCTCCCAAACGATTCGCTCAACGATTCATTTTTCCAAACCACTTCTTTGCGTGACGCTAATCTGCGGGGAGTGGTCCGATTGGTCTCATTTTGCATTTAATCATGCCTGTAATGCCTGATAAAGCAGCGTTTGTGAGCACAGTGCTGCTTTGTGTACAGCGTTCCCCGCTATTTTTACAGCTCCAAAAGCAGCACCTAGTGGCAAAGAATGAATTTGCATTTTCATTCAGACCAATGCGAAAAGACCAACAAGTGGGCGGGGAATATGCTAATGTTTAATGTTGACGTCAAAATGAAATGGCTTGGGATTCGTTTTAAAAATGACTCGTTTCAATGATTCAGAGTCGACTCTTTCTTTTGAGAGACAATAACTTTATATATGGTGCACTTTCATATTTAAAACTTTGCAGGATGTTTTCATTCTGCACTGCTGTGTTACGCACTGCATGAAAGGTAATTTTCAAAAATCCATAATAGGGGCACTTTAAGTGACATTTTCCATATCCTTCCTGACATTTAAGACTTTTATCCTGCCAGATACACAGATCACAATTAAACAATCAGGGCTGTAGATTTTTTTTTCTTTCCACTGTTAATTGATAGCTCTAGAAATGATAAAGTAATGTTGAAAAATAATAAATGATGTGCTCCCATACCATCCAAATTTCTTGCCCTTCTCTATTGGTAGATTTTTAGTCATCATCAGTCAGACTCTAAGAATAGCATTCCTATAGTTGGTGCAATGCTGTCCCAACTTTACCCCTCTGTACTGAATTCTTAAGCAGTCTGAACGTGTGTGTGTGTGCATGAACATCTCACAGTGGTTGGGGGGGAATACCAGGCCGTCTCTGCCCAGACACCCCTCCCTTCCTCTATTTGGTTTTGCTCAGCCTGTATGACCGCATCCACTGCCTGGATCTCAATTCTGGCTGTTTTCTGATTACCCCAATACCACCCATAATAATATTTCAGTTATGCTCCATCTCAATTTGCCTAGTTAAGCTACAGTATGCACTAAAAGTATGTTTTCATTTTCTGGAAGAAAAGTACATATTTTTGAGTGTGCAACAGAAGAATTGACATGTTTTGGGACATACTACTGAATCCTTCTTTAAAGCACAGTGGGTGGTGGGCAATATTAGTCAGGTTAGTTTCTTTAGATCTACACTTCAAATTTCCAATGGAAATAATAAACCATGCAGATACTTTTGGGATAATCATTTCAACATACTACGATTTATAGCATGCTAATTCTTATTTGAAATACTATTTAGTGTATAGATATTGTATACTATATATAATACAAATTGAGATGTAGCATTACAGTCTAATACAATACATTGAGTCTTTTATATGGGCACATTCAAGCAATGTTGGCCATACCGTACTACCCACTGTTTTTTAAATTAAGCGTTATGCATAACATGTAAATTTTCTGCATGCATAATTTACCCAGATAACTTCCGTTGTTAAAATATGGATGCTGCGAAGTTTCACATACTGTTTTTATAAAATAGGTATACAGTATATACTGTACAGTAAGCAGTATGCTAATGTTCCATTCCGTGCATAGAGTTAATTCCCTTTGCATTTTGTGCTGTACAATTAGTGCTGTGACAGTTGATGAACAATTTCCTGAAGTTGCTTCCTATGTTTCCCCGCAGCTGATCAGCACTATGAGCTCTCTTGCCGAGTATTGTCTGCCCTCCATCCTGCGGACCTTATTTGACTGGTATAAAAGACAGAACGGCTTAGAAGACGAGTCCCACGAGTACCGCCCACGTGCAAACACCAAGTCCAAAAAGTGAGTCTTCACCAAGATTTAAAGTTACAAATTTTTGAACTATTTTTAAACTCTTTTTAGACAAAGTAATACTCTTATATAGGGTATGGTGAAATGTTTGGTCAGTTTGCATCCTGAGTATACTTGAGATGAAACTAGAGCACACAAAGTCAAGGATCTGCTCGTCAAGACTTTTACAAGTCTTTAAATCAGTATAATCTGATTTGTGTGTTTATGTATGTGTGATCTAGTGTGGATGGAAGTGTGTGATTGATGCCTGTCATCAGGAAGCCTTGCCTTCATCTTATGAAATACAATCTCTACTGCAGTGCACTGCACATCAGCTCATCTGACTTTAGGCCAGTAATAGCTAAAGGGCTGTGATGATTGGCTGTTTTTGAATAGTTGCGCTCGTCTGGTGGATCTTTTTCCTGTGGACATTTTTATGTAAGCCTAATGTCAAAATAATACTTTATTTTAATAATGTATTTTAGAAATGGGTTACTTGAAACATTTTCTTAGCCTAAATTCTTTGCTACATATTAGTGGTAAAGGCAAGGTAGAAATTCCTCAGCAGTGATATATGCGATCTCATGTCCGCAGACCGTAATCAAATATCGCTATTGGCAGTTAGCTTTGGTTACATCAGTGCTTCAGAATCAAATACAGGCCATAGAGGATTTCAGAAGCTCTCATGGCACAAACCCCGGAAGCATATTTATATTATTGACTTAAGCAAGCAGTGATTGTTTATCAAAATGTGATTTACTCAGTTTTTTGTTCCCTCTCTCATTCAGTGATGAACAGCAGAAAGATTATCTGTTGGAAAGGAGGGACTTAGCAATAGACTTCATATTCTCACTGGTGCTTATTGAGGTTTTAAAACAGGTATTTAATTTATTTCAATTTTGGTTTAATCATTTATATTTTATTTGATTGTACTTATTTAATATAAAGTAATAAATAAATATATGAATTAATGAAATGCATTATTTAATTATATTCTATTATTTAGTTTGTTCATTTATGTCTTTTTACTCATCCTTTTTCTGGCTTTCTTTGTAGATCCCTCTCCACCCTCTTCTGGACGGCCTCATTCAGGAAGTCATTAACCTGGCTTTCAAACACTTTAAGTACAAAGAGGGGTAACGATCCATTCAAGTTCTTTCCTCCATCCACCATTATCCATAATTTTCCTGCATGTGTTTGCATGAGTAAATCTGCCTAATAAGCATTTTACATGATTTAAATTTTCCCTCAGTCGAGTGTACTCACTGTAAATGTAAGAGCTGTTAAGTCAGTAAAAATGATGGTCTTTCTCTGTCATGCAGGTACCTTGGGCCCAACACAACCAACATGCACATAGTGGCTGATCTGTATGCAGAGGTTGTCGGTGTCGTCGCCCAGTCCAGGTAAATTATGAAGCAGCAAAATCATAACATATTTAAAGTTTAATATACAGTTAAGTGGAGTGAGATTTTGGACCAGTGAAACCATTTTTGTTTGATTTTGTGTAAAACCTGGATCCTGAAGCAAAACCATGTGCGTTTGCTTTAAAATTCCCACCTCACCTCGAAATGGATGGCTCCATGACTCCTCTTGAAGCCGGCGACCTGGTTTCAAGCTCAAAATGATGGCGGCATTCTTCTTCCTGTCACAGAGTGTCTAGTGTTAGATGAAACACTAATGGGAGCCCATTACCCTGATAGACGAGACATCTCGTCATGTTCACAGGGAGCTTCATCAGTGTCACAGAAAGATGGCGCTTCTCCCTATCAGTATGAGAGTGCCAGTACTGACAATTATGGCCTCTTTCCATATTTAATAGTGTGAAAAATGTCCTTGTGGCTGAACTAATAATAAGGAAGTCTTAAAATTCTGGAGTCTACATGTGTTTATTGAAGTCAAACGACATGTTAGCATGGGTCTGTTCTTCTCCCCAGTGCAGTACAAATTCAGTCAAACAGTGTGTACAGTACTAATGCATATGGTTGCTTTATTTCTCTGAGTGGGAAAGTAGCCAGTTAGTTTGTAGCTCACTTAAAACAAACATTGAGTCTTGCAGAGAGAGATGCTTCCATATTCCCCCTCCAGATGCCTTTCTAAATATAGGGCTGAAGATCTCTCCCTCTGTCAGAGTGAACTCACAAACACACAAACACTCCCTAACATATGTGTACAAGAAACATCCAAGTCCCGGCCAAACAGAATCTGCTGACTTTGGTGGAATGGATTTAAACTTGTAATTAGATTTAATTCATTTACTGATACTCCAAATATTAATTTAGTTGCAGTTGATTGCATATGTCATTCATACTGAGATAACCCCTCAAACGAAGACAATTAAAAGAAAATTATAAAGCAGACTTTAATATGAAATGTGAGTTTAAAAGTCAGTTTAGTGTTTGTTTTGAGTTTAGTAAATTGTGAATTGAGTTTTGGTCAATCTATCTAAAGTAGACGTGGGATGCTTTCAGGCAGGAAACTGTTTTGTATACTGTCTGCAGGATTTTTGGAATTGTGTACAGATGTAGTCGTTGTTTTTTGCTTCAGCATAAATTTGCATTTATTCATTTAGACTTACAAATGAGAAACATCATAAGCAACATAAGATATTTTATGCAAATACAGATAAACGAGCAACAGCTTGTAGTTAAATCTCCAATGCAGAATGATGGGAATCAAACCAAAACTTTGCTGTTTTGCAATATTTTTATTATATTTATTTAGCTGTATTATCTTTTATAAATATTAATACCATTCCATTCCTCCCAGGTTTCCTGCGGTGAGGAAGAAGTTCATCTCAGAGTTGAAGGAGCTCAGGCAGAAAGAGCAGAGCCCATATGTGGTCCAGAGCACCATCAGCCTCATTATGGGGGTCAAGTTCTTTCGTATTAAAATGTACCCAGTGGAAGATTTTGAAGCGTCTTTCCAGTTTATGCAGGTACACACAATAAATCAATACTTCAAATGTTCTATTTTAATTGACAAACAGTGCACACTATAAATAAAAATCTTTCTCTTGTACTCTTATATGTTTATAGGAGTGTGCTCAGTATTTCTTGGAGGTGAAAGATAAGGACATTAAACACTCTCTGGCTGGGCTCTTCGTAGAGATTCTTGTTCCTGTAGCCGCAGTAAGTACAGCCGTCTTTGCTGCAGTAAACACTGCCAAGCTAAGTATTTGAATGTTTAAATATTTCAATGTATTTTTATTTATGCACTAAATTAGAATTTGTTTGAGTAAGAACAAGTTTACAGAATTCTGTATGCAGATTTAAATTTGAATAATGAGTTTCCTGTTCAAACTGTAATTCATACTCAACATGATGTTTCTCTTCAGACAGTAAAGAATGAAGTGAATGTGCCTTGTTTGAGGAACTTTGTGGAAACTCTCTACGATACAACGTTAGACCTGTCATCCAGGAAGAAACACTCTCTGGCAAGTCTGGCTCTCTTTTCTGTAGTAGAGGGTGATGTATCTACAGTAATTGGCTCATAGCTGACATGTTTTTGCTGTCTGTGATGTATCAAATAGTCCATCTCTAAAAAAAAGTTCAAATTCCACGGAAGAGAGGGGCGGGGCAAGCAGAGCTCATTAGCATTTAAAGCAACATGGACTAAAAAATGGCTTGATGACAACAGAGCTGATCTTGACAGGGTTAAAAAAAGGTGTTTTTTACACTACCATTGAGAAATTTTAACCAAAGTATGTTAAAGAATCATATCAACTTGTGTAAAATGGCCATCCGATGACCCCTTTAAAGAAATTACTAAGAGTAAATGTGCTATCAGACATTTTCTAGGCAAATATTTGAATGAAAACATGGCTGCTACAATTATGTTTACATTATTAAATTCATACCTGCTTTAAGCGGTCTAAGAATATTTAAAAATCTTTTTTTATGTGTATTTTAATCAGTTTTTGATTATAGCTTCGAACTATAGTATTATTGATTGGAATTGTGGTTACCATGATTAATAATGATTTCAGTAGGAATTTGTGTGTGTCTGAATTGTTACAGATATAAAGAGGTGTAGGAGAGAGAGGGTTTGAATACACTTTGTTCTAGAGTGATTCGCTGACTTTGATCAGTCATCGAATTATATAATTCTTGTTAAGGACATATAATATAATCATTGATCTGTTTTTGTCTTTCTCAGGCTTTGTATCCATTGGTAACGTGTCTTCTGTGTGTGAGCCAGAAGCAAATCTTTCTAAACAGATGGCACGTCTTCCTCAACAACTGCTTGTCCAACCTGAAAGTGAGTCTTTGTGATCCACAAAGCTTGTGTGATACAATAGACCTGAGATGACGTCAGATTACGGCGCATATTGCAACAGATCACATGAAAAAAATGAATGCAGTTTTGTTGTGCAAGGCAGTTGTGTAAGCGTCATGTGATTGCTTGTTCTTTTAAGTGCACAGATATTTAAAGTGGCAGCAGTTACAAGCAAATAGCTGTTAAAAATGTGTGAAATGGAGAGGGAGGGCAGCAAATTGTAGGAATGGTATGCTTGCCTGAAGGGGAGGCAGGTAGGACAGGAGAATCCTTTATCATTAGCTTTAACATCTCATTGTATGTTCTGTACTCAGCAATTAAGTCTTTATACCTGTGTGGGGGTGTGAGAGAGGCAGAGTGAAAGAATGAATGAAATGAGTCAGGGCAAGAAAAAGGAGATGCAAAATAACAACCATGAAGTGCAGCACTAAGAGACCTTCGGGCAATGATGTTTAACAAGATGCTGGATCTTTCTTTCAAGCTTTCAGCTCTCAATCTGATTTCTGTTATCTCCCAATGTCTCTCAGGCAGTTGTCATGTTGTATTTGCAGCAGTGTGCTGCAGTTAGTCTGAGAGCTGCTGACTTGTTATGTAATGAAGGTTTTGACCTGTAGGAAAAAGATCCTGTTTGCGTCGGTGCCCACGTTTGGTCAAAAGTCCAAGGAAAGAAACACAAAACGTGAAAGAACAGACAGTTTAAAAGTATAAAAAATGTTGGTAAAAATAATTTTAATCAGTTTATTTGCCTTGCCAGGAAAATATATAAACATCCTTACAATAAGATACATTTATTGATATACCTATAATATATTAAAACAATACAATTAAATGTGTTAAAATATATATATATATTATGAATCCATTTATTATATATATATAATGTATATAAATATTTATTTCTTATATAATTTTTTAAGCTAATCTGTTGTTTGAAGCTTTTTTATTGTTGAACTAATGCAAATTATGGAATTAGTAGAAATTATATAGAAGCTTAAAAAGTGCACATATTTGGTGATCATAATTTATTAGATGCATCACAAGAACGTAACTGGAAATTACAGCTAAGTGCTTGTCTTTCAGAACAAAGACCATAAAATGGCCCGGGTGGCCCTTGAATCTCTCTACCGGCTGCTGTGGGTCTACATGATCCGAATCAAATGTGAAAGCAACACTGCAACACAAAGGTAGCGTACTGAAAATCAGAAGCATACAAGCTACAATTTAAGATATATAGTTCTAATATAAGACATATAATGGATATAATTCAAATGCATTACACTGACAGTGATGATGAAGAGTAAGATTTGATGATGTTGACTCTGATGATTGACATCTGACATTTTTATCTTGCTATCCATTCCAGCCGCCTCACCTCAATCATATCAACGCTGTTCCCTAAGGGTTCACGGAGCGTCGTTCCTAGAGACATGCCGCTCAACATCTTTGTCAAGATAATTCAGTTCATTGCCCAGGTTTGGCACCCGCACACCTTTGTACACCTGATAAGCATCTAAGAAAATATTAGCTACACATCTATGTTTTTGTGTCATGCAGTGTTTCCCACACATAGACTTTACCTGGGCGGGCCACCCAAGTATATTTGGTGACACATTTTTGGTTTTATTACTATTATTATAGTAGACTTGCAATTTTTTTCCCCGCCCAAGATAATGAAACCATCCGCGATCGATTAACTAGTGGAAAATCTCCCCTCGCCCTACGCATTTCGTATAGACTGCTCGTTCTGTGTGCTCAAGGACTGTCGACACTCCCACAGACAACCTCCAGTGTTTCCCATATGCTGATTTATTTGTGGCGGACCGCAACAATATCCACAAAAAATCCTACAAGTCTCACAAAATCCTGTGGGAAACACTGTGTCATGACTTTGTCATATAACACATAGTAATATCATCTTTGTTTCTCTCCTTACTACAGGAAAGGCTGGATTTTGCAATGAAAGAAATAATATGTGATCTGCTGAGTGTTGGAAAATCAGCCAAAGCTTTCAGTTTAAATCCAGAGGTAATGTTTATTCTCAAACACACACGCCCACATGTTTGCTTCAAATGTTCTAATGTTTTTACATAAAGCTTAATTATAAATTCTACCTAAAATGCTCAAAAAAGAGTATGTGAGTGTTGGAAAATTTCTGTATAGCAAAGTAAACTCATACAAATGCATTCATCCCAGTGGACTGAGTTGAAATCTTGTCATGAGAAAATGCATATTTGGTTTATTTTCTGATATTTGTGTGGTGTATGTCCAGAGAATGAACATTGCTCTGAGAGCATTCCTCGTCATAGCCGACAACCTGCAGCAGAAAGATGGTGAGCCACCCATGCCGAACACAGGGGCCACTTTGCCTTCTGGGAACACTCTGAAGAAGAAAAAAACCTACCTCAGCAAAACTCTAACTGAGGAGGAAGCGAAACTTATAGGTCAGGCCACTTATATTGCGATCACCTCCTTGTGTGTTCTTGGGTTTGTTGTGCTTCTTACAGTTTTTTATAGTCTGGATTGTTTATGTCATTGTCTGCAGGTATGGCACTGTATTACTCCCAGGTCAGGAAGGCCATTGATAACATCCTGAGGCACTTGGACAAAGAGGTGGGCCGCTGCATGATGCTCACCAATGCCCAGATGCTTAACAAGGAACCTGAAGACATGATCACGTAAGCAGCTGTTTCTGGTCTGTCTCCACCTATTATTTACCTCTGAGTGTAACATGAGTGGATGAAGGGAAAGCTCACAACCAGACAGCATACTGTATGAGTCACATCCAGCCCACACACCCTGTTTAGACAGTTTGACATTCTCTTTTTTTTCCTGTTTCCATTTGTTTCTCTCATTGTTTACTTTTGCATAACTCATCCCTTCTCTCTTGGGTCAGGGGTGAGAGAAAACCGAAGATTGACTTGTTCCGGACGTGTGTTGCAGCCATTCCCCGTATCCTGCCAGATGGCCTGTCCAAAATTGAGCTTATCGATCTCTTGGCCAGGTGAGGTTCTCCACGCACTCTTTGACTAAACAATGCACCATGCAATAAAAAGCTATAATCGTCACTTATTGTTTTTCTTTTTGCGTTTTGCAGGCTGACAGTCCACATGGATGATGAACTCAGACTCATTGCCCAGAATTCCCTGCAGAGTCTGCTGCTAGACTTCTCCGACTGGCGAGAAGACGTACTGTTTGGGTACACTAACTTCCTGCTGCGTGAAGTGCAGGACACACAGCAGGGCCTGCAGGACTCGTCTGTTAAACTGCTGCTGCATTTCCTGACGCAGTGGAGGCTGGCGATACAGGCACCTGGAAAACGCTCGGCGGAGGTATCAGCATTATGTGCCACTTGATGTTTTGCATGAAAATGTTCTCTTTGCTGGCTGTGCTTACTTAGCCAATGTACAGTTCTTTGGAGTTGTGGGCATGATCGTGTGTATGTGTATATATTTGTTGACCTCAGATGGGAACTCACAGCAGCGGGAGCTCCAGACTGCCGCCCGAGCGCAGTCCTCACTCCACGGTGCTGCACGCTGTGGAGGGTCTGGCTCTGCTGCTGCTGTGCTCCTGCCAGACCAGCACCCGCAAACTGGCTGTGTCCGTCCTCCGAGAGATACGCTGCCTGTTTACAGCTATCGGACAAGCCGAGGTAAGACAGACTGCTGGAACTTTGGCAGATTAGGCTAGAAAATCAATACACAAAACCAAGTAATTGAACCAAACAACTAATTAAAGCAGAATTACACAGAACAAGGCAGAATAAAATATTATAGAAAAAGTTTAAAAAAATTAAAAAATTTGAATAGAAAAAGACAGAATAGAATTTAGTAGAAAAGGGCAATATAGTAAAGAAATTAAGATAGCATAAAATAGAAAAAAAGACACAACAGAATACAAGAGAAAGGGACTAAAAAAGTCTAAGAAGTAAAATATAAAAAAAGACCATTGACAAACAGAAATAGAACAAATAAAACAGAACAGAAAAAGAATAACATAGAAGAATAAGATAGACAAAACAGAATAGAATCAATCAGATTAGAAAAAAGAAAGAGTAAAGAAATAAAAAAGACTACATAGAATTTAAACAAGACAATAGAATAAAAAAGAACAGAAAAGATAGAATCTGATCAAATAGAAAAATAAAAAAATAGAATACGCATGGAATAGAAAATGACAATAGAATAGAGAAATGAAATAGAGTAGAAAAGAACAGAAATATAACAAGTAATATAGAACAGAACAAGATTGTATATAAAAACAATAGTTTGAATGGGAAAAGAGAATTCAATAGAAAATAAAATTAATTAGTTTTATAGTTAAAATAATTTAAAACATTCAGATGATAACCAAACATTAGGTTGGCACTAAGGCTTATTGACTGATTGAATGTATTGAATTGCATTTGATGTCATGTGACCAGTTGAAATCATCCTAAATACGCATACACATGCAGTGGATTGATCTTAGACATAATACTAATCAGTACTAGACCTGTTAGTGTAACATAAACATTATTCAACAAGAGCCTCATGATTGACATGTGATTCTGCTCTCAGGATGACGATAAATCCATGATCGAGGTTATGGACCAACTGGCCCCCAGCGTGCTGGAGAGTTTCGTCCATGTGGCCGTCTCTGACTCTGTAAGCATTTCCTATTAGCCCAGCGGATGTATTTTTGTTTGTATATCTATATGTTTATGTGTCATTCTTATTATTGACCTCTACTTGCATCAAACTGATTTGTGCCACAAGGCTTTAATAGAACGCAGTCAACAAATGTTTCTGTCTGTAGAGTCATAACACTCATCAGCTATTAAAATCTGTGTTCTGTGAAGGCCACCCTGCCCCTGAGTCATCACGTGGACCTACAGTGGCTGGTAGAGTGGAACGCACGCCTGGTAAACAGCCACTATGATGTAAAGAGCCCGTCTCACGTGTGGATCTTCGCTCAGTCTGTGAAGGACCCCTGGGTGCTCTGCCTCTATAGCTTCCTTAGGCCAGATCACCTCCCTAAGCACTGCTCCACGGCGCTCAGCTACGCCTGGCCCTACGCATTCACACGTCTACAGCTGCTTATGCCGCTTGTTGACCCAAAGTGAGTATTTACATTATCATTACTCTTAAAACTTGCAGTTTTTATGATTTTTAGCACAAGGACTGTCAAAAAAAATTTGTTTAAAGAATAAACATTCATGTCCCCAGTAGAAATTATTTTTGAGCCCCTTTCTCTGCTCACCCCCCTCCCCAACAGCAGTCCCGTTTACGCCAAAAAGACCAGCACGCCTGGCCCAGCCGATGGCTATGTGACACTGTGGAGGAATTACTTAATATTGTGCCTCGGTGTTGCCAAACCTAGTATCATGAGTCCAGGTCACCTGAGAGCCTCTACGCCTGAAATCATGGCTACCACACCTGATGGCAGTGTCACATATGACAACAAGGTACATTACACCCATAGCAGTCATGATTCGGAAAATGAAAGAATTTTGATGTCATGAGAACATGTATGTGTTTATGATCAGGTGATAGGCACACCATCAGTGGCGTGGCTCCTGAAACAGCTGGTTCCCCTCATGAGATCGGAGAGTTTAGAGATCACAGAGTCTCTAGTCCTCGGCTTTGGACGAACAAATTCCCTTGTGTTCAGGTATTGTTTTTAATAAAGAAGCTTCTTTCTCAACCCAATGTGCTATTTAGCATATTTGCTTCCAAAACCAGATTTTCATAGTTTTCATAGGGTTATTTCTTAAACCAAGACAGTTTTACATCAACTATATCAAATAACTCAGGAAACTGCTCTGGTCTTTTGCCACACATGGTGAAGAAGCTATGAAAAATGTGTGTGTTTGAGAACAGCAAATGTAAAGAGCAGCAAGTAATGTGTGTGTCAAACAAAATAGCAGAGATGACTGTCATTCCATTGTGACGTGTGCCGTTACTTAGAAGTGGACAGATATCTACAGATTCCGTAAGACTCTGCTAGTAGTTCACTGAAGCAAAGGCAGTGTTGTTATTGTTAACTGAATCTAAAACTATTAAAAATGCAGGTGAAATAAAATATAAATATCAGATGAAAAGCTGTTAGAAAAACTATTCAAACTATTAGAATTCAATGAAATAGGAAATGTTGCCCTGGCAACTACCTAAAAATCTCATAAACTACTAAAATGACTAAAACCGGAAAAAAGGTAAGCTAAAAAGAAATATTTTTTAAATTAAAATGACAGAAAATATAAAAATAAAAGCTCATTCAAAATATTAATAAATACTATAGTATTGTACAAAAATACTAGAATAACACTGAGCACAAACTATTTAATGTAATCAACCCTAGACATATCGATTTAAATTTTGACGTATTATGTCATTTGAATTCATAGCAGCACACTGCATAATAAAGCCATATTCACATCAGGCTTTGGAGTCAACAACATATTTATGGAAATTTTTATATTGCTTTCATTCTGCGGATTTCTCATGACTGTGTGTGACATGTGTGTTTAATTAGGGAGCTGGTGGAAGAGCTCCATCCTCTAATGAAAGAAGCTCTGGAGAGGAGACCTGAGGTAAGAGTTCTGTTCTAATGCAGCTCTTTGGAAACCCCACAAACAACATAGTGGTTTATAGTGCAGTGGCAGTGCTCATGCACATTTTTAGATGTAAATTGACTTTCTTTGTTATTCTTTCTTTCTGTCTCTGTAGAATAAGAAGCGGAGAGAGCGGAGAGATCTGCTCCGGCTGCAGCTGCTGCGTATCTTTGAGCTTCTTGCTGACTCAGGGGTCATCAGTGACAGGTGAACTTGTTCACTCTCCCCACCAGGCCAGTTTTGTGGGCTTACGTTTTTCTAAACTGATCTTTTTCTAAACTGATCTTCTTTCACAACAAAGCAGGTCTTTGACCTCTGTTAAATTAAAAAGGGAAAGGGAAAGTCTTGTAAAAATCCCTTGTGCATCTGTTTTACTCAGTTTTTTCTTCTCTGCAGTACCAATGGAGCATTGGAACGAGATTCCCTGGCTCTAGGAGCCCTTTTTCTTGAGTATGTTGATCTGACCCGGATGCTCTTAGAAGCAGAGAATGACAAAGAGCTGGACATTTTGAAAGACATGCGAGCTCATTTCAGTGGAATGGTGGCAAACCTCATCCAGTGTGTTCCAAGTAAGACATGGAGCCAATATCTTTTATCTCTTTTAGGATTTAAAATATCTCAAAATATCTTTCCCAGTGTACAATAAATACTGGAAATACTCCCAAATATACTCCATAATACCAAAGACCATAATGAGACTGGGTCAGATATTTTAGCTGATATAATAGAGCCATTGATACATGGGTCTTGGTGTCTAAGGTTATCCAAACATGCCGCCTTTTCAAAGGCTCAATAGGCTCTAACACTGAATGAGTCACTTATTAAAGGCCCAGGAGCAGAACTATGAATAGAACTGTTCTGGCTCTGATTAATACGTGCTGACTGACCAAGAAAACCCTCAGACCAGCAAAGCACAACATCCCCTCTGACACACAAGCAGCCTACATAAGCCCACCAGAAGCCCTGCGTCACAGCTAGCTCTCAAATCAAAAGATGGTTATGAGGTAGGGCTGTTTAGTGTGGTAACATACTGAAAAAATTAGATTGGTATTTTTTGTGAATAAATATGACAAACTCAAAAGTGACAGTAAAGACATTTATAATCACAAAAAAAAGTTATATTTCAAATAAATGATGGTCTTTTGAACTTTCTATTCTACAACGAAAGAAAAAGTATCACAGTTTTCACAAAAGTGTTACATATATATTAAAATTATTTTAAAAAGTTCTTGAGTACCAAATCAGCATATTAAGGTGATTTCTGAAGGATTATGTGACATAAATAAAACAGTTATTTTAAATTATAATAATACTTCACAATTTTATTTAAATGAACATAGATTTGGTTAGCATGAGAAACGTTCTTTTAAAAGCATTAAAAATCTTACCAACCCAAACTTTTAAACTGTAGTGTACATACTCTTGAATAATACCAGTTAATTTTAGATTTTAAGTTGCCTGATGTTTTACACTGTACCATGCTGAGAATTTTTTTTAAAAAGTTCCTCAAGTCTCATTGGTGTTTTTCTCTTTAGTCCACAACAGGCGGTTATTGTTCCCCCAGCAGAGCTTGAGGCATCACCTCTTCATTCTCTTCAGCCAGTGGGCCGGACCCTTCAGTGTCATGTTCACACCTCTGGACCGCTATAGTGATCGCAACCACCAGATCACACGCTACCAGTACTGCGCTTTGAAGGTAAACCTAGATGAAAAAATCTGCTCATTGACATCTTAGTGAGTCACCGTAAAGGCATTTTATCAAACAAGACTTTATTCCCTCATACTTGGCATATAGACATATCTCGTAAGTCAGTTTAGGGAAGAAAAGATTCTTCATTTTAGCAGTACTAAATCAAGTGAAAATGTCTGAAATCCAATCTGGAAAGTACCTCTATGCTCAATTAACAACAGGCGGGTGTCTTGCGGAAAATTCCCCAAGCTCTCTACACACTCTTTGTCCAAAAATGCATGCACTTGGCAAGAACCAGATGCTCTGACCTTTTTTTTTCGTAAAAGGCGTGAAAAGACTATTCTGTGTGTGTCACAATGGATCAGGGCTGTTAGACAGAAGTACCTTGTGTGTTAAGTTTAAAAACTGTGTAATTTCAGTCTCATGCGGACGATTTATTTTAAAGTCTTATTCCTGTCGGAACTGTGAGGTTCCATTGAGCTCTGTTATGAGATTTTCTTTGATGTAATGCTTTGTTTCTGTGTGTACATGGTTTGTTGTCAGGCTATGTCAGCGGTATTATGCTGTGGCCCTGTGTTCGATAACGTGGGCCTTTCTACAGACGGATACCTGTACAAGTGGCTGGACAATATCTTAGCCTGCCATGATCTCCGGGTAAGCATTCACTCGCTCTTTTTTTATTTTTGGAACCGTTCATTCCTGTCTCAGCTGTAGTCTTTGTCTTAACCTGTTGATTCTGAACAGGCTTCCAGTTTAAATTTTATAGCTGCTTTTTATCAGGTCTAATACCTGTCATTAAAACTTAACCAACACGCCTGTCAGGACTGGCCTGTAAACATTTTGTTTTATTTGCTTTTCTGCTTTATTGACTTTGTTTCATTGTCAACTATTTAAATTAGTTTTATCTTGTTTGTTTAGGTTTGCAAATAAAGTTGAAATTAATGACTAGCACATTGGAATAACTTTAATTCTGCTTTGATTATGGGAAAAGCACACATTTAAACACTCACGTTTATATCACTGCCCTGGGCTGCAGGTGCATCGGCTGGGCTGCGAGGTTGTTATCTTGCTTCTGGAACTGAACCCAGATCAGGTGAATCTTTTTAACTGGGCTGTAGATCGCTGCTTCACTGGATCATACCAGCTCGCTTCAGGGTGCTTCAAAGCTATTGCTACTGTGTGCGGTAGCAGGTAAATAGAGCCTTCGCTATTGCCATGGTCACATTTAATGACATGTTCAGAAAGCAGATCATACTTTTTCTTCTTACTTTTCAGGAATTATCCGTGTGACATTGTGACCCTTTTGAATCTGGTGTTGTTTAAGTCATCTGACACAAGCAGAGAGATTTACGAGATATCCATGCAGCTCATGCAGGTACCTGATGCTTTTTTTTTTCTCGATCAGTTGTTCAGATTTTTACTTGCCTTTCTTGTATTTTCAGTGGCTGAAAGATTTATTTATTTATGCATGTTTTTATATAATGTCAGAAAGTTTTCCCTCCAAAAATAAATAAATAAATACATTGCTAGCTCCAAAATATTTTTTTCAATTTTTTTTTTCTGTGTCATTCAGGTTCTGGAGTCCAAGTTGTCTGTTTACTCAAAGAGGATTGTGGGGCAGAAATCGGGAAGTATCCTGTATGGCACACATGGTCCTTTACCGCCACTATACAGCGTCTCTCTCTTCCAGCTCTCAAATCAGCTGGCCTGCATGTATCCTGAACTCACCCTGCCACTCTTCTCAGGTAGAGTGTGCATGTCTGTGTCTGTGACACACTTACTCATGCTTTACAAGGAATAGCTCTTAGCCACATGTTTGGATGCGTCACCAAACTGTTGCTCCACCAAAAGCAAATAAACACCTACATGCAAAAGAATGGGCCTGGTCGAGTGCACTCTGTTATTGTTCTGCAGCTTAACTTTTGACCTTGCACTAAACCTGCCCACTCATTTTTTTATCCGCAATCATTTCACACATGCAGAGGTCAGCCAGAGGTTCCCCACCACTCACCCTAACGGCAGACAGATCATGCTGACCTACCTGTTGCCGTGGCTGAACAACATAGAGCTGGTTGATACGGGACTGCTTCCCCCAACCTCCAGCCCGTGCACTCCAGAGGAAGAGGCTCGTGAGCAGTCTGACAATCTGAGAATCACCCACAGGCTCAAAGGCAATGGTTGGGGCTCTCTGCAGGCCACCTCACTGGTCCTAAACAACCTCATGTTTATGACTGCAAAGGTGAGAGGTACTACAATTGCGTAAATGGCCAGTTGTGGTAATGACTCAACCCATCCAAATGAAAAAGGCTCAAATTACTGTAGATATCTTTAATATCTCCGTTGAATCTACCAGACTGCAAAGAGGATGAGGAGGACAGGAAGAATTTATTAAATGATTATTTATGACATTTATGCAAGAATTATTGCCTAACATTAAACAATGCTATAATACAGTGCAATGAAAGTGTTGAAAAAGGCCTCTTTAAAGATTCGGCAATCAACTAAAATTTAATTTTTGTTGGTTTTCCATCAGTATGGAGATGAAGTCCCAGGTCCTGAGATGGAGAATGCCTGGAATGCTCTTGTGGCCAATGACAAGTGGAGTAACAACCTGAGAATAACGCTGCAGTTCCTCATAAGCTTGTGTGGAGTCAGCAGTGACACTACACTGCTGCCTTATGTAAGGAAAACACACATATGGACACTCTTTTAATTTTATTAGAACTTTATAATGGACTAAATTTGTTTCAAACTGTTTTTAGATTAAGAAAGTGGTGATATATCTGTGTCGGAACAACACCATTCAGACCATGGAGGAGCTGCTCTTTGAGCTTCAGCAGACAGACCCCGTAAACCCAGTGGTCCTACACTGTGACAATCCACCGTTTTACCGCTTTGTTGCCAGCAACAAGACCTCTGTTGTGGCCTCAGGTGGGGGGGGTTTATCAGCTTTTTTATTTTCAATGCAGTGTCAGAACAAATGTATTTCTTAATAATTGTAAGTTTTTCAGAAGTGAAGATCTATAATCTGTAAATGATTCTAAGTAGTATTCAATTAATACATAATTCAGTATTCAAATTAACATATAGACGCTTATAAATGTAGTACTAGCTCAACTGAGCAGAGACAGTTCTATGGCTTTCGTCCATCCCATTGCAGAACCCTGGGTTGTGCTGTATTGAATGCTTTGAATTTCATAACCCAATGTTTGGTTCTGACCTAATAGTTGTTAAATATTCTGTTTTTTGTTTGTTTGCAAAGGCACAACATCTAGCAGCAATACAGTAGTGGCCGGGCAAGAAAACTTCCAAGATACAGATGAAGCAAAGATCGTCAGAGAGAATGAAGAGAGGTACATATTTTTTATGTAACTTTGATTTCCTTAAAAAAATGGAGAAAGAGGCAGATTTTTTTTTTTTCTTATACACTAAATTCTCCACCACACATGGGCTGTAAATTCTCATCCACCACATATATATACTGTCTAAGTAGGCAGCTACTAAACAGCCAATTAATACGTTAAGTCAATTTTGTGCCCACATTTTCTCAGGTTGAGCAACGCAGCCCGGGCTCATAACCGCCTGGAATCACGCTACAGCAACAGCTCAGGAGGTTCTTACGATGAGGAGAAGAGTAAGTTCTTCATCTGATCTGTATTATGGATGTAGTTATGGACAACTTTACAGTTCACAGAGCCATGTGTGCAACTCCAGACTTTATAGGTTACAGTCAGTAATCCACCAGATTACAAGAACAGAGCAACAGGTGGTTCACAGCTGACACACACTGACACATATGATTTAAGATACATTTACATCATTGTTTTACAGCTTTAAATTTCTAACAGCTGACAATTGTACATGTGACTTACCATTTGGTGCATACTGTATATACCAATAATACATGCTCACTAGAGCATTGCGTCTCCGTATTAAGGAATTCGGTACTGAAATCAAGGTCAGGACGCATGCCTTTGTCTGTGTATTCTCTCATGCATGTGCGTGTCAACTTGTTGTGCATGCGTATTTGTGAGTTTTGGGTGTGGGAGCTGCCAGCTTTTGTCCTGCCTACATACCTGTCATAACAGCTGATGGACAAGTGGCAAGATGGCAGCTCTAATGGAGATGAATGATAAATTAATTGCATGATGCACTCTGAATCGACTCATCACACCAGATTATATGAAGTGACAGACTGAAATTCCTCTTTAATTTAAATTAGTAATGAATTAAAATGTATTAATTTATTGTTAATTTTTAATGCAATCATTTTTAAATGATTATTTAGAATTATTAATTTTGTAGATTAATATAAAGATAAAATAAAATATAATATTTTATGATAGTAGACATTTCAAGACTTTTTTTTTATATTTCCTGATTTAGTTTGGTTATAGACATTCAAATTCATATGATTCGACTGATTTGATGTTAAATTGTATGTAACACTATAGACACATTTCAGAATGTTTCTAATTATAAAGCTTTCTGGAATTGATTGTGATTGGTCAGTCATATAATTCTGTGTATTTTTTACCATCGTGTCCTACATAACTGTGCCCGTTTCACATCTCTTGTATCACTCTGGTCTATTTCTACTTTCTGAAGTCAATATTTAATGGCAATTTATTCAATTATGGTATTTGGTATGGTATTTTGGTTACCCTGTTCACGTTGGTGTCCTGGTAACTGTTTTACTGTAATGCCCAGCTGAGTTTTGACTCCTATTGTGTGTGTTAACAGATGACCCTCTGCCTCCGTATGCTGCCTGGTTGATCAGTGTATTGGAGAGTAACCGACCTCAGCCTCTTCCCATGCCTGTGAACGGAGGCTGTTGGGCCCCGCTGGTGGACTACCTGCCCGAGACCGTCACCCCACGGGGACCCCTTCACAGGTACCACCCAAGCCTTCCTTCTGCTTTTGAATTGCTTTGCATTTTAATGAAGTCAGACTGAATGAGAACGAAGATTTATGAAAGGTCTTAAATGTCCAACCTTCCAACTCTCAAAACATTTACACAGACATACATGGATTTACACCATAAACTCATCCTTACAGAGTTGCTTTTGTTCATGTGCAGTGAATGGATTTTATTAAGCCAATCCCATAAAACCCACTTGTGTTAGTTTGCTCTAGCATTTTACAGCAGTTGCCCACAACTCTGTTTTGTCTACAAGAAAGAAACTGTTTTTCCGTTACCGTGACAAAAGTTCTTACCAGCATCCTTCTGAAGGTTCAATGATTTTTCAGGAGGGAGGTACAGGCGGCCAGACATGCATCAAAGGGTGGTGCAACAACATATTTGGGATTTTTATAAACTATCTGTCAAGTTAATCAGATCTGTGCAGACTCACGCTGACACCTGAACAGTTGGATATACATCAAAAAATATGAGCAGAATTGCATAACAGGAATACCTGCTAAAAATAAACTTCCTTCTTTGTTTTCTGTCTGGATATGCGCAAGCCAAATGAAGAGCCATCTGTCTGTACCAGTCGGTAATTTAATGGATCTTGAATTTAATTAGGTGATTCACAGTCACAGCTGGGCTTGACCCTGTATGCCTTCATTTTAGTCCTTTTTGCCATTTTGATAGATAAAATAGCAAAGAGAGGATGGGAAATAATGAACAGAAGGGATGCAATCAAGATTGTGAAATGTTGCAAGCCAGATTCGAAATTGCATCATCCACATGAGGACTAGGCCACAGTTCAGTATCTTATTATATATGTACATCTTTCAGTGAATGCTGCAACAATCAGGTTAAGTATGTAACACTATTGTTGTTGCATGTTTATGCCGGCAGGTGTAACATAGCTGTGATCTTCATGACGGAGATGGTGGTGGACCACAGCGTCAGAGAAGACTGGGCGCTACATCTGCCGCTGCTTCTTCATGCTCTCTTCCTAGGTAAGCACTCTTTTACTTTCTCTTTCTCACCTCATCTTTTTATCTCACTTTTTTCAGTGTCATTAAAATGTGGAGAACCCCCTGTTCTAGACTGTACATTTTTTTTAGCTAAAAGATATGAGAGCGTTTATGTTTGGATGTCTCTCTGTGAGTACACACTCACATCTTTGGTCTGGCCTACAGTATATAGTGCCCGCATTCTCCACCTTAATTCACCCCAGCAACCTGTCTAAATAACACAGCACAACAATGCCAAAAATTTGAAAAATGTCTGTGATGGAAAACAAGGGGGAGAAGGAACGAAAGAGGGGGCTGGTGAAATGCCATCTACTCATAGCTTATCTCTCTCAGACTCTTGATGTCGTCAGCACCTCCTGCCTACAACGTGTTTCTCTTTATGTCTTTTGACTAGAGGCACACCTGTGATATTTTGGTTTTCAGCCAAAAACATAGAGCACAACAGTGACTGTTCACTTCTTCAATGCCCTTTGTTTTTTACTTAAAAAAGATTTGTAAGCTCAGTAATGGATCGCAACACTACAAACTTTGATTTGAAGTGAAAAATATTTGAAACTTGTATTTAATAAATAATATGAAAACAACATTAAATATTGATTTATAGTATTCAGATATTTTTAGATGCATTGTGGGAGAGGGCAGTTGCTTTGTTATGATTCTTTTGTTCCTATGGAAATGATAACTCCATCAGTGGAATTCTCTGTAGGGCTGTGGTTAGTGTAGTTCTTGATCAGGAATTCACCCTTTGCAGGGAGTTTGTTTGACAGGCGAGCTGACCAATCGTGATGAATAATCTGCCATATTTGTCCAACAAAAAAAACAGTCAGGAGAGCATATCCATGTTGTGAACTTGAAAAATGGTGTATTGACATTTTTGCGTGGTTGAAACGATACCTTCTGATGTTCATTCATGTTTATTTCGTGCTATAACTAGTAAAGAGGCAGAGATGATCTGTTCACGTGCCGCTTGAACTGAGGCGCTACAGCGATCTGTCACGACACATTAAAGAGCCACAAAATGGTATATATTGTTTGAATTTCTTAAGAAATGACAAAATTTGAAAGCTGAGACTTTCCCAGCAGGCACAGGATGTCAAAATAACATCAGGTTGACTTT
Organism: Barbus barbus; assembly: GCF_936440315.1. Classification (NCBI taxonomy): domain Eukaryota; kingdom Metazoa; phylum Chordata; class Actinopteri; order Cypriniformes; family Cyprinidae; genus Barbus; species Barbus barbus. Next base: position 15,796,656 of record NC_136725.1, read on the forward strand.
GGACATGACGTCGAACAGATGTTGCATTTTGGTTGAGAATGAAAACCAGGTTGACGTCAATATTTGATGCCAATTTGACATTGACTTAATGTTGGATTTTGGTTACACAACCTAAAAACAACAAATATCAACGTCTGACATCGGTATTGAACATCAAATTAACATTGTCAATTTGACGTAGAATTGATATTGAATTTTGGTCACCCGACGTCGACACCGAAATTTAACCAAATATCAACATCTTATGACGTTGTGTGCCTGCTGGAAATTTGTTTCAAACCAGAAGTAACCTGCTCTTGTCAGTTTCCTCTTTGCTCCGTGATGTTTTTTTCACTGCGTGGGAACATGATCTGTTGTGTGAGAGCAGCATGGCTTGTTGGATGTAGTAACAGTAACTAAGGGGGGCAGGTCTTTGCGAAGGCTCAATTGAGCATCATATTTAATGAACTTCAAATCACAAATCACAATATATAATTTCTGTGCTCATGGCAAGTCTGAAAATTTGTACAGTTTAAACGTTTGCAAAAAATGCGATGAACACTTGCACTCTATTACAAGTATGCATTGTTACACAGAGCCCTATTTTATGTTCTGTGCTTCTCCTTGGAATGTATTCTGCATGATGTATTATCCGTTTTATGCAACTGTTCAACAGTGGAACACCCTTTGAAAGTAATTTAGTTCAGGTTCCACTTCGTTGTCTTCTTTTCTATTCAGCTCAAATCAGTTGAGTTCATTTACCTGTCCTGCATCTCTGTCCTCCCAGGTTTGGATCATTACCGGCCAGAGGTATTTGAGCACAGCAAGAGGTTACTCCTGCATCTCCTCATCGCCCTCTCCTGCAACAACAACTTCCAGGTCATCGCCTCTGTCCTGTTACTAACCAGAGAAGTCGGCGACAACAAGACCCTCACTGTTAAATCCAGCTACCAGCCCGAATACCTCTACACAGGTACAATCTGTTCTCTACCCAGGATCCAATATGACACAAAAAGACACCAACAACTGACAGAAATAAACATAGACTGTTTATTTATAACATTGCACAAAAAGAATTCCAATTTCTTGCTAGAAGTTTTGTTTTATTTCCCATAAGACCCAAAATCACAGTAAAGTTTCAAATTGTGCTCAGATATGCCAAGATACTAAAGTCTGCAGGAAAAACATCTAAGACAAAGTGAACACTCAAATCAATTGTGGTATATGGAGAGCAACCTATAAAAATTTCCTCTGGGTACGGTCTTTACCCACAATTCCTTGTTTTAAGTACAACAACTGTACAAGAACATTACAGTCATGACAAATTGCACAGCAAGATAAATGCACAAAAAAGAAAACAGAGACTTTGCATTAAACTCATCTGATCTCATTTTGTCACATCACCTGCAGCAAAGAGCAGACAGTGTGAGTATAAGATTCACCTACATTTTCAACACAGCTTAAATTTACAAATGAGGAAGTAGGTAACTATTATGAAGCTAAAGCCCAAGGGTGAGGATTTAACTATCTGGCACAGAATTCAAAGTATTTTTGGCTGCTGTTTGTCTCTTTCACTATAGAAGAGACCAAGGTAATTAGGCCAGACACCCTGCCAAGTCCTAGTTTGCATTATGACTGGCTTTTGGTTTTTCTGGCATTTAACCTTTTATTCTGAATGTCACTGATGTTTCTGTTTCCTTGTTTACTGATACCTGAATAGACACACGTGTGAAAAGTCACTGCTGACAATTAAAGCTTGGAATACAAATCACATTTTTTAGATGTTTTGTCTCCTAATTTAATCGTACAGACATGCAGAGAAGACTACTGGTGAATTTGAAATGGAGAAAAGCCTTATTTTTAAACAAGGCCGCAGACAAAATAATAAGAAAAGAAAAATGTTTGTGTTTACAGATTTATGTTCTGTTTTATAACCTGCATGCACTGTGTAACTAAACCATACTCTCGTCTGAACAGGGGGGTTCGACTTTCTGCGGGAGTGGCAGGCTTCACCAGTGGCAGATTCCGGACTAAGCTCGTCCTCCACCTCCTCTAGTGTGAGCCTGGGAGGAAGCATCGGAAACCTGCCACAAATCACAGCTGACCTGGAGGAGCTGGATGAGTCCTCCACTGAATCGGATGAGAAAACCAACAAGCTCATTGAGTTCCTCACCACAAGGTGTGTGGCAAAGATACAAATTTTTAGTAGTTGTTTCGACATATGTGGACGAAAATAGATTGAAACTCAAATTGCGAGTCTTTTTTCAGGCACATAAGACACTAATCTGATTATCAGAAAATACGATTATCAGGATGACAAGACAAAATGGATGGTGCATCAGCTATCAAATATTCATAAGCTCACACATTCCCTAGTGGCCAAAGATCAAAATATTTTGTATTTTTAAATAAAATTCTAAATAAATTATTCCATTTATTCTTTTAATATTTTAATTACTTAAATTAGTAATTTTTTAAAATTATTAATTTATTTTAAATGTATTTTATTTGTTTCACATTTGAAATTCACATAGGCAATTTTGATAAAACATATTTTCTCGAAACATATTTTTTCAATTTTTTCCCCGGCAAAACTACTGGGCATTTCCCAGAGTCATTAAATCAGGCATTTAGTGAGCAGTAGTTCATGTATTTGTGATTTTGGTGGTGGTGGTGGTGGTACAGTGCATGGAGTACTGTCCTGTCCTTACTCAGGGCTTTCGGACCGCTTTGGTGCCATGAAGACATCACGCCAAAGAACCCCAACTCTAAGAGTACCGAGCAGCTCACCAACTTCCTGCGGCATGTGGTTTCTGTGTTCAAGGAGTCCAAATCAGGTAATTGCCAAACATTTTAGTGCATTTATGCGTCGTGTTTACAGAATGAAATATCCCCTATACATTATATCGAAACAGTGGTTGTTTGATAAGCGACTGATAAGTGTCATGTGTCAGATTTCCATCTAGAGCATCAGCTGAGCGACGTTGCGTTGCAGACGGCCCTCTGCAGCTCCTCCCGCCATTATGCCGGTCGCTCGTTCCAGATCTTCCGTGCCCTGAGACAACCCCTCTCTGCCCATGCTGTGTCCGACCTGCTCTCACGGCTAGTGGAGGTTGTGGGAGAACATGGGGATGAAGTACAGGTGTGCATGAGTATTAATAAACATCCATGCAATAAACGCTGTAATTAGCTCTCTGGATTACTTCAGTTCGATTGGTTAAATGCATTTGGTGGTCAAATAATTCTTAGTTTCAATCTTATTGCTATAATTTTTATCTTTTTGCCTTCCAGGGTTACGTAATGGAGATTTTACTCACTCTGGAGTCTGTTGTAGATAATTTAGCTGAATGTCTGAACAACAGTGAACTTATGGCAGCTTTGACGAGGTGAGAATTGCATGTTGTAGCCTATATATTATGTTTTCCTACCATTTCAACCTAAAATGTTTTATAGCCACAGTACACTACTGTTCCAAAACTTTTGAATGGTATTATTGATAACAATATAACAGGATGGAAAAAAGTATTAAATTATTCATTTGTTTTGCTTAACATATCTGCAATGTCTCTTCCATGTACAGAGATTCCTCTCCAGACTTCCTGGTAAGCGGGAAGCTCAACCCAAACCGTAAGAGCACAGGGCAGCTGAACCTGCACCAAGAGGGCGGCACTAACGAGCGGAACAGGCACCAGCGGAGTTACTCCGTCCCCAAGAAGTTTGGCGAAAGTGGGGAAAACTCATCCTCCAACCCTCCTCGCAGCGCCACGCTGGACCGCATCCAAGCCTGTACCCAACAGGGTCTCGCCCGATCGGCCCGCAGTACATCCTCCAACTCTACCCGTGCCGACACAAGTGTCATCACCGACCCCTCCCACTCCAGTCACCCCGCCAACCTGCTAGCCACCATCTTCTGGGTGGCTGTGTCGCTCATGGAGTCGGACTTTGAATTCGAATACCAGATGTCATTGAGGCTGGTTCACAAACTGCTGGCACGGGTTCCGTTGGATCTGCAGGAGAACAGGGAGAGACTAGAGAAGCTCCAGGCCCAGCTGAGGTGGAGTGGCTTTTCCGGGCTGCAGCAGCTGCTCCTGAAGGGATTCACTTCTCCGGCCACAAATGATCTTACGCTTCAGCTGTTCTGTCAGCTTACACCTGTTTCACGAGTGCCAGTAGTGGACACATCGCAGGCTATAGGTGGGTAGAATGGTTGAGGCACAATTTTAAAACCTGTTCCCATAGGTCTAATATGACTAAACAACTCAAAACCAGTGACAAAAACAGTACTTGCTTTCTACTCCTGTCCCTTTTTAGACTTTGTCAGTTTATAAACTGTGTGTTTAAAGTAGGCTTGTCATGTTTTGTTGGTAGCTTTTGTGTCTGTAAGCTTTTTTTATGTTAATGGTTTCTTTGTTGCTTTAAGTTGTCTTTTTTGTTGTAAACCAACCGACTGGTCTACTTGCCTGTAGCTATTTGCATACTGAAGCAAGACTGAAGAGTTGATTCTAGTGTCCCGTCAACAGAAAACAAGATGTTGAAACACTATTTTATTACACTAAACCAAATCCTAAAATCCAAGCTTACTTTTGTTTTAAAATCTTGTTGTTCAAATGTGTCTTTACTCTCATCTATAAGAGTAAAGGCTGCTCAACCTGATATGCTTTTACATTGTTTTACTTTGAAATGTCTGTGATATTTAGCTGCTTTCTTTTCACTTCTTTTCATGTTTTATTCTCTGCCTGCTCAGGTTTTCCTCTGAACGTGCTTTGTCTGCTGCCTCACTTGGTGCAGCACTTCTGTAGCCCTACGCAGTTTTGTAAAGAAAGCGCTGAGCGGATCGCACAGGTCTGCCCCGCCTCCTTTTCTCTAAACTCTCCTATTACGAAACACGCTCAGCACTTCATTGACATTTACATCTGAATGTGAAGACAAACTTGACTCGTTCTCAGCAACTAATCCTGCATTATATCCAATGTCAGAAGTGTTTTTTTCTAGACTTATTAGGCATTTAACAAGACAGCTGACTCACATCATGCATACTAAGTATTTACAATAAAATCTCAGCTAGTGTCCATATTACTGCAGCCTTATTTAAATCACAAAGCACAGATCAGTAGTAGCACACATATCTAACTGTATATAGTGACACAACTGACCACAATAAATAATTAGTATTACACCATATAAGTATAAAATTATCTAATGAGCACTCAAATGTTTAAATACCTACAATATGTAATTTATGACTGTTTCTGGTGTGTTTTATAGGTGTGTCTGGTGGAGAAAGACAAGAACACTAAACTTTCTCACCTAGCTCATGTAATGACTCTATATAAGACTCGTTCTTACACCAGAGACCCCTTCTCGTGGGTTAATGTGGTCTGCCGCTACCTGCATGAGGCCTTTTCAGACATCACACTCAGTCTGGTGACATATATGGCTGAGGTGAGCTGTCCTGATGCTTAAATGTCCAAATATAAGCTACAAAATGATAGATATGCTGCAGCTGATATTATATGTGAAGAGCACCCTTTTAATACCAGCTCTCTTCATAGTTGCTAGATAAAGGATTACCCAGCATGCAACAGCCCCTACTGCAGATCATCTACAGTCTGCTGAGCCACATGGATTTGGCAGGAATTCAGGTCAAACCTTTCAATGTAGAGGTGCTAAAGACCATCGAGAAATTTGTACAGGTGAGATCCTTCTGTTGAACCACTTGATTTAGGATTAATCTAGTCATTTGTAAGAATTTCAGTCTCATTTTTCATACCAATGTATGTGTCCTCTAGACGGTTCACTGGAAGGAAGCTCTGAACATTTTGAAGCTGGTTGTTTCCCGCTCTGCCAGCCTATCCCTGCCGTCCTACACCCATGGTGATTTAGCCCACCTGGAGGTTAGCCGTATGATGTGGGATGGCTCATCTAAAGCCCTGCCAGGAAAGACAATGGAATTCCATTTTGACATATCTGAGGTACTTTACAGAGTGCACACAATACATTTTGTTGTTCAATTGTTCACATGCGTGCTTTTTTTTTCTTTGCTGTAGGCAAAAACAATGTTAATGCTTTTGAAAATATCAGTTTTCAGTTAGATTATACAACACAGGTTCTCTGACTCATTCCCCTCTTCAGGTGTGGCTGTGTTGTTGTTTTTGAACATGCATTGGTTATCAGATCCCATGAAGGGCGCTGCCTCTTTTCCTTTGTTTTTGGTACATTTTAGACCAAAGGGAAGTCACTCTCAGCTCACTTTCAGATGGAGAAATGGGGATAATAGTCAACGGAAGTTTGCGTAGATGTGTTTTGACTGCATTTGTGATTAATAACCGCTCTGAATAAAGTGTGGTTGAGATCCTGCCTCTCTGAGGGTTTCAACTGCAAGCTAATAAACAAGAGGATGTGATGTTCTTATAGAGCAAGTAAAGAAAAAGTGACTACTTTTTGTGCGATGTTTGACACTGAATAAGTTAATGAATGTAAAACCTAAAACAATCTTAGGTTAATCGGAAGCTAATAGTAACTGTAGAAATATATCCATTTGCATTCAGCTGGTGCAGGAACCACCAGAAGTGTTGCTTTCTCCAGGTATAACAAAGACAACCTTGCCGTTAACTTTATGTATGATTGCCCTCTTGTGGCTGCATGCACTACTACAGGAAACCCTCAGTTCCTAGAATTGAGTCCTTGCCTCTGGTCCACCCTGATGAAAGTACTGATATCCTGTCCAGATGTAGCATGTGCACAATGATAAGGAGTTCAGCAATTAGGCTGTTTTTCCACACATGCTTGTTTATCTACAGGAAGGCTGTGACTCATGGGTAGTGTGAGTGTGAGTGTCTACAAACTGCTCAGAGCCTGTTGTTGTACTGGAGTGCTTATGTTTGTGTAGGGGGTTTCGTGTCTATGTTCAGTCTATATAGTAAAATCTGTTTGTTTTTAAATTAGTTACATGTGTATTGTGTGCATGTATGTGTTTGTGTCCAGACGCCGGTTATTGGCCGCAGATATGATGACCTGCAGGGATCAGGAGGGAGAGATGGGAAAGCCCGAGCGATCGGAGTGACCCGTAGCACGTCCTCTACCTCTTCAGGGTCCAATTCAAACACCGTCCTGGTGCCAGTCAGCTGGAAACGACCACAATCATCACAGGTGACAAACATTTCATGCTGTCATATTAGTCAAGGTACAAAAGAGGATAACTTAATTTCATTCTCGAGCTGCTTTAAACGGTCTTTTAGCTTCCTCTTTGTTCCTGATTACATTAAATCAGAGTCTGCTTTTTCAACTGGCATTTTCCTTTTGTTTAACAGAAGCGAACAAGAGAGAAGCTAGTGAATGTTCTATCACTCTGCGGACAGGAAGTTGGCCTCACCAAGAACCCATCTGTACGTCCTTACTGTCACTGTTGCTTTATATGACACTTATTGCTTTGGTCTCATAGACTGCAGGGATAATAGATTGATTCTGTGATTATTTTATTTTAATAAAAGCCCTAATTATTGTGCATCTAATGCCATAAGAAATAAAGAACAAGTCTAAGTCTTACAAGGCATCTTAGTAACTGCACCGTTGCATGATGCTTTCTTTGCATACCCAGACTCCATGCTGACTCCACTGTCATGTTTGTTTGCCTCAGGTGATCTTCTCATCCTGTGGAGATCTGGACCTCATGGAGCATCAGCCCAGTCAGGTGTCCTCTGAGGATGGGACCCGGGAGGACACCCTGGATGATACAACATCAGAGCAGCAGTTCAGAGTCTTCAGGGACTTTGACTTCCTGGATGTAGAGCTGGAAGATGGAGAGGCGAGTACAAAATCTGATCGTTTTTGTCTCACACACATCTGGAATTTTTACATTACAAATCTGTTTCATTCAATAAAGAAATTGATACTTCTATTCAGCATGGATGTGTTAACATGATCAAAAGTGACAGTCACAACATTTATAAGGATTTCTATTTCAAATATATGCTGTTCTTTTGAACTTTCTTATATATACTACTGAAGAACTGTTAAAATGTTGATTTCTAAATACTTGACTATCTCTGTAGGCTTTATGTCTCTAACAAATACATTTGCAAACTAAGAACTGATTCCTTCCTTTTCCTTTAAAAAATATTTTGGTTAATGTAATTGGATGTCATGTAAATCAGTTTGGTTCCACTATATTTTTTTAATCAAATTGTTAAGTGCAATCAGAACTGAAGCTAGAATCATAGAATTAAATAAAAAATTACAGTCCCTACTAACAAAAACCCTTTGTCTTTCAGCTTCCTTTCTTTCCTTATTCTTTCAGTTATTTCATTTATGATCTCTCTGGATAATGAGATAATACTTTAGCCGATCAGAGACTGCCTGACTAATGTGCCCGTTGCTTTTACTCTGGTCTTTCTCACTGTGTGGCTAACACTCTCTCTCTCTTTCTCTCCTGTGCTGCCGTAGGAGCTGCAGGTAAGAACAGCTGTGTTAGTATGTGACAGAGGATGGCTGAGATCATGTTTCCATACCTGTGTCATTCATGTAGGCTGTCATCTGCCATAGGCTGCTGTGGCTTAAGAGATTAGTGGTTTTTTATGTTTAATATATGGATGTCATATTACATACTGCAGAACTGCATGTTAGCAGCATCTCATTGCAACATTTTTGTTTCACAGTAAATCATTCCTTGCTACTTCAGTTAGATAACTATTAGAATTCAATTCAGATTGTTTTAAATACTATTGTCAGGTCTAGGACCTAGCAGCGTTCTTTTTGTGTTGTGTTGTGTTTTGCTATGCTTCTCCTAGCCTACAAACCTAGCCTACAAAAGATGTTAGGAATTTACTTCTTTTTTTTTTTTTCAAAGTCAGAAACATTTTCAGATATTTGGTCTATTGTATTTACTATAAGTTTGCATGTGTTGTTAATTTTTGCATGATTTATTAGAAGTGTGTTATGTCTACTTCCTTGGGCCGAAGAGGCCAGAATAGTTTACACCCAACTCATGCTACAGTATGCAGCTGTTAAATCAGTGTGTGTTTGTTTTAATAGGGTGAGAGTATGGATAACTTTAACTGGGGAGTGCGCCGGCGGTCTCTGGACAGCACAGATCTGACTGAGCTCCTGGAGGAGAGCCAGCACTCCGACATCACCCCCTGCATTGGCCTACACGACCCCCAACATGACTCTGATGACTCCTCTGAGGAAGAGTCCAATTCCACTAGCCAAAGCCTCTCCCATTCTCAACTAGTATGTGCTATCTATCTATCTATCTATCTATCTATCTATCTATCTATCTATCTATCTATCTATCTATCTATCTATCTATCTATCTATCTATCTATCTATCTATCTGTCTGCCAAACTACCTACCTACCTGTTCTATCTGTTTTAGTTTGATAGTAGTTTTCTAAAACTGGGCATTTTATGATTTCAGACCATGAACCTCTCCCCCTCAGAGGACACCAATCATACAGACTCTCTGTCCACTTCCTACGACACTACATCAGCTGACCCAAATTCTCTTAATGCTGCTACACCTTGCTTGGGAACATCACTACCAGATGACCACATCATGCCGCCCGTACGTTTAAAATTACATTAAGCTCATTAAAACTTATTCTGCAAGGGTGCAAATATAACCAAACATAGAACCTAGATCTACTTCATCATGTAGTTTAAAACTATTACTGGCATGTTTGTGACTAATTTAGATTTGCTAATGTGACACCTCATATTGAGTTAGGGTCACACAATATTGAATATTAATAAACTATTTTTGCATTAATGTCTTATAATGAGTGTATATTGAACAAAGACTGTAGATATACAAATACATTGCACTCCTATTACTTATGAATGGGAGAAAATATAATGCGCAATATGTCCTGCCTTCTCAATAAAAGAGCCAATCGCCAGTTGGTAAAGTCATCGTGTCACTTCTAACAACACTGAAGACCACTTGACTCTCTCCTCTTGCCTCTCTTAAAGGGGTCATATGATGCGATTTCAAGTTTTCCTTTCTCTTTGGAGTGATACAAGCTGATTGTGCATAGATAAGATCCCTGAATTTACAAAGACTAAAGTCTCAAAACCAAAGAGATATTCTTTATCAAAGTTAAGACTGTGCCACGCCCCCCTAAAATGGCTCGTTCAAACACGCCCCCACATCTTGGCGTCAAGATGTGGAAGTGTTTGCATAATGCAGCCCAAATGTTCACGCAAAGAAAGAAGGCATGGTTTCAGTAACCACAGTAGTGTTGATGAAGCTATGTCAGGGAGACGCTGTGTGTTTGTAGGTGAAAGCAAAAGCACTTTATATGGCCTTCTGAAAGATGCATTTAGGATCATTAAGATTACTTACAACAGAACAGCAGCACATTTTATGAACGACCGTTTCGTGAACCTAGGGGAGGAGGTAATTCTGACTTTGCTATGACAATCTGGCGCTTCTGAATCAGCTACTGTATGTTTTGTTATTCGTTTAAGTATTTACGATTGACTGTTTAAATGCAGAATTTTGCGCGTCGTGTGTGTGTGTGTGTAAATGTGTGTGTGTGCGCGTTTTTATGACAAATGAGGACATAAATTTACACAGGTATTACAAGGTGAAGGTGACTTTTCAGGACATTGACCCATGTCCCCACTTTTCAAAACGCTTATAAATCACACAGAGTGAGTTTTTTGGGGGGAAAAGTAGAAATGCACAGTCTCCTGTGAGGGCTAAGTTTAGGTGTAGGGCAATAGCACATACAGTTTGTACAGTATAACAACCATTACGCCTATGGGATGTCCCCACTTTTCACAAAAAAAACGATTATGGAAAGGGGCGTTACATTTCCGATGCGGCTTGTGGTGTTCGGCCAATCACAATACACTGTGTCAGCTGGCCAATTAGAGCAGACTGCGCTTGTAGGAAGGAGGGGCTTTGTAGAAATCGAAGCGTTTGAGAGAGGCGGGGCATAGAGGACTTACAATAATGTACAGTATTTGAAAAATAATGTGTTTTTTGAACAGTAAAACATGTTAACATATTCTGTTACACCAAATACACAAAATAATGATCTTTGAAAAAGAATCATATGACCCGTTTAACTCTTTTACTGTAAAGAATTTCTCATCTTTTGAGTTGACCTCTAGGATGGAGTCTGCAACAATAAGAACAAACACATTCACAGGAAAGAAGCTCACCAGTGATCTTATCTTCACAGGTTTTACCAGAAGACGAGGAGTCAAATGTCCAAGAGGACGACTTGCCATTCGGTGCGAATGAGCTGCCAGTGAGGTTTGACTGTGGCTCTAGCACTAATCTGGACCTTCCTGCAGAACAAAACCGAGCTGTAATCAACCAGAACCCAAACTCCCTGCCCAGGTGAACATATCGGTACAGTTTTATATCATTAGACTGTTAACTGGCATGGTTATTGAAGGGTAACCACCTTTCTTCCGGTTTCAATAGCTACCATTTTGGGGAGGACCGAGATGATCTGGATGAGCTGGGCTTTCCTCCTCCACCCTCCCCCTTTTTCTCTGCCATCCTGGCAGCATTTCAGCCCACGGTGTGTGACGATGCCGAAGAAGCCTGGCAGAGTCACATTAACCAGCTGTTGTGCGATACGGATGGGTCTTGTGCTGTCTACACCTTCCACATCTTCTCCACAATGTTTCAGGTAAAGTCACCCTTTATATGTACACAGTCCTGTTTGACAATTGACATTCATATTAGCTATTTAGAAGTCCAAAAGTAGGTTTTAGCGTTGTTAAAATGTATTTTTCTCTACAGAACATCCAGAATAAGTTCTGCTCCCTGACCAGCGATACTGCCAGTTACCTTGGAGATGGCCTGAGGGGAATTGGGTCAAAATTTGTGCAGTCATCTGAGATGTTGGCCTTATGCTCAGACTGTCCCACGCTGTATGTAGACGCAGAAACAGTAAGTGGATATTCAAAGTTGATTACATAAAGTCATGCCTCAGGGACCTAACCTAAATAATAGTTATAAACAAGCAGTCAGAAAGAATTTTTATGCTAAGTTTTGTCTGTTCTCTTGTAGATTGTTTCACATGGGCTTCTAGAGAAGATGAAGTTCAGTGTTCTTGAGCTGCAGGAGTATCTGGACACATATAACACCCGGGAGGAAGCTGTCGTCTCAGTAAGTCATTCTAGCCTGCTAAGCTTCTCATACAGAAGCAGTGGAAGCTGCTATATAGAGCTGCTACAGAATTAAGTAAGACCTCCAATCATGAGACTTAATAGAGGTGTGCCAATATGTCTTTAAGTGATCAGACTCACAGGATGGAGAGTAAAAGAGGCAAAACATTCAATCATCTTGCACTGAAAGAGGTATCATGCTCGTATCATCTGCTCTCCTCTTTCAACAGTGGTTGCAGAACTGTAAGGCCACATTTCCAAGGTATCCTGATGATGGTGTGATCACCTGTCAGCCTGGAGACTCTGAGGAGAAGGTGAAAATAGCTACATATGCCCTTAAAAATTAGCTCTTCCATCTTGCCTCTGTTTACATGAATGAACACTCATAATACGTACACAATAGTTCCTGTTAAATCTGTACCTATTATGTTATTTAATGGGTCATATACACTACATTCAAAAGTTTGGGGTTGGTAAGATTTTTTAATATTTTTGAAAGAAGTGTCTTATGCTCAACAAGGCTGCATTTATTTGATCAAAAACAGTAATATTGTGAAATATTATTGCAATTTTTTTTTTTTTTATTTTATATATATATACAGTATATATTATTATTTTATTTTATTTATTTATTTTTTTTATTTTTTTTAATGCTGTTTATTCCTGTGATGGCAAAGACAAATTTTTAGCAGCCAGTTCTCCCGTACTCAGTGTCAAATGATTCTTCAGAAATCACTCTAATATGCTGATTTGATGCTCAAGAAATATTTATTATTATCAATGTTGAAAACAGTTGTGCTGCTTAATATTTTATTTTATATACTGATATATGTCAATGTACTGTATATTAATGTCAGTACAAATTTCTTTAAAGGAATACAATTTTAGAAAATGGCAATAATTTTTTCCAAAGATTTTTGATGAATACAAAAGTTCAAACGGAAAGCATTTATTTAAAATAAAAATCCTTTCAAACTTGTTTTTACTGTCACTTTTGAACAATTTAATGCATCCTTGCTGAATAGAATTATTCATTTCCTGCTGACCCCAACCATTTGAACGGTAGTGTATCTATCAAAGCAATATTTAATGTAATATTTCCTCACTCCTCTTCTTCTTGTCACGCTGTGCACCTCCTTATCATCTTCTGCATGATTTATATGGCTTGGGTTCTGGTTTGGGATTGAATGCGACTGGCACTAATCCTCTAATTATGTGGATGGGATTTCTGAGCATAGTGGCACAGTCTCACGAATTGCATGCTGGTTATTAATGGTGTCTGTTTCTCCCTTCTTCAACTCTTTCCTGTTTTATGACATGCTCTACAGCAAATGGAAACTCTGGCTGTAAGTTTAAAACTAAAAACTGTTCTCTTATTCATCAGTTAGAGCGAGTGATCTGTGCTTGCAGCTTTATAGATTCAGTTCAGCTTACCTGCAAGCGAGCGTCTTTACTTGCATGATCTTACACAAACTTATGCTGAATAAACACACTTTTAAAATCATGTAAATGGTCTTAAGACTACAGAAGTAAAAGTTAAATACTGAGATTTATTTTTATTGTTTAATGCATATAGGCATATTCATTGATGGATATTAGAGTTGTGTATTTAATCTTAGTGGCTGTGATTATGTATGATTCCTATATTATGTCATGTGACTAATGAATCTGTATCATCCACAGCAATTGGAGTTGTGTCAGCGACTGTACAAACTTCACTTCCAGCTCCTTCTGATGTTTCAGTCCTACTGTAAACTCATCGGACAAGTAAACACCATCAGCTCTGTGCCAGAGGTACACAGTACACCCATTACCCCGCTGATACACTTGATCTCTTTTTGCTTTATTTAATCAGAATTAGAATTGATTCTAATATTTTGTAATGTGAGCATTATTTAAATTAGCCTGAAAGAGGTCTAAACAAACATTGTGAATTTTGGTGACAGTTTGGACATTTCTACAGTTAGAACAGTAACTATAGACACTTGTTCTGCGTCTGTGCTGAAAGATGTGCAATACCAATGCCGTATCATCTAGCTAAACCTAAGAAAATATGTAGTGCATCTTTGAAAATTTAGACTTTGAAAATAAATTTCTTTGGCTGACTATAAAATTAGTCACTAGCTGGTTGAATTTTGTTCATTGAAAACACTCAGTTCTGATCGTGTGCTTTCAATCTGTAGCTGTGGAACATGTCTCGTGAACTGAGCGATTTGAAGAATTGTCTGCGGCTAGCGGAAGCCTCATTAGCTGGCGATCAAGAGGACGGGCAAAGGCACGGCTCCCAGTGCATCTTCCCCAGCTCAGAAGCAGCTGTACAGGCCATCCTGGAGTGCCTGAACAACAGCGAGTTCTCTATGGCCATCCGCTACACTCAAGAGTGCAGGTGAGATATCACACCACTAGAGGGAGACAGAACTCTATTTATTGTGTAGTATAGATTTTTACATATTATCAATGTTTTGTAAGTTTAGTTTTTGTTCACTCTTCATTTATTTTATTTTTAGTATTGTTGCTATTTGTTTTAGACTGTTAATGTACAACTATTTAAAAATGTTAACATTATTTTTTTTTTAATTGCTAATTGCTAGTTATTTTTTTATTGTTACCATGTATCAGAAACTAAAATTAACTTGTGGCCATTTAAATTGTATTGTAGTTATTAGTAGTGGAAATCTATTTAGTTATATTTATTTATTTTTAAAATGAATTTAGTTTTTATTTTTAATTAAGTTAATGTTTTCAATTATTTTAACCAGTAACACTGGTGTGTTTAACAGCATATTATTTTTCGTTGTGGTGTTGAACTTGATACTGAGAAGCATGGAATTGTACTGGTATTGAAATTTACTAAACGTTATTCTACTTTTTAGACGAATGTGGCCAAATGACATTTTCGGTGGCAGCTCAGAGGATGAGATCCAGACTCTCCTCAATGTCTACTTCCGCCACCAAACTCTGGGCCAAACTGGCACTTTTGCCCTGGTTGGCTCAAACAAGGATATGTCAGAGGTCTGCACAAAGATCATGGAGCTCAACGGAGAGATCCGGGACATGATCCGCCGCGCTCAGGGGTACCAGGTGATCTCATCCAGCCTCCTAGACTCCAGCGTGTCCGGCGTGAGTCTCTGACAGGAAGCCTGCAGCACCCCAGACCAGTCCTGGCCTGGACCGCCCCACCACTGGATTCCTCCATAGTCACCCAATCTCTCCTGTGCCAGCCCTCATCCCACGACCCTCCCCTCCTGCCACCCGCTCCAGGTCAGATCCAGTGTGACGTTTGGGAGTGCTGCCACCCTTTTGAGGGTGTAACTCATAAACTTATGCCCTTCTTAGGGAAACTTGCACGAGCATCCTTGGCTGTACTGAATAGGAAGGAGGTCCTGAGAGTGAGCGTGTTCTCAGGTCCTCAAATGTGCAGTAATAATGGAGAAACGGAGCTGCTCCTGCGAGATTCCTTGGAATGAGCCACTCAAACACATTTTTTAATTATTGCACTATGTTGACATTTTCATGTTGTGAACCATGAGAAGAAAAAAATCCTGTTTGCTACTGAATGCAATGCTGCATTTTTGGAAAGGAAGCACCCAAGTGAGAACTACCACTTGGTTTGTTTGTTAACGTGGGGAATGTGCAATGATGGATCATTGAAACGGATGCCTTTCTACTGTAACTGTTCGAGAATGTCTTTAAAAGCGATCAGGACATGCTGCAAAACTGAAGATGGAACGACACAGGATACTGTATGTCTTCGGTCATCGCCACAATACCTGTAACTGTTTAAAGCGGAGAGCTTGTCTTTGTGAACCTGTCCATCACTGGCGTACTGCTAAATATCAGCCTCCGCATCTGCACACAGAGACACGCTGACATTTAGCGATTTGTTCTTACAACTGATAAGCTACTACTGCTGAAGCTGACTCTACTTCAAGTGCTGATATGAGATTGTTTGGCTGCGTTTCAATCAACGTCCTGCGCTCCACCGTACACAGGCTCACATTTAGGGTAAATTTTCAGTGTTGAAAATTGTTCTTCGTCAGTTGCCAAGCATGCATTATTGTATTTATTAAAAGTTGTATTTTATTAAAATGTTATTTGTATAAAGTCAAAAAGGCAGGCATCACGTGGAGATTAGTGTGTCACTAGTGCATGCCTAGAGAGATTGCACATTGTAAAGCCTCTTTGGGAAAATTGTCTTTTTTTTTTTCCCCTCACGGTGTAAATACTTAAAGCTTTTGTGAAGTAAATTGTGCTTCTTGTTGAGATTCTCCAGTTTGTCGTTTCAGTTATTCTGGCATCTGCAGAGTTCAAGAAAAAGAGTGATTTTGCACTGGATGCAAGTTATAGCAACAAAAAAAAAAAAAAAAAACATTTGTTTTTATGCAAAAGAGCCGTGAAACTTATTCAGAGTTTTATTCATGTACACATGATCTTGAGCAATATATGATCAGCAAAGATACTTGAAGATCTGCGTTTGTCGACAAGTGTGGTTTTGGATTCGGTTGATTTTAATTGCATGGAGGAAAAATGTCTTCTGTCTGCAGAAGATTATATAGGTTTGGATTGAAATAAGTGAACTACAACATTGGCTTTAAGAGGAAAAACAAGAAAACAAACCAGTGGGCACTTCTCTTGCGGAACACAAAAGATGTCATTTCGGGAGAAAACGAAAAAAAAAAAAAAAAAAAAAAAAAAATCCAAAGAGCGTCAGCTCCAAATGACTGGTCAGAGGATACAGTGGAAGTCACTTTGGAACCAAAACGGTTTAGCTAGAAATGCGTCACAAAACACCCTTTATAAAAAGATAAAAATAGGAATAAGTGACTTCATTTCTCAAACTACCCCATTACAAAGAAGAAATACTCACACGGACACTGGTATTATGCTGCAATACTTTATTGGTTTATAAATTTATATATTGAATACAAAAATACAATACATCCCACCAGAGATGTCGCTTGAGCCACCAATGCAATTCTAAAACAATTATAGACCTGAACAATCAGACTATGTACTTGAAACTGTAGATGGTGTCACAGGAAAGGCCTTTGCCCTTGCAGCGGCCGCACAGATCCTGGCGGTGAGGACGGCGCGTGTCAATGTGTCTCTGCTTCCGTTCACAGCAGCAGCGAGCCTTGCAGCAAACCTGGTGAAACAGAACATGGTCAAGTTTTACCAACAGCTTCAAATACAGTTTGAGGACTCATTACCTGGCACTGAATGGACTCCACCCTATACGGATTCAGTCCCGCCTGGCACTTCCTGCAGTTCTGCTTGAAGTACACCTGTGGAAATGCCATTTGATTAGGTTTAAGTCTTAAGATTAGAAGCTTGAAAAGTCAAAAACATTTTACCTTGGAGGTTCCCGAGATGCACCACACGAACGCACTTTCCCATCGAATATTGCACTTACTGCAGTGATAAAATCCATATTTCTGCTCCAGAAACTAAACAAGAAATAAAATGGTTAGAGTTGTCGTTATCTTTATTAAAAGAAAACCGCACAACACATGGTTTCTGCCGAATTTACATTTGCATGCGGTTTAAAAAGAAACAAAACTGCCTTAGTTTACCTCATTGAATATTCATGATACCGAGGAGTTGAGTGACAAATACAAAGAATAAAAGTACAATAAAAATGAACGAAAAAGCCATCCACAACATTTTCTTCACTTTTGCAAGGTTCAAGGTGGTAGTGGGGGGAGGGGCATAGACAAGTCTAGAATCGTCATGAGTTGTATTCACCCAATCAGCATTGAGCGTCAACAGTTACTTGCATATTTATGAGGTCTGCATTTATTCGGCAACTAACCAAGTGAAAAGACCGGGAAACCGACTAGCTAGGATTCATAGCTAACTTGAAAGTGCCACTAATTTAGTGGGAAGTTACGGTTGCCATGGTAATTTCCCCACAACAAACCTGAAAGTTTGACCGTTTATTTCGCTGAATCACGGACTTCCCCTGTAGGGTTTCGTTGAGCGTCGGTTCATCCGGTTTATACTTGTCGTCGTCGTCGTCCGTCTCCTTGCTCTCATCCCCTTCATCACCCTTACTTTCACCGGCAGTCGTGGAGAAGGAGAAAATCCTGCGGTCGAAGACAGGAGAGTAGATGGCGACGGGGCGGGAGAAGCGCACGGAGTTGACAGGTGTGCTGGGCAGGGTGTCTTTCAGAGGGCTGATGGACGGCGTCCTCGGCGAGTCCCATTTATCACCGCGATAAAACAGCGTTTTGTGCCCTAGTGAGCATTGAACGGTGGCATCTACCTTTGGGTTGACCTGCACCCCAAACTCTCTCGTGTTGGCCTTGCGGAGGCGCGGCGTTAGGCTCGGGTTCACTTGAGATAATATTGCTTTTAACTGCGCACGCTTATAAAAGTCGAAATAATCGGGGGCGTCTGGCGCAACATAAAAACTGTTTCCCTTTTTGTTCCAGTTCTGTTGCTTAAATTTCCCGTTGCCGGGATAAAAGGGGAAATAGCCAGGGTTGCCTCCAAAGTTGTATGGTGTAATGAGAAACTCCTCCATTGTGGCGTGATCATGAGTAGCTAGAAGCACGGCAGAATATTTATTTTCTTCCCGAGAACACGCCTTAATTGGCGCGACCTAATTAGCATTGATCACGTGCTGAAGTGGCTCAGGGAGCAATTGCGGATATGACGCATTAGCAGGTAAAGATCGATCTCTCTGCATTTTTATATAAATTTGGCTTTACAGTTGAAACTGCTGTCGAGTATTTGACATGACAACTCAACCCTGATTGTATTTTTAAAATAACAATTTTACAGTGAATTTTAGAGATTATCAATCTAATGTTCTTAACTGAGAGATAAAGATATCATGGAATATTTAAGTTTTTTTTTCATCACACCAAAGGACAAGGTGAATTATAAATGTAAATATTTATAAACTAATTAAAACTTGTATTATATAAATCAATATACTATGAAAATATGTGTATGTATAAGCATTTTATTTTTAATAAATAAATAAGGTGATTAAAATAGTGAAATCTTACATTTTCTTTGTTTCATTAAAGATATTATATTATATTTTAACCTAAAATCTTGATCAAATGGTTATAACTATAGTTCATCCCAAAATGAAAATTCTGTCATTAATTACTCACCCTCATGTCGTTCCAAACCCGTAAGACCTTCATTCATCTTCAGAACACAAATTAAGATATGTTTGATGAAATCGGAGAGCTATCTGAACCTCCATAGACAGCAACGCAACTGAAATGTTCCCAGGTCCAGAAACGTAGTAAATACATCGGTAAACCAGTCCATATGACATCAGTGGCTCAACTTCAGTTTTGTGACGCTACGTGAATACTTATTTTTTGAGCAAAGAAAACAAAAATAACAAGTTACTCAACCATTCTTCTCCCCGAGTTATGTCTTCTGCCATTTTAGAGAGTACCCAAGAACGTTTTTGACGTAATCAGCGTTGTTTACGTTCGGGGGAAAAGTGCGCGCATTAATTGTTATTTTTGTTTTCTTTGCTCAAAAAAAAAAGTATTCTCGTAGCCGAATTTACATTTGCATGCGGTTTAAAAAGAAACAAAACTGCCTTAGTTTACCTCATTGAATATTCATGATACCGAGGAGTTGAGTGACAAATACAAGTATTTGTAAAATAAAAGTACAATAAAAATGAAGTTGATGGACTGATGTTACATAGACAATTTTACCGATGTATTTACTACGTTTCTGGACCTGGGAACATTTCAGTTGCGTTGCTGTCTATGGAGGTTCAGATAGCTCTCCGATTTCATCAAAAATATCTTAATTTGTCTTATGGGTTTGGAACGACATGAGGGTGAGTAATTAATGACAATTTTCATTTTGGGGTGAACTAACCCTTTAATTGCATATTAATTGACAAAACCAGATTACTGAATAGTCTCTTCTTTTACAGACCCTTTTACTTGGTGGAGATTTGAATAGCAGTAATAATTTGTCCGGTATGTTGCTAGGCATTCAGGTAAGTGGAGAGTAATAAAACTTGGATTTTAAAAGCCTCTTTGCCTCTGTTATGCAGTTTATGAATGGCAAACAGAGAGAACTAAACTAAAGGTTTACTAAAGGCCTTACATTTTAGGTTCACTATACTGAGCTGTTCAATCTAGGTTGCATTACTTTTTATGATGAGGAGGTCATTTCCTGTTTTGCTTTGTCTATCCTTTTAATTTTATAATTAAAAGATAGTATGAGAAATATGTTATTATCTGTATTGTACAATGGGATGTCCTCAAGCACTGTTGGTAATAATAGTTGTTTAGCAGACAAAGCAACTTTTAAATTTTAGGAACAGCCCCATTGGATCAACTTAAGATCCAATTACCACCACCTCCACATACAGAGGAATGCCTGAAACGTTTTAGACACAAATATGCATCACTCCTCCATATTTAAGTAAGTTCAGTGCTCAGTGAGTGTGTTGTTTTTGTTCCAGCTGAAAGCACACTTTGGATTTGTTTGCCCTCTTTCTTCTCTTCTGTTCTCTCTTTCTGTTCAACCATCTCTATTTATAATTCATCTATATGGAATAAAATAATTTTGGCTATAGCCTTTCAGAATGTTTATGTCAGTGGGACACAATATTACCATTCACTGTGATATTGTGCTTCACCGCCCAACATAAATTCACACAAAACTGACCTTTAACAGGTGACTGACAAACAAGCCTTGAAGGGAAGCACAGGACTCACACCATTGATTTTTCCTAGTCTGGATGGCACAAGGTAGGAGAGGTGTTGTAAAATAATATTTTGTGATATTTAGGTGTTATAAAATAATATCTTGTCAAATTTAGGCGTTTAAAATAATGTTTTTTGATTACATAGAGCAGCAGATAGCTCCTATAAACTGATTGTAGAAAACAATATTTTTAATTCCTGCCAAAGTAATAAATTATTTTATTCATTGAATTACAGTATATACATTGGCGGTCAATGTGACTGTAATATTGATGTTTTGTCTGAGTCAGACAGGCCAATAGCCCACATAATATGAGCATGGCCCCTTCAGAAGGCCAAATGGCTGGTTTAAAGCTAATAAAACAATCCCAGGGAACATATTATTGGCATTAACATATCACAGTGGCAGTTTTTCCTTCTGGATCCATTCAGGACATGCAGGTACACATTATCATTAGCCGTCCAGATGGAGAAAATTTCCATAAATGCAGTCTGATATATGACACACATAATTATGCAGCATGCTGTTTAAACTGTGCAAAGTCATGCTAAACAAAATTGAACTGACCAATTCAGAATTACTGAATGAAGAATTGTTTTAAAATATGTTTTATATATATATTCATTACATTTTACAAGCCTGGGCATTTCACATTAATGTAATGTACTGTAGATGTATTTCATTCATAAATTGAAAGTCATTGGATAACCAATTTGGATTACTGGATAACTAGGTGATCAGTATTCCTGTAATATGTGGTTCAGTCATAGGTTTCGGTCTTAAAACATATTCAGTTGTCCTTTAGATACTGAAGAAATCATAAATTGTTTGTTTTTGTTGTTATACTGTATAATCATATTTGCCCTATCATACACTAGCAGGAGGAAATGTGTTATTATGAAGGCTGGAATTGTGCAGCGCTTGGATACCTATTTACTCGTCAAGTGCCTGGGTAATAATTGATAGATTTCCTAAGAGGACAAAAACGGCCTAGATGGGGCCAGGTGGGTTATACCACAGTAGCAAACAGCTCAGAGTGAGGTAAGAGACACAACTCACTTGTTTAACATTTGGAAAGGTGTCCAGTTCCCTGACACCATGAAAGTGCCATGGATTGTTTTGGCGTTCGTATTGTTCAGTCATCTTCAGTGGACAGCAGCTGTTCCAGGCACAGGGCTGCACACATGGGATAGGTTTAGCAAACTTCCATATCCCGGTGACAAAGCCTTCCTCTATGACACTTTCCCTGACAAGTTCATGTGGGCTGTCGGCACCGCTGCCTATTCAGTTGAAGGAGCCTGGGAGAAAGATGGGAAGGGTAAGTCTATCTGGGATACTTTCACTCGCGGTGGGACCCGGGTGTCCAGGGGCGACGTGGGAAGTGACAGTTATCACAACATCCCGGGAGACCTCCGAGCCCTGCAGCAACTTGGAGTCAGTCACTACCGATTTTCTCTGTCCTGGCCGCGCATCTTCTCCAACGGCACCAAAGAAAGCTACAACGAAAAAGGTGTGGAGTACTATAAAAGTCTAATTCGAGGATTGAAGGAAATTAAAGTGCAGCCCATTGTGACTTTATATCATTGGGACCTGCCAGAGAGTTTGCAGACCTTATTTGGAGGCTGGAGCAATTCGGTTATGGTGGAACTATTCAGAGAATATGCAGATTTTTGTTTTAAAACATTTGGGTCGGATGTGAAATTTTGGATTACCATTGATAATCCTTTTGTTGTGGCCTGGCATGGGTATGGAACTGGGGTTGTGGCACCTGGTATCAAAAATGACTCTGATTTGCCTTTCAGAGTTGGACATAATCTTCTAAAGGTAATTAGACCCATTTATTTATTTATTTATAAATTTAATAAACAAAGATAATTTGCACACATCTCACACATAGTCTTGAAAACGTTTTCAGTATCTTAAAGAAAACTATATTCAAATAATTAAAAATATAATGTTTTATATATATATATATATATATATATATATATATATATATATATATATAAAATTTTCATTGTGAGAATTTTTGTAATTACTGTTAAAACTAAACTAATGAAAAAATATTAAAAAGTAACATATAATGTTATAAATGTATATACAAGTATTTTATATATACACATACATTTCCATTTTTTATTATATATGTTAATAAGCAATACTGTTTATAAAAACAAAAATATATTAAACAGCTTGTTCAAGGCTAGAATGATTGTTAGGGTTTTTCTTAGCATTTTTATTTGTTGTTTAATTGTGTTTGTTCAATTACTGTAATTCAAAGTGCAGTACAGTAAATGTTTTTAAAATATAAAGTATAAGCACATTTTTTATTTTATGTTTCTCACATGTGTTGTCTCCTAGGCTCATGCAGTAGCCTGGCACTTGTATGACAACCGGTATCGTTCCAGTCAGGGTGGGCGAGTGTCCATGGCTCTGGCCTCCCACTGGATCAAACCTAGCAGAACCAGGCAGGAGAACAAGAAAGCCTGCCAGTGTTCTCTGGACTTTGTGCTTGGCTGGTTTGCCCGACCATTGTTTGTGGATGGAGACTATCCACCCTGCATGAAACGCAATTTGACCCACAGACTGCCGTTATTCACGAAGGCAGAGAGCTTGTACGTTAATGGAACGGCAGACTTCTTTGCCCTGTCTCATGGACCTGCTCTTAGTTTTCAGCTGATCAATGACAGTCTGCGTTTTGGCCAGACAGAAGACCTGGGTCTGAGGATGCTGCTGTACTGGGTCGGTGCCGAGTACAACAATCCTCCCATTTTTGTGGTGGAGAGCGGCTGGTATGGAAGTGGCAACACGAAAACAAAGGATGCTAAGCATATGTACTACCTGAAGCGCTTTATTATGGAGACTCTAAAAGGTACATGGATGAATTGAGGGTGTTTGATGAAATGATAGAATTAATAATAATAGATCATATATTAGCCAGTATATGGCCATTTTTAGATTATCTTATGTATATCTTTTAATGGTTAAAGAAGCATTTACAATGTAGGCTATTTAGACTTATTTAGCATTAACAATTCACATTTCACAGTAAGTAATTGATTGTAAACAATAATTTTCTTCTCTTTACAGCAATCCGCTTTGACAGAGTAAATGTGATTGGTTACACAGCCTGGTCTCTGCTGGACGGGTATGAGTGGTACCGTGAATACGGAATACGACGAGGGCTATTCTATGTGGATTTCAACACTCCTGATCTGAAAAGAGAGCCAAAGACATCTGCCACTTTCTATAGCAAACTCATAGAGAAGAACGGCTTCCCTCAGCTGCCTGAGAACAGGCCCGAACAGGGCATCTTTCCCTGTGACTTTGCCTGGGGAGTTGCAGCCAATTCAATACAGGTAAAATTTTATAGGGCGCCTATTATGCAAAATTGGACATAAATGTGTGTTGGCAGTGTGTGGACACAGCCACCCTACAATTATTAAAATCCACCCACTCCTTATTTTATAATCCCAATTAAACCAAATCAACAGGCTTTTCAAAATCCAAAATAATTTTAAAACCTCTTTTACATTTCGTTTTGAAACTCTTCCGCCATTATCTTGTCTTTTTCACCTCACTCTTCTTGTCAGTCAGCTCAACTCACTCTCCTCAGGTGATAAATGAAATCTGATCTGTGATGCGCGACTGTTGTTCGTTCGGTGCGCTGCCGCGTTCAGTTTTAATTGTAGTGTCCTCTAACTGAACGAAATAAATTTTATTACTATAAAAAATCAAAACGACGGTGGGGGACGGTGCCGTGGTGGGCAAGTGATGTAACCGGTGTTGTGGCTTAACACCGGTATCACCGCCAACACCGTCTATCACAGCAAGCCTAAAAAGTACAACAATAATAAAACAATACTCTACAAACTAACTTATATAATGTAATTAACATAAATTAATAAGACGAGGCATGGCATAGGCTACACCAGAAAGTTTAGCAAACACTAAGGAATCAAATAAATAAAGAACATTTAAAGAAAGCCTCCATAGCGTAACATGAGATAAACAGCAAAGACAAAACCAGCATGTTCACCTTCTCTGGTTTAAGAAGCAGTCTTGTATTTTACTTTCACTTGAAAACCAAATCCTCCATCCCGTCCGCCATCCTTTCCTCAGTATTCGTGTCATTTTTGCCGCTGGTGCTGACGCGACGAATATAAACCAGGCTCTGCTCCCAAAGAGCAATCATTGAAAGCGCCTCTCTCACTCTCTTCACATGATCAGAAATCTTACACCTGCTGCACTGTGCGTTGGCTCTGCAGTGCGTGCTTTATGCATGGAGTAGAGCATATGTTTTGGAGCAGCGCAGACCATGCACTGGCGCAAATGCGACCACATCAAAAATTAACTCGCACATAACTATCGGTATCGGCATCGGAATCGTCCGATATCATTTTGAATAATCGGCTATCGGAAGAGAAATTCAGTATCGGTGCATCTCTAATACATATATATATATATGTATATAGATTATCTATCTATCTATATATATATATTATATATTTATGTTATGTGTATTTGAATATTGATGGTTGAATGTTGATTGTTCATTTTTAAATAAAAAAACTGATAGTTAACCTCGTATTACATCTAACTGCACACATTTCTTCAAAATAAAAGGAAATGGCTTTATCTTCACTTCAGCCCAGCAAATCAAACTTACTTGATTGTTCTTGTTTGTCCCATTCAAAGTTCACTTTGGTAGAACTTAGATTCTGTGTAGATCTTGTGTGTTTAACTTTAGTCTTTGATCTTTGTTCAAACTTCAAATTTGATAAACATCAATTGGATATATTAAAATGTATTTTTATTTAATTTCCTTTTAATTCTGCCTTGTGATCCTGTTTTGAAGGTTGATACTATACCTACCCAGTTTGCTGACCCTAGTGTTTACATCTGGAATGTTTCTGGAAACGGAGAGCTGAAAAAGGTCCCGGGTGTGCTGGTGCCCCCTATGCACAGGAAACACCACTGTGCAGATTACGGCAGCATCCTCCAGCAGGTGTCTGAGGTGCACCGTATGCAAGTCTCACACTTCCACTTCTCGCTCAACTGGTCCTCCATCACCCCAACAGGCCGGGTGTCTGATGCTAACGAAACGCTTCTAAAATACTACCATTGCTTTGTCAGTGAGCTACAAAAGGTTAACGTAACCCCTGTTGTGACCCTTTGGCACCACACAGGGAAACTGTCTAGCCTGCCTGCACCCATGGAGGCTGGTGGGGGCTGGCAGAGCGCGGAGACAGTTCAGGCATTTGCAGACTACGCCAGGTTGTGTTTCCAACGACTAGGAGCTCATGTCAAACTGTGGATCACGCTGAATGAACCTAATGATGAGGATCTTGAATACACTGTGGGCCACCAGCTGCTCCGTGCGCATGCGTTAGCTTGGCACGTCTACGACACTGAATTTCGCAAAGCCCAAGGTGGTAAGGCATCACTGGTTCTTCATATGGACTGGGTCGAACCTGCGTTTTCTTTCAACAGAGAGGATGTTGAGCCTGCAAACCGAGTCCTGGACTTTCGAGTCGGCTGGTTTGCAGAGCCCATCTTCGGAAGTGGTGATTACCCAGCGGTGATGCGTACTTGGCTCCAACAGCGAAACAATATTGATCTCTTCAACTACCACTTACCCGCATTTAGCGATGAAGATCGGCTGTTGGTTACAGGAACCTATGATTTCTTCGCCATCAGCCATTTTACTACCTCAATGGTGTACGATGGAGTGGAAGACAAATACACCTTCAAAGACAAGCTGCAGGTACAGCTGATATCTGACGTGACCTGGATCATGTCTCCAAGACGCAACTCTCCTGTGGTCCCCTGGGGTCTTCGCAAGGCACTGAACTGGGTTAACTCTCGATACAAAGGTGTTCCCATTTATGTGATGGCCAATGGTGTTCAAGAGGACACCGCTAGGTTTAAGGATAGCTTGCGCATCTACTACCTTTACAATTACATTAATGAGGCCTTGAAAGGTAAGAAATCGTATGTTATGAGTTGAATTCCAATACTCAGATACTGGGTGGCTTATACTGATTCCAGTTTCTATCAGGAGCAGTTTATTGAACCTTTAGACAAAATATTTTTGAAAGGTGTAAAAACATATTTGCATATGTGCTTTGTGTTGAGTACCATAATTGATACAGCAGGCTTACATGGCCAAAAAGTAAGATGAAATTCTGACTGCTTGTAATGTAAATCAATGACGTCTTTATAACAGTATAGCAGACTACTACTAAAACATGCATTTAAATATTAGCTGTCAGCCTATATCTCCCAATAATATGTCTTATAAGGTGATAAATGCTTAGTTTTATGATCAAAGCACTGTAGTTTTTGTGTTTTTATTACATATAATGCGATGTAATACAATGATGATTGAAAGATACAAAAAACCTTCCTTATAAACCTTATGTATAACATTTGATACTCACATTTTAACATGATTTTTCTAAAAGTTTCATGTGTACCATGACCTGAAGGGAGATTAAGAATTTAACAAAAAGGCCTTTTACTTGATTAAAAAAAAACTATAAACTATCAATCAGATGACAGAAGGCATGTAGTAGATTGTATACAACAGGTTTATCAGCAAAGTTGTTGTTTTTTTCATTCAATTTAGAAGCCTTAGATATTGGCATATCAAATATGATTCTGTAGGTTTTAACATTTACCAATAAGGTTATCCTAATGTTTTTTATTAACATTTCTTATAAATTGTATTAAAATGAATGGAAATGTTATTCATATTATTTAAAATATTAAGATTATTAAGAGTAAAAACTCATATACTAATATTAAATGTAACTCATAGGTATAATTAAACTTATTGTAAGTGTAATTAAATTACTGTTTGTTTCAATTTTATTATATGTAGTTAATTTATAACATGTAAATCAATATAATCTATAATGTCCTAGACACTGAATTTTAGTTTAGTTTCTCAGTTCACCCACTTGGATAAGTTCTGATGACTCAAGGCAATGCCATTTCTATTTAGAGGCACAAAGCTCACGTTGTACACACACATCAGATTAATTATTAAGCAGAAAACTAGAGAAACAGTTTGCTGATCTCAGGAAAACTAGCAAGCCGCTCTTTATCTGAGCTTTGGAAAAAAATATTTGTTTACTATTCACAAAACACTGGCATGGCCTTATTTACCTTGTCATCTGAATTCACTTTATAGTTACGTCATGAGTTCTGTTGTTTTCTAACTTCTGACTTGTTCTTTTAGCATACATGCTGGATGGAGTCAATCTGAAGGGATATTTTGCATATGCGTTCAGTGACCAGCAGGACCCAGGCTATGGTATGTATGGTCACGTGCAGGAGGAGGTCATCTCAAAATCTTCACTGGCCCATTACAAAAACATTATCCACCACAACGGCTTCCCTGCCCCAGGTACACCTCAACAACATTGTCCCCATTCTCCAGTGCACGGCTCTAGACGTTATGTCCTCACCAAACAGCCTGTTGTTGGCTTTCTCTCTCTGGTGAGCTCTTGCATGCTGATCACAGTGTGCATTGTGATCTACTATGCAGTCAAAAGGCACAAAATAGCCACCAAAAAATGAACTAAAATGGTTCCAGTGGACTCTTAATTTATTTGTTTTAATGGTTAGTTTGACAACCTACAAACTATGCTTTTGACTGTTTTAAATTGTAGTACTTCTCAAATTTCATAATGGGTACTACACAAGCCAGGAAGACCTGGATAATTATTTAACTGTAGCTTTACAGTGTAAAAACACTATTTATTTGTAAAAAATATTACATTATTTAGTCAAGTTTGCACAATGGTTTGGTTTTTCAATAAAAGTTGAGGGAAAAGTGTTATTCTATTCTGCCATTTCGAAAGATCTTACTATGGTTAGCTTAGGTAAGTGATGTTACACACACACACATATATATGTATTAAATATTTAAAGTTGTAGCATACTTAATTTTATAGTGAAGTCATTTTGATATTTCATTTTTTTTATTGCCCATAATTTATATATACGCTTTTTTCTGTAAATATTAGAAAGTCATGCAAATCTATTTTGCTGTTTGTTTTTTGGTTGTATTTTATTTGAATCAGATACCTGCACCACAGATGATGAATCCTGATGACTTTCTTCAAACTGTTTTCCTCTAAGAGCGCTGTACCAACATCAGATGCTCAACTACTGATATTCTGTGGTAAAACAAGACCCTTGACTACTAGGGATGTGACAAGATCTCGTGGCACGAGATCTCGCAAGATCAGATGTGTCTGGCGAGATCTGACTGGTCTCGCGAGAATGTGAAAATATCCTTGCAAAACATTTTGCAGTGTTTACATTAGAGCTGCACCATTAATCATAAAAAAAAATTGCCATCTTGCTTCAAACACCCACGCGATCTTATTCCTAAATGACAACGATGCAGCTATGTCTATTATGACTGTTTAACATCGCGAGTATCAGTGGCTCGAGAGAAGCACGTTTTGTCGCTGCCCATGTTAATGAATCAGAGGGTCGGCCACGCTTCCGATGTGAATGCTGTTCTTCACTGATATGGGTGGCGACAAAACATGCGCTGCTCATACCAACAACTCCACTAACACCCGTTTCACATCGTAAGCGTCTTAAAGACATTCAAATCTGCATTCATGCTGCTGCTGATCCAGAAAGAGCACATGATTATTTCTGTGTTACAGACATTTAAATAACAGAAGTAGGCCTACTGGGATAAAAGTTTAGTTTGGGTATAAACACTTGTCTACAGTAGCGATTAAAACGAAAGTATCTTAACTCTTGTATTCTAACACGTTAACACGTTTTTAAAAAAAATTTATTTGACATTGAATCGTTCATTCAGGAGATTTCAATAGTGAAACGAGTCTTTATTAACTGAGACACTGACTCTTTCATTGAATTTTTATTTTATTTTGTTCAAATGAATGTATATTTTTAAAAGACTTAAGCAATGAACATTTTGTCAGAAACACTAGTAAATTTCGTTATTTTGTTTATCTAATATGGGTTTTTTTTCAGAATCATGGTCTGCAATTTATTTTAATTAGTTTTTTTTTTTGCATTTTGTGTTTTTCAGTTGAATAACAGACTATTTTTCCCTATATATTTCATCACTGATAAAAAAAAAGAAAAAAAAAAGAAAAGTCTAAAAATCTCATCTCGTCCTCGTGAACCCAGTCTCGTGTCTCTTCTTGTGGGATAAGGGTCTTGTCACACCCCTATTGACTACGGATTTTTTTTTTCTTAAATCCACGGAAAATAGCAGGAAACACTTTAATAACACACATATATCCGGTATGATACTTGAACAGAATCTGTTGCAGGAATGACTCAAAATCTGTTCACATCTCTGTGGTTAGATCAGTGTTCACAATAATGTGTCTTTTGACCTTCATTATGTTTGTTTTGATTATACGGTGTTGTAAATAAAAGGTAAATAATTAAAACAAAAACAAAAATTTCCAATCTCCTCACATTCTCTTACCGGCCTCAAAGTTACACTGATGGGCCATTAGGGGAGGGCCCTTTGTCTCTCAGGTGAGAGTCACTTAATATTCAAGGGCATTGCCACTCCCTCGCATATAGGCTTTCGATCACAAAACATGCCTTTAAAAATTAATCAATATTTTTTTTCTGTGAAGGAGTAAGCATAATGATTTTCACAATTGTGAAGTAAATATTCTAGCCTACAAGACTGATTACTCAAGTCTCATTCAGAACTATTTAGTGTGGGTTTTATTTCGGCTACATTTTTCTTCCCCCCCCAAAAAAAAAAAAAATTACATGTTGGTCAATAGGTTTTAAATAGCTGAAATAAGCCCAAATATCAGAGCATGTCAAAACATCTCAAGGGCTCCAAAATTACCTTAGACACCAGAGGGTTTAGACAGAGCATCAAGAATTGCTGCATTGGTTTTCTTTGAGATTATGAGTCGAGACATACAAATGAACCACCTTTTATTCAGTCAAACCAAAAATTATTCAGATGAATTTGTTCTGACAGTTTAACTTGAGTTAGTGTAATTTTATTACCACTTTCTAAACTGTAGCAAATAAACTGATGTGAGAAATTGAAGATGTCTGAATTAGTGTATATAAGGGCATCTCAAAAAATAATAATATCGTGAAAATTCAAGTTTTCCAACTTATTTCAAAAAGTGATGTTCATATTCTAGATCAGTGGTTCTCAACCACATTCCTGGAGGACCCTCAACACTGCACATTTTGCATGTCTCCTTAATCAAACATACCTGATTCAGGTCACCTGCTTATTAGTAGAAACTCGCTGACCTGAAATGGGAGTGTCAGACATAGGAGACATGCAAAATGTGCAGTGTTGAGGGTCCTCAAGGAATGTGGTTGAGAACCACTGATCTAGAGTCATTACAAGTGAAGCAAAACATTTCAAAAGCTTGTTTTAAATTGATTAGAGCTTACGGCTCATGAAAATCACAAATTCAGCATCTCAAAATATTAGAATTTGCTAAAAAAAATATATATATAATTTTTTGAATTCACAAACTCATATGCAGAAGTCACTTCCAGGTACTTGCTGAAACATGGATCAGAGAACACTGAATTTGAAGCAAATGGCAAGACTTTTCATTGCACCTACAAAGAAACAAACCCTTATTGCATTCTCATTTTTGTAAATTTTACATAGTTTAAGTGACTCTAGTCTAAATAGATGATGTTTCTGCTGTACCTGGAACTTATACTGGCAGTCTGAGGAGAGTAATAGTGTGGTGAAGTTGTGAGTGAAGGTTGCAAGATCCCGCAGTCCGTAATTGGCATTATGAATAGAAATAACACCCTTTTTCTCTGAAACAGAAAAACTGATGTTGATATTTCACAAATGAAGGCTAACTATCACATGCAAAATAAGCTAAAAAAAATAATATTCAGTACTTGCATTAAGGTTCACTTTTTTTGTAATTTGTTAAGTTTATTAGCCATTTCATAGTGAAAAGTTACTTAATAAATAGGTGCGCTGGTTACATTCACACAGTTTGGTTATTCATGATAGTCGGCACACTGCCACTCCCAAGGATCAGTTTATTCAAATACAATCCTTGGTTTATTTTAATAAATTGATCTTTGGGACCTGCAATAGCAGTGTGCGGATTCTCTTACTGAAGTGCTTTGTTCGATCGAGCACCTGAAGTTTTCAGATGTGCGCATTTTTTTGGTAACCCCTTCATGATCTCTTTTGAACATCGTTGACAATAAATAAAATTGCACCTACATGTCAACCATCTCTCATTAGAGAAAGAGAGTAGAGTGTCGGCTTAATATCTGCCAACTCTTTATTGCAGTAATATTCTCCAAACAGACATTTAATGACTATAAGCAAATTTATAAATGCATGTAATCTTAATCTAACCCTACCAGTCTATTAATACTCCAGTGAGTGTTAGTAGATATGTAGGTGGAACATTAATTATGGTCAACAGAGAATGTTAATGGGACCATCAAGGACCACGAAGGACAAAACATGAGAACTCTTATCACAGGAAATGACACGTTTGGCACCTTCACAAGTTATGTTTTGCTCTAGAATTATTTAGGTGAAAAGCAGGAGCACGGGTCAGTAATAGCAAAAGGATTTACCAAGATTAAGATTAATAAATGAACTTCAAAATTAAGAATGCAAATTGTCTGCATCAATCCATTGATTTACTCAGTGGGCGACACTCATGAGACAATTACAGGTATTTATAAGTCCCAGAACAAGGATCAGAGAAAACAGTTCTCCGCAGGAACAGAGCAGTTTTTAGTACATAAAAATCAAGATGCGACAGGATTCCCGTTGTTCCTTCTCTAGCAAAGTAATATAATCAGCTGTCAATTAATCCTACCGAAAGGTCATTTTATGGAGGGATGTTCCTTCAGCACTTAACATTTGAGAGCTGCCCAGATGGTCTTCCAGCAGAGCATGTTTTACAATCAGTCCGTCCAGTTACGTGTTTGAAACCCTTGTCTTACACACGTAAGACCACCGTGAGAATCACTGGAAATATAGTTTAAACACGCATGTGAGCGATTACTCACCACAACTAAGGGACGTTGATCTTTAGTCTTACCGGTTGCAGAGAGGAAACATGCCGTTTAGGTTAAGACAGATAGCGAAGTAAAATTATTAGAAATAAATCATGAGGTTTTGTCCTTTACAGAAAAGTGTGGCTTCTTTAAAGTTAACTGTCTTGTGCATTGAGACATCTTTCCATGCAGACACAGCAACAACAGCACTGTAAAACCAAACAAAAACACTGTATGGAAAATACTGAATCCAACTTTGAATCGAAGAAGAAAAAAACAATAATACATACTCGCTTAGCTTTTTCACCAGCATGGTAGATTGGAACATGAAAAAAAGAAAACCTGCTCGTAGAAACACATGATGCATGTGTTTCTACAACAAACGCAGCAGCTCTATCACTTTAGTACGAGGAGTAAATGATAATGAGCGACACCTGCATCACTCACTGGTCTCGAGTCCCACGGAGAAGCTCCAGGGATGGTAGTCTAGCCAGGGATACTCAAATCTGGCAAGCGAGATCCACTTTCCTGCAGAGTTTAGCTCTACCCCTAATCAAAAAACACACCTGAGCATGCTAATCAATGTTTTCAGGATTATTCGAAAATCACATGTAGGTGAGTTTGATCAGGGTTGGAGCTAAACTCTGCAGGAAAGATTTGAGGATCACTGTTCGAGGCCGTTCCAGTGGTTCCCAACCATGTTCCTGGAGGCCCCCCCAACACTGCACATTTTGCATCTCTCCTTTATCTGTCACACCATTTTCTGGTCTTGGAGTCTCTGCTGTGATTCAGTGTTGTTAAGGTTTTGCTCATTTCATCCTAGTCCATGTGAAATTCTGTACCTCTTTGATTAGATACGCAAATGGCAATAACAGCAGGCAATCTTTGAAATGGCTTTTATTATGAAAAACTAATTTTAATTAGTATATTTTATTATTTTAGGCTACAGTGGCTCAGAACATAAAGTTGTCAAGTCCATCTTCCATGAACTTTTTGTAAATGGCCATGAATTTAGCAACAAAGGCCTCCAGGTGGTAGATTGCTTTGTTGCCCAGCTGCAGTCTGTGCTCGTAGTATGCAGCCATCTGAGCCACCTCAGCCTTCAAGTGTCCATCACAGTTACTTAGCAACTCTGTCACCAGGCCCTGGAATACCATGCAAAGAAACCGTGTTAATGCAGTGATTGTTCATCAAATTTAACTTCTATTTCACAGTATTTATTTATGCTGTAAATAAGCAGCTGTACCTTCATGATGACTTCTGGTGGGATGCAGTGAGTCAGAAGTTCATACAATCGTGCCCGAACCTCCAAAAGTCTGTAAAAATATCATTTAGTTTACAGGTTATTGAAATCAAAATAGTTAAAATCTATCATAAATGTAAAAGACAGCAGGGGATTTTAATTCTGCGCTTGTATTCAGGCATTTTCTGACCTTTGAGGGCTCTGCTGGCTGACTATAGCATTAGCGGTCTCTCTGAGGTAAACCTCCCAGTCTGTCTCAGGGATGTCCTGGTCTGGAGAGAATGGATACCTGCAGGAAATCAATTTGGGAACAGATTACCTAAACTGTATGTGAGGCATCACTTCAGGTGAGTTATGTTCATTCAGAGGCTTCATATGTGATTAATACTGGAAAACTGAACAACACCGATGATTTACTTCATTCTCTGAGATCTCTCTTCTTGTTGACTTACTGTTGAACTCTGCAGGCCTCACACATCAGCAGAGCTTTACGGAGGTTACGTCCAGACTTCTCAGCAATTTTTTTGGCCAGTTCAGGAGGAAGCAGCAGCCCCTCCTTCCTGCACACACCTGACAGAACACTGCACACCTGAGAGGACAAAGGTTGGGTTGTTTTCATACGCCCAGTAAAACACATTTGAATTTATGATTTGAATTTGTATGCAATACAATTACAATAATTAATATATTTAGGAAATAATGCATTTGCTCAAAAAGGCTGCATAGAAAAAAACTAATATTGTGAATTATAATTAGTCCAATTTAAAAGAACTGTCTTCTATTTTAATATATTTTAAAATATAATTTATTCCTGTGATGCCAAAACTGAATTCAATTGTCATTACTCCAGTTTCACACGATCCTTCAGAAATCATTCTAATATGCCGATTTGCTACTCAAGAAATTCCTCAGTATTATCAATGTTGAAAACAGTACTGTTAAATATTTTTGTGGAAATTATGATAGTTTAAAATGTTCTATCATTATACATTTCTTTAACGTCACTTTTTAAACAAATTAAAACACATCCTTGCTGAATAAGAGTAATAATATTTTATAACTATTTTTTATTTTATAAAGAAATTAAAAAAACACTTCACCTCATCCACACTTGGCAGGGGGACTCTCACAGCCAGACACCTGCTCCTGATGGGGGCAATCACTTTTGAGGTGGAGTTACAGCACAGAATCAGTCGACAAGTGGACATGTACTTCTCCATCGTACGGCGCAAGGCATGCTGAGCATCTTTAGTGAGATGGTCCACCTCTGTCAGCAGCACAACTGTGAAAACATGAGAAATTGTTATTGCCAATTCGGTTATATTACTGCTGTGTAAGTGTACGGATCATTAATATAAAACTATCAAATCCAGACACAGCTCTTAGCTATTTAACATTCAGATTAATCATCTAACCCAATGCAAGGAAAAAACGAACCTTTGAACTCCCTTTGAGCATTGGACTGAATCTGCTGAGACTGGGCAACAGTTTTGATCAGCTCCTGAATGACCACACGGTCACTGTTTCCAGCATCACTGAGGAAAACAGATCATGAGGTTCTGCTAGTAAATGCTCCCAACAGAGCAGAGTCAATCTTTTCATTACCTTGGATTCACCTCTAGATGGTAGTTGCTGGCAATGGTGTTGATTTCAAGCTTCTTTTTAGATGGAGTCTACAACAGACAAACACTGATAGTTAATACTGTAGTGTTAGGCTATATAATTAGAAAACAGTTTATAGCTTTTTTTGTTTTAAATACCGTGATGGACTGGTGTTCAATTCTGAGTTTCTCGACCCCGGGACCGTACAGCTCTCTGAGCAAACACATGATCCGGGTTTTCTTACCAGCACCAGACGGTCCATAAACCAACAAGTGGGGAAAGTCACCACACTGGACCTGTAAAATTAACAAGCGAGAGATCATTATTTTATCTAAATGTTATTCAGTACTAATTAAGGACAGTATGGCTAATATGTGAAGCACAGATACTGCAAAGTAACTTATATTGTTGCTGCAACTGTAAACAAACTAGTTGACGTATTTTCTTCCAGAAGAGAGCGCGATGATGTACATAAAGCATAATTCATATTTAGTTATTGAAACTGACTTGAGTCTGACCAAACACAAACACCAGTTCGCTTTCTGGATAGTAACGTTAGCTTCTTTACCAGATTTTTGAGCTGATTTGCTTGCTCCTTGTGGTAGTCGAGTTTAGACAAGGACGATGGTCGGTATTTATCAACCCATAAACTCATTTTCCCCCCTGAATTATAAGAATATCGCGCCTCTGTAAAAAATTAAATAAGATATTGTTATTGTGAGCTGCCAGCTCCCGCGAAACGTAAACCCGCGCAGCGCGCTGTCAGAACGGCATCTACAGAGAGCGAAGAGGGACACGTGCTTTCGCGTTTCGTAAAACTCATTACATTGCGTCGCTAATATTATGGCTTTCTTTCTTCTGTAGAATAGAAGAGTCCATAAGTCCATATTCCTTACTCTCTTACCTATGCAGTTTCTGTCATTCAACCCATCAACCCAAGTCTATCTTTTGCCCTCAGTTTCATTTCATCTACCATTTCGTAAAGAACAAAATGATATATAAAAAATAAAAACCTGTAAAAACCGGAATATAGTC
This sequence comes from Barbus barbus, assembly GCF_936440315.1. Lineage (NCBI taxonomy): Eukaryota > Metazoa > Chordata > Actinopteri > Cypriniformes > Cyprinidae > Barbus > Barbus barbus. The sequence goes on from NC_136725.1 coordinate 15,833,398, forward strand.
AGAATGTAGACAGGGAAAAAATAATTTTGAGAAAGCAGACATGTAGCCTATTGTAACTGAAATCTAAGACTAAAGCCTAAAGTGTAATTAAAAAATGTAAATGTGTATTTTAGACGTTTCTTCCGCGTAAAGACGTTATAGAAGCAAAATAGCACAAATAGGCTAAATGTAAGACACAGAATGAAATGAAACAGTGTAAATCTGCTTAATCTGCTTTCATTAATAAAAGCCTATATTTGTATTTTGCTGAAGGTATTTCATTCTGCTTATCAGTCTGTTGCCTAGCAGGTAGGCCTATGCAAGATGTAAGTATATCTTAGATTTTTTTATGCGTGTATTTTTTGAGCAGAGATGAATGAAAATAGCCTCCTGAATATTTTGAATCAAGTACATATGGACTGTCTTTTTTAGGTTGTACTCCCACCATCCCTGCACTCTCTTGGGTGCTGGCATTCAGATCTGTGTTAGGGATTCCTTACTCTCTTACCTATGCAGTTTCTGTCATTCAACCCATCAACCCAAGTCTATCTTTTGCCCTTTCCTCAGTTTTCATCTACATCCTAACTCTATGCTGCATTTATTGGCAAAACAGCTGCATGTCCACTAAACTGTATCTCCTGTCCTTCAAAGAATGATATATTATACATTTGTGTGTGTACATGAGACATTTTGTGAAGTTATAGCATACAAGTAGGCCTACAAACATAATCTCATGGGTTTTTTTTGTTTGTTTTTTTTTGCTTTTACTTTATTCTGGCTGATTTTTGTTTACTTCAGAAGCTCTATTAAATAGTATTAAGAGGTGAGTGAGAAAGGAAAGATGACAATGAGGAATACATCATTATAAAGTATTTGCTGATAAATGATACCTGCATTCTCTTACCTATGGTATCTCAGGAATGCTTTTCAGATCACAGAAATATTTGTGCTTTTTAGTTGAGGAATTTCAGCAATAGACCTAGTCTCTGCTGTCTTGCCAATGTCAGGCAAAATCAGGAACTTTCACAATTCCACAAAGTACAAATATTATTCTAATACAGGTGAACGTAATTTTGGGTTACACTGTGCATTTGTAAAACCTTGGTTATGTTCCTATTAAATATTTATAATGTCAATATTATTGATTGGGTGCATATACATCGAGGAGCATGTGGTTCAATGTCGTCTGGGAAAATGTCCAAAAAAGTATGTTTTAATTGATAACAAATGCACAAAAAACCTTTGTGTATATGTTGTGTAATATTTAATGAAGTAAGTACTGCGGTAGTTTATGATTGGTTGTCTATTGCTTAACGCGCTGTAATATTGGTCCGAATGAATATTTAATAAGATAACCACTGCAGCAGTTTTTTTTTATTACAAATATGAATGGATGTTTTACCCAGAGTTTAACTTGGCATGGGTGGTTTGTACGAAAAGCCTTTATTTATTTATTTATTTTTTATTCATTTGTTTATTCATTTTTTGGACATATACCTTATTTTTAATTGTATAGTTGTAAAGTATGGCATGCCAGAGTACTCCGGTATTACCATCTGATGCCATCTCAGTGACAGCAGACTAAATTTAAGACCTGTCATGCCTTGTACTATTATAGACTAATTCATACATTTAGTGTTCATTTTATGTAATCTAGTATGCTACTAATGAGTATATACTGTATTTCATACAAGCTGTTGATAAATCTCGTTCTATCCAAGTAATCTTCATGGCCAACATGTCATCTTTCTCTTTTTTACTTCCCTCCCCTGGATATATCTCAGAGAACAACCTGATGTAGTTTTCCTTTCAGCACTTCACTACCTGTCTGGATTGCTGAAGACTCAGAAGTAACTGGATTGCGAGAAGTAATCCTCAGTGCAGGGTGATGCTACTGAAGTTCTTCATGAACTATCTGACTACAGAGGGATATTCACAGGTTTACAAAGCCATGGCCGACTAGATGTGAAAATGTGAGTCCCTCTCCCTTTTTTTGCATTTGCATGTTTGTATTTCTTGTTGTTTATTTCTTTGTATTTTCTGGGAAAAGAGGTCTGAATGATGCAGATGACATAAAAGTGTACCACTAGATGGCAGTAACCCCTATAGATACAGTAACTGCTTTCAAAATTTTCTATTTTCTTTATTGAGGTCTAATACCTGAAGAAATCTATACATGCTGTACACTACTGTTCAAATAGGAATTAATACTTTTATTTAGATGTATTAAATTGATCAAAAGTGACAGTAAGGACATTTACAATGTTACAGAAGATTTCTATTTCAAATAAATAAATGCAGTCATAGTAAGCATAAGACATTTATTTTAAAAAATCTTTGCAACCTCAAACTTTAGAACAGTGCTGTAAGAGATCTGGTGTCAGATTATAAAGGAAGTATGGATGGTTTGTGTTGGATGGGTAGGGCGGTTCAGGAGATTGTAAGGCATTAAAGTCTTCATCAGTTTGATTGGTGTGACCAGATGCCAGGCAGTCCTGATATTTACTTTCCCCAGCATGCATTGCAACATATTGTTATGAATTCTGATAACACACTTCTTGCTTTTTGCATCCCTGTCAGTCTGTATCCTGTCACTGAGGCTCAGAGACACTTTGAAGCCCCCAAAGAGTCTATTTATAACTCTGGGTTGTGAGTTCGTGGCACGGGGATGACTATGCAGTGTGGCTTCATTATGCATCTTAAATGAAAGCATTTTCACAGGAAAATGTAAGTAGTTTTCGCCTATTAGGGAGTTGTAGATTGTTACTAGGGTGTTCTTGATTTGCCCGTTTTATTCTTAGGGTTAACCAACTAATATTTAAATTATTGCACTGATTTGCACCAAAGTTTAATTTTAATAGAGTTTGAGGTTTGTTAAAATTCAAGTAGAAAATAATCATATATAATTCACGATATGTAAATATAACCTACACTGGTGTGTTTTTTCCTTTCCGTAGTGATTAATAATATATTGCCTTCTTGGCTTATAAAATGCTGCATAAGCTTTATCTGCTCTCAGCGGTGCCAAGGTGTATTTTAAAGCGGGTCAGTCTGTCATTTGTCATTTCTTGTTCTGTTTTTACTTTCTTTAACCTTGCAATCCACATTGTCATCAGGGCCAGTGTTTCTCTGTGGTAAAGTAATGCAGGTTGTCTCATGATCAGAGTAAAATCAATACTCTGCTGTTGATCAGAAGGTTGTTATGACTAATTGTTTCCACTGGAGTGCTGTGAAATGTTTTAGAGCTATTAAAACACTCATTACATCCTTGAGAATCTTAGAATGGACTCTAATACATGTGTTTTGTTCCTCAACTCTGTAATTCCTAACCAAAGCAATTCCAGAGGCAATCTGGGGGGCATTTAGTCATCTTTACACTGTTAAAAACATTTTCTGTTATGTTTTTATAACTGATACATTCTCCCCGCAAGCCCCACAATCCTGGCGCTGATGGTAACCCTCAAAAGGAATTATTGTGAGGAGTGAAAGAGAGACGCTTTGATGCAGTAGATGGATAGAGACAGAAAATGAAGAACAGAGTATTTTTGGGGGGCCCCAGTGGCCACATTTAACACTAGGAACATGCTTTCCACAGACTGGTCACTTCCACTAAATGAACAAATAGCTTTGTCCTGTAGCACTCATGTCTGTCCCAGGCTGCTCAGTGTTGGTTCTCGCATAGGGGCCTCTTTGAGCAAGTTCTGGGTCTTAAAAAACAAAAATCCCCCAATCTTTCCCCCAGTAATGGCTACAATTAAAAAAAAGAACCCTCATTTAGTCCATGACGATGAAGCCACTTCCTGTTCGTTTACAACCCCAGATCTCCAGATTCCCAAACACACAGCTCCAGTGTGTGTGTGTGTGTGAGGGGCTATTTTTACCCATGTGAGGCTGGGGGAGTGCAGAGAACGCATAGAGTGATGGAATGTCCTCAGCTATGAAACGCAGCATGTCACACGGAGACATACACTGACAGACAGACACACTCTGCAGCACAAGCATACACTGCAGTGCTTTCAGCATTCATTAAATGTTCATGTTGCTGCAAAGCTCACTCAATCATATAAGAGAACCCTGTCCAAAAATCATTGGCTAGATTTTAATTATAGAAAGAAACTAAATTCACCAACTCGCATCTGACTTAAGAATGACCCTTTAAAAAAACAAAAACAATTATGAGAAATATGAGGTGAAAAAGTGCTTTCAGGGTACGCTGCTAATGATCAGTGATGTTTTTTATGCACTGTATAACTGATCTGTGACATATTACATAGCAAATAGAGAGAATTAATGAAAAAACTAGTTGGTTTTTTTTTGTCCTTGGAGTTTTTGAATGCTTAAAGGGATAGTTCACACAAAAATAAAAAATTATGTCATTAATTACACACCCTCATGTTGTTCCAAACCTGCAAGATCTTTGTTCATCTTCGGAACACAAATAAATTTCTTCTGTGTTCTGACGTAGAACCTGGATGCATTGTGCCTTGTGCCATAAAACTATCTTCATAAACCTGTCTGAAGATTTTGACAGAGAGGATAACTTGCGATTTTTTTCCCAGCCTATACTTTTTTGAACCAGAATATACAGACGATGAACTAGAAGAGATGGATGTTCTATGTCCGAACGCCGGCTCCTGTGTCAGCAGCACCACACGCATGCATCGTGATACTCTTGTGAACGCGCGTCAAAGAATGACACAGAAGAGACGAAATGGTTGAATAAAGTCGTTATTTGTGTTTTCTTTGCGCACAAAAAGTATTCTTGTAGCTTCATAAACTTATGGTTGAACCACTGATGTCACATGGACTATTTTATCAATGTCCTTACTACCTTTCTGGGCCTTGAATGTGTCAGTTGCCTAATCTATGGAGGGTTAGAAAGCTCTCGGATTTCATAAAAAACATCTTCATTGTGTTCTGAATATGTATAAAGATCGTACGGGTTTGGAATTTTCATTTTTGGGGTGAACTATCCCTATAAAACTACTGTTTTTCACATTGTAAAGTTTACAGTTCTATGTTGTAATACCATGGTATTCTTTGAAGCATCTTTGAGTAATGAAATATCATATTTATTAAATATTGTAAATATAGTTAAGTATTACTATTGAATTCAATATTGGTATGAATCACAGGTATGAATATCGTAGTCAAAGTAGCATCATGGCATACCCTCTTGTTCTTGGATCATTTATTTGATGTTTTGATGTTTGCTGGTGGCCATCATTTCTGATACCTAGTTAGTTATATGTTTTTGAAATGATTGCCATGGCAAACTTTACAAATCTTATAGCAAAAAAAACTAAAACACTACATGCAGTGAAACTGCTGCAGTCATTTATCGTCAGATCATCTGTGGACAGCTTGGTTTACTGTTAAATGTTGTGTTTTTGTTTATTAAGTTGTGTGCAAATTTAAAATATTTTAAGACCTATACGTTATAAGCTTAGCTATGTTCTAAGATACTGTACTATAGGCAGTTCCACTAGATATTCATCTCTTTACTGCATTTTATTGAGCAATGCTTTGTTGTCTCCATGACACCAGAAACTCCCAGCAAGAGTAAAATAATGTCAATATATCACAAAATACATAATTGACATAGAATAAATAGCTTAGCACTGCGTGATGTGTATGGATACTATAGGTGGAAACTCCTAGTGTGAAAAGCATCGTATAAACATAATTACTGACACCAGCTCAGCATACATCAGCAGTCATGACAGCAGTAGTGGAATGTGTTGCCTTGTGTGTAGACAACACCCCCAATTAATTTAGTATTGAATTAATTAAGGATAATTGTTTTGGAGAAAACCTGTGGTTACTTTTCCATGGTAAAATCCTCTATTTTTTAATTGGTTGACAGAATGTGCCATCTGGCCCCCAGCTGAAACCGCTGAGATTACCACGTATAGATGCCAATAGTGCACGGCTGCACGCCTACCCTGCATATTTATGATACAGACAGAAATATATATTTATAGTTACATAGGATTTTTGTGTGAAAATACACTACTGTACAAAGTTTTGGGGAAAATTAGTACTTTTAGGCTGCAAAGACACTTTAAATGGAACATAGTGACAGTAAAGACATTTATAATGTTACATATTTGAAATAAATGCTGCTCTTTTGAACTTTCTATTCATTAAAGAATCCTGACAAAAATGTAAAATATTAAATATAATCTGTTTCAACATTGATGACAATAAGTAATGTTTCTTAAGCACCAAATCAGTATACTAGAATGATTTCTGAAGGATCATGTGACACTGAAAATTCAACTGTGCCATCACAAGAATAAATTGCATTTTAAAATTATTTAAGATTATAAAAATGTTTCACAATATTACTGTTTCTACTGTTTTTTTTTTTTTAATGAAATAAATACAGCCTTGGTGAGTGTAATAGCCCTAAACTTCCAAACATTAATATATATTTAGTTCTAACTGTGCGAATTTATTAAAATATAGATATTTAAGGAAAAATGTCTAGGGCCTGAAGTCTTTAGGTGACTTTCCATCCACCAATTTTCATGTGCATTTTGGAATAGTGCATTAAAAAACACTGGATGGAAAAATCAAGATGCACATAAATTATACAACTGAGCATAAAAAAACTTTTAAGTAGGATAAACTTTTTATCCAATAAGACAAAATGCCCATAAACTATGATGGAAACACATTTACCAAATAAATTCCACCGTACGCATCAAAATAGTCATGTGGCTTTGCATAATGAGATGGGATAACTTGACTGGGGGACCGATCTCGTGCACAACATCTGAAATGTTGTTTTAGTCGTTCTGAAATGCCTGAGTAAAGTCTGTCATCAAAGTATTTCTGTATAATTGTCTTACATGACTGCGTTCCGTGTCATACATGAAAATTATTACATTCAGTGGCTTTTCCTACTTTTCTTAGTGATATTTAGTGGCAGTTTATCAGGAAGTGAAGAATTTTTTCTCTTTGACTCGTTGGATGGAAACGGTGCTTAATTCGTAAATATTTTATGCGATATTCCAGTTTTGCGCATAAGTTAAATTCGCATCTTTGAATGGAAACATAGCTATTGCCTCATGTGAGTGAACTACAGTCCGTGAGGAGGGTCCTGTGACGGGGTGATCGTGTCATTGGGGTTGCTGCAGTGGTGACCTTACAGACCCAGTGCAGTGTTAAGACGTGCACACTGGGTCTGATCCAAGCCGGACATTCCTCCAGAGTCAAGCGGGAACTTTGGAGACAGTCAACCATTGTTTGATGGGTGAGGGTTTTTGAGAGGGTGGACAAGTGGGACTCGAGGGCCGAGAGGGAAGAGCATGTTTTTAACACCCCAGTTCAACTCAGCACACACCCACCCTACAGAAATAGCTGCTGTGCATGCTTATGTCAGTTGCGAGTTCTGAAGACAAAAGTGGCATTCTTGATGAGGGTGTAAATATGGCCCCTCTGTTTGGGGCAACGTGACGTGTTTGTTCCAGAAAGCTGTTGCACAACAAGCTATATCTGAGAAAAAGCCACAAATTTCAGACTGCGTGAAATTTTAGTCTGAAAGGAGAGGAAGTGAGGTCATGTCGCTGTCCCATTGCCAAGATCATTTCCATTGTGCATGAGCGGGCACAGGGGAATCTTCAGTCTGTTGATGCGTGTGCTTGAGTCGGTGACATTTCGGTTCTTATTCACTGCTGCTGATGTGCCATCCAGGACAGCGGTGCAGAATCATTTCTCACCTGGAAGCCCAAACTGGACAGAATGAACAAGGAAGAGCCTGCCGTTTAGTTTCTTTTTGAGTAAAAGGGAGCGAATCTTATCTGAGAAAGGTAGATGGGATAACGTACTTTCCTGCATTTAGCTATTGCCTTTTGTGCTGTAATTTCCAATTCATTGTAAGAATGTATTAAACTGCCAAAAAACATCCAGTTTTCCATAAAATGTATCCAAATGCAATCTTAAAGCAAAATAATGTGTTTGTTTTTCCCCCATGTTTAGTGTTTTTAAAGAATATTTCTAACTAAATTGAGAGAGATTTATGCTTTAAACTAGAAAACAACAACAACAATTTGCCTATAGGGTAAAAAACATAAATTAATTAAATGTATACACAAGTTTGGGATCTGATATTTGTTTTGTTTTGTTTTTGAAAGAAGTCTCTAGGCAACAATTGTTAAACTTTGAAATATAATTGCAATTTATAATAACCATTGTTTATTAAAATAAAATATGTAATTTATTCCTGTGATGACAAAGTAGAATTTTCAGCACCATTACTCCATCTTCAGAGTCACATGATGCTTCAGAAATCATTCTAATATGCTGATTTGGTGCTCAAGAAACATTTCTTATTATTACCAATGTTGAAAACTGTTGTGCTGCAGTGGAAACTGAGATGCGTTTTCTTCTTCTTCTTCTTTTATGAATAGAAAGCGATTCAAAAGAACAGCATTCATTGAAATATATTTTTTGTAACATTATACATGTCTTTACTCTCACTTTTAATCTTTTGATGTAATGCATCCTTGCTAAATGAAATATTTATGTCTTAAAAAAAAATCATACTGACACCAAACTATTGTATTTTCTAAAAAGTTATAATGCAGAATGTGTATATAATTTAATATTATATTGAAAAATCTAAATCATTTTCTTTAAGTAAATTTGTGTTGATTTAAGGAAAAACAGACAAAAAATAACAATTAGCATTATACTTTCTAGCAGTGTAGGTGCTCTTGTTTCTAAGAGTGCTTCTGATGTTTAATTTCATAAGATTACTTGAGTCTGTTACAACAACGGGCTCCTTGTAGTCATACAATATTTTAAAGCCGGTGTTTCAAAGCCGTAGGTGTTTCTAGCTCTCTTAAAACTAAAACAGTCCTAGACGTACCTTCTTAATGGTCTCGATTAATGAAATCAAGTGTGTACTGAATACTGATGGAATGAGTTTTACAGAGCAAGCGGCCATGCTGAAGTCCAAATGCTTTTGTTTTATCAAAACAGCCCCCATGACATGATTCAAACATGTTTACATCACCTGTGTCCTTGAATGACTCTTTCCCATGTTAGTCTCTTTGTTTGACTTTCATTAGATGGTGCTAGATAAGATTTATGTGTGTGTGTGTGTGTGTGTGTGCGTGTGAATGACAAATGTTAGGTGGAGTAAGTATGCACATCCTCTGTCTTCGCCTCCGCATTAGACAATGCAACTTTGATTAATTAACTGTAGTTTGTCTGAGATCTCTTTGCCTACATCCTCCTAAAAGTAGCAGTTTACTGTGTCACAGAGAGTAAATTTGCAGATCTAGTTTTAGTGTCACTTAATGCTTTCCGGAAATCCTTTTCTAGTGGGTTGTACCCACCTTGAGTTTTATTAACTTTTTATTTTATTATAATTTTTCTTTTAATTTTATTGAATTTAATTGAATTTGATTTGATTAAGATAAAAAATTAAGATATATTTTTGCCATCTCCATCTTTATTACGATAGGACAGGTCAGAACTGACAAGTGTAGTGGGAGAGAGAGATAGGGGGCGGGAAACGGAAAAGGTCCCAACAGCACTGCATGCATGTCAGTGCACTGCCCACAAGGCTATCGATGCCAACTTAATTTAATTATTCAATTTAATTTCATATGTTTAATTTCATTCCGATTTCAATAATCTAATTTCAAATAAGGGCCACATTGTCAGTATGTGTGAATTAAGAAATGCTTTCAGAATTAACGTTTAATTATGTTTTTGTAGTTTTATTGTCATGTAACCAATGTTGGTTATTTGCCTCTACTTTGGTTATTCTTTTTTGGACTTATATCTACAGAAAAACATTATGGATCCAGAAGCAAGAAGCAAAACAAATTATGATATAATGATAGAAATTTTGTAACTTTCCCTTTAATTATATTATAACTGTATTTCCTATACCATGCTTTACTTTATAAAGTTTCCTATGAATGTTGTGCTGTTGTTTTTGTTTCCTCTTTTATCTTTCTGTCCATCACTCTGACCCATTTTAGAAAAAGCCAGAGATCATGCATACAGCCTGACTTCATCCTTGTGATCCCGTGTGACATTTCTTAACCTTGTGACTCTAGTCCCAGGCTGAGTCAGAGCAGTTTCCTGTCTAGTATGAGAGCTCATCAGGGAATTAATGGTGACGTTTACACCAAACGCACCAAATCATTTCATTTCCTGTCATGGCCTGGCCTCGGGATGAGGTAGAATCAGGTCTGTGATTAGGATTCTGATTGTGTGGTGTCAGTGTTGTCAAACATAGCTGAGGATTAAGGGCAGATGAAGTACATTTCAGGAAACATGACCACTGTGATTGTCCTCACGGTCGATTAAAACCCCATCTGTCAAGGGTCGACTTGTCGCGTTAAAACAGGACACGCACCTCACAACCTCTTCCTCCCTCCGTTTTATTGATTTCTTTATCTTGTCAGACTGAACACAGTCGGTAAGAGAGTCTGAAAAGCTGTTCTATACTGCACAAAGGGGTTAATTATTTTACATATTGTGCAAATAAAGATTGTAATAACTCTGTACACAAAGCATTAGGGTTACAAATGGTGAAACCAAACCCGTGCATGCCTCATTTACTGGCCCAGTTGAGTAATATCTGTTAATTCCAGGCTCTGTGAGGGGTTGCATATGAAATTCGGGCTAGCGGTAAGGCTGCAGCGGGGGACGTCCATTGCCTGGAACTCAATGGATTTTGAGTCAGATAGAGGTCGCAGAAATGGCCCCAGTTTAACCCTTAATCTGAGTTTACCGTCACTACACTCTTTTGTAATGTAGTGATTGTTTTTAATCACTCTTTAGCATCTCAATTGTTTTCCTAGAAAGCAATGATTGAATGAAGAGGACTTATAACAAGCACTTGACTGTATTTTTTGTGTTGACATTGCAGATGTTGCAGCTTATTGCAGTCTATATGTATATATGTCTTTTTATTTTGTTTTGTTTAATGCCTATGTCAGAGTTTAGGGTCGTGGGACCATACCAGGCTTCTCGGACTGAGTTTATTTTTTCTCGGCTACTGCTGATAAAATGCAGCTGTCCAAATGTGTCTCTGAGTGGTGAGCGAGCCGCAGTGGGCCAGATGCATCCAGCCTTGCACGCCGTCCAGCCATCTGCAGGCAAAACAGATAACGTGTCTGTCCTCCCCCAACCCTTGGGTCGAGAAAACAGCCGTTTGTGACCAGGTCATGGTGCGCTCCTGGACTAGCACGCTTGCACAGCTACATTGTTCCTCTTGGGTCATGTAAACAGGAGGGAAATTAGATAATACTGCTGGAAGGAAACCTGTAAATTACCCAGGCCTATGATGTAGGTAACTGTGCTTGGTTCACTTTCCCTGTTGAAAAAACAAGCATATATGCTGGTTAGGTATGTTTTGAAGCAGCAGCTGGTTTGAGCTGGTTTAAGCTGGTCCTTAGTTGGTCATGAGCTGGTTTAAGCTGGTCCTAAGCTCATAAGCAACAAGTCATGGCCTGTCATGTCAGCTGGTTTGAGCTGGTTTAAGCTGGTCCTTAGTTGGTCATGAGCTGGTTTAAGCTGGTCCTAATCTCATAAGCAACAAGCTCCTGCTCGGGACCAGCTCATAACCAGCTTAGGACCAGCTTAAACCAGCTGCCATGTTTCAGAACATACCTAACCAGCATATGCTGTTTTTTTCAACAGGGTTTCCTGGGATGAAACTTTCAAAGACCACAGGGATACTTAACCCAAAAATGCTAATTTGTTCCAAGCCTTTTTTCTGATGATATTTTAAAGATTGTCTCAGTGGGGTCCACAACAATATTGGACTTAATTGAATTTGTCCAGTGAGCACCTGAAAGTTTTTATTTGTTCTTAACATTTCACATCAGGCATTTTTAAAAATAATAAAGTATCAAAACACACAACATGCTGTGAATGATTACAGCAGTGGACTTTTTTGCATCCTAAAGTTCACATAATTGTGTTGAGTGTGTTTAGGGTCTAAAGATGGTATACAACAAAAGAAGTCACTTCTGCCTTTGTCCTGGATGGTCTCAGTGGACTGTGATTCTGTCTGAGCATGATCGTGCACACGTAGCTCAAATGAACTTTTGGTCTGTGTGGAAGCTCTAGAAAAATGTGATCTTTCCCCTATTCTTTTGAAAATAAACATTTGTTCAGTTGAAACCATACAGTCTCAGCTAACACTTTCATGTATTGTTGAAGTTATTCTTGGTCAGACATGCAGGGCCAGCATTTCCTCTGGGTCCTTTCTTTTTTTAGAATATCACATGCAAGCCCGATATGTGGGTCATATCGGAAACCTATTATTTCTTTAGCTAGTCAAATGGCCCTCATTCTATCCCAACTAGATCAGTTCATAGACACCCCTGAGACTAGCTAAGAATGAAGGTCAGAAAGAAACCAAAAATAAACGTCCGCTTCCCTAAAATGGTCAATATTTTTAGAGTTAGAGGTTAACCCCTTGATTAAAGAAAGAACTGTAGCCTGTATGAAATTTTGTCTTATGTGGCCTGTGCTTATTTGTCACCCTGGACCGAAAAAAACAGTCTTAAATATTTATAGCAATAGCCAAAAGTCAAAATTATTGATTTTTCGTTTATGCCAAAAATCATTAGGATATTAAGTAAAGATCATGTTCTCTGAAGATATTTTGAAAATGTCCTACTGTAAATATATCAAAACGTAATTTTTGATTAGTAATATGCATTGCCAAGAACTTCATTTGGACAACTTTAAAAGTGATTTTCTCAGTATTTAGATTTTTTTGCACCCTCAGATTCCAGATTTTCAAATAGTTGTATCTCGGCCAAATAATGTCCGATCCTAACAAACCACACATCAAATTTCAATTTCACAAAAATGTACTGGTTTTGTGGTACAGGGTCACATTTGTGTTGTGAATTTCTTGGTTTTATGATTTTTATATATTTATTTGTTTGTTTTGCAATAATGCATTTTCATCTTTGCTACAACCATGATACTTAACTTGAGTGAATGATTCCCATATTTATGTACCTCAGGGTTAGTGCAGTGAATTTTGTAATTGTATTTAAAAGGTGATTTTTATATAATAAAAATATATAAATAATATATTATTTTATATTCATAAAATAATTATTTTTTATATAATAAAATAATTACACATTAAAAAAAAAAAAAGGTAACACTTTACTTAAAGCCTTGTATGTATAATGCATTAAACGTGGTTTTAGTGCATTAATTATGCCTTGTAATGCACCTTATAATGCATTAAAATCTCATGAATAATTGTAACCACAGTTAATACATTATAACACTTATCAATTCATTGTTACACTATGCATTTTAAATTTGGTTATAATTATTCACGACAAGATATAATATATTACAACACACATTATAGGCTTTAATAACCCTTTATAATGCATAATGCATAAAGGCTTTAAGTAAAGTGTTACCAAATAGAATAGTATAATATATAACATTAATAAAATAAATACTAAAATATGCTTTTTTTTAAACAGAAATCTGTTTGACTCTCTTGCTTGCTAGGTGCTGCTGGACTAAGGCTGTCTATCCACTTTGTGCAGACATATTGTATAGCTCTGAAATCAAAGACTAAAATAGAGTGTCCATTGATTGCTGAGTGAGATCTCTGTCTACTGGCTCTCTTGTGTAATTGGAGCCTTCAATCAATAAGAAAGCATGAGATCAGCATTAACTGGATTTCCGAACTGAAGCAACCTCATCAGCTCTCAGGACAAGTCCTGAGACTCCCAAACCTCCCCAGAAACACATCCAGTTTAGCCTTCCTGTGATACCTTTTCTGCTTCTGTTTAAAGACATGTTCTCTTTTATGGACTGTAAGCCAGTGTAAAGCCAGCTATCGAGTCCTTAAAGGACTGTTTCTCACGAGATAAAAGCATTTTATTCCTATCTGCCTGAAATGAATTGCATTGCTGATGGCCTTTTGAACTTTGATGGTACATTTGTCATGCATTCACTTTCTGAAGGGATTATTGTAGCCCCGTTCATGTTTTCAGTGACTCCTTTGAGGTCAAAGATCAAAGGTGAAGTTTATCTGTGGTGACTTTCTGTATACTGTCAGTGACTCATTGAGCTTTTGTCTTCTTCTCTAGGAGGGGATGATGATGAACTCAGACTCAGCAGGTAGGCAGAGCTTTATTCCCATTCTCACTTGCAGTCCTGTTTCCGGTTTCATTCCAGTTTCCATTCCACTGATTCTGTTTCTGTTCCTATTCATGTTCTTATTCGTATTCCTAGTTTCCTGTTCTGTTTAGATTTGAAATCCTATTCCTTTTCAATATTTCTGCCTCAGTATGTTTTGCTGTTCCCATTTCGGTTTCCATTAATGTTTATTTTTTCTGTTCCAATCGTTTTTCTTGTTTCTACTCCTATTTCCATTTCCTTTCCTGTTTCCACTACAACATTTTTCTTTGTCATTTCCATTAAAATTTTTCCAATTCTCATTCACACATGCATAGAAGTACTTACTCATGAAATGTCCCTTCACAAGCATCCATTTCCATGACTGACAGTAAAATTGGATTTCTGGGAATGACTTCTCAGGTCTTTCCAGTATGTCAAAGCTCATGTCAAAATAATGACAGGCTGTTTTCATTTTATGCCACACACGCTGGTCAAAACACACGTTCACAAAAGAATCAACCACACCACAGAAACCACACAGATGATAATGGGTAGAAATGAGAGAAAAGACAACATTTTCGATGGCTATTTCTCCCTGGCTGTATCTCCCTCATTAAGGCTCATATCCATTAGTTTGTGGTTGCAGAAGGTTTTGTAATGTACTGCTTAGCATTGTGAAATTCATGCTTCTGTGGCATCTGGAAACGTGAGCGTTTTTTGGAGACAGCTTTTTTTTTTTTAAATGTATGTGTGTTTTTGTTTAAAATATTTGAGGTTTTGTTAAAGGTTATTTTTAAAGGTGGTTTGATAACTATGTGAAAGCATGTAAAACAGCATTAGAAAATAGCATGCGGTTTCCATGTCAGCAAAATTATTGTAAAACCAATTGCTGATGTTTTTGTCTATTGTAGAGTTAAAGAAACAATCCTTTTTGTAGGTGGGTTTTACAGTGTTGTGATTGACGGTGTCAGGCATCAGACTCCACAGACACTAGCCCGAGTGAGTAAGTGTCTGAACAGCTTCACATTGTGTGTTTATAAAGGACTCAGGTTTACCTTGAACTCCCAGTGAGAGCCATTATCAGGAGTCCTGTCGCATGAATGTTATTGAGCAGCCTTGGGTTAGTGTGTGGATGTGTGTAATGGGCCCCTGGAGGCACCCCTGAGGTCAGAGGTCATACCACACAAGGCCTTGAAATGCCCTCTCACATAACCTCACTGGCGACATGCACTGGGTGTGTTTGAAAGTGTGTCGAATGCCCCAGTGCTGCATATATCTGACCGTCAGTATGTAAGTGGTGTGTGTTTGCGGGAACGTGTGTGTCTATAGGTCATATGTCATTGATATGTTTGTGTTTATTGTGCGACGGATGATCTGTTAGCTACTGCAACACTCTTACTCTTAACTTTGCTGCTGTTTGTGATCACGTTTGTGTTTAACATTTCTGAGACACACAATAGCATTTCCAAACCCATAGTGAGCTGCCTACAATTACAGTTTTATAGGCACACAACTGAGACTGCAGTTAGCAATTTATTACTGTTAGTCTATTTTGTCTAAATGAATTAATAAACTAACTAAAGTCAACTTAGACCTCAAAACATTATAATGTGCAGTATTATGAATGGATATTCATTTTAAGATTTGCTAAAATATTTTAAATATTTTAAAATTTAAAATATTTTATTTTAATCTTTTATATCTGCCTTATGTTCAACTGTCCCAATACTTTTGCTCACATCAATGAGTGGGATGAACTCTAAAAGTGCTGTTCTTTTTATTTGGTAAAACATGAATGTGTTGAAATAGCTAATTATAAAATGTGACATTCTGTAGTTTTGTCTCATATTCATCTTTAAATCATATTTGCAAATGTCTTGACTCCACAGCCAACAGAGCAATTTTGTCTTTACTGTTCCAATACTTTTGGAGGGCACTGTATATAAATCTTTTATAGCAACATATGCTTCCCTCCAGATGACGTGTATTTCAGCAGGACAATGCAAGACCACATACTGCAGCTATTACAACAGCATGGCTTCATAGTAGAAGAGTCCGGGTGCTGAATTGGCCTGACTGCAGTCCAGATCTTTCACCTATACAGAACATTTGGTGCATCATTAAACGAAAAATATGTCAAAGATGACCACCAACTTTTCAGCAGCTGGAAACCTATATCAGGCAAGAATGGGACCAGATTCCAACACCAAAACTCCAGAAACTCATAACCTCGATGCCCAGATGTCTTCAAACTGTTTTGATAAGAAGAGGAGATGCTACACCATGGTAAACATGCCCCCGTCCCAACTAATTTGAGACCTGTAGCAGGTATGAAATTTGAAATGAGCTCATTTTGTGCATAAAATTGTAAAATTTCTCAGTTTAAACATTTATGTTATCTATGTTTTATTGTGAATAAAATCTTGGCTCATGTGATTTGAAATTGTTTTAGTTTTCATTTTATTCAAATTTTAAAAATGTCCCAACATTTCCGCAATTCGGGTTGTAGTACAGCTGCTGTATGTGTGTGTTGCATAGAAGGTCATTCCGCCCCAGATCCTGTCTGGTCCTGTGTCTCAGAGACCAGCAGAGGTAGAGAACATGTTCTCCACTCCCTCCTCTGAGTTAAATTTAGATCCTTCCTGCTGTATTGTTGAACAGATGCAACGCCTGTGTGTTTGTGGAAGAATCTGTGGGACATGAGAGAAATATTGATGTAAAGAGCTGAAAAGAAAAAGAGAAGAGTGAGCATTTGTTCTGCCCTTAATGACTTTAGGTTGATGGTTAGTGGATGGCAGGTGTTCTGAGTGGTCTGTACTGTTCCTGCATTGACCAAGAAGAACCAGCTGCTCAAAGCTTTATGTCGCTATTGAATTCTCTTTTCTGTGCTGCAATAAAGATATTCAGATTTACATTAATTTTAGCATGCAAGGATTCTTGTTAGGCTTGACACAGAGCAGAATGCCTAACCATGGTAAAATCCTTGCAGTGAATGGCCTTGAATTCCTCACAGCGGCAACAGTTTGCAAAAAAGAACAACAAAACAAAACAAAAAAGCCAAGGAGAGTTTGTTTGCTGTTTAAATTAAAAAGGCAAAAAACTGTACTTAATATTCTGGCTATATGTTTATAATATATCCATATGTATTCTAATTATTTATTAAAATATTTAAATTAAAATAACAGACATGAAAGTTCAATAAATTTTATATACTGTATTTTATTTTATATATATATTTTTTTAATATTTTAAACTTTTAAACGAATAACTTGTGTGTGTGTGTGTTTAAAAAAAGGGCTTTTAAGATCACCAAAGCTGCATTTATTTGATGAAAAATGCAATGTTATTAAAAACTGTAATATTGTGAACTAATATAATTGTTTTCGATTTGAATATATTTAAAATTTGCAGCAGCCATTACTCCAGTCTTCAGTGTCACGTGATCCTTCAGAAATCATTCATTTGTTTTATTAAAAGGCTTACGAATCAGTCAGAATATAAATCATCTAAGATACATGTTGTTGCCTCTTTGACTTGTGTCTTCTCGTCTTGTTCTGATAAAAATCTGTGTTGACATGGTCAATAGGTCACTTGCTATTATGATGTGACACACACCATGTAATATAGAATTTCTTCCTTTTGCTGTCCATGTGCTCGTCTAAATTAGCAAAACCCTCTTTCTCTCAGGTTCACCTGTACCACAGCTGCAGAAAAAATTAAATCTGTGTTCAAAGCCAGCTGGAGGATTTAACCCCCAACACATCTCACACCGAGATTTAATATTCTGCAATGCTGTATTATCTTTAGAGATGCTTAAGTGCTTACGGACCACATTGATCCCAAAATTTCATTTTCATCTGGACTAATCCAATCTATTCACTGTGATATTCTTATGACCTAAAAACGCACCATATTGTGTCCCTTGTATCATAATAGTTGTGTGCACATTCAATTCTGTCATTTCTTTCTTATTAAATAAGTGTTTTCGAGTCCACGTCCCACAGGAGAGGGGGAATGTTTTTTCCAAGTGTCCACTAGCTTGTTTTCCATTGCCTTAGGACATAATGTTTTACCAAGCAGATTTGTGTGTGCGTGTGAGTGTGCATGCTCTTTGGCGGGTGGGTTTTTGGTGGCGTGCATCTGTTCATGCATGATTGCAGATTAATATTAATTACATTCTGCCTCTTTGTCAATGATCTCTTATTAAAATCCGACCAATCAAATCTCAAATGGCATTTTACAGTTAAATACTGTTAATACGCTGGACTCTTCTTTATTATTAGTGACATTTGTGCTCACTTTCACTGCTCACATACGTAGCGTCCCCCAGGGTAATATTTCACTGTTTGCTCTTTCTTTTAGTACATCACATTAGTGTCTGCATATGTGGAGCTTGAAAGTGACAATGCATGCATCGCTGTTGGGCCTGCCTGGGTCAGTTGTGTGTGTGTGTGTGTGTCAGCATACAGCGGGTACAGTAGAACTGCATCTACGAAATGCAAACCCAGCACATAAGAAGCTCTATTTTCATGGCAGTGATACTCAGCAGAGACCCAGCATGAACCTGTGACCCTGCACAAAGTATTTTTCTGTATTTAATCAGATTGAAACTCTATGGCCATGACGACAATGTTTATATTTTGCAACTTGACAGGTTTGTTTGTGTGTGTGTGTGTGTGTGTGTGTGTGTGTGTTTGATCAGTTTGGAGCTTCTCCTTTTGCTTTCCACTGAAGAAAAATTATACTCTTAAAAATAAAGGTTCCAAAAGGGTGTTGTGGTTTATAATAAACACATAAACACACAAAATGCCAGCAAGAACCATTTTTGGTTCTGATCAGAAATGCAGAGTCTGTTAAAGGCATAATGGCCGTGATACCCCAAAATGATTGTTCCAAAATGACAGACCAGTGAATTATATCATTTTAAAACACTTTTTCTTTATTAAAAGAAATATCTTTATATTGTTTTGCTAAGGAAAACAGAAGTGCTCCTAAAATGCTTTCGCATTCACATGGAATCCCTCCGATATTCTGCAGTCATGACCAGAAATTAATGCTCTTAAAAATTTTCTCGATAAATGTCACTGTCCTTAGAGGGAAATCTCTTTGTCATAGATTATATACACGGCCTTGTAGAAAGTGCAGCAGATGTCTGCATATTTGGAACATCTGTCATCCACATCCATTGTTATTCTGTGTGTATTTATTAATGATTTGAGCTTTCATCGTGTAGTCAGCTATGGTTTTAGTACTTGTATAAACAACAGAAAACAATATTAATTTAATCAGAAAGTTTTAATGTAAAAGCATTTGCAGAGGATGAGTGAGCTTTTCAAAAATCTTCATTCAAAAAAATAATTAATTAGTATCAGGGATTAATTACGTGTATCACGCGTGAGATGACATTGCCTGTCAGCACAGGACCTGATAGAACACAGAGTGACATTTCCAAACTCTCTGGCACTTTAGGCATGTGTTCTCCTTGGAAAACTCACTGAGGCTAATCTGAGCACAGGCAGGGGACGTACAACCATATGCATGATTTGTCATATTAATATGTATAAATATGAATTTAGAAAAGTGCCACAGTGTATGCTGCCGCATACGTGCGGTAATGCTTGCGCAAGTCCAATTAGACTCATCTTGTGTGGTATTTAGATCTGATTAAAAAATGACGTTCAATAAAAAGAGTTGTGTGGGACGGCATATTTTGCAGGCAGTAAAAAAGAAAGCTCTTGGCTCAGCAGTTAACAGTGCATTGCGTTTAAAACCACACGGCGCTGTTACAGTAAGACACTATAAGAGATTCTCTAGTGTAAAACTGTTGGATGTTGTAATAACTAGAGAGAGTTTTGAGAGTCTCAGAGATTCCACTCCAGTAGGATGTCAATTTAGTTTGTTTCTAAACGAAGGTCGCTTAATTAGCCTGCTGTGCAAGTGTTGAGAACATTTAATTGGACTGCTAATTCAGCACTCTGAGCTTTGGCAGACAGCCTACTCTGTTCCTACAACAAACCGCGCACACAACCCTCAACCCTCCCATGGAATTGTTGGCATCAGGGTGTGTTTTCCAGTCGACTGTGGCACTCACTCTTGCCCACTTGGGTGGCACTGCAGGCCCCCCATTCTTTGATGGTCATTTGAGGTGTTTCAAACTCCTTAGAGCATTTCAGTAAACAGATCTGACAGCATTTGTTCTGGATGTTTTAGTTTAATGTGTTATAGTGTTTATAATAATAATAATAATAATAATAATATGTTTATTATTTTAGCATTATCATACCTTGAATTACCCTTTTTATACTTTTTGGTTGTAATATAAATGTCTTAAACCTTTAGTTTGGATTATATAAATTTGTGTGTGGTTACGGTATCTAAATTTTAAGTGTATGTTTAAAAAAAATTAATTAAGAGTGAGCTTTGTTATCCAATTTTTAAGAATATATAGTATGTTCAATAAAAAAAATTTTACTCAGTCATTATTATTAGTTCACATTATTTGGTAAGCTATGAATCATTCTTTTGTTATTTTGCTATTTGGTTAATAAAGTGGCTAATAATACTGTACAATTTCTGTAATGATTTGTACTTTCTGCTGCATGCAAAGGCATTGAGTTTATGTCTTACCAGAAATCTACCAAAGTTTACACTTACAGAACACACACTCTTCTATCTGCCTTTGCCCCCTTTCTGAGTGTTTTGTAGTTGATGCTGTGTTTGTGGTCTGTTGTAGACTGTCTGTCTATTTATAGTTTACATCAGTAAACCCTCTTTAGAAATGCAGACTTAGCTTAAATATCCTCTTTAACTCATAGTGTAGTAAATGCTTAAATGGGTGCTCTGTAATATTCTCTAATGGATTATGTGTAGTGTGTACATTGTGTGTATGTTTGCGTGTGTGTGTGTGCAGCATGGGCCTAAATGAGCTCTTTGTAATGCACTGTACTGGGCAACATTTATCTTCATTTGTGTAAGAGGATGCTTTGGGGTGACCTGATTATGGAATACCAGAGACAGAGAAAAAAAGATGTCTAAATACCCATACATACAGATACATACATAGATATATCTGCATCTGTGCAATCCACCAATGACAGTTCAAAAGGCCAGAGGGGGCTGATTTTGAGAAGGAGGGGGGTTATGATCCAGCAGGATATTTTGTCCCTCTGAGCCTCAGGAGAAAACTCTGGGTGGCCAACACAAACACTGGGTTCTTCTGGATAGTAGAAACTCTTACCTACACACTTCCTCTGCGTCCATTATCCATTGTTTGGCCCCAGCCCATCCCCTCAGCCCCAGTAATCCTCACCTCTAGGATAATAATCTTGCGCCATTATTAAGTACTTTAGCAAACGATTAAAACAACTCCAGGGATGGAAACAATGTATTGGTGTGTTTATGTTGTGGAAGAGAGATCCAAAGATGAGACACCCTGGGCAGGGCAGGGCAGGGAAGGACTCGGCCGAGGCTCCAGACAGCCTCTGACCCATTTTACAGACTTTTTGGCTCTCTGTTGAGGTAACCAATGCTGAAATGCTGCTGATGAGACTGATGCCATTAGACTTGTTGCTGATGTTTTTTCATAAGAAAACCCTAAAAGAAGCTGATCATTCCTGTTCTAGGATGCATTTCTGTAAAATCTGGGTTTAGCATAAAGAATTTATTAATAATGGTTGTTTGCTGTACAAGGTGTTGATATAAATGGCCCTTTTTTGTCTTATTTCATATTCAAAAAGAGGATGTTTACATAGAAGTCCCAAAGGCACAGCAATAAAACATGGCTTGTTCATTCAGGGCCAGAGAGAGGGTGGAAATATTTTGGCAGATTTATTTATTTAAAAACATTAGAAGTCAAAGCCCTAATGAAAGAAAACAAAATTAATCATGTCAGAATTTTACTTTTGAATTTACAACCTTGAACACCTCAAACCAGACACATTTTCTTCTTTTTGCAAAACAGGCCAAGTTTTTCATGATTTTCATCACCTCTCAGAAACTCGGATGAATCAGGCCCCAGATTAAAACACTCCCCACAGGAAAAGCAGCCACAAACCCACAAATAAGGTCAATGAAAACAGCACCATCTGGCAGACAGCTTCTTCCTAATCTTGATGTTCTTCATTTTTTAAACTGTTGTGAGGGAAATGATTCCAGAGCAACAGGGGGTCTACAAAAGTTCGGAAACAGCAGTTTGGGCATGTTTGGAATTAGGGGAAAGTCTGAGGACCAATTTTTGTCCAGGGGACATCTAGATGTGATGCGTGGTTGCAGATGACAAGAGAGGAAGGAAATAGTGTTGTATTTACTAGAAACCTGAAGGGGATTTCCTTCTAGATCATGTTTTGACAGAGATCTAGAAGTGCCTTGATGTGCGGAGAAGCCCCTATACTGATAGTTAGATCAGTGACTATGTCCATCTGACCTTGCGGCCCTGCATTCCTCGGTCGTCACTGAACGACCACAACCCTGTAATTATTTACCCAAACACACACATGCACAGCTTTCTCCTCAGCAGCGTCAAAAGATACATTTTTCATGGGCAAAATCCAGTCGTTTCAATAGGAATCCACATGATTTGGAATTTCATGGAGGGCAAAAGACTGAGTTTGAAAGATGCAGGTTTAAATTGGTCACACGGATTCGCCATGCTGACCAATAGAAAGATATTTGGTTTAAAAGTGACCTCTGTGTGAATTGTGCCCTATACATCACTACCCCATTGACAATGGAACATTGACATTTTGCCCCCTGAAATCTGTGAATCTTATATGGGGTAAATTTTTATTTTTATTTTTTATTTTTAATGTATTAGTTTCAAGCATGATTTGCTGTTATGTTAATCTTTTACACAACATTAAAGTTATATAATGTGACTCTAAAGTACAAGTTTTTTTTAAAAAAAGGAGGGAAAATCCTTAGCCTTATACAGAAACTGAGAGTTGCGCCATTCTTAAGTCCCTGTTTCCCATTAATTCTGTGAACGTCTGTCTGTCCTAATTCTATCCCATTACACGCCTGCGCTCAATGGCATGTTTGCTCACAAAAACAGGTCTCCTGTTGATTGGCTGCTCTCTGTAAGGCATTTGGGGCTTGATTTGTCCTGATTTTGGTGGGACAAGTGAAGGACATATTTCTAGAACATTTTGCGATGCGTTCTTGCAATCGGGACGATTTTAAGAAAGTAGTACAAGATGCCAAAGGCCAGAGACTCCCTCTGACGCCCATGTCTCTGATATGAATATTCATTAGGGTCTCCTGAGGGGTCTTGGTGGCTCAATATGAATTCACTCTTTCACACAGATGAGCAGTTAGATGTGTGATAACCACGCTAACATGGAGGTATGTTTGGGGCCACGCACAGGTTACACATTCATACAACTTTGCGCTTGAATTTTTACTGGCCATATAGTGGCAGATAAGTTATTTTATTACTTTTATTTCTATCTTTTTAACTTATTCTTGGTTGCATAGTGAGGTCAAATGATCTTTGTTGTGTATGATTAACACAGGCTTTTATTAAATTTCTTCACAGCCCTGTCCTTCTAAAATGTGTAAAACATAAATCACCTCACTAGGATGTATATAGAAATGTTAACACTTCTTCTTGAAGTGCAAGACCTCAGTTGCACTGAGACCCTTTCAGCGCCAGACTGGCTCCAGCGCCACTGTTTACCGTGTAGAGTTACTCCAGCGTTTTATTTTGAGGTTTGAGTTGTGGTAACAATCTTTTCCTCTCAGTTTGTGTGCTGAGGAGGTTCAGGCTCTAGGCTCTGTTGCAGTGCCGTATCTGGTTTAACTGTGACCCACCGGATGGAAGTGTGGATCAGACTGACTGCTTTAACCCTGTGTTCATGGCTTTCCCTTTCTCTCCACACCTTGCGCCAGTCATGTCACCAATGTAACCTACTGACATAAATCTCCAACGTTAAACTTCTCTCTGAAACACCCCCCTCTGAGAGCGAGCTGAGCCAGTGTAATGCCTGACACCCACAGACACTGTATGAATGTGTGTGTGTAAGAGGGAGACTGTATATGTGTATGTGCACACTAAAGAAAGACAGGACTTCATGTGTAACTGGATAGTTGATATAAGTGCGTGTAAGTAGTGTCATGCAATATGACATGAAGAAATTTAAAAATATTATTAAAAAATTATTTTACAGCCTTAGCAACCATACGTTGCCCATAACCCTAAACATTACACTTTTGCAAGTAACTTTTCATACTTTAATTGGAAGACATACGCTACACCATTCAAAAGTTTGCAGACGGTAAGTTTCTTTTTTTTTTTCAGCAAGGATATATTAAACTGATCAAAACTGACATTTCAATTTCAAATAAATGCTGTTCTTTTGAATTTTCTGTTCATCAAAGAATCCTGAAAACAGTGTATCACGGTTTTCACAAAAATATTCAGCACAATTGTTTTCAACATTTTTTTTATAACAAGAAAAGTTTCTTGAGCATCAAATCAGAATCTGAAGGATCGTGTGCCACTGAAGACTGGAGTAACCTAATGACTGCTGTGCTACAGCTTTGCCATCGCAGGAATAAATTACATTTGAAAATATATTCAAATAAAAATTATTGTAAATTGTAATAATATTTCACAATATTTTACTGTTCTTTTGATTAAATAAATGCAGCCTTGGTGGGCACAAGAGACTAATTTTTCATAAATATTAGGTCAGGGCAAAGTTGTTATGCTGTCACCTGTTTTAACTGCTATAAATGCATTCAATTTATAATTGTTTTCTATTTTTATAATGAGTTAACTGTTGAATTTTTGTTTTAAAAAGTCTATAATAAGCTGTTTTCCACTGTGACAACTTGCTCCACTAAAGGTCAATGTGTTTCCTGGGCATTAATAGTGGAAAGGTACAATTTTCTTTTCTGTTGCCAAATTAGGTTTTTTATACAAATTGAAACACTAGGATATATATATATATATATATATATATATATATATATATATATCTCCAGTGTCCGTATTTCCTCTATGAATTTGGAACAGAATGAGAGAGAGAGAGAGAGAGCGAGAGAGAGAGAGAGAGAGAGAGTTGTGTTGTAGTGAAGGTACCATGCGCCTCTGCATTGCATTAGTGCTGGAAAGTTCACACAGCTGTCCTCGCTGTCATATTGCGCTGATTAGAGACGCGAGAAAACCTCAGAGAGCATGAGACCCATCCGAGTGGATTCTGCGTCCGATGCAGCCTCGTGTCGGAGCGCAATATAAACACGCTTCGCTGTTCTCCTGCTGCAAGGTGACGCAGCGCCGCGTATCAGGTGGAGTGACGACAACTGCGGCACCGGAGCGAGTCCGAGCGGCGGAAACAGATAACGGTCCTCTCCGAGGAAACCCGGGCGCGGAGCTGATATGTGTCACCGTTCACGATGACAACGAGGCGAAAGTCCAGCAAACTGCAGCTTCGGCGGTCAATCAGCGAGCAGCTGCGCGACTCCACGTCGAAAGCCTGGGATTTACTGTGGAGAAACATACGGGAGAAGCGACTGGCAGGTCAGTGGCAGGACACGAATCAACTTTTACAAATAAACAACAAGGCATCGTCCATTTAATCATATACCTACTGCCATAAGGGCCTGGCTGGGGAAGGTCAGGTTTTTAGGTCATGGTCATTATGTGCCCTTTTAAGTGGGATGGATTTTAATAAGCTTGCATGTGATGAATGCTCGCGCTGTCTATAAATAATTAAAATCAACATTGACATTGCGCTCCATCGGTCTGTTGTGCGCGTAAATGTCATTAGCTGATGTCTGCTGGCTCTCAACTCGATTAAATGCGCTGCATTCCTGCACAAAAACTAATCAGGACACTCGATCCGTCCTACGTTTTTCACCTATTTTAAATGTTCTTCACACTCTCAAAAGTGGTATATTGTGGAGTATTATGGTTATTTCTAGTCAAATGTTTCTGTCCTCCTTCTAGTAGTTGAAGACGTTTGTAGTATAATAGTTCTCATCCATTTTAACATTTGTGTATACAGTAGCAGTAAAGTATAGTTTTCATACATGCTCAAAAACGAACTCTTTCTTGCTTTAAACCTATGTTATTGTCCTCCACAGTCTTTTATCAACTCGAGGGAATTTCAATCTTTAAGATTGACTTTTTACCTGAGCTTTTTGCAAATCAAACAGTGTTAGGAGAATAATGTAATTTGTTCAGGATGATGAGAAACATGTTAAAATTTGTGAAAAAGATTATGATTGTTGGATTGTAAATGACATGACGAGTGATTTCTGTCAAAAACCTTTTTTTTCTTTCTTTTTTTTTTTTTTTACAGCTGTCATGGGTACCTTTTTTGGAAATTGCATTTAAAATCCACTTGGTTAAGAAGTCTGAGGGGGGATGTTAATAGTGCATTACAGTATTATAGTGACCTATTTTGAGAATCTTTCTTTGAATGCCTTTGGGAATAATGTAATTCTATAAAATTGAGTCCATTATAACATGAATGGCAAGGCTCTGCTCACTCCTTGTGGCTTTAAGTGAGGAAATGACTGGAAAAGTTCATTTAAAAGCAATCTGGACTCACTGAGCGCTGTAAAGACTCTCTCTCTTCTTCAACCTACTAACCTCATTTCTCTTTTCAACCTGAGGGTTCATTTCTGCTCCAACACTCAGACCTTTTATCCTTTGGGTAAACATTGCATGTAAAGATGAATATATTAAAATCACAGTGTTTTGTAGTGGTGTGGATTTTAGTTTATATAGAGTTTGTGGACTCTCGATAAAACATGTGTGATTACTGTAAGCTGTGTCCCCCTGATTTAGACTATGAACAACTCACCTCTGTTTGACCCGTGCTGGATTTAGCTCATAAGTGAATGTCTGTAATGACACAGGTTTGTTTTCATGGATCAAGTTCTTGTTTAGGTAATTTTGGCACAGCCCTTATGTGGGTGTCTTGAATTCTGTAGCGGTTATGCAGCCTCAAGGAAGTCCTCAGCTGAACCGATTGAATGACTTTTTCAAAACTAATTGCATTCTACGAACACCAGATGGCAGTCATTATTAGATTCTCCTCAGCATGCTTCAGCATCTTACCAGGCTTGCCCATGCATGCTTTAAATATTCAAGTTTTAATTTTTTCCAGTAGAAATGCTTGGCCAGGTCTGGAACTGTCAGTTTCAGCTCCACATGATACTGTGTTTTTTTGTGTGGAGTTCATGGGAACAAGCTCTTGCAGATATTGATTCTGTATTTCTGAAAATTTTTTTTTTTAAATTTACATTTAACAAATATATTTGAAAGGCAGTTTTTTTGTTTGTTTTTTGGATAATTAATGGGATGCACCTAATTATTTCAACTTAAACTGTAAATGATTTTTGTCTAGGATTTATGAACAACAATTACAGAACATAATGAGTTTTAATTTTTAAGCTTGTTGTTTTTCAGCAGATCTGCGCATATTCAGAAATAATCCTATCCTGCATAATTTCTAATTTACAGTTTTGTATTTTTATTTTCACCTTTTTTACAGTTTGTTTTGCAGAATGATTCATTTTAAATATGCTACAAAATATATTTAAATTATTACAGTTGTCAAAAAACTTAATATGATTCAGTCCTTTTGATACAACATTGGTGTCCAAAGTATTGATTTTTTTCTTTAATTGATGCACCAAGATTTCCCTAACACCCAAGACCAATTAAATGTGAGCGGTCCTGGTGGCCAAACATCTTGGTGTCTTGACTTCAACCTTGTTTCTGAGAACAGTTATCATGCTTACTATCATCATCTGTAGTGTTTCTTTCTGTTTGCTGTGCGTATAGCAGATGTCTTTGAGATCTCTGGGGATATTGCTGTTCTTTCTGACATCTGTAATATCTCTCTCTTTCCCACTGCAATTCACTTTTAAGATTTCTTTTCTAGCTTATGGTATGTTGAATGGTGTTTTTCCCCAGGTGCACCATTCATTTTTCTTTTCTTTGGCTGATATATCCACACACACACAAACACTGTACTTAAGAAACACACTCTAAAATCAAACTGTAGCAGGTTTTTGGCTGACGTTCAGTTGGCCGCATGGTGCTTTCTACCCTCCCAACTCTATTGGCTCCTCTCGCGGTCACACGACCATAAAGTGGGTGGTGCAGATGAAAGTCTGTTTTTTCCTAGGTGTGTTTGGGTCTGTATACTTGTCAGTGGTCAGTGAGTAAATGACAAAAGGAGCACTCTTTATAGTGTTTTTCAGTGCAGATTCAACTGTGTGTGAAAGTTAAGGGAGGGATAAGTGATACGTTTGAGGAAGCGCTTCTGAGTGCCTCTGTACCTGTGGACAGTGGAGAGATGGACGCAATGTTAACTGACCTCTTAGATGAATCCATGGACAGTGAGTGTTTGGGAAGCATGACTCCAGAGACTCAAGATATATACCTCAGACTGGACAGTCACCACAGGCGTTCTGGACTACGGCTGGCCCGTATCATAGCTAGGCAGCAGCTGCTGAAGAAGATATCCCAAGGTATGAGAGGTGCATTGGGTAACATTTCGGACTCATCTTTTTTTTGCATTTACATTATTATTTCTGTCTATATCAGCAGTACTTTGTCTCAGATGTTTTTATTGAATCTGATTGACTTTTTATTGCAAACTTTGGTATATCAACTAATCTGAGCACAGTTTAAGACATTGTTGAGATTTCTGAAAATCACGTTACATTATTAGGGTCTTTTTGTTAGGAATAAAATCAATGTCAGGAAAATTGTCCATTTGCTGTCCCGTTTAGTGTCATTGCTGTCTAGTAAAAAAAACTGAGATATTAAAGGGATTCCATATGACGTTATGCATTCCATGTTTGTGAACCTTTATGATACCTTCAAGCCAAACATAATGCAGAGACGTTATTAAGTGTTACAAAATATATGTTTGTTTTATTTTTCGGTCTTCTTTATGTGAATATGAAGCACTTTGCTCTCAGCTTTGACGTGTTAAGCCGATCTTCTGTTTTCAATGGTAATACTGGCTACAAGACAATGTTTTCTTGTGTTTTCTAGATGTAAAGAGTCTTTGTGTTTCTGGTACTAGAGAACAGCCTGTCCAAATCCGAAGCATTATTCACAAATCAACAGTATTATTAATGAATAACCCTTTTATGCTTCAACCGTATGATAGCACAACACATGACAAGTGTATGTCTGTGTGTGCACTGTGCAGTATTTGTTTCAAAAGGTTAACACCAGTGTTTTGCTTTCTTGGAGGTCTAGCTAGGTGGTTCGTTTTGGTTTGTCTGCTCGTTAACAA
The DNA here is from genome assembly GCF_936440315.1 of Barbus barbus. Taxonomy (NCBI): domain Eukaryota; kingdom Metazoa; phylum Chordata; class Actinopteri; order Cypriniformes; family Cyprinidae; genus Barbus; species Barbus barbus. The sequence goes on from NC_136725.1 coordinate 15,862,788, forward strand.
GAAGTATTACTGAGAAGCATATATATGATTTGTTAAATATATTTGTAATAATACTACTGATGTTTAGCTTTGTTTTGACAATGAAATGCTTTAGAGGTCAATAGAAATGCAATGTATGGCTGCTTTAGTTTTGGTTGGAATCTGCTCGCGTACACTTTCTCTCGCTCACGCGGCAGCAGGAATGTTTGGACTGCATGCCGGTTATTCTGTCATTCGGCTCGTGGAGGTCTGGACAGCTGTGGAGCTCTGGTGAAATCACAGGCTTGTCCAGTCATGACTGTGGCATGTGGATACATACCATGCCGAAGGATATATTCACCTCCATCTGTGGAGACAAGACCATTCATTTAAAAGGATTTATATTCCACTCTTAATAAGGTAGTTTGACCCCCAGTGCACTGAGGCTACTGGGAGATTGACATTTTTTTTATAAAATTCAACTTTTGAGAGGTAGATTCTCTCTGACTGTGTCTCAAATCTTAACCTGACCTTCTTTTTACTGACTGCACACTAAGTGTTAGCAGCTGTACCGTGAACGGGTCCAAGAATACTCCATTCCATCAAAAACTAGGCCTGGTGCCTGTAATCTGCAGCACTTTGATAAAGCAGGTCTGCCACTGTGAAATGGTTTGAGCTAAATGTGGACTGAAGGCAGTGCCATACGACTGAAATATGAGCATCTTAATTTGAGCCTATTTAATTATGTCTTGCACTTTCTTCAGGTCATCATAAATATGCTTTTGGAGGGGTCTTGTGTTGGGGAGAGGTCAAAATATATCAGTTTCAATTCTGATTCACAAGCTCTCAATTTGATTTAATTCCACTTCACAAGCTCTCTGTTTGATTTGATTTCAATTCACATGCTGTCTATTTGATTTGAATCTGGTTTGATTCCAGTTCTCAATCACTCTCTATTCTTATTCACAAGCTCTCAACTTGAGTTGATTCAACTTGATTCTGATTCACATCTTATATATTAGTTATAATGTTAAATTTACTTTTTCTGCTTGTGCTGTAAATGATACAGGGCAGTGTTTCAGACTGATTCAGCCCAGTCTTGGCTTCAGTGGACCAGTGATTCAGTTCAGCCAGCAGTCATCTCCTGTCCATACAGCTAAGCATTTATCAAAACAATGACACACTAAAGGCGGGAACTATCTATGCTGTTTTTTGGAATAATATACGGTGGTTGAGAGGGTGGTGGTACTTTGAACTAGATTTGAATGGAATTTCCTGAAAGTATTGCAATAAGTTGCAAGGCAGCATATTGTAGTAAAATGACTCAAAGAAGGAGAAGAAAGTCAGAGGAGAATGGACCCAGGCCATTATGACATCATCGTATTGTACAAAGTCATCACTGGCAAATAGATTTTGAAAGATTTTGAACATTCTATTACTGTACTGTAAGTCAAAGGAGATTTTAAAACTTGAATCATACATTTTTTTTGTGTAAAGTGTACATTTTATCATAAAGCAAAGTCAGAATAAATGCTGGTTTGAGTATGTAGAAGGAAAGTGTGTAGAAAATAAAAAATATATATATAAAAAAGCTGTATATTAGGGATTTAAATGCAGTGCACGCTTTACAAGCTCTAGAAAGATGGAAATTTAAGACAGAACTTCTGTAGATTCAGTAAATTAAGTAATTAAATTGTGTGAAAAGCATCATGAAGAAGACTAATCATAATCAAGCACTATGGTGGTTCCGCACTCAGAAAAAAATGAACCTTGAAATTGAACCTTGAACTTTGCATTTAACTTGGTGTGTAGATTTTTTGCCTTTGCTTTTTGTATTTTTTCCCTTGCTCTTGGTTGCCCTCTGTTGCTTAAAAGAGGTATGGTCATACACGTGAATCACAGAGAATATTATTTATTACTAGTGGTGTTTATTAAGGCTAGGATCAGCATTCGTATTACCTAAACTGTTTGAACTAACACATGAGTTTTATAATTTGACACATCACTTGTTCTTAGCATTGGTTCAACAGATACGACTGATACATGAAATCATGTATCTTATTCAATTGGACAGGTGATTTTCACTGACCATTAAGATTACTAGATAAGATTCCCTGACCAGTAAGTTACTAGATACCAGAGTGTCATAGAGACATGAAGACCTTAAAATTTTGATGTTGCATGTTTTGCATTGCTCACAAATTTTCACATAAAATCTATCAGCCTAAATGTTTGCAGTTGTCCAATGAAAAGTATCCTGCTGTTTAATGGATTCTTATTCTTTCAGTTCTGACTGCTGATTCTCCCATGCCGTGTGATTCCTGAATTCCTCTGTCTGCCACTGCTGTCTTTCTTCCCATCTCACACACACACACACAGACACACACACACACACACACACACACACACACACACACAGCCTCACACGTGCAGCCTCGTCTTGTTCCCAGAAGGGAATGTGTGAGGACTCTGGGGAGTGTGCCCAGAGCCACTTAGCCCACACTTGACCCTCTGGTATCTCTCTCTCACACACACAGCAGTCTCTCTTTCTCCTTCGTTGTTATTCTTTTGTGAACCATTCTTCTCCAGTGTTATTCCTCCTCCTATCGTTTCATCGCTCGACTGCACAAGAAAGAGAGCAAAAGACAGTAACAGACTATAAAATAGTTCCTTAAAGTGGGGGTTCTCAAACTTTCTGATGCCAAGGATCCTCAAATATCATCATGCTCTTGTGAAGGAATATCTAACATATAAAGACCGCTATATATTTTAATGTACATGCGAGTTGTGATGAAACAGAAGTTGGAAAAGATCTTAAATTAGGTTAATTTTTATTTCATGCTTATTTAAATTGTCATTTGTACAGTACTAAAGTAAAAAATAATGAATAATATTATCAATTCAAGTGAATTTTTGGTCCCAATAAATTGAAACAATGTTAATTTATGCTTCTGTATATGATTGGTTTGGCACATGTTGGGTAGTTTCAGAAATGTATTACATTTGGATTTTATTGTATCACTATATATTGTTTTATATAGTATTATATATGTAGATAAAGAGAGATTTGTCCTAGCACTCCACCACATTTTGTTATTGTCTGGGAACAGGCATTCCGACAGGTTGCATCTCCAGCTGTGTGTGTGTGTGTGTGTGTGTGTGTGCGCGCATATGATCGATGGTGCCCTGAAGGTATCAGCACATTCTCATTTTCTCACATGCTCACGGGTGAGGAGGGGGACGGGGGGCTGAACACTGTACATACTCCAGCTGTTTAGAGACTGAAGGGGAGGGCGGAAGAGGGACTGGCACATAAGCGTTACAGTCAGGAGGTGAAGTGTAGAGAAAGAGAAACATACAGCTGAACTCAGTAGCGAAGAGGAGTGGTGCTGGAACAGGCTCCTCTAAAAGACCGACAGATTAAATGCTGAATGTTTGACGGAAAACTCCACTATGGTTTTAAGATCTTACCCATAACACACAGTCGTCTGCCGATGCCTAGAGGTACCAGAATCTCCATCTTCAAATTACTCTGAAGGCTCTTTTTTAACTTTATGATATACAGCATACCATTTGGTCATTTTAAAAAGCTTAAAAGTTATAAAAATATATATATTTAGTTTTGTTTAGTTGTTGTTTTTTAACTCTGTTTTATTGTTTTTGGAGGAAATCATGCTCCTATGTGTTACTTGTGTTTTATGCATGGACTTTTTTCTCTGATGTTTCTCCTAAAATCACTTGGTTTTCTGATACTTAAGCAAAAGTATCCATTTGCTCACCATCTGAACTTATTGCTGCCTAGAGAAAAAATGAGATGTTTAAGGACTTTTTCTTTCTTATGACTGAGTTGGAGTATGGAGGACATGGTCCATACTGAAGGAATTTAAGAGTCATGTTTAGTTAAACAAGAAACTTCCTTATGATCCCAGTGGATGGATGTCAAATCACTTTAGCATGTGTGGGAAAATGGCACTGGTCCATAAGTATTGGTGTGTGTGTGTGTGTGTTTGTATTAAATCTGCATGCTCTGATGAGCAATACAGGAACTGTCTGGAGAAAACCCATGGGAGAGATGTGTGTGTTGTGGTAGAAATAGAGAGTGTGTTTTACAAAGCTCAAAAAGGATCATAGTTTTACTGCCTTGGTGGTCTGAGCGTTCACACTGTTTAAAAAACACACTCATAGACACCAAAACATATGCAAACACAACTAGCTGCTCACACAATTGATAGTTTCCATAGAGCAGTAACATTAGTTTTTTTTCCTCAATTGAGGAATACATTATGTAAGTAAAATGTGTTGTAATTCACCTTGACTGTAAACTAGTTATTGGTTTAATTGTCTGGTGTGGATTATGATTGAACATTTGAATGAATTCATTAAGTGTTCGTTAGTGTGAGAGTATATTGTAAGTGTTTTTCCAAAGGCAGTGTGGACTGATGTCTGTGCTGTACAGGTGTGGGTGTTTCGGAGCTCTTAAGAGCACCGCAGGACTGCTCTGCTGATACATGGCCTAATGGGATTACTGTCAAACATGTGTGATTCAGAATGAGGTACAGATTTGAATGTGCTATAGTACTTGCATTAATAATACCATAACAAAACTGAACAGTATCACAAAAATTGAGAGTGCACATACATACTCTGCAATCCCTAATGCTGTGTGTTTGAGCATTTAGGTTGGGGCAAGACACTACAAGCAAATCATGTCATCCTGCATTTAACATTTCAATTACACTACATGACTTAAGGCTGTTTAAAGGGGGGTTTTCCTCATGCACTAAGTAATATATACATATACAGTCCCCTCCATAAGTATTGGAACAGTAAATAAAAAATTGCTCTGTTGGCTGTGGAGTCAAGACATTTGCAAATATGATTAAAAGATGAATATCCCATTTCTTTAGATATCTGCAAGTACGACATTTTTTTACTTCAAATACTGCTTGTTTTCCTTCATATCCCCCTACATCTCTATTAGATTCTATTTTCAAAGTAGGGACAGATTCAAAACAAATCATAGGCAAAATGTATAATCTCCTCAATCAGCACAATCTGGAAACTTTAGATTACTTAAAAAATCAATGGGAGGAGGATTTGAATGAACAAATTGCAGAGACAGATTGGCAGAAAATTATTAAACAGATCTATTCATCAGCAGTATATCAACGACATGTGGTTGTGCAATTCAAGATAGTACACCGGCTCCACTAGTCAAAGGACGACCTGAAGCTAGACCCTGTTTGTGACAGATGTAAGCAGGCTCCTGCAAGCCTCTTACATATATTCTGGACATGCCTGAGTTTGTATAACTTTTGGAAATAGATTTTTAATACATTTTCTGAAATAATGGGTTTACCAATAGATCCATCTCCTTTTATTGCTATATTTGGTGTTACAGCACAAAACATGCGCTTAAGTAGCTATAATTGTAAAATGTTAGCCTTTTGCACACTACTTGCCAGAAGGTTAATATTGCTTAAATGGACGACCACTTTCCCCCTACTTTCCTCCACTGGATTAGGGAGATCATGCAGTGTCTTAAACTGGAAAAAATAATATATTCTCTTCAAGGTTCTTCCCAGAAATTCTATGCAATCTGGCTACCTTTCTTGTCATTTGTTGATAAATACAAGTAGGGAATACAATCCCAAAATATGTATAATTGTGTTTTTTTTCTTGGTTTGTTTTTGCTTTTGTTTTTGTTTTCTCTCTTTTCCTGTCTCCTTTGTATAATGTAATTGATAATTTATGTCTGATGGGTAAAGGGTTGGGTTGGGATATGTTGGGGTAATTTTGTTATTTTTTGCATATTATAAAATCTTAAATAAACAGACCTTGTTAAAAAAAAAGATGAATATGAGACAAAACTACAGAATGTCACATTTTATTATTAGCCGTTTAAACGCATACATGTTTTACCAAGTAAAAAGAACAGCGCTTTTAGAGTTCATCCCACTCATTGATGTGAGCATAAGTATTGGGACAGTTGAACATAAGGCAGATGTAAAAGATTAAAAGCTATTATTTATTTGCAGACGCCTTGCGCACAATCACAGCAGTGAGTCTGTGACCCATAGACATCACCAGACTCTTGGTCTCATCCTTTGAAATACCAGCCTTTAATGCAGCCAATTGTAATTGTTGCTTGTTTTGGGGAGTTTCTTTCTTTTCTCTCCTCTCCAGCTGGTGAAATTCATGTTCAATCAGATTTAAATCTGGAGATTGACTTGGGCAATCTAAGATTTATCATTTCTTTGCCCTTATAAATGTCACTTCCGTTTACTCACCACCAGAGGTCACTCGCTCACCACATTGATTCTTGCACTACACTACTGTTGCATGTCACCTCTGGACTGCATTTCCCATCATCCATTGCACTGATCACAGCTGTCACCAATCACACATTGCACTGATTACACAGCTGATCTCAACAGACACGCTTTATTCAGACTTCCTTTCTATCATTGCCGAGTATTGTATGGCGTATATCACTCTCCTAGCGATAGCTACTCTACGTAGCCCACGTAGTTGTCATAGTCTTGCCTTGCCTTGCGTGTTTTGATATCTGCCCGTGTTTCCTGGATTAACCCTTTGCCTTGCCATTCGGACTCTGTTTACTCCTCGTTTGGATTATTGCTCTTGTACCTGGATTATCTCTCTGTCTTGCCCTGTTGGATATTGTTCGCCGATCGCCGAGCTACGCTTGTCCTAGGATTACTCTTTGTCTTGCCTCGTCTATGTCTGTTTGCTGTTTACCGACCAATGCTTGTTTCATAACCACGCCTTCTAATAAAGCCTTGCAAATGGATCCTCATGCCTCACATCTCGTTACAATAAATTCCTTGACTGAACTGGCAGGGTGTTTTGGGTCATTGTCCTGATGCAATATGAAGCACTTCCCATGAAAACCAATGGTATTCCATATTAATAACCTTTTTAATAGAACTGTGTTCAGTAGCATGCTAGTTTTACTGTGGCATTGAAATTGTGAAACTGATATCAACTACAGAATTATGGTATTGTTACAAATGTCACATTGGTCACCCTCCCTAACAAAACCTGCTTCCAGTTTCCAACAGTTTTTGCAACATAGTTTCTTGGTTACTTTAAAAAGGAAATGCACGGAAATGTTCTCATTCTTGGCTCTGAGTCTCCTTTTTTGACTTTTAAAGCAGGAATAACCAAAACTAAAGTAGTAAGTGGGAGCAGAGGAAAAAACTGAAAGAATGTAAAAACCTGAGAGAGTCATTTGTGGGCTGAGGTGACTTTTAAGGACACAGGACCTGTTTTCTTATATAATCAGAGGTCTTGCCTGCTCAAGATGCAATATGAAGCACTTCCCAGTGAACTTCCCAAGCACTTCCCTATATTCAAGAAAATGGTGGCATTTTCTTGAATATAGGTAGGAAAGTTGATTTTGTAACCTTCCAAATTCATTCTGCTACTGTCATCATACATTAAGGCTACGTCCACACGAAGACGGGTTTCTCCGTATCCGATCTTTTTTTTGCCTCAAATTCCGTAAACACGGAGTCGTCTCAGGAAATATCTGCGGAATCCACACGGAATCACTGAAACCGACTGAAAACGATGTAGTACACATGCCAGACCAATATGTGGCGCTGTAATTCTGCCACAGAGATACACAAAAAAATAGAGATGAAGACTTGGACCATGTGCGTAAACCTTGCGCGCTGAATATAAACTAACACACAAAGCAGAAGATTTTGCTTTAATAAAACTAATGAGCTCAGTAGGTTCTGCAGCACGAACACAGGCACGTAGTCTGACATTTTTGTTGTTGTCGCTGTTATGTGACGTAGCGATGTCTGATTAGGGACGAGACGTGGGCTGATGACGTCATCGTTTCAGAAAATATACGGATTCGCTGTCCACACGAAAACATGAAAACGGCGTTTTCAAATTTATCCACCCTGGGACCCGGTTTCAAAAATGATCGGTTTCACTCTTCGAAAACGCCGGTTTCGTGTGGACGAAACGCCTATACGGTAAAAAATTTATGCGTATACAGAGAAACCCGTCTTCGTGTGGACGGGGGCTAAGTCATTAGTAAAGTTGAGAGGGCCTGTTCCAGAGGCAGCCATGCATGCCCATGCCATGACACCACCTCCACCATGCTTTACAGATGAGGCTGTATGCTTGGGATCATTTGCAGTTCCCTTTTTTTCTCCACATTTTTGCTTTCCCATCACATAGATAAAGGTTCATCTTTGTCTCATCTGTCCATAAACACACTTCCAAAACTCTTCTGGCTCACCTTTCTGCTTTTTTGCAAACTCTAATCTTGCCTTTCTATTTTTGGTGCTGGTCAGAGGTTTGCATCTTGCTGTGTAGCATCTGTAATTCTGTGTCAAAGTCTCCTGAGGACAGTAGATTGTCAGAGCATCACCCCAGCTTTCTGGAAGTTGTTGGTGATTTTACAGACACGTCTTTTAGGGTTCATTTTAACAGCTTTTATGATTTGTCTGTCATCAACTACTGTTGTTTTCTCAGCCGATCAGGTCGTTGTTGGTTGCTGGTGTCGCTGGTGGTTTCCAAACTCTTGATTTCTGCATGCCCTTTATTTTTGCTATAGCTTTAATTGACTTCCTCTTTTCTTTTAACATCCAAATTGCTTGATTTTCTCTCAAAGTCAGCTCCCTCATCCTGGTTTGTGTGTGTCATCATTGAATGTAAGATTCAGAATGCAGAAGTAATGGATATAACTGATACGACACATTCCCTGCTTTTAATATCTGAAGAATTAATGCAACAGGACACAGCTGATCACTTAGAAAGATCTGTGAGGCAACTGTTCCAATACTTATGCTCACATCAGATAGAGGGATGAAACTCTAAAAGTGCTGAACTTCTTAGCTGGTAAAACATCTATGTGTTGAATGAATCACCCAATAATAAAATGTGACATTCTGTAGTTTTGTCTCATATTAACTGGTTGTAGCATTGTTTTTCACAGAAACAAATATGTGAACGTAGCATGTTTACTAAATATCTGCAGAAATTATATTTTTTGCTTTGATCAAGTAAAAATAAATTACATACAGCACCTTTAATGTTGGGCATATTCTGATTGGCTGTCAGTGTTTTTATCATTCATCAGCTGAAAAAAAATAATTCTGACAGTGACTCCAACTGTATCATTTCCTCATGTGTTGTTATTGTTGTAGTTGTGGTGGACTTCACTTTTTTTTTTTTTTTTTTTTTTTTTTTTTTTTTTTATACAATTGGAACGATTGTTAAAACTTTACTAACATCCCTGGTGTGAATGGGCCTTAAGGCCACATGTTTTACTTGGTTGATTTTGTTACCAATGGTATTCCATATTAATAACCTTTTTAATAGAACTGTGTTCAGTAGCATGCTAGTTTTACTGTGGCATTGAAATTGTGAAACTGATATCAACTACAGAATTATGGTATTGTTACAAATGTCACATTGGTCACCCTCCCTAACAAAACCTGCTTCCAGTTTCCAACAGTTTTTGCAACATAGTTTCTTGGTTACTTTAAAAAGGAAATGCACGGAAATGTTCTCATTCTTGGCTCTGAGTCTCCTTTTTTGACTTTTAAAGCAGGAATAACCAAAACTAAAGTAGTAAGTGGGAGCAGAGGAAAAAACTGAAAGAATGTAAAAACCTGAGAGAGTCATTTGTGGGCTGAGGTGACTTTTAAGGACACAGGACCTGTTTTCTTATATAATCAGAGGTCTTGCCTGCTCAATCAAAACAAGAATGCCTTTGATTGTGCACCGCGCCCCGTGGCATCCGTGCCTGCTGCTCTCTCTCATGGCGCACTGCCTGTTGTCACGTCGAGGTGATCAGGAATGCCTGGGTCATGAAGGGCTGGGTGTCCTGACTGCTGGGATTAGATGCCATAGCAGCGTAACGCTATGCAGAGGTGATTGCTGTGTGTTTGTTTGTGTGACTTTTTTTTTTTTTATCATGTTGTTTGTGTTGAGTGTGACTTTGGCTGACTCTTGTTCTGCATGCTGCTTTGCTTTAGGTTATGTTGAGGTTTATTGTTTTGGGGACCTTTTGTGTTGGTTTGGTCCTTTGGTTGTTGGCGGGGGACATTAGATATTAGCGGAATGTGTTAATTAAACTCATGACTTCACAGCAGTTCTTTATTCCCATGCCTTGGATTCGGGCCTACCCAGAATCCCCTCTGAGCTTTAGAAGGTCCCAGAGTCTCTTTAATGTTCTGCAAAACAAGCCCAGTGGTTGGGCTTCATTTGAGGGCTTCATTAGATGATGTTTTGTTGTTCTGATCTGAGAACAGTGCAAGTTTTTTTTTTATATATATATATTGAAGGCGAGCAGGAAGTTGAGGTTAACCAATTGTAAATACATATTAAAATATCGTCATGGTTTTTAATGTAAATGTTTAAAATTAAAATTAAATGTTTATTTTACATCTACTGTACAATAGGACATACACTAACATGCATACGTTTCAAAAGAAGTCTCTTTCACTTAAGCTGTATTTATTTGATCAAAAATAGTTTAAAAACAGTTGTATATTGAGAAATATTACAATTTAAAATAACTATGTTATTGTATTGTTTTCTATGTTAATATATTTTAAAATGTAATTTGTTCCTGTGATGGCCAAGCTGAATTTTTATCAGCCATTACTCCAGGCTTTAGAGTCAAATGATCCTTCAGAAATCATTCTAATATGCTGATTTGCTTATCAAGAAACATTTCTTATTATCAATGTTGAAAAGAGTTGTGCTACTTAGTATCTTTGAGTTGTTTTGCAACAATGTAAAAATCTTTACTTTCACTTTTGATCATTTTTACAGAATAAAAGCATTGATTTCTTGCTAAAAGTAACCCCAAACTTTTAAGCAGTTGTATATTTTTGTGTAAAACAGATAAAACAAATAAAAAGGATTGATGATGCCGGCTGAAAAGAAAAGACAGTTTTGGACATGCAAAATATAATATTTGTATTTAACTCTTTCCCCGCCAGCGTTTTTTTTAAAAGTTGCCAGCCACCGCATTTTTGATGATTTTCACCTAAATTTGACGGCCCTTAGAATATTTTCCGCTATGAATATATGAACATATTATATATCAAAATAAAGAACCAAGCCTCTGCTTTTAATAAAAAAAAAAACATTTTATTCTATCTTCATGTGTTCATGTTTTATCACCACTTAAATGCACATCAGTTTCATCAGAAATACAACATTTTGGGCAAAAAACTGAGAAAAAAGCATTTTTATAAAAAGTGCATTTTCAAGCAAAATACATAAAAATGTCATATTCTTTCACCAGTAAATAATTATATGAATAACTGAAATTTCATTCAATAAACAGAACAGACAGACGCAGACACACACACACAACAACACACACATATAGGCTACATACATACATATGCATACTGTACATGCACGCACACACACACACACATTCAGATTGACGGGTTATCGGTCCATACACAACTAGAGATGTTTCTGTGTCTGTAAAGGCATCTCTCTCACTGACTACTTCGTCCCGATCAGATTCAAAATGGTCAAAACATGATCTACATATATGATCTACATATTGTGTTCTCTGATCCTTGCATTTATGCCGATCATCTTGTATTCGGACCCGCAAGACCCGGAAGTCCCGTAACTCATTCAGGACATGCGCTAGGGCTTTCCTTACCATCAATGGTAAAGAAGCGTTGTCTCTTAATTGACGAGATATCTCGTCAATGGCGGGAAAAGAGTTGAGATTACATTTTTTTTTCTATAGTGTTTGTTGACTGATTCATTTATTGGGACATGTATGAAAAACCAAAAAAAAATCTTTTTTTTTCATTTTAATTTTATTACTTTTGTTTAAGATCATCACAAATGCTCATAAAAACTCATGTAATGTCATGTTTTATGCACGCTAATGCCCATAATTACATAGAATTACACTTTAAATTCCTCCGTCGCTTGCCTGAACCTGTCATTTGATACTCGTGTAATCGTGTCTTTCTCTAATTGTGATTCTGAATGCTAAACATGCAGAACTAGTATTGAACACAGTTTTTTGGTGGTAACATACAAGGAATTTGTATGTGTGACTTTCATTAGAGATGCATTAAATGGTAAAGATGCTATTTTTATACACCTATGTTGTGGAATAGTTAATGTGTTACTGTATGTGGGCATTCATATGTTAATCTGCTCAAGGTTGTGACATAACTGTACTGATTCTGAATGAGCTGTTTTACAAATGAGCTATGCCTTGTGAAAGTTAGCATATATTTACATAGTATTAAGTGTTCAAAGAGCAAGAACAGTCTTATTTTTCATAATGTGTCCCTTTATTGCATACTTTAGAGGAGCAGAGGAAATGACATTTATATGACACATGAGTGTGCTGTGAAGGGAATTAGTGTCTCTCAGACTTGGACTTTGTGTTTGTCAGTGGTATTATTGTATATCAGTAATTCATACCCCTCAGGGGAGAGCTAATCACAGGGGATTGTGCTGCAGACCAAAGTGTGAGGAATTCCTGTCCTGCCGCCAGGAACGGGCCAAACTGAGGAATGACAATGTCAGATCGGAAACAAAAAGAATAAAAAAGCACCAGAAAAAGATTTAGGCATCAACATGTATTGACACATGATGATGACACATCCACATGTTTCAAAACAGATTCTGTGCCTAGTTTTTGAAGTGTAACAGCTTCTATCAGTTAATGTTGGCAGATCTACTCAATGACACATGTAAACAGCATCTTTTATCATCTCAGCTGAATGAAGGAACACAGAGAGAATTATGGGCTTTCCAGTTCCCCTTATTGACCACTTAAAATATTTCATAGAAGTTGGAGACGTTGCTCCATGTGAGTTCATTCATTCCTCTCTCTTCCATGAATTTCTTGTCTCTCTCCACTATTATCTTCAGTATAAAGATGTTTTGTAGAAAGTGTGAGTGGTGTTTGCTTATTGCCTCTGTGTTGCTAAAATGTTGTGGGTATTTGCCAGGTTGTTTCTATATGAATGCAAAGGTGTGTGCTGTGTTTTTAAAGGGTTGCAATGCAGTTGCTATAATAGTAGGGCTGGGTAAAAAAAAACTTGATTTCTCGATTTTAAACCGATTCTCGTATTTACGAATCGATATCTGTTCTTAAATCCCAAAAAATAGACCCAATTAGTCTAGCCTGTTTTCAGATTATGAACGGAGCATTGTAGTGCACCTCCCATACAATAAATCGCAATAAGCTTTGTGATTTGTTACTTTTGATATAAAACAAAGTCTCTGATTTTAAATTCTGTCCATTTTATTACAGTATTCAATTAATAACGTTTGGCGCTGTTTAATGTGGAGTGGTAGATTGCTGTAGAGCCTCTGCTCTGCTTTAATTCCAGTTTCGGCATAAAATAAACATGAATAAACATCTGAAGGTATGTTAAAAGAAAGAGTGCAACTTACCGAAATCTGTATCCTGTATAGCTCAATCAGTGTTTCAACCGCGCAAAGATGTTAATATAACAGCATGTAAACAATATGTTATGTAACGTCACATTAACCTCAGAAAAAAAAATATTCAGTGGCCATAAACTCGTTAGTCAGCTAGAAAAAAAACTTTGGAGAGGAGTATTTTGCTAAATATACCTTATAACATATTCATTATAATGTTTTACTGATCTTTAGTGTTAAATTTATGTTTGAATAAATCTGTCAATTTTTTATTACAGCCACCATTTAAAGGTGCACTAAGCAATTTTTGCCAAACGATATTGTATCGAAAGCTTGTGAGTCAGAATCTAATCGAATTGTGAAATTTGGGTAAAAACCTTGTTGTTAGGGTGTTATGGGGATTGCTCAAAAAAGTACAAAGAGAGAGACTGAGGAACAGGATGAAGGCAGGCCTAAAGACTGTGAGGATGAGCACATCAGTCAGAGGGAGGATGTTCTAGACTAGAGCAAGCGAGAGAGGACAGAAGAAAGGGACAGGGCAGAGGAGGAGCAGGCAGCTATCTGAGGCAGCTGTGGACACAACTGGACCGTATGCTGATTGAACCAGATTTAGGATTTTTAGAGACCTTAGAGAAAAAGGGATGCTCAGATCTGAGGGACACACATGTTTCTTCTTCATGATGAAGTGATGAAACGATCAGTAAGAGTAAGAACCACTGTTAGACTTTTTCTTCATATTAGTTTGAGAGCGCTGTATGTAGCAAACGTTAAATGTTTAGTGTTGTGTTCAGAGGGAGATTTCTGCAGAGTAGTTTCTGTTCAGCAAATGTGTAATTTAGCACAAGTATGTAGAGAATCCTGTAAGAAAAGGATATAATTGTCAGATTGTGGTGAGGTCATTTCCTGACCCGTCTGCTTTTATGATGGCTTATCTGGAGAGACGCTTTGTTTTTGCTCTCTTTTTTTCTTCTCTTGTGGATCTTTCTCAATGAAATGTGGTGTAAAAGGATCCAGACAAAACAGAAAAAGAGGCAAAAAAACCCACACATAAGGAATCCCATTCTTCATTTTCTTTACTTGTCTCAGCTTCAGTGTCTTTAAATAACAGATAAACACGCACAATTTTAGTGTCATTAAATACATTATATTGCATATGTGCATTAATTACATTGCAATACATGTAATACATATTATATTAATAATAATCACTACTATTAATAATAATCACTGTATTCTCCATGTATTTGCTGTTTTATGCTTTATTGAGACCAATAGCTAGCTATAATTTTTACGAATAAATCTGAACATGAACGTGTGTGAAGTCAAAATTGATTAATAACTGTTGAAGAATCATGTCATTGTTTGTTTTCAGAAATCGAGGCAAAGGAGGCATGTGACTGGCTGAGGGCAGCGGGATTCCCACAGTATGCCCAACTTTATGAGGGTAAGAAATGGGATTCATATCTATAAACATACACACAGATGTCAAATAATCGCTGGTTGATTCGTTGGCCTCAACAAACGTCTGCAGTGTGGCTGCAGCTGTGAGGTTAAGTGACGGTAAAAAATCAGGAATGTGGTAGGACGAGAGAGAAGAGATTTGACTGTTGCTTTGAGCCTGAGATCACACCTATCCCATCCCACCTCAGCTGGGCGGACCGAAGCCAAGCAGTGATCAGCTGAATTATTCTTGATTTTCCGTTTCAGACATATGGAATAAAAAACGCATTTACACAGCTGTGCGCTCCATTTGTCAGCACATTTTTTTTCCTCCCTCTCTTTATCTTTTCTAGTCATTTTAGGGCCGTGGCGAGCTATTTGCAGGCAAGAGTTTCTATCCAAAGGGAGGAAGAGGTCATGGGAAAAAGTCTTCATTATCACTGCCGGGAAAATACAGGCCTTTGCCTCAGTCTTCCACCCAGGCCAGCAGAGGGGTCAAGAGGATACTATTCTCTCTGCTGCTCTCTCTCTGTTCCCCTGACTCCTCCTTATGATACTTTACGTCAATGAGTGATAAAATGTCAACAATTCTATATTTAATTCCGTGTAAATTCAGAGCTTGGCTCTCATGAGAAAATCATAAAATGGAAGAAGCTCCGTTTGGCCTTGTGAGGTCATTATGCTGTTATGACCTAAATGGAGAACTCCCAGATTCCAATGGGAAAACACCTTAGTGCACATCTTTATCAGTTTTTTCTTCTAATGCTAATTATTTGAATTTGTTTGAGTCGAATCGAGGGAGTTATCTGGTTCACCTCTGGTTCAGTTTCAGAGCCAGTCTGCTGTGTGTAATGTAATCAGTGAAGGATTGCGTTTGATTATAAGAGTTACACCACAGCTGCTGTGGGTCTGTGTGATCCCCTGCAGAACCTCCGCAGATGTCTGGATAGATGAACTGAGAGACTTTTAGCCAGTTATCTCTCTGTTTTGTATTAATCACTTTCCATTTTAATTTGTGTTTTGTGTTTTTGATTAGCTTTATATGTCTTTGTGTGAAAATATCAATAAATAACATGCACTTGATCGATATGTGAACTTTCGTGATCACTCACTCTGAATATATTGGTTACATTAAACTTTTTCAACTGGATAGAGGAGTGATCTGTTTTCTGTCTCTGTCTACAGATTCCCAGTTTCCCATTGAAATATCTTCAGTCAAGAGCGACCATGACTTTCTCGACAAAGACCTTGTGGAGCCTCTTTGCCGGTAAATTTCCAAATTTCTAGATTAGGATTATCTGGATATTTTGAGATTCTTTAGATCGAGAGTCTTGCAGTCTACAGGATGGAACTTGATCTTTACTTAAAATGACAGCTGTGAAAATCAAAGGCCTTACTGTCAATCACTTGTACTCTGAAGGCCATGTAGTTCTTTTTATTTATATTGCACAATGCTGAACAATATGAAAACATTAAGAACAACATGAAATGAAATTTTTCCTATTTACTTTTGTATTTAATTTCGCTGGTCTTATTGTGCATATGTTACATTGATGCAATAGCGCTCTTTGCCTCTAAAGTAACTCTTCTTTCACAATGCCACATGTCAATTTGTCATTTTTGAGAGAAAAAAATATTTATTTATTTTATTTTATTTATTTATTTATTTTTTAGACTACGTATCTGTTCCATTTTTTTCTCATGAGCTTATTGTCACAACAGAATGTGAACTGTGGACATGCTTTTCTCCAAAAATCATTTTGAGAAAATAGTTTTTATTTTATTTTGTGTATTATGTGATCTATGTGAGAATATATATATATTCTCTATATATATTATAGAAAAACGCAAAAGCTTTTTTTTCTTTTTTCTTTTAATGAGCAAATATGTTTCAGAAACTTCAGCAGTTCTTTTTAAGACCAGTACACAACCAGACCAAACCCTATTATTGCCCCCCCATCCTGCATGTACAAGTACGAGAAAACTCAGTGACGCTGGCCCAGTGGCGACCCCACCTCTGTAGCTGTCTGACCCATGTCCTCCATAAAGTCTGTCCCCTTCCCCGTCGCTTTGATCCCTAATGCAGGCCCTGTGGAGTCCGCTCTGATGTCCCTCTCAAAGGCCTGAGGGGGGTTTGGGGCTGCCAGTATAGGCTACTAACAGATGGCTGTGTGTGTTTATGTGAAACGAGGCCCGGGGTTTGAGGCGTTGAGGGTTTCTAGCAGGTTGTCTCCCTGTCTAATACCTATAATGACAGCATTAGTGAGATCTGACAGCTTTACTGTCAGAGAATACACACACTGCTCTTAAGGACGCTGTCTTCTGGCATGATAATGGCATTTTATTATCACGCCACAGACATGATATTTACACACATTTATGTGGCCATCTGGGCCCGGGATGTTTAATTAGAGAATCTTGATTGAAAAATTGTGTCGGTCGGCAGACAGCTGTTTAACCACGCTGATGTCACGATGGAACATTGTAATGTGTCAAAAACAACAGGTCTGGTTTTATAGGTGAAATAATAGCTTGTTTGTGTCTGGAATTGATATAAAGTGAGGGGTCTGCAGTGTCTTGTAGAGTAAAGTAGTTGTGTGTGTGTAAAAAGGGGTGGAGAAAAACTCTTCAGGGGTGAAGATCAGTCAGATGAGAACGTTAAAGGGCGCTGTAGGGTTAGATCAAAGAGGAGGTGGACGAGAAGGTGGATTGCCCACTCTCTCGCTCTCTTTATCCCTCTGTTTTTCCTTCTGCAGTCCCGTCAGAGTCTCATTCATTCATGGCCATGTCTTGAAAGAGATTAGAACCTACGTCTGCCAAGCCGTCCCGTCACACTTTCCATCAGCCAATCAGGACACAGATAGTGAGAGTTTCTTGAAATCTATACCTGCACGTAGAGAGGCAAGCAGAGGTTAGACGAGTGTAGGATCTACAGTGGATTGTCTCTCTCTCTCTCTCTCTGTGGCTGTATGGTTCCATTGTGGTGGAGATGAGAGTGACGGATACACCAGTGACCGTGTCTTCTCTCTTCCAGTCGACTCAACACTCTGAACAAGTGTGCCTCCATGAAACTGGACGTGAGCCTCCCCAAGAAGAAAGTAAGTGGCTGTCCTTTTTTTAAAATTAATTAATTATTGTTATTATTATTATTATTTTATTTTTAATTTTTTTTACTTTTAGTTTTACTGGCCCCCAAGCTTTTGAAAAGTGATGTATACGATGATTTTAAGTTGTGAAGATTTTAATCAGAAAAAGATGTCATTACTTGTATTACACTGTATTTTTAAAAACATTCCACATTTCAGTAATGAGAATTTTGGAGAGAATGTCCTTCATTGTCATGAAAATGATGTCACAATGCAAGAATTCTTTGTCTTTATGCAAAATAAATGTTTAAATTCTGAAAAAAACAGTAATACTGTGAACAAGATTCACAAGATTCACATATTTGTTTTAAATGCAAAATAAAATTAAATATCTGATCTATTAAATAATATATAAAATTATAATGTTTTACTGTTATTACAGTGGCTCCCGTTTATAGTGCATTTAATTATTTTTATTTTTTAAGTATTTTAAAGTATAAAAATCTGTCTTTAGATTAAATCTGTCTGTCTGGGTTTTTAAAATGGATTATTTGGTATATGAACTGCTTATAACAAAGCAGATTATATAATAAGAGCAGTCACTGGAATTGATGTTGGCTTTCAGTGCGTCGGTTTAATCTTCAGTCGAGACTATTGACTGTTTATTCAGGGGTTGTATTTCAGCCTAATTATGATTGTAAGCTGTGAATCTCATTCAGTAGGTCATTTCTGACGCTTTTGCTTTTTCTGACGTCTCAGGCATGTGAAAGGGCTGTTTGGGTGTTGCTGTCTTTAACACAACCTGACGGTGATTTGATACCTGTTATGTTCAAGTCCTCTTGTTTGGATGATATTTGAGAATTCCCCAAACCAGCTAGTATGACTTAGGGGATGTTTTTGAAATAATCTCCTGACATTTTTCAAATGCCATGAGCCTCTTTTGACATCATCACTGTTACTCAATTTAAACGTATGAGGTCTGTGTTATTTTGAACAGAATGTGTTGTGCAGGTATATACAGTGTTAAGAGGGTGTCAGAGCCCTTTACAGCTCTTTTCTGTGCTGGCTGTGTGAGCTCACATGCCTGGGCTTTACTAACTATAAAACATATTGTTAACATCTGTACAAAGAAGCCTTAATATCCCATGATTTCCATCATGACATTAATCACACACACAAAAAATGCTGATTTTCATAAATATATATAATGGAGAAAGACAGATTATTCAAAAACTGAATTTTTATTAACTGGGAAAAAAGTTTGCCACAGTGTTGCTGTGTGGTTGCACACTGGCCCTAGTCAAAAGAGCCCTTCCCCAAATCTTAATGATATCTCTCTATGGGATCATTCACCCATTTTATCGACCACTGAGTGATCATTACAAGTCAGTTTTTAGTTATACTTCAAAATATGGACTATATTCTATATGCCTTTAATTTGGGAGCTGAAACAATCCCAAAATCATGTCAAACTAATTCTAATCCTGTGCATTTTTGGTGCATGCAGAGTGAGGACTCTGATGAGGAGGACCTGTTGGCCATCAGTAATAGATGGACGTTTGAGTGGAACAGTCGGCGCTGGTCACGTCTGCAAGACATCAATTACCTCCTGGGTAGAGCGGAGGAGCGGAGCCCCTCTGAGGTGGGTGAGGGTCTGCGGACCACCGTGAGCAGCGAGAGCATTCTGACAGACATCAGCGAGCCGGAGATCTGCTCCCTGCACAGCGAAGACTCCTTGGCCGCCATGCCTGGCTCTGCCTCGCTCACCCCCCTGCACTTGCCCAGAGAGCTGCCTCATTACGGTTCACTTCCTGCCAAGAGCAGGCGACGTGGACGCACACGCGCCAAAGACTTCCTGAGGAGGATGGAAACGCTGGGTCGGACGTGGGGGCCATCAATGGGTCGTTCAGAGAGGCGCTCTTTGGTTATCAGTGGCCCAGTTCTGCAAAGCGAGCCAGAGGCGCTAAAGACTCTACGATGTGTTCAAATTTTAAACAGCGGGCCTCTAAATGCTGAAAACATGCCACCTGCTAACAACTGCCTAAATTCGCTGACCAACAGTGAGGCTAGCAACCAATCGGAAACCAGCGTTAGTGCCGAAAGCACACCGAACATGAAGGGATGCGTCTCAAAGTTGTATCCTCCAGGTAAACGTGCAGGAGTCTACCTAGAGGACATCGATGTTCTCGCCGGCGCTCCCCAAAGGAGGAGACCGGTCGAGCAAAGACGCAAAAATGAGTTTCGCTCCTATGACGAGCTATTGGTGCACATCCCAAAAGATCACAAACCTGGTACCTTCCCTAAAGCGCTATCAATCGAGAGTCTGACGCCAGCCAGTAAGGAACATGGAAA
The DNA here is from genome assembly GCF_936440315.1 of Barbus barbus. NCBI lineage: Eukaryota > Metazoa > Chordata > Actinopteri > Cypriniformes > Cyprinidae > Barbus > Barbus barbus. Next base: position 15,883,061 of record NC_136725.1, read on the forward strand.
CTGGAAGCTTCTGGATTCAGAGCCGCAGCCCTTCAAGTGCAGGAAAGTTGGCGGAAGGGAACTCCGGCCCGTAACGCGCTGCTGCCCACGAGGCAGCAGGATCAGTGTGTACGATAACGTACCGGGCTCACACCTGTACGCGAGCACGGGGGACTTACTGGACCTTGAGAAGGAGGATATATTCCCACATTTGGATGACATTCTGCAGCATGTGAATGGGCTGCAGCAGATCGTGGACCACTGGTCCAAAAACGTCTTGCCGGAGAGTGAAGGGGAGGGGGATGGCGGTAGGGGGCTGGACCAAAGGGTTATTGATGGCCAGTCTTCCAGTCAGATCACACTGGACTTTGAGGGGTCTTCTGTAATTGAAGGGTTGACCACACCGAACAACGGCAACAAGGATGGGGTTTCGTTAAATGAAACGGACACCTCTAGCACCAGAGAGAGAAGGGACTCGGGGGTGGGGGCTTCTCTGACACGACCACGGTGAGACCTCAGGATGAATATACTGAGAGGCGCTTATTAGTGAGACTAAAATAATCACATATATGTCTTTGTGCTAGCTTGAATTTTTATTTACACTTTAGCGAGCATTAAATGAACTTTTCATAATTAGATTATCATGAATATTCATGTTGTTGTATTTCTAGCCTTAGATGGCCCAGCTTCAGGATGTCAAACCTCCTGAGCCAATCAGGAATCTCGCTACAGATATCCAGCCAATCAGTGGGCCAGCTTAGCTTGCTGCAGAAGTTCTCTTTATTGTGTCTCACCGCTATCATGGAGAAATACTCCATGTCCAACAAGCATGGGTGGACTTGGTGAGTTGCCTAATATGCTGAAAACATTCATTATCAATGTTGAAAACAGTAGTACAAGCCGTACATTTGTTAGGATTATTTGATGAATAGGAAGTTTAAAAGAACAGCATTTATTTACAATATAAATCTTTTCTAACATTATAAACATCTTTCTTGTTACTTTTGATCAATTTAATGCATCCTTGCTTAATAAATGTATTAAAATCGTACTACCCCCAGACTTTTGAATGGTATATACATACGTTGAAGCAATAAGAGGAATCAGTCATGGAAAGTCCCTTTGGGATCTGATTGGGGGATTTTTTTGTCAGTTGTTTGCTCTTATTGAATGACACACTGATAAAACTGTCTCCTCAGTTAAGTGAGTCTTGTGTTAAAACTCCAGAACTTGTGGGACAATCTCATCCTGCCATCTTCATCATAGTCCTGTCTTCAAACAATGTGCACTCTTGCATTCACACTCCTTCTTGCATTATATATATAATCAAGATTCTTGTAGCAGATCCTACATACAGTACAGTTCCTTTATGTCCATAAACTGATCTCCTCTTTTTAATACTGTGTATGTTCTTAGGTCAGTGCCAAAATTTATGAAGAGAATGAAGGGACCAGACTACAAGGATAAGATGGTATTCGGTGTTCCTCTGATTGTCCATGTCCAGCGGTACGGACACCCTCTGCCCATTAGCTTACAGCTCGCCCTGCGCTTTTTAAGGAGCCAGTGTTTGGACCAGGTACACAGTTTAGTTCACATTTGCAAGACTGATTATAAGGTTCATTCTAAGTTAGGTCAGAGTCAAAGTTATTCCAAACTCATTAAAAAACTTGATGTCCAGCCACTGCTCCGTTTCTAAAGACAGATAAGCCACACAAACCCCAATAGTGTTTGTTTTTCTGTTTTTCTTCCCTGTGTGTTAATGTCTTAGTAATTCAATATCAAATGAATTTGCTTCATTTTGTTTTAATGGTACTTGAATCCTTATTACTATTGTTCACGTTTAGGGTTATGTTTGAAACAAATGTTTGGGTTGCGGTTATGAATGATACCTCAAATGGTGTGGCTTGTAGAGTAGAGAAGTGCTGTGTCTTTTCAAAGTGATCAGACAAGCGATTTTGGTCTGGCAGACGCAAAAAATGACTGAAAAAAGCCCATAAGTTTAAATTGAAAGAGGGACCTGAGCTATAGACCAGATTATCAATAAGACTTTGAGGTGGGATATTTTGAAGTCTCCGGTCACGTTAGCAAAATTTCACGTACAAAAAATGGTCTATTGTTGATAGTGTTGCTATGCACGAAAGCCACTCATACAGAGGTCACTTTCAAATACTTCAGCATGCGTGACCAACTTGAACTCAAGTGAAATCTTGAGAAACGTTTTGCCCGTTTTATGCACCCAGGCTTCCAAACTCAACAATCTAGAATCGCAATTTCATGTGAAAAAATAAAAATCTTATTTGCTTTTCTCCTTGTGTTTCAGGTGGGACTTTTCCGTAAATCTGGGGTAAAGTCTCGTATTCAGGCTCTGCGCCAAATGTGTGAAACTTCCCCAGAAAATGTGAACTATGAAGATCAGTCAGCGTATGACGTGGCAGACATGGTCAAACAGTTCTTCAGGGACTTGCCTGAGCCTCTCCTCATGAGCAAAATGGGCGAGACCTTCCTCCACATATACCAGTGTTAGAGCAATTTCTGTCTGTTATGAGCTTTTCTGCACGAATACTTCTTACAGTACATTCAAATAGCTAACACACCCTGTGTCTACCCAGATGTCCCTAAAGAGCAGCGCTTACAGGCTGTGCAGGCAGCTATCATGTTAATGGCCGATGAAAACCGTGAGGTCCTGCAGACACTGCTGTGCTTCCTAAATGATGTCACTTCCTCTGTTGAGGAGAACCAGATGACCCCAATGAACCTGGCGGTGTGCCTCGCTCCTTCTCTCTTCCACCTCAACATCATGAAAAATGATAATTTGTCGCCTAGGTAATGGAGTTCCGTTTTTGCACATTCCAAACATATGTGCTCTACTTAGAAAGGCTGAAACGAGTGTTTCATTATTGTATAGGAGCTATAGGATGGTATGTGTGCTTTGTCATTAGGTCTCCAAGGCCTTGAGGTGTCGTGAGAAGGCGTGAAGTGTTTTATTAACTCAACGTACAGCCAACTCCCCCATCATTGTGTTCATTAGGGAGCATTACTCGACACTGAGCAGACACCTGGCCTGAGGGCCAGAGACAGGAGGAGGTGTGGAAAAAAAATGAGGGGTAGTCTAGCTTAAACTTACCCAGACTGGCCTGAAGGGGGTGGGGGCATAGTGAAACTTATTAGATGTTTTGGATCTTCATAGAAATGTGAAGAATGTGCTGTGACAGGTGGTTTTCATTGGTTTATACATTTGCAGCTACAAAAAAATGTAAAATATTATGGATCACATGGAAGCTCATGCATATGATGTCTTTTATTGCATTTAGGTCCATTCAGAGGAAGTATGCCACTGGGCGGCCAGACCAAAAGGACCTGAATGAGAACCTTGCAGCCACTCAGGGGCTTGCGCACATGATTGCTGAGTGCAATCACCTATTTGAGGTACAAGACGCATTTTCTGTCATGTTTGGCATGAGATGTGTGTGCACTGAGAAATTGTGGTTGTTAAAACAAGTACAAAAGTTACAGCTGATTATTGCAATCACTTAAGACTTCTACAAAACATTTCAATTTTAAATTCATGCTGTTCCTTTGAAAAAAATAAAAATCTTTAAAAAAATGTGTCTGTATAACACTATATATACACGCACTATATAACCAATAGTAATAAATGTTACCAAATCAGCATTTTAGAATGATTTCTGAAGGATCATGTGATACTGAAGGCTGGAGTAATGATGCTGAAAATTCAGCTTTGCCATGACAGGAATAAATTACATTTTAAAACATATTAGAATATATTAGAACTGTTTTACTATATTTTTCATCAAATAAATGCAGCCTTGGTGAGATGAGAGACTTTCAAAAAAAATTCACTGACCCCAAACATGAATTGTAGAGTTAAATATTCTGCTGGAGCATTACTTTTAAAAACGCCAGTGTTAGAAGACAAGAGGAGACTTTTGTTGAAATCTTTTTTTTATTTGGTTTTTGCAGATTCCTCAGGAGATGGTCTCTCAGTCCAGGAACTCATACATGGAAGCTGAGCTGCTGGCGCCCTCTTTAGATGAGCTCTGTAAAAAACAGCCACAACAGGACGAGGAAGACGAAGAAGAGGAGGAAAGCATGTGTCGCTCTTATCTGGAGAGCTTGATACAGAATCTGATGAAAGAGACCAAAGACAAGACCAAGGGCTGGGTGACCAGATCAAATATTGAAAATACAGAGATATCATTCAAAAAGGTAATGATAAAGTTATTCATCCATTCATTCATTCATGTTACATGGAATATATGTTCTAAATATTTACTTTATTATAATACCCAGTATTAGTTATTTAGAATTTTTTTATAGTTATTTATATATTTATTTATTCTATTTTTTTATTTTTTTTTAATTGATTTGTTAAATCCATTTTTTAACATCTTGATTTGACATTCAGTGAATTGTTCATGAAAGTATAAGCAAATAAGTTTGGACAAATAATGCGAATATTAAAAATATAAATGGAGACACGGTTTGGGAAGTGCATGGTCACATTTATTCGAATAAGTTCGAATCCGGCTTGTGTCATTTCCCACCCCCAGTTTCCTGTCTGCTTTGACTGTCCTATCCAATAATAGACTAAAAGTCTAAAGAATATATAAAATTCTGAGAAAAGTCTGCTGTCTTTCACAGGTTGGAGACGGGACCCCCGTTGAGACGCTGGCGTGTGTCTGTAGAGGTGGAGGCTCCTCCATCTGTGGTGCTAAACCGGATACTGCGAGAGCGCCACCTCTGGGACAGTAACCTGCTGCAGTGGAAGGTTCTGGAAACTCTGGACAAGCAGACGGAGGTGTACCAGTATGAGCTGAACAACATGGCCCCTCACCCCAACAGAGAATTTGTGGTGCTCAGGCGAGTACAACAACGTGATCTGACTGTGTGTACTGTTTGATCTGTGTACCCTGGGTAGCCCATGTTTGATGCCATTAGCAAATATCCAAATGAACTGATTACACCATTATGGCTGTAACATAACAAAAACACGTGCTTCATTTGATCATCTGTAGCAAGGGCTTTTTGTGCGTCATTCAGTTCTTGTGATTCTCTGAACACCTCCTCAGCCAACACAACAGCTGGGCATTCATGGAGTATTACTGAAAGACACTCACCAAGCACTCTGAGCACTCTTCTCTGTTAGTTCAAGATAAAATGCTTTCAGCTAAGCAAATTAGACCACCCAGGTCATGCCCAAAATATCACTGTAAGACTACAGTTTAACATCACTTGACAAATACGCAGCTGTGAGGTGCAAACAGTAATGTGATCGAAGGAAAACATTTGGCTGGAATATTGCATGTTATTTGATAATTTATCAAATTTGCACTTGGCAGACTGACACTTACATCTCTTGCGTCTGTGTAGAGGATGGCAGATGCACTATGAGTGTTTGCTGTGATTTATATTGGTGGTGTTTTTTTCTGTTTAGGACGTGGAGGACAGATATGCCAAAAGGTGTGTGTGTGCTGGTGTCGGTGTCAATCGATCATGAGGAAAGCCCGCAGCTGGCTGGAGTGAGAGGAGTAATTCTGGAATCACAGTATCTGCTAGAACCGTGTGGCTCTGGGAAGTCCAGACTCACACATATATGCAGAGCTGATCTGAAGTAAGTGCATTAAAGGCAACTCTTAAAGTATACACTACTGTTCAAATGTTTGGGATCAGTAAGATTGATTTTATTTTTAAGAAATAATAGTTTTACTCAACAAGAATACATTAAATTGTTATTTCTTTCACATTAATTCTTTTGAACTTGAAAATAATTGATCAGTTTCCACAAAAATCAGCATATTAGTAAGATTTCTGAAGGATAAGGTGACAATTTGCACTAACCATGTGAAACTGCACATATTTCATTGAAAAAACACCAGTCAGTAATATTTTTAGAGCTTTACAAATGAAAACCTTTAGTGTGGTCACTATTGTGACCGGTGTTA